>NC_072431.2:75200000-75825000 GCF_028878055.3 Symphalangus syndactylus
GACAGTGATTTGCCATAATTACAATGAGTTGTAATTATAATGATTTAGTTCATATATAATTGCCAATTTGAAGGGAGAAAAATCAGCCCCATTTTCTGTTCTTTTATCACATGAGTTCTTCACCACCTACACAAACCACCTTCTAGAAAGCGTCCATGGTTGGCAAAACCAAGGCTGGCGGGCTTAAGCTGTCACAGAAAAGAGAGGGTTAGGGAGAAAATATGAAACATAGCATTAAATCTGTATTTATAAAATTTATATGAAATATTGCACTAGAGATACATACGTATATGTACACATATATTTATAGCATACATACTGCATTAAATGCATATGTATATGAAATATGGCATTAAACATACATTGAATGGAGAAAATAGTAGTTCTCTTAGGTATCCACTTCCCAACAACCATTCAGACAGCCTTGAATTGCCTTCAGTTCCTTATTTCGGTGGCAGCATCACTCTGGGGTCAGTCTCTCCCCTGTCCTTTGAGGACATACAGACCTCACCTATTCTTTAAGTGTTTGAACGAGCCCCGAACTCAAGCAACACCAGAGTCCTCCTTACATTTCTTCAGTGAGCAAAACTTACTCACCATGAACTTGGGAGTAAAACCAGCTGTGCCCCTCACTAGCTGGGTAAGCGCAGGGAGGTATTCTGCCACACTGGGCATCAGTTCCCCAATCCAAATCAGGATAGAACAATTCCACTGTTGCTGGGTTTCCCCAACTGCTGTTCCTAATCTGATGCCTTGCCTGATTCTTCTATAGTACCTGGAAAAGCCACCTATCATTTTCATTTGTCCAGTCTCCCTTGCAGCAGGGGCATCACGTGACATAGTTTTGGTTGATGAATTGCACATAGAACTCTACACTGGAGCCCCTGGGGAAGATTTCACTTTTCTCATAAATGGGACGAGGGTTGGTGGCATTGCCACAAGCCCGTTCACCCTGCTTTGATCACTGATGTGATATCTGGGGCTGCAATAACTATCCTGTGACCAAGAGGGAAAGGCCAACATAATCACAGAGACATCAGCTTTTATTGCTGAGCTTCTGAAGCAGTGAGCCAGTTCTAGGTTTATTATCTGAAAGAATAAATTCCTGTTCATCAGATGTTTTGTTACTAACCTCCTTATGAGATGGTTGTGAGAATCTTGTGAAGTAATGGTTATAATGGCTAGACACAGTGCCTGGCATTGTTAAATACTCATAACATAATTTGATGATTGTTAGTAGTACCAACTGATGTCAGTTGCCACAAGTTACTTCAACTCTGTTGTGTGAGTCTGGCCAGGGATAAGAAGATGTTTGTTGAAGATCATCCTTGGCTGCCAATTACTATCAGTGACCCTGGGCAAGTTTTGAACCTCTATGGGTGTGGTTTCCTCTGCTGTTTATAAAATAATACCAAAGTTCCCTTGCAGCTCTAAAATTATTTTATTTTCCCTAGAAATTTTTTTCCATCACAGGATGTAGCATCCAGGCTGACAGGACCAGAGAAGAATGTCTATAGCAGGGAAGGGTGTGGTATCTCTAAGTTACATGTGCACAGTTTACAGTAGTCCCTCAGGGCACACAGGACTTCCCAGCCAGCACTTCTCATGTGATGTAATATGAAGTGCCAATATCACTGAAGTAGTAGTCATATCAAAAATGTTTCACCTCGGCCGGGCGCGGTGGCTCACGCCTGTAATCCCAGCACTTTGGGAGGCCGAGGTGGGCGGATCACGAGGTCAGGAGATCGAGACCATCCTGGCTAACATGGTGAAACCCCGTCTCTACTAAAAATACAAAAAAATTACCTGGGCGTGGTGACGGGCGCCTGTAGTCCCAGCTGCTCTGGAGGCTGAGGCAGGAGAATGGCGTGAACACAGGAGGCAGAGCTTGCAGTGAGCCGAGATCGTGCCACTGCACTCCAGGCTGGACAACACAGTGAGACACCGTCTCAAAAAAAAAAAAAAATGTTTCACCTGGATACCTCCACAGCAGTGTTATCCAATAGAACTTTCTATGAGGATGGAAATCTTCTACATGGGCACTGCCCAATACATAGCCACTAGCTACATGTGAACACTGGGCACTTGAGATGAGGCTAGTGAGGCGGATGAACTTAATTCTTAAATTTAAGTTAATCCTCATCAAATTAAATTCATTAATAAATACCCATATGTGGCTAGTGGCTACCATATTGGAAAGCACAGCTCTAAAGGGTAGACCTAACTTCCTGTTTATAGGAAGTGGGAGATTGCAGAACAAGTTAAATGACACCAGAGGGAAAGAAGCAGACAAACCCATAAACGAGAAGCTCCATACAACAGTCCTGGAGTCCTGAGAAAGTCAGCACCATTAAAAACAAAACAAAAACACCAGGTTGAGGGGATTGTCCTAGGTTGACAGAGATGAAAGAAACATAAAAGATGTATTTAGACTGGATCCTGATTGAAAAACAATACAGACCTCAAAGTCAATTGGGGGAACACTGAATATGGATGGCTTGGATGCAACGTAATATTATCAAAATCATTGTTAGCTTTCTCAGGTGCAATACTGGTATTATGATTGTGTGGCAGGTTATTATTTTTAGAAAAGGCATGTGAAGTGTGTAGGAGTAAGGGGTCCCAATGTCTACAGCTTATTTGCAAATGATGCAGCAGGTATGTGTGTCTGTGTGTGTGTCTCTGTGTGTGTCTCTGTGTGTGTGTGTCTCTCTGTGTGTGTGTAGACAAAGTGAGAGAGAGAACAAAAGAAAGAGCACACGTGCTAAAGCAGATATGACAAAATGGTTTCCACCCCCTTCTGTTCTGTTATGCAAGATACACCTTCCAAGAGAGAAAATAGAAAATGTACCTAATAAACCCAGTGACTTACCAGGAAATTTCCAGGCAGAAGTTCAAAGATGTTGTCTGGCTCCTCCTCTTTTTACATAAAGAGCAAGGAGAAATGTCAGAGAAAGAAGCCAAAGAGAGGGCTATTAAACATAAAGCAGTCAGGCTGGTTTGAAAATTCTCAGACCTTCCAGATAGCAAATAATGCCAAATTTAAGAAATGGCTTCCAGGCAAAAATAAAACCCAAGGTACCGTCAGAAAAAGATGGTATAAAGAGAAAATCAAGAGTATAGCTTGTAAAATCTCTTAAGAGTTTTGTTAAGAGAAAATTCTGGGGTCATGCCTCAGACAACTGTTTAGATTAAAAAAAAAAGAGTTTCTACGAAGCTGGCAGGCATTGTGCCCCAGCAACTGAGCAGAGGCTGATGCCACAATGGGATGAACGCATGGGAGCTGGGGAGGGCAGAGTGTATTTTTCAGGTGGAGGGATATGAGTCCTATATCCAGTTTCCAGAGTGGCCCTCAATCCTCTCTGCCTCCTGAAATTTGTGCCCTTGTGCAGTCAATTCTACACTGAATACAATGTGGTAGAGGGGATGGTGTGTGACTTCTGATAAAGTGAGTTGTAATTTCTGCCTTAGACTCTCTTGGATCCTTGCCATGTCATAGGGACTCGAGCAGCCATGTAACAGGCACACATGAAGAATGTACTGGGTTGGGCAGTGTCTCCTCAAAATTCATATCCTTCCTGGACTCTTAGAATGTGACCTTATTTGGAAATAGGGTCATTGCAGATGTAACTAGTCAAGGTGAGGACATACTGGAATAAGGTGGGCCCATAACCCAACATGACTTGTCCGATGATCTCTAACTTAAGCTGATGACATGGGACAGGCCTCCAAACCATCATCAAAGCTCTAGACTACAGTAGATAAATTACAAAATAAAGAAGTTACGGCCGGGTACGGCAGCTGTCACTTATTGGGGTGATTTATCACACAGCCATAGATAAAGGGCCAGTCTTGTTTTATGGATCTACACTCCTTCTGGCCCTTCCCTGCATTATATTGAAGCAAATCCTGAACATTTCATCCATAAATATTTCAGCAGGCAACATATCAATCTGAATTAAAAATTACAATAGGCCAGGCGTGCTGGCTCATGCATGGAATCCCAGCACTTTGGGAGGCCGAGGCGGGCGGATCACCTGAGGTCAGGAGTTTGAGACCAGCCTGGCCAACACAGTGAAGCCCAGTCTCTGTGAAAAATACAAAAATTAGCTGAGCGTGGTGATATGCGCCTATAATCCCAGCTACTCAAGAGGCTGAGGCAGGAGAATCTCTTGAACCCGGGAGGCAGAGGTTGCAGTGAGCCGCGATTGTGTCACTACACTCCAGCCTGGGTGATAAGAGCAAAACTCCGTCTCAAAAAAAAAAAAAAGGACAATAATTCCTTCATATCTTTACAGATCCAACCAGTATTTACATTTATCTGTTTATTTGTTTGTTTTTTTGAGACAGAGTCTCTCTCTCTTGCCCAGGCTGGAGTGCAGTGGCATGATCTCAGCTCACTGCAAGCTCTGCCTCCCACGTTCATGCCATTCTCCTGCCTCAGCCTCCCGAGTAGCTGGGACTACAGGCACCCGCCACCACGCCTGGCTTGTTTTTTGTATTTTTAGTAGAGATGGGGTTTCACCGTGTTAGCCAGGTTGGTCTCGATCTCCTGACCTTCTGATCCGCCCGCGTCAGCCTCCCAAAGTGCTGGGATTACAGGCGTGAGCCATTGCGCCTGGCCACATTTATCTGTTTTTTAAAAATTGTTTGTATCTGATCCAAATAAGGTTCACGGCATGAGATTTCTATATCTTTTGAACCTAAATTTTCCATCTTTGTCCCTTTTTAAATCCATTTGCTTTTAATTTTTTTATTTTATTTATTTATTTATTTATTTATTTATTTATTTATTTATTTATTTATTATTATTATTATTTTTTTTTGAGACGGAGTCTTGCTCTGTCGCCCAGGCTGGAGTGCAGTGGCACGATCTAGGCTCACTGCAAGCTCTGCCTCCCGAGTTCACGCCATTCTCCTGCCTCAGCCTCCGGAGTAGCTGGGACTACAGGCGCCCGCCACCACGCCCGGCTAATTTTTTGTATTTTGTTTAGTAGAGACGGAGTTTCACCGTGTTAGCCAGGATAGTCTCGATCTCCTGACCTCGTGATCCACCCGCCTCGGCCTCCCAAAGTGCTGGGATTACAGGCGTGAGCCACCGCACCTGGCCTGCTTTTTATTTTCTAAAGAAACCATGTCGTTTGTCTTGCAGCTTCTCCCACTCTCTGGGCCTGGCCTCTTGCATCCATCCTCACGGTATTTTCCAGCACGTTCCTCTGCCCTCTGCCACTGTATTTCTTATAAATTGGTAGATAGAGAAGCTTGATCAGATTTAGGTTTTTTTTTTTTTTTTGTCTCCTTCAGAAGTGGTGTGTATTTCCATTAGAATGTGCGCATGTCTGCTTGTCTTCAGGGAGCCACCACGATCACTGCCTAGACTCATTAACTGATTGGGTACAAAGCAGTACCAGTTGCATTCTATTATTCCTCCAGATCCTTGTCGGCTTGAGACACTGACAACCCGCTTGTTTGAACAGGCTATAAGACATGAATATATAGCTTGTGTGCACAATTTAATGCTTTGACTTTAGCATGTCTTCTGGCGTTGCTTTGCTCTCTGTCCACAGAGCTCTTGATGCTGTGATGTCACTCTCCAGTCCACTCTCATAGCCTGTCTTCCTCCACCCTTCTGAGAATGTAGATTAGTTCCATTTTTTATCCTTGACTTTGAAATGTCTGGATGCTACTCTCATAAATTAAGGTCTGATGGAACCTCTGCCCCACAACTCTCTAGCTGTGTGACCCTGGGCAATTCTACCTACCCTCAGCCACCTCACATGTCATAAACTGTGTCTGAGAAGCCTACGTACATACAGGCTTATAACAGGGCCAAACAGGATAATTGAATGCAATGATGCTTATCAAGTGCTTTGCACAGTGCCCAGCTCAATAATGGCAGATATTATTATTATACATTAGAAATGAAATGCACTCAAGCAATTAAACCCATTAAATGTATCAGAGCTTAGAATAAAGAGAATGAGGAATCCCTGTTGCTATATCCCTTGAGTAGGCCACTGGGAACATTACTGATGACTCAAAATGTGCTAATTTTAGATTAAATTCCACATCTCCCCAGAAGAGCCAGCCATGTGTGAGGCATGTGTGTGCTGAAGCTGCTTCATCTGAATGGGAAGAGCAATTCCCTGAAGGGAGGGGCTGCTATTCCCAGAAGAACCAAGGAAGTGGGGCAGGTCTGCAGAAAGAACCAATGACCTGGGGGGGTGAGGGTGGGGGTGCACTACTGCTCTCTGATAGGGCACAGCTACAGAAGCAACCAGTTCCATGATTAACATTTTTTCATAGAAAACTGTCTGATGTCCATTACTTAATCCTTAATTTAATCTAAAAGTGGCATGTATTGAACATTTGTACCATGCTAGGTGCGTTACTCAAATTATTTAATCCTCCCAATAACCCCATAAGGCAGTAGTGAAGGTGGCAAAGCCCAGATTAGAACCCAGAGAGTCTAATGCCAGAGACCACTCTTGCCATGGTGAGTGAATCACACCCTCACCTGCCCAGGCACTTTAACTGTGCGCTTGTCTCTGGGTGTGGAATATAGGAGTTTCAGGCATCAGCAGATGATGTCTGTGACACCCTGATGCTTTTCAAGTTGGGGGAGGTAAATCAGAGAGAGGGGCAAGGCTTTTTGGTTTTGTAGTTGTACCACAGGCCATGGCAGTTCCCACTTCCTCCCCCTTCCCTCCTCCCCAGCCATGTCCTTCTGATGCTGGCAGCCCTTGAGGCTGTTCCTCCAGGAAGGCTGTGGAGACACAGCCATCTGCAGAGCGGGCGGCTCTGTGCCGGCCAGCACCCTAGAGGCTACGGGGTCTTAGAAAGAGAAAATGGTCCCAATTTGTGAACTTTTCCATTTGACAAGATTGAACATAGGCTTTCCATATAGGATAGAATCACAAAATGAAGATATTAGCAAAATAATTCCATGTAAGAAAATTTCAGAAAAGCAGAGTCATCTGGGTGTGTTCCGTGCCCCTCTCTGATCCCTGAACATGGTTTTGGCACAGGACAAGGAGGAGTGAGGGGCGT
Organism: Symphalangus syndactylus; assembly: GCF_028878055.3. Lineage (NCBI taxonomy): Eukaryota > Metazoa > Chordata > Mammalia > Primates > Hylobatidae > Symphalangus > Symphalangus syndactylus. Next base: position 75,207,051 of record NC_072431.2, read on the forward strand.
GGATGTTCTGCTCCATGTGTGATGACTGTGCCAGCGGCGTGTACTCAGTACGGCTCAGGAAGAGTCCCAGGAAAAGTACTGAGATGCAAACCCTCATGGGCTTAAATACATCCGGCCTGTCTCTGGTCCCGGAACCCAGCAGGCTATGGGGGCAGCAGGTCTGTGTGCAGGCCCAGGGACAGCCTGTGCTGGGCACATGCTTGGGCTCCCTCCTAGGGTCCATGAGACCAGGCAGGCCTGCCGGTGTACCCCACAGACAGCCTGCGGCAAGAGGGCAGGAGACAGCCGCGCAACTGGGGAAGCTGAAAAGCAGAGGAAGCAAGTGGTGACCAACAGCTGAGCAGTGAGGTGGTGGGAGGACAGAGGAGCAGGTGAGCCCTGAGCCCAGCCACTGGCAGTCACTGGAAGCGTGGCCCCAGATCCCATGCCTCTGGCTGGCAGTGAGGAGGCTGGCTCAAAGGCAGGTTAGATATCAGTCAGCCCCCAGATGCCCTTTGCTAGAAAAAGTAAAACGGACGGTCTCTTGCCCACAGTGAAGGTCAGAGTGCCACGTGTGAAGGGCAGGTGGCTGGGAGCCTGCTCAGCAGGAGCTGCCAACCCCAGAAACTGATGCCAGGGCCCCTCTAAAAAGTCCAGCCAGATCATGCTTCACAGACGTGAGCCACCCCGGCCAGCATTTCCACTCAGCTTTTATCCCCACTCACGAATGTTCTGCAGCTTGTCACTATGTGTACCCTTGAGGGCGGCTGATGAGCCCACATGCAGGAAAAAGCAGGTCGGATAAACTAAATGGCAAGCTGAATGGCACAAACCTGCCACCTGCTGTCACCAGTGGTGACCATGGGAGCCCCTGAGGCTACCACGCAACCTGCCTCCAGACCAGTGTCGTCTGGAAGTGTGGGATCCCCAGCCAGCGGCATTAGTGTCATCCTGGAACTTGTTAGAAATACACATTCTCGAGCCCCACCCAGACCTACTGAATCAGATGCCTGCCCAGCAGTCTGTGTTTGGCAGATCCACTCATTGCTCTCTGGCAGGCTGCAGCTGGAGGACAGCTCATTCATTCTCCTCCTGGGTGCTTTCACACTTTCTCTTCTGCCTTCAATCCCAGCACCTCCACCTCCTCCATCCTCAGGCAGCAGATGCTGCTGAGCTGGCGCCTACTTCACTGAGAACTGAAGCACTCGGAGGCAGCGCCCACCGCTCCTGTGCCAACCAGTGTCTGTTCACCCACGACGGTGTTGGCACTCCTGTCGGATCCCTAGTCCCGGGGCACCGGCCCCCAGGCCCTTGCCTCCTTGGAGACGTCACTCCAGCACTTCCACTGCGTCCTGTGTTATATCACCCCTTCTTTCCAACTGCCCATTATATCATTCCCATCAAATTACAAACATCCTGTTATTTTTCTGAACTTAAAGTTTTTCTTGACCCTATTTCACTCACCAGCTGTGACTCTCTTTGTCCTACCTTTTGCAGCGAAACTCCTGTCAAGTGCTGCTTGTGCTGCTGAGGAGTTCACCGCAGACCTCCACACTGATTCCAATGACCAGTGCTTGGCTTTTGTCTCATGCGTCAGAAGCCTCTGACAAAAGTGACCCCTCCCTTCTCCATGCACGGCTTCCAGGGAAACAGACTCTTGTCTCCCTACCTCAGTGACTGCGCCTTCTCCTCTTCTCTGCCGCTGTGGCCCAGGGCTGTGTCCTGGCTCCCTTCCCTCTCTCATCTCTCTCACTTCCCTGGTAACCTCATCAGGTCTCCTGCCTTTAAATAACATCGATAAGCAAACAACTCCAAAGTGATGCCTCCATCACAGACTTCCCTCCACTCCAGACTTGCCCGCCTCTAATAAACCACCTTGAACTCAATGTGCGTACAACCAGGTTGCATCTCAGCCCCGCCCTCCCAGCCCAACCTGCATGCCTCAGCCTGTGGTGCCCTGCCAGATGTCCGGCCACTGTGCCTGAGCCATAGCTGACAACTCTCTTACTCTGCCCCTGACTGCCAGGAAGTCCTGCTGGCTCCAACTCAAGATCTGTCTAGATTCCGACTCCACTCACCACCTGCACCTGCGTAGCCACAGCCGTTTCCCTCCCAGACCCGCTGCCTGGGTCTCTGCTCCTGCCTGTGCTCCTACAGTGATCCCTTTACAACATGGGCCAGATAATGCCTTCCTTCGCTCACAGCCCTCCAGAGCTTTCTGTTTCACCCACGGTCAGAGCCAAACTCCTAAGAATGGCCTTCAAGGCCGCTGTGCCTTCTCCAAGGCCTGTGATTCTGCAGCCAGTGCGAAGTGCTTCCCCGGGGCCTCTGCCTGTCCTGCTCTGTGTGAGATGCCCTGTCCACGCTTATTCACCTGCCAGCCTCTTCACGTTCTCCTAGTGTTGACGTTAGTGTCATGGTTACCATTCTATTTGAAAGAGCCTCCTGTGTACTTCCCACCATCAGTCTCCCTGATCCTGCTTACTTTATCCTTTTTCTGTATCATTTATTAGCTTATAACATACAAGAAAATGTGCACACTTATGTGTACTGTCTCCCACTGCTAGACTGCAGACACATTCAGGTGAGGGTCTTCGCCTGTTTTCTTCACTGATGGATTCCAAGTGCCTCCATAATGTCTGGTGCTGAGTAAGCACTTAGTTGGATACATTAACCAGTTGGATAAATTAACATCCTCAGACAGATAAGACACCAAAGCCAAGAAATACAAAGAAGGGCCAGGCGTGGTGGCTCACACCTGTAATCTCAGCACTTTGGGGGCCGAGGCAGACGAATCACCTGAGTTCAAGATCAGCCTGGCCAACATAGTGAAACCCCGTCTCTACTAAAAATACAAAAAATTAGCCGGGCGAGGTTGGGGGTGCCTGTAATCCCAGCTATTTGGGAGGCTGAGGCATGAGAATCACTTGAACCTGGGAGGCAGAGGTTACAGTGAGCCGAGACTGTGCCACTGTACTCCAGCCTGGGCGACAAGATAGAAACTCCTTCTCCAAAAAAAAAATACAAACAGGATACTATATAAAAGATACACTGATCTGAAAAATTAATTCCAGAAAAGAAAAACAAAATGAAACTTTCAGTAGAAGGACTGGAAGATAAAGTTGAAATCTCTCAGAAAGTAAAGTAAAAACACAAAGGGGTGTAAAACAGAAGAAAGAAAATCAGGGATTATATTAAGAGGCTTAACATCCAAATAACAGATATGTTCAAGAAAAAGAGACAAGGACAGAGGGTGGGTGGGGGCATTAAAGAAATAACTCAAGAAAATTTCCTAGAATTGAAAGACATGAATTTACAGATTGGAAGGGCCCATTAAGAACAAGGACTAGGCCTACTATCAGATGAAGAAAATCCTGCGACTTGCAAAGCAATCATACAAAGCAAGATCAAATACAAAGAAACAAGAATCCCAATGGCTATGAAATCCCCACAGGCAGCAATGGAAGTTTTAGGACAGCAGAGCAATGCCTTGAGATATCAGTAGGAAAGTGATAACCAGTCGAGAATTCTTTAAGCAGCCAAACTATGATGTCAGTGTCAGAGCAGATGAAAGACATCTTTCTGGCACACAAGGACTCAAAATAAGTTCCTCAGCTGCCGTGAGGGAGCAGGCACTGCAGATGCTCCCAGCTCTCCTTACAGCTACGAGGCGGCCTCCGTGGGGACTCCTCAGGAGCCAGGCCACCTCTGGCTTGCCAAGAGGATGTGTGTAGGTCACCCTCTCTTATCCTGGGGATCACACCTAGTTTCCAGCAACCGAGCACAGTGTTTGGTAACTTCCCTGCCACCTCCATTAGGAATGGTCTGAAAGGCTGGCTTTCTCAGTTCTTGGAACTTTAGGAATACTTATACACTTACAGATGAATGTGTGATTATGCTGCTCGGGACACATTTTATTCTCCTAGGGCAATACTTTAAGAGTGGGGTAATATCCTTATCAACATGTGAGCAGCAGCGCATCTGCTGGATGATCCTATGAAAGCCACAAGTTTCTCTTGTACAGTAATGAGGAGGGAGGGGGCCACAGAACCAGGGAAAGCTCCCTGGGGCGCCCAAGAAAACACCAAAGCAGCTGACACGCTGGTCTCTCTGAATTCCTGGATTTTGAATATGCCTGAAACGGTGGTTTAGGACATCTTTGCTCCTGCAGCATCTTTTCCTCTTGAAGCATCCTGGGGCAGTTACCAATGCACATATGCATGCACGCACACGCATGCACACACGCACGCACACACACTCATGCACAATTGTCTGAAAGCCCAGGGCTGCCAGGCAGAGCACTGACATGGGGTTGTGATGAGGCATGAGACTTTGAAGCAGGACAGATCTGCATTTCCCTCCACGACGCAGGCAGGTGAGCCTGCTTCCTCACATGAAAGCCCATCACCAGCACCTTCACCTGCCCCATCAGAGCACTTACACGGGCTAGAGGCTTTTCCCATTTGTCATTTAAATCCTCCCACCAACCAAATAAGGTAGATATTACCATTGTCCTGATTTTATAGAGAAGAAACGGAGGCTCAAGAAATAACTCGACCAAGTTCCCACAGGGAGCAGGTGAGCTCAGAGGTGAACACGAGCTCCCAGGCTCCAGAGTCTCTGCTCTTAACACACACCACACTGGGTTGGCTGTAAAATGTAAATACGTATTTATTACTTCCTTCGTAGACCATATACTCCTTGATGACAGGGACTACCACCTTCACCTTCATGCCCACAAGGTGTCACACTGCAAGGCTGAGCTGACCCCCCCTTTCCTCTGGTCCGCCTCCTGCTGTTATCTGGAAGAGGCGTACAACATCCTTCACCCAGAAGCTACCTGTCCTCACCTCACTGCAGAGGAACACTCCGGGGTCCTTCTGAGGGAGGCCCTCTGAGTCTGAGCTCAGCTCAAGGCTTCTACCGTGCTGCAGAGGTTCCTCAGGCCTGATGCGATGCTGATTGAGGACAGGAGCCAGGGTGGTTTTTCATCATTCCACTTGCAGCACTCAGCACAATGCCTGGCACAGTGTGGATGCTCCGTAAGCATTTGCTGAGCAGAAGAACTGAGCCTCCCACCTCCAAACAGGAGAGGGAGCTGGGGACAGTCAGATTTGTGAAGCCGACTGATCTCAGGACAGCCCCAGGCATCTGAGAGCCCCTGCGCCTTAGCCTCTGGGGAGCTGCAGCCTGGGTAAAACAGGATCATAAAGGAGCCCTGCCTCTGACAGAAGACAATGGACGGAATAGCTTTCCAGAAGCCCACTGGCCGGCTCACTCGGGGCTGTGTACTGTGCTGCCTGGACCACCACTTCCTATGCCCACAGCTGTGTACCAGGAAGCAGAGAAGAGGCTGACAGGCACCAGGGACTTGGTCACGCTGGACTTTCACACTGATGTGGAAAAGTCAGGACCTGCTGGCAGCATCTTCTACCACAGAAGGGGACTTCCTAAATGCGACGGCACCTCCTGATCCAATCCTGCTGCCATGTCTGCCTCCCACAGCACCCCCGGCTCCATGTTTTGAAGCCCGGCTGGCCCACACACATTCTTTACCCCCAAACCTGACACTTCACCTTTTTTGGGTCACACACCGCTTTGAAGCGCTAATGAAAACTGGGAACCCTCTCTCCAGGTCAGTAATCATATGCACACAGAATTCACGCAATGTAGTGGGCTCATGCCTCCTGAGGACCACCAATGGTCCCATCCACATTACACATCCAGTCTCTCACCAGACTATGAGGCTCACGCAAGGTAGGGCCATAGAAGTCACAGCGCAGAACCTGGGCGGGAGTGCAGATGGTTTGTAAAGACGTCTTAGGGAACCTGGATTTTAAACTAGGACCATTGTTTTTGTAAATTTAACAAATGAAGCAACAGATGTGAAAAATGCCTTACTAAGTTAAAAAGCAGTTTCAATTCTGACAAATGGCTGTCGGGTCCCTCCCCACCTAGAAGGCCGTGGGGGAGTAGATATGACAGGGCCGGAGGAAGCAGCCCTATATGGTCCGTCCTGCTTTTCTGTTCACTAGCCATGTGCTCATGGTCATGTCGCAGGGCCCTCCTCCTGCATCAAGCACCCAGGGGAAGAGGGAGTGGATGCAACTTAGCACCATGAGCAGCACCTGGGTCTGACCCGACTGTCCCACGCACAGGCTGTGAGATGCTGGGCAAGTCCGGCACTGTCTCGTCTGTGAGAAAGTGTTAATTACAACAGTCCCCCTTCCCAGCATTGCTGTGAAAACAAAGGGCCCATCACAAGGAGGGAGCTTGATAGATGCGGCCCTTCTTACCCAGGGTTCCAAAGGTCTTGTTGGAATCAAAAAGAATGTACTTATAGATAGAAACCGGCAACTATGGCTGGGCGCGGTGGCTCACACCTATAATACCAGCACTTTGGGAGGCTGAGGCGGGTGGATGTCCTGAGGTCAGGAGTTTGAGGCCAACCTGGCCGATATGGTGAAACCCCGTCTCTACTAAAAATACAAAATTAGCCAGGCATGGTGGCTCACACCTGTAATCCCAGGTACTTGGGAGGCTGAGGCAGGAGAATCACTTGAACCCGGGAGGTGGAGTTTGCAGTGAGCCGAGATTGCGCCATTGCACTCCAGCCTGGGGAACAAGAGTGAAACTCAGTCTCAAAAAAAAAAAAAAAAAAAGAAAAAGAAACCTGCAACTAGAACATCGTAAGGCGAGCAACTGCCACTTTTTTTTTTTTTTTTCGAGATGGAGTCTCGTTCTGTCACCAGGCTGGAGTGCAGTGTTGCGATCTCAGCTCAGTGCAACCTCCAACCTCCACCTCCCAGGTTCATGTGATTCTCCTGCCTCAGCCTCCTGAGTAGCTGGGACTACAGTGTCCGCCACCATGCCCAGCTAATTTTTATATTTTTAGTGGAGATGGGGTTTCACCATGTTGGCCAGGATGGTCTCGATCTCCTGACCTCATGATCCACCCTCCTAGGCCTCCCAAAGTGCTGGGATTACAGGCATGAGCAACCATGACCAGCCGCAACTGCCGCATTTTTAAGTGAAGAATCCAACCTTCGGAACAGTCACCATTGCTCCTAACCAATGTCACTCTCAAACACGGAGAAATGAAAACGAATGACGATTCCATAGGTCATCACCACAGAACTGGCTTTTACTAACAAAACCAAAGAACCTCAAACACTTTTTGTGGACATCAAATTCTTTCTTTCGTATTTTAAAATGACATTATGCATGTACATATCTTTAAAATTTAGACACATTTTAGAGAACACAATTGTGAACACAAATCCAAGAAATGAATGAGATGTACTGGTCTGATTCAAACACTTCACTTAAACTGACTTCTGTCAATCCCCTGTCCTATGAAGTAAGTAAGTCCCACTTCTCTTAAACTGACTTCTGTCAATCCTCTGTCCTGTGAAGTAAGTAAGTAAGTCCCACTTCTCTTAAACTGACTTCTGTCAATCCTCTGTCCTGTGAAGTAAGTAAGTCCCACTTCTCTTAAACTGACTTCTGTCAATCCCCTGTCCTGTGAAGTAAGTCCCGTTTCTCCTTTGCCTGGAGGGACCGAGCTGGAATTACTGTCACATGTGACAGACATGAGGCAGGGGTTAATGCAGAGCCACGGAACAGCACCTCTGATGACATCTAGTGGATAAGTAGGAAGGTGTCAACCCAGGTGGCTTTTAAAAAAATCTGTAAATAAAATCTCCTTTATTCCACAGATTTTTTTAATCTTTCCCTCAGTGTGTTAGAAAGACTAATAGTGTTTTTCAAACATGTGTGTGGATGGACTCACCTGGGGAGACACCCGCCCTGTGGCTGCTCTGCAGACACCTGGCTGCACCAGCTGCCTCCTCCTCTGAGAGGGGCCGCCCTGGAGAGCACCATGCTGGCTGTGTTGCCTACTGGCTTCCCTTGAGAAACGGGGAGGCAGGACCTCTACTGAGTGCTGTGATGTGTTGTGTTTTGATGTGGTGGGTCGGGAGGATGGGAACAATGTTATTTGGATGAGATTGGACATCGTGTGAGGTCTTCAGCAAAGCAGCTACCCTCAGCTCATTGATGACAGCATCCTGCCTGCAGGTGTGGGCTGCTGGACTGCCTGCAAAGCCCATCAGCAGGCCCTGGAGGCCAGGTAAAATAGGATCGGGATGATTTCTATTCACAGAAGTCATCAGTCTAACATGAAAGAAAATAATCATGACTCAGGAGCAAGGGTGTCTGCAGCAAAGAGACTCTCCAGGCATCGTTTAGAAGCTGAATGTCACACATTTAGGGTGCCAGCCCCACACATAACCACACAAGTAAAAAGGAAGCTTTTCTCCTAAACTGACATTCTTTTTTCTCCTTTCTGAGAGGTGTGGACACTGGGGCTGGGAAATGCTCAGGACGCCCCCTGCAGACAAGGACTGGGCTGTTAAGAGAGGCCTCTTGTCTTTCATGACACAAGCCTTAGCTCACAAGACGAGAAGTACTTAGTCCCAGACCACCTGTTCCATGATGACAGAAACCCTTCTAAAAACTGGAATCTACGTGATAGAATTAATGAAAGTAGGCTAACCCAAACTACCGCTCACATTTTTTTAAATAAAAGTCACACAAATACCATAATGTTGTTGGTTAGAACATTATGTTTCTCATATCTATAAATGAGGGCTAGTACTTTTTATCACCCAAAAGTAGACAAAATAATAGGAGATGCATTCATTCCAAATTTAGACTTTGATAACTTTCCAAAAGGTTGAAATAAGTTTAATTGCAGGGACATGAGTCCAGTTGAGTGTCTTTCTGTTAATCTGTAATAACCCATCTGGAACTATATTTACTCTTCTTAGAACAGTAACTTATAATGTTGATAAACTGAGGTGGAGCCTGTTTTAGTAACATATACCTGGGTAAATGTTCTGGAAATGCCAGTGCTTAGTCACTGCTGCCTGCAGTGTGGCCATCAAAGGCTTCTTGGGAAAGCTCCCTTTGGGTCCAGAAGTCTCCCCCACAAAGCTCCAGCTGCCCTGGACTCTACACAAAGCACCTGAAGCCTCTGCTGGGAATGGGGCCCTGACAGAGCTGCAATGCACCCTGAGGCTTCTTTAAAACACAAAGGTGAGTGCAAAATCCAAACAGGAAGCGTTCAACTGCGCACTCCCAAACCACCCCAGCACGCCCCTGTGCAACTGCTGCTCCTGTCCGTCCGTGGAGTGGTTGGTCCCTCATACTCATCTGGAAGGTGCCACAGAAAAGGCTGACAATGTATTATCACTAGGATAGACCCTAGATAATCTTTCTGATATACAAGATAGACACCACCTGTTCCCTCATTTGTCAATATGGAAGAAACCCCACTTTATACATTTTATACAGAAAAGTGGACACTGCCATACATTCATGCATGGTCAGCTCTGAGCCCTCAGGAATAGAAGGGCCTTCCATTTAATACAGCTTACACCTGGAGACAACAAACACCAAGAAACATGCAAACACTACACAGAATCTGTATGTGAAGAAGTCATATTTTATGCCGATGAGGGTGCTGTTAGAAAATGTTGATGGATGGCTTCGGTCACTCATGCTAGTCTAACAGAGGGGCCTGTGACGGTGTCTGCTTCTCTTTCAAGATTCCCAGTTGTTTCTGTGTCAGGCACTAAGCAATCTGGTGGCTTTTGGTCCAAATGGGTATTTTAGTTGTCTTTTTGCACCTTTTAATCCCTCTTCGAAGAGTCAAGTTCAAATGCTGGAAACTGTGATGTCTCTGGTCCCAGGACATCGGACAGAAAGTGAATAGCGCCAGCCATGCCTGCAATGTAAAATGAGGAGTCTCTTAGGAATGGCATAAGGGTAGTGTCTAAAACAGTGACTTTTAATCATTTCCCTTACCAGGGGCTGCAAGCATGTGGGAAAGGTGCTGAGGACTCTAAAGATGACTTCATTAAAAACCAAAGATATCCTTATATTTAGCACCTGGCAGGTAATATAATAATACCAGTTTTCCTATCTTTATTTAAAAAACTGGTTACTGGGCTTTAATCTTATATCTTGAAACTTTAAGGTGGCATCACAGAATCACTATGGAAGTTATGGATGCTGCTAATTACGATATTCCTACACACGGAGCTTCCCCTCAGAGCCTGTATATACTCAAAGTTGCATTTTACATCTTCTTGATATTTGAAGAATGTTATTTTTAACAAACCTCAATTTGGTCAAAATCCCCACCCCAAATCACTGCAGTAATTAAGCAGTGGGTTTTCAACTAGACTCACAGCAGCACAGGAAGGGTGTGGGTGGAGAAGGTGCTAGTAGCCCACCAAGGCCTCCAGGTCTCCTGTCCCCACTCAAATCAGAATAATCCTCCCTTATAGGGTTTTTGTTTACAGTTTTTCTTTTGATGTAAAATTCACGTACAATGAAACACATAAATCCAAAGTGTACTTCTCTGAGGTTTGTAAAATGCATATACATGTGCAAACAAAACCCGATTAAGACCTGAAATATTTCCATCACCCCAGGAAGTTCTAAGTGCCCCTCTCCAGTCCCTCCCATCCCTGTGGTCCCCCCAGAGGTAACCGGCAGCCTGGTCTTGGTCCACCATGGATTAATTCTGCCTGCTTTGGCACTCTTATGAGCATGGCCACAGTGTATAGCCCTTGTATCTGGCTCCTTCGTCAGGGTTCCTGCAATTCATTCACGTTCTGGGCATGTTCATAGTTGGCCCCTTCTTACTGCTGAACAGTACACTGCAGACTGTTTCCCCATTTTTCCTACTGAAGGTCATCTGGGGTGTTCCCGGCCTTCTCTGTAAGTTTTTGTTTAAGGAAAGGTTCCAGGAACTTATTTAAAAAATTAGAAAACCACTGACCTAGGAGTGCCTATGAGAAGTAAACAAGGACCCATAACAAGCATAGGAGGCCCTACAGCAAGCCCTGCGGGGATGAGCCTGGCTTTCCTGCTCAGGTGTGTGGGCAGCGGATCCACTGGGCGGTGCACTCCAGCAGGAATGAGTTCCTCCAGAAGGGGTGCCAGGTGCCAGTGAGCCCTCCCAGTGGCTCCTCCAGCTGGCCAGTTTGCCACGATGGCCTGCATTGCTAGGCACACGGCTTAATAATCCCTCCGTCCCCTGACGGGAATTTGGTGAGAGTCCCCCACAGTTCTGTCTGCCAGGCACTGGCGAGGCACAGGGGAAGGAGGTGACCTATTAACTTCCCGCCTTTAGGGAGCTGTACATCCAAATCTTTTGACCCACTGGGGCTCTGAAGGTGCTATTATCAACTTGATAAACTCCATTTAGAGTTCAGGCATTAACTCTGTTATATCTGATGCAAATGGATTGTATTTTTATGACATAGAGGACTAAAACTTTTATTCTAATAAGTACTTTTTCCTTATGAGTTCTCTGAATATTAAAAAAGATCATCTTCTGCAAAAGATGTGACACATGCTCTGTTTTCTGCTCATATTTCTAAAATGTGATTTAAAAATATTACCAGTATGAAAACTAAAACAGGACATACCACTACAGACGATGCAGACAGAGGATGATAAGGAATACCAATAGCTTACACATATGAATTTCACCACATGTACACAATTAACCAATTTCCCCAAAATTACAAACTATGACAGCTCACCCAACATGAAATAGATAACTTGAACAGCCCTATAACTATTTTGAAAACTGAATTTATTTTAAAAGTCTAGAAAAATAAATCTCTAGACCTAGAAGTTTGTACTGGAGAATTCTACCAAACATTTAAGTTACACTAATACCAATTCTTCCACCAATTAACACAGTCTGTCCCAGAAAACAGAAGAGAAGAAGATACTTCTCAACACGGTTTCGTAGGTCAGTATGACCCTGATACCAAAACCAGAGAAAGACAGCACAAAACAGGAAAACTGCAGGCCAATATCCTTCATGAATAGAGATGCAAAAACCTTTACCAAAATGTTAGCAAACAAAGCACGCCCACACCCACATATAAATCTAACGAATATCCGGGCCTGTTTGTGGGGCTTCTGTTTGTGCTTCTGTCTTCCCTTCCCTGCGCCCGCAGTGGACTCTGGAATCCTTGTTGCTTTCACTGACTGCCTATCAGTGCTCTTCTTTTCAGAACTTTCTTCAGTATTCATTCTTGCTATTTTTTCTACTTACTAATATTTCTAATTGCTAACATTAATTATGCATACTTCTTTATATGATATTAAATATATTTAAGTAATTATTCAAGCTTCCCATGAATACACCAATATTAAAGATGCAACATTACAGATGAAACGCAGAGGAGTAAACTATTTATTCCATTGCTAACAGCAAGCCTCTACGTTCTGTCTGCATGACACCTCACAAAAAACCTAAGAACACTTGGAAGACATTCACAGGAGCAAAAAAAAATAGGTAAGGTGAAGAGATTCAACATAATTTTCAGCAATAAGCTACTTTGCTGACTTATTTTACAGTTTGGAAGTATTACTTGAGCCAGGTCAAATATGAACAGTGCCAGTCTACTACAGGGGCAGGAGAACCAATTTCATCCATTTAATCTATGGCATTTTTCTCACTCTTACCTTCAAAGAGCGAATAGGGTCTGTCAGGAATGCGGCACCCGTGTGCTCCGTAATCTAGACACCACTCTGCAAACTGAAAAGAAAGGGATTTCTTTTCAAGACTGGAGTTTCTACTTGGTGAAAAGGCAATAAATGAGAATGCAATGTCTTCACAGGCATCAGGGAAGTGGACCCCCAGCTGTAGGGCATTCAGTGTGGGCTCCATGGGCTACTGCACCCCCCTCTTCCAGGGGTGAGGCCCAGCAAGCCTCTGCTTGCGGCTGCCTCAGCTGTAGAGTGGGGTCTGCCTTACGGCTGCTGGGAAGTCCGAGGTGAAAACCGAACGGCTCAATGACACTCTGTTCTCCCTGGCACTTCCTCCTGCCGCTTCAGCTGATGATTCCAGAAGCAACTCCAAACGCCTGCTCTACCCTGAACAAAAAAACCCTGGCTCTAAAATGGCTCTCAGCAGCAGCTGCTGGCTCCCCCGTCCCCAGCTGGGAAACAGCTTCAGCCCTGCCCGGGGCCGCCTCTCACCGCAGCCCCTCCACAGCTGCTGCTGCTTGGCAGCCTCTCCACCTTCCCAGCCCCTGGCCCTCAGCCCTCCTTGTGCTCTCCTCTGAGCTCCTTGACCCCCTTCTTCTCAGACCTCTTCAGTGGGTGTTTCCATACCGTTTTAATAAACTTCCCTTTTGTGCCTAAGCTAACATAAATTGAAAGGTCATTTGTACACTAAGAATCATAAGTAATAAACATGAAGAGTATCAAGTTCAGCACACATAAAAAGCAGCTCACTCTGCTTTTCCCCTCCCAATCTGCTCACTCTTCGCTTGTTTGATGGCCCATCTACCCAGTTTTCCAAGTCAGACAACAGAAAGACATTCAGATATTTCCATCTTCTCCACATTTAAAAACATGTGTTAAATTCTGTGGGCTTTACATCATAGGTGTTTCTAAATGTCTCATTTTTTATTCCAACCTATACTTTGGTTTATGACTCAACATTTCTTGCATTAATTACTAAACCGCTATTTGGAGAAACCCAAGCCCGCCTCATTCTTCCTACTGGGACTACAGCAATCTTTCTAAAAGAGGAGTCTGAACATGGATTCCAAACCCTTCCATGAGCCCCCATCTTCCAAATCAGTATCCAGTGCTAGCTGATTATTAAAACTACTGGGGGAGCTTGAAAAATATTAGTGCTGAGGCTTCCTCACTTAACTGGTCTAGAGTGAGGTCCAGGCATGATTTGAAAGCTTCCCAGTGGTACAAGGTTGAGAACTACTGGCTACAGGGAAGGACTAACTTTCTCTGGCCTCTACCCACCTGTCTGACTTTTACCTTTTGCCACACATTTCCTTCCCTTTGCATCCCAAAGGCTGAAGTGTTTACAGAGTCAGGAACACACTGAGCTGGTTCATGCTCTGCAGCTCTGCCCAAGCTATTCTCCTTATCACAACTGCATTCCACCTCTGCAGGCCATCCCTGCCTGGCCCACCTGAAAAACCCCTCATCTTTAAAAAACCGGCTGCGTCTCAACCCTCCTGCGGTCTTCTCATATTGCCCATATTTGCATAATCATCTACCATCATCACATCATCAAGGCTGGCCCAGGCCTGCGGAATCTGGCTGCTCCTCGCTCGCTGGCTCCTGTTCTGCCCCATCCCCCGTGCTCCAGCCACAGTGTAGTTCACACAGGCCCTGGATGCTCACACCTCTGGGCCTTTGGAACAGCAGTTTCTTCTCCTTTTCGCATCTTTCCTCATCCCCCTTTGCTTAATTTCGAGCTGTCCCTCAGGTCTTGGCTGAGACATCCCTTGCTGACCTGCCATGCCAAGTTGGGCCCTGCCTTCTTTGCTTCCACAGCCTCCTGCATGCTTCCATCAGTGGGGGAGCCACAGATGTGTGTGCATTTTCCGGCGCACCAACAAGGTGGGGCCCTTTGCATTAGGGTTGAGAAGTCTTCATAAAGTAACAGATGTTCAAAAAGTATAAAGAACATATCAGCCGCAATGCCTCCATCTAACAAGGGTCACTGTACACATTTTAGTGTATTTTCTTCCAATCTTTTTTCTGTGTGCACACAGCTACATTTTGTGAAATGTGTACATAATAAAAATACTAGCAAACATTTACTGAGTCTTGCTCTGTGTCATTCATCTTCACATGTCCAGTGCATGTTTACTGAGTTTCTACTCGGTGCTATACACTGCTCCAAGTACTAGTGTAGAATAGTGACCCAGACAAACAAGATCAAGAAGCTTATGTTCTACCAGCCTGCACACTCAAGAAACAAGCCAAAACATACAATGAGCAACTGAGTGATCATCCACTTGGGGGGTCTCAAAGATCCCTCCAAGAATGTCACAATTCAGATCAGCATGGCAAGGAGCTGAAAGAAGAGTGCTCCTGAAGGGAACAGTTAACGACAGGTCCAGCGGAAACAAGAGTGACACACTCTGTTCTTAGAGAGGGCAGCATGGCTGTATTATGGCAGGCTAGAGGTCAGGGTAAGGTGAGACTGGGCGGAGACGCAGAGAGGGGCCAAGGTGCGCAGGGCTCTGTCAACCCAGCAGAGGAGCACAGGCTCCATCTGCAGTCAATGGGAAGCCGCTGGAGGGTGTTGGCAGGACGATTACAAACAATCTGCACATTAGCTCAGTTCTGCTTGGAACATCCTTAGGAAGTGGGTAGTATTTTTTTTTCTGTCTGTACAAATGAGGAAACTGAGGCTTGAAGAAGAGACATATCCAAACTTATAAAGCCAACAAATGGCACAGGTGGTAATTCTCATCAGGTAGTGACTCCAGGACACATATTCTTCAGAAACCATTGACATTTGTCCACCCCACTCTATAGAGAGGGACACTGTGGCCCAGAGAAACCACAGACAAGGCTGTGCCAGAAGAAAAAGAGGAAGCTACAGAATTGGGACAAACAGGTTAAAAGAAGGAACAGGAGTTGTACTTCTGGACTCTGGATTCTGTGCACACTCGGGGTTGTTCAGAAGCAGTTCCAGCAGAGCCGCCCTCACCTTGCAAGCGCGGTAGAGGTACTTCTTATCCTGCGTGAGGCGGTAAAGGGACAGGAAGGAGTAGCCGTTGCCAGCAGTCCCATGGCATATCCCGTAGCCCTTCCGCAGCAAACCTCGCTGCCAAATCACGTCGCTACACTCCATGGCCTCTTTCAAGTACTTCTCCTCCTTAAAGACCTGGGCAAATTCAGAACAAAGCAGTGTTAAAAAGACGGTTTCAACAACGAGTTGGCAAAATACTTTCCCTTTCTGGTTAGAATATGGCATGATATTAGGAAAACTGAAATGGCACTGGGGATGAAAAACAGACAAACAAAAAAAAAACGCCCCCAGCAACACCGTACGTAGAATCTCGCAATCTCAATCCATTAGCCCAGCGGTCTCCAACCTTTTTGGCACCAGCGACTGGTTTTGTGGAACCATTTTTCAATGGCCAGGAAGGTGAGTGGGGGATGGTTTCGGGATGAAACTGTTCCACCTCAGATCATCAGGCATTAGATTCTCATAAGGAGCACGCAACCTAGATCCCTCGCATAAGCAGTTCACGATACAGTTCGCTCTCCTGCGAGAATCTAACATGGCCGCTGATCTGACAGGTGGCAGAGCTCAGACAGTAATGCAAGTGATGGGGAGCGACTGTAAATACAGTTGAAGCTTCACTTGCTTGCTGCTGCTTACCTCCTGCTGTGCAGCCCAGTCCCTAACAGGCCACGGACCAGTACCAATTCACAGCCTGGGGGCTGGGGACCCCTGCATTAGCCTCTTCCCCTTGTCCTCCTTCTGCTTCACGGTTTTACTAAAGTAATGCTAAAATTTAGTTTTTAAAATTAAAATTAAAGATGCCATATCTTTTTGGTAAGATGTTTTCCTTGTTTCTTGGCACATACATGCCATAGCTCTAAAACTTCTGCTCTTATAGAAGGCAATCGAGAGAGTGAGGCCCTGTTAGCAGGGCAAGAGTGTCCAATACACTGGTCAGTACACATCAACAGGACCCGAGGACCCTGCACCACCAGGCTAGCCAGATCCATCTTCACCCATCCCAAGGAAGCTGGCACAAAGCTTTCTGGGGTCCAGGAGCAAGCATCACCTCCCTGAGTTGTTTATATGGTCAGCTGCAGAGACAGGCTCAGTGAAGGCAAGAGACGGCAAGAAACAGCTGTGGGTTTTCACTTCCTGAGATTCCCTTGTACATTTTCTTCTTTCTCCTCACATGCCATGTACTGTTTTCCTGATCCTTTTCTCAGAGTCTGTTCTTAGTTATCCCTACCTGCTAAACTCATCCCATTCCAGTGCAAATGGGTTTTGGACAATGAATCAGAGGCACAAAGGTCATCACTACTTGGGTGGCAGGTCAGGTCCCTCTACTTGTGACTGATGAGCTGGACACTCAGCCGAGAAGGGCTCTGAGGCCTCAAGAAGAAGGCGGAGGTTGGGGGGCAGGGCACAAACTACGACCAGTGTCTACAGAGGTCAGAGCGGGAAACAGAGGCACAGCAAATCACCAGGGAGATTAAATGTTCCCAAAGTTAGGCTGTTAGGGAATCAGAAGCAGGACCCCCTCTATCAGTCACAAAGGCAGCTAAGATGTGGGCTCTGGGGTCAGACAGCCTGAGCTGAGTCCCTACTGTCACCTTTTAACTGGGTGACCTTGGATAAGTCACTGAAAGTCTATGTCGTAGTTTTCTCAACTATAAAAGGATGACATTCCTTCACCTCAGTGGCTTGCTATGAAGATTAAAATGTGATCACATCCATGGAGCTCCTGGAACAGTGCCTGGCACATGGGAAGTGCTAGCTATTTCCTGGCTATGATTAACCATTACTCTTTCTACGGTATTGTGCCGGCGCACATACTTCATCCTGTCACTTGCATCTTTAGCCTCTGAAAATGAACTGTAAAAGAAAACATGTTTTCCTATCCTAAGGAAATATTTGGTCAAAGCTACTGGGTGAGAAGATATTGTTTGAGAGGCTGTGTTCTGAAATCACACAGAGTGAGGCCAGCCCTAAAGTGAGCCGGAGCTGCCCCTGCTGGTAGGAGCCTGGGTGAGTGAGGGTCCACAGGGAAACCGAACAGGGTTCCTTCATGCTGTCCCTGCGCCTGCGAGGCTGAGGCTGCTAGAGCCATGCCCACAATGCAGCCTGCACTGCTGCTTCTCAGCACCAGCAGCCTACCATGCCCGCTCCTGCCACCACATAACACTCATGCTCTAAGCAAACAGCTTCTTCTAACAGCGAGACATCTGAGAATTCAGAACTATAGAAAAAAGCTCCTGGACTTAATCACAGATACATCTTCTCCACATTGTATTACAGCAATCATACATGGGCTACAAAATCCATGTACTTATCCACATTACCTCCCCCAAATGGTAAGTTTCCCTGGGCAGTACAGGACAGAAAGTGTGGAAAGACAGCACAATGCAAAGGAAAACCCAAGGGCTCTGGAGTCAGTCAGAGGCAGGGCTAGAGCCCCTGTTCCACCACGGCAGACTGTGACTCCAGGCCAGCTGCTGCAACCCACCCGACCTGGGCCTGTGCACCCATGCTACAAAACGGATGGATCCCAAGATGACCCAAACGTCAGAAATAGGGACAAGGGTTTTAGGCAGTTATTAGAAATATCTTCAAAGATAAAAAGGGAACTATACTCATCATCAGTGAACCTTCAGAAGAGAAAGGGAGAATAAGACAGAAACAAAGGGATATTCTGGACCTAGAAAAACATCAATAGGTAAAATTACAAAACTTGCTGGGTGAGTTTAAGAGCAGGCTGGCCGTAACAGAAGAAACCATGAATGAATGCAAAACCAGGGAAATAGCAATCATCTGATCCAAATTACAGAGAAGAACGAGAAATCTGGAAAACAAAAGCCTCAGGAACCCGTAGGAAAAGAGCGGCCAGTCACCCAGTGTACTAAAAGATACACATTTACAAGTTCAAGTTCAAAGGCTCTTAAGCACGATAAATACAAATACACCTAGGCATGTAACAGTTAAACTACTGAAAACCAAAAATTAAGAGGAAACCGTGAAAGCCTCTAGAGAAAAAGCACATGTTCCATACAAGAGAACAGTGCAAAGAATGACTTCGAAAGAACAGAGGTGGACGACGACGGAACACTGCCTTTAAAGCACCGAAAAGAAAAAAAAGTCAACCTAGAATTCCACACCCAGCAAAAATGTATTTAAGAATAAAGGTGAAATAAAAACAAATTTAAGACAAATGAAAATCAGTTTGTTGTCACCAAACCTATGCTAAGTAAAATTCTACAGGATGAAAGAAATAATACCAGATAGAAATCAGGATCTTCAGGAAGAAACAAGACCACTAAAAATGGGAAATACATAAATAAATATCAAACTATCCTTTTTGCTTGTATCAATTAAAATAAAATATGCAGGGCTATTTAAAGCAAAATTTCTGGCCAGTCCCTATGGTAGTTCACACCTGTAATCCCAGCACTTTAGGAGGCTGAAGCAGAAGCATCACTTGAGCCCAGGAGTTCGAGACTAGCCTAGGCAACATAGTGAGGACCCTGTCTCTTCAAAAACAATTTTTTAAATTAAAAATACAGCAAAAATTCTAACATTCTATTAGTGGTTTACAACATTCGTAGATTTTATAAATATGGCAGATAGCGTGCAAAGCTCTGGAGTAAGCAGAAGTTTCCTATAGTAAGCATGAGTTTCTTACACTTTATGCGAAGTGGCTCAGTGAAAAGCTAAGGACATATATTGCAACCCCTATAGCATTAGTAAAAAAAATATGCAAATAGATACAGTTAAAGAGTTAACAGAGGCCCAGGCACGGTGGCGCTCACACCTGTAATCCCAGCACTTAGGGAGGCCGAGGCTGGTGGATTACCTGAGGTCAGGAGTTTGAGACCAGCCTGGCCAACACGGTGAAACCCCGTCTCTACTAAAAATACAAAAATTAGCCAGCTGGGCATGGTGGCACGTGCCTATAATCCCAGCTACTCAGGAAGCTGAGGCAGGAGAATCTCTTGAACCCAGGAGGCGGAGGTTGCAGTGAGCTGAGATTGCACCACTGCACTCCAGCCTGGGTGACAAAGCGAGACTCCATCTCAAAAAAAAAAAAAAAAAAAAAAGAGTCAACAGAAAAATTAAAAGAGAATCCTAAAGCATTTCCAACTAATCTCTCTACCTCCCCCTCCCCCCCAAAAAAAGGCAAGAAAGAAAAAACAGAGGGAGGAAAAACACAAAATGTAATTTTAAAAAATTTAAAATGGCAGAGCTGAATCCAACCACATCAATAATTACATTAAATATATATGAACTAATTCCAATTAAAACACTGAGATTATTAGACTAGCTACAACACAAGTCCCATACAGGGTGAAAGCAAAAAGATGTGTCATGCAAACAGTAATTATAAAATGCCGGAGTAGCTGCATTAATATCAGACAAAGCAGATTTCAAGATAAAGAATATTACCAGAGATAAAAGGAACATTCCATGATGATAAAAGAGTCAATTCATTAGGAAAACATAACCATCATAAACATGTATTAGGACACAGCCTCGAAATACATGAAGCAAACACTAAGAAAATTAAAGAGAAGAAAATAAATAGTTGGGAGACTGTAAAACTCCTCCCATGACTGAGTAAACAAACAGCCG
Organism: Symphalangus syndactylus; assembly: GCF_028878055.3. Classification (NCBI taxonomy): domain Eukaryota; kingdom Metazoa; phylum Chordata; class Mammalia; order Primates; family Hylobatidae; genus Symphalangus; species Symphalangus syndactylus. Next base: position 75,227,248 of record NC_072431.2, read on the forward strand.
AAACAAATATGTAAGGCAAATCTGTGAGGGTCAGCACACTACAAGCCCACACAGTCTGATCTGTAAACGAAGTTCCCTGGAGTGTGGTCATGACATTCATTCACACACTTGCTGTGGCTGCTTCTGTGCTACAATGATAGAACTGAGTGGTTGCAGAAATTGCATGCACCACAAGCCTAAAATATTTACTATCTGGGTCATTACAGGAAGTTCGCTGACCTCTGTAATTGAAGATCTGAACAATACATCTAACCATTGCCCTAACTGACATTTCTAGCACACTATGCCTGACAACTACACCATTCAGATGCACGTGGGACATTCATCAAGACAGACTATATACTGGCCATAAAATACATCTAAGTAAATTTTAAAATGTTAAATCGTACATAATATGTTCTGTAACAACAATGGAATTAAATCAGAAATCGATGAAAATATCCATATAATTCTCACATATCTGAAAAATACACAACCCACTTCTAAATAACCCATGAATCAAAAGAGAAATCATAAGGGTAATTAGGGAATATCTAAAACTAAATGAAAATGAAAACAAGACATAAAATATTTGGGAACAGAGCTAAAATAGTGCTTACAGGAAAATGTAAAGCTTTAAATGCTTGTATTAGAAAAAAAGAAAGGTACAAAACCTAAGATTCCACTTTAAAAAGTTAGAAAAGAGCAAAGTAAATCTAAAGTCCATAGAAAGAAATTTTATTTATTTTTATTTATTTATTTTTTTTGAGACAGGGTCTTACTCTGTCACCTAGGCTACAGTGCAGTGGCGCCACCAGGCCCAGATAATTTTGGGTTTTTTGTAGAGATGAGGTCTCACTATGTTGCCCAGGTTGGTCTTGAACTTGTGGCCTCAAGCTATCCTCCACCTTGGCCTCCAAAAGTGCTGGAATTATAGAAGTGAGCCACTGGGCCCAGACCCACAGACGGAAATTTTAAAATGAAAAGAAGAAAAATCAATGAAATAGAAAATAGATAAAGCTAAAATTTATGTTTATTTCTTTGAAAGATCAATACAACTTTGATAAAGCTGCTATCTAGATTGATGAAAGAGAGAGAGAGAAAACATAAATTACTAATATCAAGAATAAAAGAGAGGCCAGAGTAGTGGCTCACACCTGTAATCCCAGCACGTTGGGAGGCCGAAGTAGGCAGATCACCTGAGGTCAGGAGTTCGAGACCAGCCTGGCCTACATGGTGAAACCCTGTCTCTACTAAAAACACAAAAATGAGTCAGGCGTGGTACCTTGTGTTTGTAATCGTGACTACATGGAAGGCTGCAGCAGGAGAATTGCTTGAACTCAGGAGGCGGAGGTTGCAGTAAGCCAAGATTGTGCCACTGCACTCCAGCCTGGGAGAAACAGCGAGATTCTATCTCGAAAAGAAAAAAGAATAAAAGAGAAACTATCACTTCAGACCTTACTAAACATTAAAAAAATGAGATATGAATAACATTATGCCAATAAATTTGACAACTTAGATAAAATGAGAAAACATATTGAAAAACACAATTAACAAAACTGATGCAAAATGATTCTATTAATGAAATTGAATTCATAATAAAAAATTTTCCCACAAACATTTAAGCAAGTAATAACACCGATTATACACAAAATCTTTCTGAAAATAAGAGAAAACACTTTCCAACTCATGTACATGACCAGCATAATCCTGATACCTGATTCCTAATAAAAACAAAGATCTTATAGAAAAAGAAAATATGTACTAAGAAACATAAAAATCTTTAACAAAATATTAGCAAACCAAATCTAGCAATATTAATAAAAAGAAAAGGATAAAAATCATGTCCAAGTGAGGTTTATACTAGGAATGCAAGGTCGACTCAACTTTTAAAAACCAATCAGTGTAAAATCACCATATTAATAAAACCACAGAGGAAAACCACAGGAGCATTTGAATAAATCCAGGGAAAAAAAATGACAAAATTCAACATCCCTTCATGATAACCAGTAATAAAAGGAAACTTCTTCAATCTGATAAAAGCCATCTAAGAAAAACAGTTAAAAGTATATTTGATGGGGAAATATTTAATGTTTTTCTCTATGATTGTGAATAAAGCAAAGATGTCTACTCTGACCACTTCTATTCAATATTATACTATAGATCCTAACCAATGTAATAAGAGAGGTAAAGGAAATAAAAGGCACAGAGTTGGAAAGGAAGAAGAAAACTCACAGATACAGTATGTATACATGGAAAATCCTAAGTAATCTATAAAAAGCTACTAGAACTGATACATGAATTTAGCACAGAATATAAAGTCAATACACAAAAAGCAGTTGTGGCCAGTTACAGTGGCTCAAGCCTGTAATCCCAGCACTTTGGGAGGCCGAGATGGGTAGATCCCTTGAACTTGGGAGTTTGAGACCAGCCTGGTCAATATGGCAAAACCCCATCTCTGCAAAAAAATACAAAAATTGGCCAGGCATGGTGGTGCATGCCTGTAATCCCAGCTACTCAGCTAAGGCAGGAGGATATCTTGAGCCTGGGAGGTACAGGCTGCAGTGAGCCATGATCACACCACTGCACTTCAGCCTGGGTAACAGAGTGAGACTCTGTCTCCAAAAAAAAAAAAAAAAAAAAAAAATGCAGTTGTATTTCTGTATACTGGCAATACATAATTGGAAAATGTAAATAAATAGCATATCTAGGAATAAATTTAACAAAAGATGTGTAAGACCGTGCAGCAAAAACTATAAAGCACTACTGACAGAAATTAAAGAAAATATAAATGGAGAGATATACCACATTTGTGAGCAGAAGGACTCAACATTATTAAGATGTCAGTTCTGGCCAGGCACAGTGGCTCATGCCTGTAATCCTAGCACTTTGGGAGGCCAAGGTGGGCAGATCACTTGAGCTCAGGAGTTTGAGACCAGCCTGGTCAACATGGTGAAACCCCCGTCTCTACTAAAAATACAAAAACTAGCCGGATACGGTGGTGGGCACCTGTAATCCCAGCTACTCAGGAGGCTGAGGCAGGAGAATTGCTTGAACCTGGGAGGCGGAGGTTGCAGTGAGCCGAGATCACACCTACTCCAGCCTGGGCGACCAAGCAAGACTCCATCTCAAAAAAAAAGATGTCAGTTAGTTCTACCCAAGTGGATCTAGAGATTCAATGATTCAATGCACTCTGACTCATAACTCCAATAGGCTCCATTTTTAGAAGCTGACAAATGGACTCTAAAACTTATATGAAAATACAAAGGACCTGGAATATTCAAAGTGATTCTGAAAAAGAACAAAGTTAGAGGTCTTAAGTTACCTGATCTCAAAACTTACAATAAATGCAGAATAAGAAAAACAACGTGGTAATATCATGTAGGTAAACAGGCCAAAGTAACTGAATGGAGTCCAGAAACAGACCCAGGCTTATTAGGTCATTTGATTTTTGACAGAGGAACCAAAATCAATCAAATGGGAAAAATAAATGTCTTTTCCACAAAAGGTATGGGAACAATCAGATATCCCTATGGTTAAAAAAAAAAAAAAACACCTCAGGCTGGGCACAGTGGCTCATGCCTGTAATCCCAGCACTTTGGGAGGCCGAGGCAGGCGGATCATGAGGTCAGGAGATCGAGACCATCCCGGGTAACACGGTGAAACCCCGTCTCTACTAAAAATACAAAAAATTAACCAGATGTGGTGGCAGACACCTGTAGTCCCAGCTACTCGTGAGGCTGAAGCAGGAGAATGGCGTGAACCTGGGAGGCGGAGCTTGCAGTGAGCAGAGATCGTGCCACTGCACTCCAGCCTGGGCAACAGAGTGAGACTCTGTCTCAAAAAAAAAAACAAAAAAAAATCTAAACACCTCGTTTGTTACTTCATGTAATATACAAAACTTAATTTGAGATAAATCACAGGTCTAAAGGTAAAATCTAAAACAATAAAGATTAAAGGAGAGTATTATCTATATAACCTGAGGGTAGGTAAGGTTTCTTAGACAAAACACAGACAGTAATTATCATAAAAAGAAAACACTGAAAAATAGATTTTATCAAAATTTAAAACTCTATTAATCAAAAGATACCATAAAGAATATGATTAGGCAAACTACAGACAGGGAGAAATTATTTGTATGATATATATCTGACAGAGGGACTTTAACCAGAACATATAAAGAATTCTTACAAAAAATAGCAAAAAGACAAAAATAAAATAAAATAAAATAAAACAATGTAGGTAAAACATACGAAGAGACAGGCTGGGCACAGTGGCTCACACCTATAATTCCAGCAGTTTGGGAGGCCAAGGCAGGAAGATTGCTTGAGTCCAGGAGTTCGAAACCAGCCTGGGCAACAAAAGAAGACCCCGACAAAAATAAAAAGATTTAGCCAGGTGTGGTGGCATGTGCCTGTAGTCCCCAGCTACTTGGGAGGTTGAAGTGGGAGGATCACCTGAGCCCTGAAGGTCGAGGCTACAGTGAGCCAATATCCACCACTGCACTCCAGCCTGGGTGACAGTGCAAGACCCTGTCTCAAAAAATAATAATAAGAAGAAGATATGAAGAGATAGACAACAAAGGAAGATACACAATTGGCCCATGAGCACACGCAACATTAATCAACCCTGGTCAATCAGGAAGATACAAATAAAACCACAATGAAATACCCACCAAAATAATTAAAATTAAAAAGACTTTCAACACCAAGTGTTGCCAGATGCAGAACAACCAGAACTTGTGGAAAAAGTGGCAATTTCTAAAACTAAACATACACCTACCCTCCGATCCAGTAATTCTACTCCTAGATATTAGCCCAAAAGAAATGAAGACATATGTCTCTAGACAGACCTGTGCAGGAATGTTCATAGCAGCTTGTTCCTAATAGCCAAAACCTGGAAACCAATGAAAAACAATGATAAACTGGCCGGACACAGTGGCTCATGCCCGTAATCCCAGCAGTTCTGGAGGCCAAGGCAGGCAGATCATCTAAGGTCAGGAGTTCAAGACCAGCCTGGGCAACATGGTGAAACCCTGTCTCTACTAAAAATACAAAAAATTAGCTGGGCATGGTGACGTGTGCCTGTAATCCCAGCTACTTGGGAGGCTGACACACGAGAACCGCCTGAACCCAAGAGGCAAAGGTTGTAGTGAGCCAAGATTGCGCCACTGCACTCCAGCCTGGGGGACAGAGCGACACTGTGTCTCAAAAAAAAAAAAAAAGAAAGAAAAAAAAGAAAGAAAAACAATGATAAACTATGGTACATTTATTTAAGTGATGCTTAAAATTAGGAAGGTATCAGAATCTTGAGTAAGGAGGAAAAAAAGTATAGCTTAAAAAAATCTTTTCAAGTAATTCTGATACCCCCTGAAAAACATTCCATGTTTCAAATAACCAACTTGCAAACAAGCTTCGGGAACAGAATTTGTACGAAAGCATTTTCTGACATATATACAATAGTTGGCCACCAGGGGGCACTCCCAATGCAGTTCTATCTGGGGCTTCCCAGGGCAGGCGTGTGGGCACAAGCAGTGATGCTGTGGCTGCTGCCAGATTCAGTTCAGCATCTAAGGACTGTACTCGTGTCACTCTGGTGGGGGTATTATATGCTTTTTTTGGACATCGCATTTACCTTTCCAAATAAATCTCATTTAACAAATGTATTTGTTTACAGTGGCTAAACCCACACAAATTCCTAATGCCCGAGAACTCAAAACGTGAATAGAAGGAAGAATTTGCCACCATTACCCATGATTTTTTGTCAGATAATCAAGAGCTGGCTGTAACTACTCATCAAAATAGCTTCCAGTTACAGGGTCCACAGATGTAATTTGTTAGAAAATCATTCACAATTAATAAAATTCCTAATACAATGTAGAATATTGTTAAGACCTTGCCCTTTTTCTTTTATTTTCTTTTCTTTGAGGTAGGGTCTTGCTGTGTCACCCAGGCTGGAGTGCAGTGGCATGATCATAGCTCACTGCAACCTCTGCCTCCCAGGCTCAAACCATCCTTCCACCTCAGCCTCCTAGGTACCTGGGACTACAGGTGCGTGCCACCACACCCAGCTAATTTTTGTATTTTTTTTTTTTAGTAGACACATGGTTTCACCATGTTGCCCAGGCTGATTTCCAACTCCTGGGCTCAAGCAACCCTCCTGCCTTGGCCTCCCAAAGTGCTGAGATTACAGGTGTGCGCCATAGTGCCTGGCCAAACCTTTACATTTTAAGGCCATCTAAAATACCACATAACTTTAAATTAACAAGTAATACACGTTCCTACACAGAAGAGTATACCCTACTAAATACTAACACATGATGAGCATCTACAAGGAGGGAAAATAAATTTTGTGAATCTGGACTGAACTTATAGTTTTCTTTGTAAAGGATAATTAATAATATTTTTTCAAGTGCTTGAACACTTTACACCTTCATAAGCATGCCTGAACAACTTAGGACTTCACATGCCAGGAGAAGAAAACGTTAGAGCTTGTTATTACATCAAACTTGAGCATTTCCTACCTAATTTTAAGAGACAGCTTTAATAAATGGAGGCCCTCTCGATTTAACTGTAACTTGAGAGAAAACAGTGTGGAGCTGTACTTCCCTAGCTTTGCCTCCCCCACTGTAGCCCCTGCCTTGGTCAAACACAAACCCCGCCCTCTGCTCAGAGATGCAAACAGATGTGCAGACTCCACGGTGCATGGTCTGTTTCTCTGCTGGCAGAGAGCTTTAGTCTACACTTATTTTCTGTAGTTTACTATGAAGAAGATGTATTTTTACTCCCAATTGTAAGACCATATTACATATGCTTTTTCCTTTTTAAATTTTTCATTGATATATAATAATTGTACATATTTATGGGTACATGTGATATACATGCATACAATGTATAATGATCGAGTCAGGGTATTCAGGATGTCCATTACCTTGAACATTTATCATTTATTTATGCTGTGAACATTTCAAATCTTCTAGCTATTTTGAAATATAAAATTTATATGCTTTTTCAAATTACCACTGATGCCATCCTACCCCCAGAAGATTCTGATATTCCTCCTTGTTCCTCATGTTCAAGAATCTTAATGTAGAGGACACAATTAAGTTTTAAAGACTAAGTATGGGATCTTGACATCTTTGGCTCTATGCTTTCTGGAGGAGAGAAATTTGTTTTGGAAACAGCAGGGCAAAGCAAGGTGTCTGAATGGTATTCTGTGCAGAAGCCCTGCCAGGAGGAGCTGGCCGCAGCCACCTGCAGCCTGTCAGCGGCAGAGCCGTGCTGGCTTGCTCCCAAGTGGCCAGTAGTGGTGAAAACAGATGGTGGCCACTGTCTGCAGAACTCATGAAAATGGAACTGCCCAGGAGGAAGGGTCCCCACAGGATAGCCTGGTTCCTGGAACCTGCTTGCTCTCCACAGGGCTCAGTTGAAACACAGTGGAAAAGCACACCCAGCAGCAGAGATCAGCCACCAGGAAAACCCAGCTGTGTCGGCTGAGCCTCTTTAAAGTGAAGGGAAAAGGAGTTTGACAAAAAAGAGCTTCCACATTTTAGCAGTTATCCATTTGTTTTAAAAGTATCAGAGGGCCCCTGTCTGTACAGTCAATATTGTGCTCACATGTTATTGTTGGACATTTATATTACAGATGTCCCTCTATGACACTGAAGTTATAATTGCTCCAAAACTCTAAAAAAGGGAGGCAGTGATTTGAACAGAATTATGTTTTAATGTAAAAGTGAGGGTACTGTTAAGTAAGATACATCTGATTTTCAAAAAATACATTTCATTGTGTTTCACTGACCAAACGTCGTAACTTTCTGAGTTGTTTTCTTGAATAATAATATCTTATATGATTTGAATATTTTGGTATTGTTGTAAGAGGACTAAAAATTTCTGAGAAATTAGCCTAAATCATGAGAGATAATTCCCCACAATTTTTCTAAGTAATTTATTATGGTAGCTGTAAAGAAAAAATAAAATTGACTCAGGTATCAGTTCTTATTATTTCCAGGTAGAAATATGAGTTCCGCTCCATCAATTCCACCTATCTATCCTAAACAAAGAGAACTTGCCAAAATACTGTGTTGAACAGAGCAATCATTGTGTTACAGCTATATACTCTGATGTATGAGCAACAATCTCCAATATCAATTATTACAAACACAGATGTGTTAAATACAAAATAAGATTATAAAAGAAGCATCACTTCAACTTAAATGATAAATCTTAAATGATAAATCTTAGTCCAGGACAGAAATCAATAGCGTTCTTAATTTTATGCCCAAATATATTTAAAACCTACCAGAATTAATCAGTGAAGGTTCAGCCTATTTTCCTATAGTACGCCAGATGTATACAAATTTGAGTACCACCTATGTCTTGAGAATAATATAACAATTTTAAACTCAAAAGTTCTTGGACAATCATAATCCAGCAATAAAGGCTTATTCAAGCAAGAAAATAAAATGATGTGAAAATGAACAAAAAAGCACTTTGGTTATAATCCTGTCCACTACCTTACTGGATATCCATACTCTTTAGAATGAAAATCATCTCACCACTGCTCTGTCATCTAGGTTTTCTTTTACACATGAATATAAACCCTGTTAACACACACAATCACACACACACACACACACACAGACTTGTAGCATTAATGACAGTGGTAATGAGTGGTAAAATACAGAGACTTTATTTTATAAAAACAATCATTCTAAAAGGTTTTTAGTGTACAGTCAAATGGCCTTACCAAAGCAAGACCCAAAACCTGACAGGGAAACCTGGCTCCCCGCACAGGGGACGGCCGTGACGGCGGAGGCACTGACCTTGTATGCCTGCATGAGCATGTGGACGACCCCCGGGGCGCCATGGCACCAGTGCACCAGCCGGTCTGTTTCATTGCTTAATGACGACGGGTAATTCCCAGATCGGAATTTTTTGTGGCGCACATAATCAATACTGGGTTTCACCATTTCTGTCAAGGTTTCTTGGTCCACTTTCGCTGCTGGCTTTAAACAAACAAAAATAAAACACAAATTATTTTTTCTGAAGTTATTTCTTTTACATTGTATCATGGCTAACAAAACATCAATTACCTGGAAAATGAAAGAGCACATAAAATTAGAATTAATTCAACTATCTGGTTATTTAAGACTTAGGCAGAACTTGTTTCGACTTTTTGAAATCTTAGTGTTATAATGTATTTTGTCTCTTCTTTGGTGGATTAGGACTACACTCCTAGAGAGTAGTAAAGGAAATGATTAAATGGCAAGTGAACCTAGGAGTAGGTAGGTTTTGTTTTGTTGCTTTGCTTTGTTAAAATACCAATACTTGATTTCCTTCCATGTGGCTCACACCTCCTAAAAAGCCAGGTACCCCTCTTACCCCAAATCTATATACTGGTTTTGTTACTTGGCCAAATTATTTAATCTCAGTTTCTTTATCTCTAAAATAGAATAATCATAGTACTCAACTCCTAAGGTGTTTGTAAGGAAAAAAGGAGAAAAAAATGCATGCCTCACTCCTTCATCCAACAATTTGTGGCAATACTGCCTTTTACTAACTGAAAGCACTCATTAAATGTTACCTACTAGAATTTATTATTGCGTTTGTGTGTTAAAGTTTTACTACAGGGACTAAGACTAAAAACATACTTGGAAAATATTTGCTAATTTTGAGGCACTGTTTTTTTAAAAGGACTTAAATAAAAACATTCAAAGAGTCTCAAGTTACTGCACAGCTTCCCATGAAAAACCCTGGTGAGAAGAGTCAGATGGCAAGGCTGGGCTAAGTGAGCGTCTTAGGGTGCCTTGCCAGCCCACACGCCATCTTAAGGTGACATGTTAATGCCACAAAATGACTTTAGGGTGACATGTTAATGCCACACAATGCCTTTAGAGTGACATGTTAACATCACACAACGTCTCAGGGTGACATGTCACCACCACATGACATCCTTAGAATGACAGCGCCACAGAACATCTTAGGGTGACATGTTAACACCTCATATCTTTAGGGTGACACATTAGCACCACATGACATCCTTAGAGTGACATGTTAATGCCACACAATGTCTTTAGGGTGACACATTCGCAACACGACATCTTTAGAGTGACAGTTTAGCACCACACAAACGTCTTAGGGTGACACATTAGCACCACAGAACGTCTCAGGGTGACATATTAGCACCACAGAACGTCTCAGGGTGACATGTTAACACCACACAATGTCTTTAAAGTGACACGTTAGCACTATATAAATCCACATATTGGTAAAGTCTGAGATAGAGAACCCATCTCTGGCCACTAATTTTTCACTTGGCTTTAATTGCACATGTCAGGGGTGATGTAAAGTACTCTCAAAACTGAAATAAAATATTGCATTGCTTTAAATTCTCATCATTCCATAAGCACCAAAGTTTACAACATGACATCTCCTACAGAATGAAATAAAAACCTCATTTCTTCAACAAAAAGTGAATTTTATTAAAAATGAAGGAAAGCTAATTTAAGGAATATCAATACTTCTAAATTTCATTGAAATAAAACTATACTTAGTAGAAAATCTTTAGGTGTTTTTCCTGATACACACTTAGAGAATGTATTAGCTTTTTAAAAACTATAGGTCACGAAGTTTATTTCCAAAAGGCTACATGGTACTTTTAAAATTACTTTCTTACAGGTAATAAATACAGAACCACTTTAAAATGTCAAAAAATGCTGAGGAGCTTATCTCAAAGACGAACAGACCATGTCGTTCCTAGGACACAACTGAGTTCCTTTTTGTTGTGGTGGTTGTTAGCTGCTTATTCATATTACCACGGTATTTCTAAACAATCCATGCATGGCTGTGCCCTGAGTTACTGATTCTAGGTTTCCCCTTGTGGCAGATGAGGGACACTTTCCTTCCTCTAATCTTCCCAAGAGAATTTCACTCTGTTCACCATTTTTAGTTTCACTCTGGTCACCATCCATAATCCTGTGTTCTTTACAGACTATACTATGCAAATATTGTTTGCTCCTGAACCAGGAAATATATTGAATTACAGATATTCTTTCACACCTTTTAGTTTTTCCTGGAGTAACTTTCTCACATTTTATTTGCTTAGTTTTCTTTAAACCAGTACCTAAGCTTTTTCATACCCACCAACAGCTCCGTAAAATCTCTCGATAAGATTTTCCACATGGTCAAATCTACTATGACTTTGTTTTCCCTGGAGGCGACTCTCCATAATTGGCTGCTTTCCAGGTCTTCTGTGACACTGCTGTCCTGGGACTTGCACCTGTCAATTTCCTGGGGATTCTGTTCCCCTCTCTTGTATGGGAGCCCCTCTTCCCTGGATCTGATCCTCTCAGAGCACTCCCTTGTTGTGGCAGACACCACCCTCCAGCAGCTTCCTGAGATGGAGTACAGGGGAATTAAATTTGGGGGACGGGATGTTTTAAACAGTCTTCGCTCTACTCCACATTTAATTGGTAACTTTCTGGGCAGAACGCAATGTTGGAAATCATTTTTACTCAAAACTTGGAAGTCGGCCGGGCACGGTGGCTCACACCTGTAATCCCGGCACTTTGGGAGGCCGAGGTGGGCGGATCATGAGGTCAGGAGATCGAGACCATCCTGGCTAATACGGTGAAACCCCATCTCTACTAAAAAATACACACAAAAAATTAGCCGGGCATGGTGGCAGGCGCCTGTAGTCCCAGCTACTCAGGAGGTTGAGGCAGGAGAATGGCATGAACCTGGGAGGCAGAGCTTGCAGTGAGCCAAGTTCGCGCCACTGCACTCCAGTCTGGGCAACAGAGCAAGACTCCGTCTAAAAAAAAAAAAAAAACACTTGGAAGTCATTTCCATTTATCTTTTAGCTTCAATGAAACTGTTGCGAAGTCCAATGTCATTTTTGGACTTTGTACATAACCTGTTTTTTTCTTTTATTTTTTTTTTTTTGAGACAGAGTCTCACTGTCGCCCAGGCTGGAGTGCAGTGGCACGATCTCGGCTCACTGCAACCTCTGCCTCCCAGGTTCAAGCAATTCTCCTGCCTCAGCCTCCCGAGTAGCTGGGACTACAGGTGCACGCCACTACACCCAGCTATTTCCTGTCTAACGTTTTAAGCACTGTCTCTTTATCCCTTTATCTTAAGCTTTCACAATGACGGGCATGATGTGGATTTGTCTGTCTCCATTCATTGTGTAGGAACCTGGTAGGTCTTTCCAACATGCAACTATGTCCCTCGTTTCTTTCTTTTTTTTTTTTTTTGAGATAGGGTCTTGCACTGTTGCCTGGGCTGAAGTGCAGTGGCATGATCTCAGCTCACTGCAACCTCTGCCTCCCAGGTTCAAGTGATTCTCCTGCCTCAGCCTCCTAAGTAGCTGGGATTACAGGGGCCCGCTACCATGCCCAGGTAATTTTTTGTATTTTTTTAGTAGAGACGGGGTTTCACTGTGTTGGCCAGGCTGGTCTCAAACTCCTGACACCTCAGTGATCCGCCCGCCTCAGCCTCCCAAAGTGCTGGGATTATAGGTGTGGGCCACAGCGCTCAGCCTATGTCCCTCATTTCTAGAGCATATTTTTGTGTTATTTTCCTCCCTCCTATTGTGTGTTCTCCCTCACTAGGTCTCCCACTAGTCACATGCTAAACCTCCTGGATTAATCCTCTTACTTTCTTACGTTTTCCTCTCCCATTGTCTATTTCTGCCTGCTTTCTAAGATATTTGACTTTGCTTCCCAAACATTTTCAGGAATTTATTAAAAATTCAGCTATTATATTTTTTATTTTCAAGAGCTCTCTTTTTCCCTCAAATGTTTGTTTCTTGGATGCAACAGCTTCTCTTATTTCCCTGAGGATATTAATTATGAATTATTATTTCTTCGAAGCTTTCTTCCACTTCCTGCTTTCTCTTTGTTTTTATTTCTACTTGTGCAGGTCTCCATCTTTCAAGCTCGGGCTTTTCTGCCACGTCTGCTCATCGGCTACTGGTCTGTGCTCACGCATAAGGCATAGCTCCTCGCTGCCCTCAGCGCACCGGAGGGGCTGCGGAACGGTGGGAATCACTGTGGAGTGGCTGGATGGGGGATTGCCAGGGGTCTCCAAAGAAGTAGACCAACAGGATGTGTAAAAGTAGAGAAAGAGATTCACTCCAAGGAACTGGCTGCAGAGGCTTCATGAGTCCACAAACTGCCTGGGGTGGCCAGCAAGCTGGAGACTCAGGAAGGAGCTGCAGTTGGAGTCTGAAAGCAGAGTGCTGGAGAATCCTCTCTTGCCTGGGGGTCCAGCATTTTGTTCTAGTCAGACCTTCAACTGATCGGACAAGGCCCACTCACATCCTATGGGGCAGCTGGCTTCACTCAAAGTCCACCAACTTAAATGTAAATCTCATTCAAAAATGCCCTCAAAGAAACATCCAGAATGTCTGACCACATGTCTGGGCACCAGGGCTCAGCCAAGTTGACACCTAAAATTAACCATCACGGATGGCAGACTAACTTTTTAATGGGGGCTTTCAAATACCTGTACTTATGAAACTTTTATCTCAGCTACTTGTTTCTCCAGAAAAGTGACTTCAAGCCCCAAGTGGGGTGGAGGTGGTGCTGCCCTTTGGGGTTAGGGAGAGGTGATGGTGCCTGAGGCTGGTGGTGACAGAGAGGCGGTCTCACCCTGGACCATGGACACTCACTCTCGCTCCCTATTTTTAGTTCTGTGTTTCACTCCAACTCTCTTCTACATCTGGCTTTCCTGAATTGAAAAGAGCCTAGTCAGCTTTTCCAGACCTAGCTCCTTTTGTCTCCAGCACGAGTTGAAGGATAGGCAGTTCCCTCCCTGTGCTGGGTGCAGGTGCCCACAGAGGTCCAACCACTGCACATGCTCAAAGAAGCCTCCTGTGCCAGAGCGCCCCCCAAACCCACGTGTGGCACTGCCTACTGGGGACATGGCGCTTTCCCCTCCTGAGTTCTGGGGTTCTGTAGAACAAATTGACTTGCTTCTCGTGGGCACCCTCCCCCTCGGGCACTGACGCCATCTTTCATCCCAGCAGGTCAGCTGTCATTCTTTCACCTGCTTCAGTTCATAGGTTTGCAGCTGGAGCTCCACATGTCCCCTAGCTTCATCAAAGAACTTCAGTTTCTGTTTTGTTGTTTTTCTGGTTGTTTTGAGATGATTTTCAAGAGGAGAACTGTTTTTATTCTGCTATCATGAAAGTGGAGTTCTTTTTAAGCGATATTTTAAGAGTTTTTGCATATATTGTTCTGATAGCCTTCCAAGGACACCCGCCAGCTGAAACTACCACTTTTACATGACTAAACTACTAGAAAATGAGAAATAAGAACCAAATTCTAAGCCCCCAAACTCACTGAGCAGACCCTTTCTTGGCCAAGGAAGCCTGAGGCAACCTTGAAGCTAAGCTCCCAGTCATGACAGGCTAAGAGGTGGGGCTCACCCTGCTCTGCCCGTCCCTTGCTGACCCCATGAGGCTTTCTGCCCTAAGGGCTAAGCGGGAACCAGCCCGTTCACCCGACTCTGCACTGGCAGTGACAACCACCTGACTGTTCCCCCATCTTCTGTGGCTTCAACAACCCAAGCAGCCAGCACTTGTTCCTGAGAAGGTGCCAGGGACGCTCTGGCCAGCCTATGAAGGACACGCAGGGAGGGGTTTTGTTCCTCTGCTTCACCTTTTGACTCAGAGAGCGGAAAATGCTACCCTCGGATCCCGCTCGTGCCACCATTTTCTGAACATGAGTCTCAAGAAGGAGCATGAAGTCCAATTGTGCAGGCACACACTTCTCTAGCAAATACTCCACTCCTCCTGCAGCTCACCAACACATACATTCAGCCACCTGGCTTGGCATACGTTCCTGCTCCCTTTTCACTCCCTCAGAATATCTGTTTCTGGCTTCTAGCCCAAGGCTACGATTAGCCATCAGAATGGCGACCCTGCAGGCTGCAACCCTGTATGAGAAACAAAGCCCTCCTTTCCACATTTCTGAACCGTCATTCTGCACTGACAACAGCCATGAACCGTGCAGCAGGGAAGAGATGCAGGCAACTCCCCAGCAGGCTCCACCACGCCACTGCCTAAGAATCTTGAAAGAAAACCTGGCTCAATCTCTAAGTCAAGTACTTACTACACAGTGTTCCACGTTCCTCACTTTAAAAGCAGATCGGTGGAATATTTTATGATTTGTATTCCTCTCAAGAAAGTCCCTAATATACAGCAAAATCAGCCTAAACATATGAACAACACTGGCGTGGTTCTTACATTACTATGTTCCCCTAAGGGAATTAGCATTAAAAAAAAAAAGTTCCGGCTGGGCGTGGTCGCGGACACCTGTAATCCCAGCATACTCGTGGGGCTGAGGCAGGAGAATCGCTTAAACCCGGGAGATGGAGTTTGCAGTGGGCCGAGATTGTGCCACTGCACTCTAGCTTGGGCAAGAGTGAGACCCTGTCTGAAAAAAAAAAAAAAAAAAAAAAGTTCCTGAACCACCGTTAAAACATTTGTCTGAGAAAATACAGAATACACTATGATAGTTAATTTTATGTGTCAAATTAAACATGGTGTCTGGGTGTGTCTCTAAAGGTGTTTCCAGTTGAGATTAGCATTGAGCGGTGGACTCAGTCAGGCAGACGGCCCTCCCCAAAGTGGGTGCGCCTCATCCAGTCCCTCCAAGGCCTGAACAAAACCAAAGGCGGAGAAAGAAAACATCTGTTCCTTCCTGCCTGCCAGCTTCAACCAGGGCAACAGTCTCCTCCTGCCCTTGGACTGGGATTTGGCTCTGCTGGGTCTTGGTCTTCTGACTCGGAGTGGAGTTACAGCCCTGGCATTCCCGCGTCTTAGGCCTGTAGATGACAGATGATGGGGCTTCTGGGACTCCATAGTTGCATGAGCCAACTCCTTTAAGAAATCCCATCTCATATATAATATTTATCTCCTATTGGTTGTTTCTCTGGAGAACTCTAACACATATACAAAATCTAACTGTTCAAAATAACAGTGCCATTTTTAAATGAGGTATGGAATTCTGGTTACTTTGAAAGCGTGTACCTGCATCATGAAGAAAACTGACATGCCTATAATCCCAGTACTTTGGGAGGCGAGGTGGGTGGATCACCAGAGGTCAGGAGTTCGAGACCAACCTGGCCAATATGGCGAAACTCCATCTCTACTAAAAATACAAAAATTAGCCAGGTGTGGTGGTGCATGCCTGTAATCCCAGCTACTCAGGAGGCTAAGGCAGGAGAATGGCTTGAACCCAGGAGGCGGAGGTTGCAGTGGGCTGAGATGGCGCCACTGCACTCCAGCCTGGGCGACAAAGCAAGATTCCAACTCAAAAAAAAAAAAAAAAGAAAAAGAAAGAAAATTCACAAAATGAACTATATGCATATATGCATGTTTTACTTTAAACAACAATAAACAAAGACAAATAATAACTAGAAAAAGTTTTAATCCTGTGTAGATATGAATTTCCTGGTTTCCTTTAGTGAGTGAGAACATGATGTAGTAGGTTAGACATAAAAAGAATCTGAAATAAAAAAAAAAAAAAATATATATATATATATATTTTTTTTTTTTTTTTTTTTTTGAGACAGGGTCTTGCTGTGTCACCCAGGCTGGAGTGCAGTGGCGCAATCTCGGCTCACTGCAAGCTCCACCTCCTGGGTTCACGCCATTCTCCTGCCTCAGCCTCCCGAGTAGCTGGGACTACAGGCGCCCGCCACCACGCCAGGCTAATTTTTTGTATTTTTAGTAGAGATGGGGTTTCACTGTTAGCCAGGATGGTCTCGATCTCCTGACCTCGTGATCCGCCTGCCTTGGCCTCCCAAAGTGCTAGGATTACAGGCGTGGGCCACCGCGCCCAGCCTCTGAAGTAAAATTTTAAAAAGTAATATATAGGTTTTCCAGTCTAAGATATCTAAATTCTAATCCATACCCTTTGACTTACTAGTTTTGTAGTTTTGCAGAATAAAGAAAGCTTAATTTAAAAGAAGAAAGAAGGAGAAGGAGGAGAGGTCGGGGGGAGAAGGCAGGGGAGGGAACAGTGGGCAGGAGGAAAGGTAGAGGAGGGAGGAGGGGGAGAAGGAGGAGGAGCAGGCGGTGGCAGAGGCAACTGTGTGCCTAGCAGGGAAGAGACCCTAGGCCACAGGCTGAAGCAATGTTTAGTTGTGGGGTCTCTATTGGCCTGATTGAAGAGTCAGTACTTAATAGGTGTCAGGGATGTTTGAGAGACAAGATCATAACCACAGCAATAAACTCATCAAAAACACAGAAGACAACTGACAGCAAGCAAAGTTATCAGGACATGACAAAGTCTCTGCCTCAGCTGGGTTCTGCAGGCCCTGTTGCTCCCTGAAGATTTTTCCCTATTAAGAGTTCCTACTGCAATCAGCAGGAAGACAAGCAAAGAAGAAAAGGGTGGGCAAGCCAGGCACGGTGGCTCATGCCTATAATCTTAGCACTTTGGGAGGCCAAGGTGGGCGGATCATGAGGTCAGGAGTTTTGAGCCCAGCCTGGCCAATATGGTGAAACCCCCTCTCTACTAAAAATACAAAAATTAGCTGGAGGTGGTAGTGCGCGCCTACAGTCCCAGCTGCTCGGGAGGCTGAGGCAGGAGAATCACTTGAACCTGGGAGGTGGAGGTTGCAGTGAGACGAGATCACGCTGCCACTGCACTCCAGCCTGGGCGACAGAGTGAGACTCTGTCTCAAAAAAAACAACAAAAAAGGTGGTGGAGCCAAGATGGCCGAATAGGAACAGCTCCGGTCTCCAGCTCCCAGCCTGAGCGACACAGAAGACAGGTGATTTCTGCATTTCTGTTTGAGGCACCGGTTTCATCTCACTAGGGAGTGCCAAACAGTGGGCGCAGGACAGTCGGTGAAGCGCACTGTGCGCGAGCCAAAGCAGGGGGAGGCATTGCCTCACTCAGGAAGCGCAAGGGGTCAGGGAGTTCCCTTTCCTAGTCAAAGAAAGGAGTAACAGACGGCACCTGGAATATCGGGTCAGTCCCACCCTAATACTGCGCTTTTCCAACGGGCCTGGAAAACGGCACACTAGGAGATTGTGTCCCGCACCTGGCTCGGAGGGTCCTATGCCCACAGAGTCTTGCTGATTGCTAGCACAGCAGTCTGAGATCAAGCTGCAAGGCGGCAGCGAGGCTGGGGGAGGGGCGCCCGCCATTGCCCAGGCTTGCTTAGGTAAACAAAGCAGCCAGGAAGCTCAAACTGGGTGGAGCCCACCACAGCTCAAGGAGGCCTCCCTGCCTCTGTAGGCTCCACCTCTGGGGGCAGAGCACAGACAAACAAAAAGTCAGCAGGAACCTCCACAGACTTAAATGTCCCTGTCTGACTGACAGCTGTGAAGAGAGTAGTGGTTCTCCCAGCACGCAGCTGGAGATCTGAGAACGGACAGACTGCCTCCTAAAGTGGGTCCCTCACCCCTGAGCAGCCTAACTGGGAGGCACCCCCCCAGTAGGGACAGACTGACACCTCATTCAACCGGGTACTCCTCTGAGACAAAACTTTCAGAGGAACTATCAGACAGCTGAATTTGTGGTCTCACGAAAATCCGCTGTTCTGCAGCCACCAGTGCTGACACCCAGCCAAACAGGGTCTGGAGTGGACCTCTAGTAAACTCCAACAGACCTGCAGCTGAGGGTCCTGTCTGGTAGAAGGAAAACTAACAAACAGAAAGGACATCCACACCAAAAACCCATCTGTACATCACCATCATCAAAGACAAAAAGTAGATAAAACCACAAAGATGGGGAAAAAACAGAGCAGAAAAACTGGAAACTCTAAAAAGCAGAGCACCTCCCCTCCTCCAAAGGAACGCAGTTCTTCACCAGCAACGGAACAAAGCTGGATGGAGGATGACTTTGACGAGTTCAGAGAAGAAGGCTTCAGATCATCAAACTACTCTGAGCTACGGGAGGAAATTCAAAACAATAGCAAAGAAGTTAAAAGCTTTGAAAAAAAATTAGAAGAATGGATAACTAGAATAACCAATGGAGAGAAGGGCTTAAAGGAGCTGATGGAGCTGAAAGCCAAGTTTCGAGAACTACACGAAGATTGCAGAAGCCTCAGTAGCAGATGCGATCAACTGGAAGAAAGGGTATCGCTGATGGAAGATGAAATGAATGAAATGAAGCGAGAAGGGAAGTTTAGAGAAAAAAGAATAAAAAGAAATGAACAAAGCCTCCAAGAAATTTGGGACTATGTGAAAAGACCAAACCTACGTCTGATTGGTGTACCTGAAAATGACAGGGAGAATGGAACCAAGTTGGAAAACACTCTGCAAGATATTATCCAGGAGAACTTCCCCAATCTAGCAAGGCAGGCCAACATTCAGATTCAGGAAATACAGAGAATGCCACAAAGATACTCCTTGAGAAGAGCAACTCCAAGACACATAATTGTCAGATTCACCAAAGTTGAAATGAAGGAAAAAATGTTAAGGGCAGCCAGAGAGAAAGGTCGAGTTACCCACAAAGGGAAGCCCATCAGACTAACAGCTGATCTCTCCGCAGAAACTCTACAAGCCAGAAGAGAGTGGGGGCCGATATTCAACATTCTTAAAGAAAAGAATTTTCAACCCAGAATTTCACAACCAGCCAAACTAAGCTTCATAAGTGAAGGAGAAATAAAATACTTTACAGACAAGCAAACGCTGAGTGATTTTGTCACCACCAGGCCTGCCCTAAAAGAGCTCCTGAAGGAAGCACTAAACATGGAAAGGAACAACCACTACCAGCCACTGCAAAAACATGCCAAATTGTAAAGACCATCAAGGCCAGGAAGAAACTGCATCAACTAACGAGCAAAATAACCAACTAACATCATAATGACAGGATCAGATTCACACATAACAATATTAACGTTAAATGTAAATGGGCTAAATGCTCCAATTAAAAGACACAGACTGGCAAACTGGATAAGGAGTCAGGACCCATCAGTGGGCTGTATTCAGGAAACCCATCTCACGTGCAGAGACACACATAGACTCAAAATAAAGGGATGGAGGAAGATCTATCAAGCAAGTGGAAAACAAAAAAAGGCAGGGGTTGCAATCCTAGTCTCTGATAAAATAGACTTTAAACCAACAAAGATCAAAAGAGACAAAGAAGGCCATTACATAATGGTAAAGGGATCAATTCAACAAGAAGAGCTAACTATCCTAAATATATATGCACCCAACACAGGAGCACCCAGATTCATAAAGCAAGTCCTCAGTGACCTACAAAGGGACTTAAACTCCCACACAATAATAATGGGAGATTTTAACACCCCACTGTCAACATTAGACAGATCAACGAGACAGAAAGTTAACAAGGATATCCAGGAATTGAACTTAGCTCTACACAAAGTGGACCTAATAGACATCAACAGAACTCTCCACCCCAAATCAACAGAATATACATTTTTTTCAGCACCACACCACACCTATTCCAAAATTGACCACATAGTTGGAAGTAAAGCTCTCCTCAGCAAATGTAAAAGAACAGAAATTATAACAAACTGTCTCTCAGACCACAGTGCAATCAAACTAGAACTCAGGATTAAGAAACTCACTCAAAACCGCTCAACTACATGGAAACTGAACAACCTGCTCCTGAATGACTATTGGGTACATAATGAAATGAAGGCAGAAATAAAGATGTTCTTTGAAACCAACGAGAACAAAGACACAACATACCAGAATCTCTGGGACACGTTCAAAGCAGTGTGTAGAGGGAAATTTATGGCACTAAATGCCCACAAGAGAAAGCAGGAAAGATCCAAAATTGACACCCTAACATCACAATTAAAAGAACTAGAAAAGCAAGGGCAAACACATTCAAAAGCTAGCAGAAGGCTAGAAATAACTAAAATCAGAGCAGAACTGAAGGAAATCGAGACACAAAAAACCCTTCAAAAAATTAATGAATCCAGGAGCTGGTTTTTTGAAAAGATCAACAAAATTGATGGACCGCTGGCAAGACTAATAAAGAAGAAAAGAGAGAAGAATCAAATAGATGCAATAAAAAATGAACAAGGGGATATCACCACCGATCCCACAGAAATACAATCTACCATCAGAGAATACTACAAACACCTCTATGCAAATAAACTAGAAAATCTAGAAGAAATGGATACATTCCTTGACAAATACACCCTCCCAAGACTAAATCAGGAAGAAGTTGAATCTCTGAATAGACCAATAACAGGTTCTGAAATTGTGGCAATAATCAATAGCTTACCAACCAAAAAGAGTCCAGGACCTGACGGATTCACAGCTGAATTCTACCAGAGGTACAAGGAGGAACTGGTACCATTCCTTCTGAAACTATTCCAATCAATAGAAAAAGAGGGAATCCTCCCTAACACATTTTATGAAGCCAGCATCGTCCTGATACCAAAGCCTGGCAGAGACATAACCAAAAAAGAGAATTTCAGACCAATATCCTTGATGAACATTGATGCAAAAATCCTCAATAAAATACTGGCAAACCGAATCCAGCAGCACATCAAAAAGCTTATCCACCATAATCAAGTGGGCTTCATCCCTGGGATGCAAGGCTGGTTCAACATACGCAAATCAATAAATGTAATCCAGCATATAAACAGAACCAAAGACAAAAACCACATGATTATCTCAATAGATGCAGAAAAGGCCTTTGACAAAATTCAACAACCCTTCATGCTAAAAACTCTCAATAAATTAGGTATTGATGGGACGTATCTCAAAATAATAAGAGCTATCTATGACAAACCCACAGCCAATATCATACTGAATGGGCAAAAACTGGAAGCATTCCCTCTGAAAACTGGCACAAGACAGGGATGCCCTCTCTCACCGCTCCTATTCAACATAGTGCTGGAAGTTCTGGCCAGAGCAATCAGGCAGGAGAAGAAAATAAAGGGTATTCAATTAGGAAAAGAGGAAGTCAAACTGTCCCTGTTTGCAGATGACATGACTGTATATCTAGAAAACCCCATTGTCTCAGCCCAAAATCTCCTTAAGCTGATTAGCAACTTCAGCAAAGTCTCAGGATACAAAATCAATGTACAAAAATCACAAGCATTCTTGTACACCAATCACAGACAAACAGACAGCCAAATCATGAGTGAACTCCCATTCACAATTGCTTCAAAGAGAATAAAATACCTAGGAATCCAACTTACAAGGGATGTGAAGGACCTCTTCAAGGAGAACTACAAACCACTGCTCAGTGAAATAAAAGAGGATACAAACAAATGGAAGAACATTCCATGCTCATGGGTTGGAAGAATCAATATCATGAAAATGGCCATACTGCCCAAGGTAATTTATAGATTCAATGCCATCCCCATCAAGCTACCAATGACTTTCTTCACAGAACTGGAAAAAACTACTTTAAAGTTCATATGGAACCAAAAAAGAGCCCGCATCCCCAAGTCAATCCTAAGCCAAAAGAACAAAGCTGGAGGCATCACACTACCTGACTTCAAACTATACTACAAGGCTACAGTAACCAAAACAGCATGGTACTGGTACCACAACAGAGACATAGATCAATGGAACAGAACAGAGCCCTCAGAAATGATGCCGCCTATCTACAACTATCTGATCTTTGACAAACCTGACAAAAACAAGAAATGGGGAAAGGATTCCCTATTTAATAAATGGTGCTGGGAAAACTGGCTAGCCATATGTAGAAAGCTGAAACTGGATCCCTTCCTTACACCTTATACAAAAATTAATTCAAGATGGATTAAAGACTTAAATGTTAGACCTAAAACCATTAAAATCCTACAAGAAAACCTAGGCAATACCATTCAGGACATAGGCGTGGGCAAGGACTTCATGTCTAAAACACCAAAAGCAATGGCAACAAAAGCCAAAATTGACAAATGGGATCTCATTAAACTAAAGAGCTTCTGCACAGCAAAAGAAACTACCATCAGAGTGAACAGGCAACCTACAGAATGGGAGAAAATTTTTGCAACCTACTCATCTGACAAAGGGCTAATATCCAGAATCTACAATGAACTCAAACAAATTTACAAGAAAAAAACAAACAACCCCATCACAAAGTGGGCAAAGGACATGAACAGACACTTCTCAAAAGAAGACATTTATGCAGCCAAAAAACACATGAAGAAATGCTCATTATCACTGGCCATCAGAGAAATGCAAATCAAAATCACAGTGAGATACCATCTCACACCAGTTAGAATGGCCATCATTAAAAAATCAGGAAACAACAGGTGCTGGAGAGGATGTGGAGAAATAGGAACACTTTTACACTGTTGGTGGGACTGTAAACTAGTTCAACCATTGTGGAAGTCAGTGTGGCGATTCCTCAGGGATCTAGAACTAGAAATACCATTTGACCCAGACATCCCATTACTGGGTATACACCCAAAGGCCTATAAATCATGCTGCTATAAAGACACATGCACACGTATGTTTATTGTGGCACTATTCACAATAGCAAAGAGTTGGAACCAACCCAAATGTCCAACAACGATAGACTGGATTAAGAAAATGTGGCACATATACACCATGGAATACTATGCAGCCATAAAAAATGATGAGTTCATGTCCTTTGTAGGGACATGGATGAAACTGGAAAACATCATTCTCAGTAAACCATCACAAGGACAAAAAACCAAACACCGCATGTTCTCACTCGTAGGTGGGAATTGAACAATGAGAACTCATGGACACAGGAAGGGGAACATCACACTCCGGGGACTGTTGTGGAGTTGGGGGAGGGGGGAGGGACAGCATTAGGAGATATACCTAATGCTAAATGACGAGTTAATGGGTGCAGGAAATCAACATGGCACGTGGATACGTATGTAACAAACCTGCACATTGTGCACATGTACCCTAAAACCTAAAGTATAATTAAAAAAAAAAAAACAAAAAAAAACAGAAAAGTGTGGGGAAGAGATAACTAATCTGCTATAAGACTCCATACCAAATGTGCTCTGGAACTCACTGGACTCTTAGAAATCCACTGCCTGTGGTTTATGTGGCAGAGTTACGCATCTGCAATTCAAAGTAGGGTATTTCAATCCAGCCTGCTTTGTTTATATGCAGGATTCATTTCCCATTTCATGTTTGATCAAATATATTGTAGTGTGTAAGAGTATTCTTACCTACCTGCATTAACATATAGTAAATTCCGGCCATGCCATGGGCTGCTCCAACGTACTGCTTCCGGTGCCACTGGTACAGCAGCGGGCAGCGCTCCGTTTTTCTTTCTTCCCTTGACAAAGTCTTACCCGATTCAATAATAGCATTGACTACCTACAGAGATAACAAGACAGTATATGTACCCTGTTGTATTCTAATTAACAGTATGTCATATATATATGACATATATAGAGGCAGAAACCTTAATCTAAAAGTCTTTAAGCAGTTAGCAGCTAATATAGTTATATTTATTTTATAAATTAATGAATGCGGGCAAAAAGAAATCAGGAGCCAATGTCAGAGTAGGAAAAGATATAGTCTAAGAAATAAAAAATTCTTTGTATAAAAAGTCAACCAAAAATCTAGAAAAACTTCTTATAAAACTGTTTTGGATTTCTTAGTTGCTTCGCAGCTGCAGTATTTTTCCCCAAAAGAGCAGCACATACACCTATCAGGAAAGGCTGGAGGAACTGGCTTTATTTATAAAACGCTAATGATATGAGGTCTGCTGTGGCATGAAGGATTTCAGTTAGATCAAAAGAATATCATGTCTGGGATGACTGTTTCCTCACGTCTATCTCCTCTCATTCTTTTTGGGAAAGTATTCCAAGTTTTAGCTGGGCATCTGGCTCCCTAGTTAGAGACCGCTGAACACAGACACTTGATGAAGTTCTGGCACTGGGATGGGAGCAGAAGTAAAGTGGGCAACTTGGAGACTGAGTCCCTAACAAGGAAGCTGTGTTGCCTCCACCTGCTCTTTTCCCTTCGTAGGCTGAGGGGCTAAACTAGCTTTGGTCCTGCAAATAAGGGTATGCCCCTAGGATAAGACAGAATGAGACAGAAGAAGCTGGTCTCCACTCATACCAGCCTGAAATGCTTGCCAGCTGAAACATCTCATGAAAGATAAATAAACATTCTAACTTTCTGAAGCTGCTGTTGTTTAGCTCCAGTAAAAGCAGATAAATTAATAAAAGATGAAAGAGAGTGCAGTTTTTTTGTTAATGTTCCTAGAAAAAAACAGGGACTATTTCTTACTTTTGATGAGTTGCTTTAAAAAAGTAATGCTACCCAGAAGCAAAGTCCAGCTATTAATACAACTCAACGCTAGCAAATAGGTTTGAATGGTAGAGACGCCCATAGTTACCCATACCCCATAGTACCTCTTTAATAGCTGACTCACACACGGTGCCTGGACCTATCTCTGTGTTCAGGTACAGTAAGGCATACAGATAACCTGCCCGTCCATAAAGCAGCTCATCAGGAAGGTCTGAATCTTGGCAGACAACCGATCTCTGGAGCTGCAAAAGTCTAACCAATAAGAAAAATTAATTTTTTCCCAGTGGAAGTCTAAAGTACTTCTTCCTGAAACACTAACCCTGTTGCTTTAGGAATTACCTGTTATTTATTTTAAATTTAAAACTACGATTTTTAAAAATACTTCCAAATCCAGAACACAACAAAAATGTCTCCAGTTTACTAGTCCCCTTTTGAATGTCAAAATTAAAAACAAAACATCTTTGTGTTAATTTCTACCTTTACATCTATTTTAAACCATAAAATTTTATTTTGAAATCCAGAAGTAAACGGAAGTGATTTAAAATTTAAATAAAAATGGTACTGCAGGCCGGGCATGGTGGCTCACGCCTGTAATCCCAGCACTTTGGGAGGCCGAGGTAGGTGGATCACCTGAGGTCAGGAGTTCAAGACCAGCCTGACCAACACAGTGAAACCCCATCTCTACTAAAAATGCAAAATTAGCTGGGTGTGGTGGCACATGCCTGTAATCCCAGCTACTTTGGGGGCTGAGGCAGGAGAATCCCTTGAACCCAGGAGGCGGATGTTGCAGTGAGCTGAGATCGCGCCATTGCACTCCAGCCTGGGCAACAAGAGCGAAATTCCATCTCGGAAAAAAAAAAAAGGACTGCAATGTCACCAATGCTTGGGAATTAGACTGTCATTCTGTCTTTCTTTTTTCTTTCTTTTTCTTTAGAGACAGGGTCGTGCTCTGTTGCCCTGGCTGGTGTGCAGTGGCAGGATGATGGCTCACTGCAGCCTTGAACACCTGAGCTCAAGTGATCCTCCTGCCTCAGCCTCCCAAGTTAATAGAACTACTAGCACATGCCGCCATACCCAGCGTCATCTTATCTTTCAAACATTAACTGACTAGCACGTGCCAGATACTCTACCAGACCCTAGGAATGAACCGTGATTTCTGCTTCTTCAAGAAAGAATGTAAACCAATAGGTGCAGTAAAAGTTTACATTCCCTAATTGTTCCATCATTAGCATATCTAATCAGTTACTTAAGGGTTGAACCTAACATCAGTTTAGTTATTATGGTGAATCTAAAGCAGGTAAGCTAATTTTCATGCATTGAAGAAAACAAAAAAATTGCTTAGGAAAGATGGTTAAAATAAAGAAATATATTTATTCTTCCCAAAATTAAGGCACACACATGCTTGGATAAAAAGAGGGCATATGATCCCACCACTACGCTCAAGATTAACATTTTGGAGCGATCTGTTTACAACAATGGATGAATGGAAAAATAGTTTCCTTTCTGAATATCTTTCTACAGCAAGAGCTTCCACTGGGAATTGGGAGAAAATGTTTCCAGTTCTAAAACTCACTTTGTGACGCATTCCTGGGACTCACAGTCACTTCTGAGTTTGTGATAAATCACAGCTCCAACAGCCAGGGGCCCAGCATCCCCACAGAGGAAGGTGACCCTGCGGCCATTCAGATTCCGAAGTGTTCTTTTTACATAATCCAGGGATCGGAGCAGGTAGGTTTGGTCACATGTGACTCGGTACAACTGCAGGTACAAAAGGGCTATGCCTGGAATAATTTCCCACCCCAAAAGAAAAGCATTATTATCTTTTCCTTCTATCTTCAGGCCATTATTTGTAATTACACAAAATACCTTCTTCTACATAAATCTATGTTTCCAAAGGGGTAACACCAAAACAATACATTTCATACATTTCTTAAAAATGAATAAACAAAATAAAACCAAGACAGAGAAATCAGGGAGGAAAGAACAGAAACCAAGTTTGTACATGTTATCTTGGTGCTTGTCCTGGCACAGTGATTTAATACCTCTTATTCACAGACAACAGAAGATACATCACTTCCTACTCATCCTCAGTTACTTTTCATTCATTCCAAGGTTGTATTCATTCTCCCTTGTAGATCCTAACTTGGATCTTCTTCTTTTTACTTCTTGTAAAATCATTTCTCCTATGTTATCCCAAATGATTGCTTTTCTGAACTTTATACTCTCTTCTTCCTATTTTTTTTCTATTTTTCCCAATTTTTCAATGTTCTTTAGTGAACAACCCTACAACTGACCAACCAACTGGTGAGTGAACTCGCCATTTCTGGAGCAGCCACACAGTACAGAGTAAGGCGACCAGTACAATGGGCGTGTGTGGTTCACCACCCACCAACCTTTCTATTCTGGATAAAGAACAGACTCATATCTTCAAATGAATCTGAGAATCTCCAGAGAAGGGCCTATATGGCTTCTTAAGGAAGCATGTCCTTACATCTGGGTTCGAGAAGACAATATGACAGCTAAGTAAAAAAAAAAAAAAAAAAAAAGTATAAATATTTATTTACTAAAGTCTTTTATAGGAACAAGGATTGACAGAAATGACATGCTGGTGAAAAGGGCAAACGAAACATTTCTTTCATGTTTAAGTTGAGGTTCTTCAATATTCTAGTCTTTGTCTAATATCCTACTCTGACTTTTACTATTTTTCATTTTACTTTTTTTTTTTTTGAGACAGAGTCTCGCTCTGTTGCCCAGGCTGGAGTGCAGTAGCGTGATCTCGGCTCACTGCAACCTCTGCCTCCCGGGTTCAAGTGATTCTCCTGCCTCAGCCTCCTGAGTAGCTGGGATTACAGGCACGTGCCACCATGGCCAGCTACTTTTCATATTTTCAGTAGAGACGGGTTTTCACCATGTTGGTCAGGCTGGTCTCGAACTCCTGACTTCGTGATCCGCCCACTTCAGCCTCCCAAAGTGCTGGGATTAACAGGTGTGAACCACTGCACCCGGCCTCATTTTACTTTTTAAATTTCTCCAAATATCTAGCTTCTTCTTTCTTCAATTCTTCTATTCAGGGTATATAACTTCTCTTTCAAATTAATCCTTAACACTTTTTGGAGTCTTTCATCATTATCCATTTCTTTAAAGATGTTGAGTCAAACAGATATGAAAGTAGAATATTTGGAAGCTCTGAAAAAAAATTATTCTGCATGAGTTGCTTATCATCTCCCTGAGAGCATGTTTTCTGTATTCAAAAAGTATAAGCATACAGGAAACAGACAGTAAAAGTTAAATACCTACAAATTTCAAACATAATAATCACTATAAAGGCTTACAAATGAGTATTCCCTGATTGACTCAGAAATCTCTAAAAATAGGATGCTGATCTGATTAACCTATGAACCTAAAAACCTACAGTTATATATATTTAATGCTTCAGTATTTTAAAGTAAATGGTAACAGGAAAAGTAAAAAAAAAAAAAGGTCATCATGCTTTGTCATTTTTTGTTGGCAGGCGGACATGTTGCACTAGGTAAAAGGAGCTGGAATGAACAGGCCTTAGGGATGTGGTGGGAGGTGCTGGGGAGCACACGCCTGTGAGCAGGCTCAACCTTCTGGCCAGCCTGTGCCTTTGGACTGTGAACTGCACCAGTGCCTCCCATCCCCACGCTCTCAGTTGGCCAGGATGGCCAGCAGAAGCTGCAGCTGATTATCTCCCTTCCCCAATGCTGAAAGCTAGAACCA
Source organism: Symphalangus syndactylus (assembly GCF_028878055.3). Taxonomy (NCBI): domain Eukaryota; kingdom Metazoa; phylum Chordata; class Mammalia; order Primates; family Hylobatidae; genus Symphalangus; species Symphalangus syndactylus. The sequence continues at coordinate 75,256,177 of NC_072431.2, forward strand.
GCTGGAGCTAGGCATCTCCCTTGCTCCAGGTAGGCGGGGCTGTGATAAACCCCTTGCAGGAGAGGCTCCGGTAAAGCAATTTCTCCAGAGGGCAGGCCTTGTCAAGAACAGAAGGCTCTGATGGAATTCAGTATGGTTCCTTCCCCCGAATCTATGAGAAGCATGAGGGGAGTTGTCTCTGACATTCACCATGAAGACCTGGTAGAGCTCCTAGAGGTAAAGTTCACAAAAGTGTGAGAGCCCCCTATGACTGGGTCCCCATCGAGTTTTTAGTCTCTCTGGCTTGTCCACAGTGAGCCCCCACAATTCATATTTAAAGTTTCGGTCAACAACAAACTGCATAGGCACAGTCCCATAAGATCATAATCATAATACCATATTTTTACTGTACCTTTTCTATATCTAGCTATGTTTAGATACAGAAACACCATTGTGTTACAATTGCTACAGTATTCAGTGCAGTAATGCTGTACAGCTTTGCAGCCTAGGAGCAACAGGCTGTCTCATAGAGCACAGGGGTGTAGTTGGCTACACAATCTAGGTGTGTGTGAGCACCTCTATGATGTCTGCACAATGAAACTGCCCAATGATGTGTTTCTCAGAACTCATCCATGATGTGAAGAGATGCACGACTGTAATTCTCGGCATCCACCTGTTTCGCCAGTTTTTGGTGGAGCAGTTTGCCCCTGTGACCTCACTTCTCTGATGGAGCTAAGAAGAGCTGTTTAGTTTTCACTTTGTTCAGCTTTTTACTTGCCAGGATGCAATGGTGACTTGTGAACTCCTTATATGCTAGACTGGAAAACTGAGGTCTCTCTTTATTTTTCTTTCTCTTTGCTTTTTTTCCTTGATAGTTTCATTTAGTCACTTATTAAGCAAACATTTATGACACCCTTCCTAGACACAAGGACACTCTGCCCCCATGCTCTCTGTGGGATCAGCTCTTTCTTTGGCTCCTTGCGCTTTGGTTTCATTTCTGAAATGATTTTTTATCTTTTCCTTAAATTTCTTTTCTTAGTCTGTCAATTCTTACTTCACATGCTCTTACTGTCTAGCCATCTCTGCTCTGAGTGTCTTTACCTCCGCTTTGTGAACTCACTGCTTAACTAAGTTACAAAATCAATGTTGAAAGTACTGTCAATTTTTCTCCACTTTGTAGTGACATTTTCCTGGTGCGTTTTTCTCCCTCCATTGAGAAATTTTTATTTTTCTTCTTTATATTATGGATAAAATAATTACATTTTTTCTTAAAATTGCATTTTTCTATATCAACTATTAATAAGACAAATCCCTGGAAGGGGAAAATGGTTAATGTAGCTTTCCCAACTTTTATCCCAACAGTGTCCTCTTGCTAAATGACAAACAGTGTATGTTACATACAGGGAGTCTGGTGGTCAGGTTTCCTGACTCTCAGACCCTTCCTTGTATCAGGAGTGCCCATTGCTGCTGCTTCCTTCCTTCCCTACACTGTCAGCGGGGGCCAGCAAGGATGCTACTCCACCTTGCAAGCTAAGCCTGCTTCTCTGCAAGCCATGCCTGTTCTACAGCTCTCCAACCCCATTCCCTGTGCACTTTCCATGCCTTTATTCCCAGCTTCTCCTGGCACTGCCTGCCCGCTCTGCACTCGGATGTGCCCACAAAAGTTCCCACTAAGGCTGTGGCCCACTCTGCCTGGAATAGCTATCTGCTGATTCTGGGAGGGTAGGTGGGGTCGTGGTGATTCGGCCATGCCTGGACCCTGGGCTTCCTCCCTGCACACCATGGCTCTCCACATTTGTTCTGGATGCTGCTTGTTTTTTACCCAACATGACTTGTGTGTTTTCTGTCTCAAAGTTTTGCTAAAGGGATAAGTTGTGGGTGCTTCATTCATTCTTCTTCCTTTTTCTTTTGTTGAGACAGGGTCTCACTCTGTCACCCAGGCTGGAGTGCAGCAGGGTAATCATGGCTCACTGCAGCCTTGACCTCCTGGGCTTGGGCCATCCTCCTGCCTCAGCCTCCTGAGTAGTTGGGACTACAGGTGTTTACCACTGTGCCCAGCTAATTTTAGAGATGGGGTCTTGTTATGTTGCCCAGGCTGGTCTCAAACTCCTGGCCTCAAACCAACCTCCCACCTCCATCTCCCAAAGTGCTGGGATTACAGGTGTGAGCCACTGTGCCCAGCCTTCTTCTTATATTGTATACACAGTTTAGGGGAGGTATGGGTCTAGGTGGATTCCACACATCTGCCTGAACCCCTAAACCCTATTATTTTAAATCACTGAAACCAAATACTTCCATGATGATTCCTAAAGACAGCAACGGCTAGGGATTTTTAAGCAATACTGATTTCTGGAACCCACCTCTAGAGTTCCTAATGTAACTCTTCTAGGCTGGAGGCTGAGAACTGTAGTTTCTTACAAAGTTCTCTTGGTAACTGTAATGCATAGCCAGTTTGGAACCTAACAATCAGGGGTTTAGAAACCCTTTTTCAACAAGCGAAAAAGCTGTAAGTAAAAGACTTTTTAGGGGAAACCCATTGCGACTAATAGCTATGTTATTTTCCTTCCAAAATATCCTTATTCTTTGTATTTTACTTCAGGTTAGCCACAATTATCTAATTTTATTACATTTAAGATATCTTTGGCCCTGTAAGTGAACGGGCTCCATGTCTGTCTGGGTTTATAAGTGTGAAGTTTGAAATAAGTTTATAAGTTTGAAATATGTGATGTCATTATGTAAATGTTGCATGCATAACAGGCAAATAATAAGCATCACAAAAATGAATGTAAATATAAATACAATATTCACAAAAATGAATGTAAATATAAATACAAATACAATATTATCAAGGGCCCATGTTTGGTTCATGGTGGCTCTAACATGTATATCTCTGTCTATGCTGTTTTTTTTTGGTTTTTGGTTTGCTTGTTTTTTTCTTTTTGAGACAGGGTCTCACTCCTGTTGCCCAGACTGGAGCGTAATGATGTGATCTCAGCTCACGACAACCTCCACCTCTGGGCTCAATTGATTCTCCTGCTTCAGCCTTCCCAGTAGCTGGGACTATAGGCCCATGCCACTACGCCCAGCTAATTTTCGTATTTTTAGTAGAGACAGGTTTTGCCATGTTGCCCAGGCTGGTCTTGAACTCCTGAGCTCAAGTGATCTGCCATCTTTGGCCTCCCAAAGTGCTTTGGATTACAGGTTTGAGCCACCGCACCTGGCCTATGCTGTTTGTTATAATTAAGCTACAAGAATTCAGCAAGAAATCACTCTAAATCTGTATATAAATTGTCATTAGCAATTTGGACTTCAGTCTAATCCCTGAGAACAAGGTCATCTTTTATATCCTTTATATTCCCCGAATAATTATTAGAATGTTCTGAATACCGGGTAAAATAATAAGAATGCAAAGATTAGTTAAGGCAAGTTAATTTTTCAATTACATTTTTTGATGTGAAGTGTATTATTGGTTGTTATCATTAAAATAAAAATAAAAACATTTATGTGCACAAATGAGTCAAATGAGTACAGGCAGTAGGGTAGTTAGTTTATATCACAGAACAGAGAGACCACTCACCACAGCCTGTCACAATGACCAGAGCAGCAAAGAATCCTTTAAAACTGACCCTAGGGAAAGTTTGCTCTTAATAGTTACACATTTTCATAGACAGCTATATATTAGGTTAAATAAATAATGTTATAAAAAAAGACACACTAGATATTAAAGTTCAAACTTCAGGAAGAAAGCATTTCTTCAGAAATAAAATTCCAAATCATCTCATCATTGAAGACACAGAGCAAGACCTCAATTAAAAGGTATAAAATCAGCCAGGCATGGTGGCTCACGCCTGTAACCCCAGCACTTTGGGAGGCTAAGGCAGGAGGATTGCTTGAGCCCAGGAATTTGAGACCAACCTCGGCAACATAGTGAGACTCTGTCTTTACAAAAAATCAAAAAATTAGCCAGGTGTCGTGGCATGTGCCTGTGGTCCCAGCTACACAGGAGGCTGAGGCAGGAGGATGGTTTGAGCCCAAGAGGTCAAGGCTGCAGAGAGCTGTGACTGCACCACTGTACTCTAGCCCAGGCAACAGAGTGAGACTCTGTCTCAAAAAAAAAAAAGATATAAAATCTTTACCATTTTATTTTTTTGAGATGGAGTCTCACTCTGTGGCTCAGGCTGGAGTGCAGTGGCACAATCTCGGCTCACTGCAACCTCCACTTCCCAGGTTCAAGCAATTTTCCTGCCTCAGCCTCCCAAGTAGCTGGGATTATAGGTGCCCAACACTACACCTGGCTAATTTTTGTATTTTTAGTAGAAACGGGGTTTCACCATGTTGGCCAAGCTGGTCTCGAACTCCTAAGCTCAGGTGATCCACCTGCCTCGGCCTTCAAATGTGCTGGGATTACAGGCATCAGCCATGGCGCCTGGCCAAATCTTTACCATTTTAAAAGAGAAGAAAATTTCAGTCAAGTCTTACATCTCATAATCTAAGAATAAAACGTATCAGTGATTTAGACCCCATAGTCTCACCTGTCCAGCCAGTATAAGCAGAGCAGTCATGGGGATCAGCTGTCTTCAGCCCTTCTTCCATTTGCTGCAGAAGATCTTTAATTTTGGTCTGGATCCGTCTTACGAAATTATGAATGATCTGAGATCCAAAAGAAGAGACAACTAACCGCACAAGAATGGGACAATGTTGCAATAAATACTTTAAAGTCTAAGTTGTACAAACATAACAGACAGAAGTTACTTTCCTTGGACCATCTCAGTGCATCATTGGTTGGAGTCTATCTTGGTTTTTATAAGGTTACTTTTTTAATGAGATAATACCCTATTTAGACTATAACTCATAAGTAGAATCACAAAAAACAACTTGCAGAAATCAAAGAATTAAAAAAAAAAAGAAAAAATGGATGGATTTAACTATACAAACATTTCAACTTCTGTAAGATAAAGAACATCAGAAAGATGGTTCAAAAGTTAATGACAAAGGGGAAATACATGGAATATAAGATATAAATCAACAATAAACATAATAAATAACTAGACCCCAAATTATTAACATCCTCATACAAAAGAAAAAACAAATGATAAGCATACACAAAAAAATGTTCAATCACTCAGTGACTAATGAAATACAAATAAAAACAAGTACTATGGATTTCTTACCAGATTAAAAAATATATATATAAAAAGAATTAAGTCCCAAGACTAAGAGCAAACAAAACAGGTATTCTTATTCATTGTTGGCAGTCTCTCCCAAGAGAAATATGCAATATTCTTAAATAATGTAGCTGACAGTGTTGTTAAGATCTTTCCTACCTTTGCTGATTTTTTTTTTTTTTTTTGAGACAGTTTTGCTCTGTCGCTCAGGCTGGAGAGCAGTGGTATGATCTCAGCTCACTGCAACCTCCACCTCCTGGGTTCAAGAGATTCTCCTGCCTCAGCCTCCTGAGTAAATGGGATTACAAGCACCCGCCACCACACCCGACTAATTTTTGTATTTTTAGTAGAGATGGGGTTTCACCATGTTGGCCAGGCTGGTCTTGAACACCTGACTTCAAGTGATCCACCCGCCTCAGCCTCTCAAAGTGCTGGGATTATACGCATGAGCCACTGCACCTGGCCCACCTTTGCTGATTTTTAAAAAACTACTTGCTCTATTAATTGGTCAGAAACCTCCCATTATGATTATGGAATTATTTCTCCCTTTAACTCTCTCTCTCTTTTTGCTTTCATATATTTTGAAGTTCTGTTATTAAGCATAGGCAAATTAATGGCTAGTAGGTCTTCCTGACAAACCGACTCAGTTTCATAATGAAATGTCCTTCTGTGAGATTGTAAAGAAAATACTTTTAGGTTTCTGCACAATTAGGGCTTTCAGGGCAAATCCTACTGAAATTTGGGATTCTGGACTAAAAGTAAACCTTAGGAACTAAGGTTTGCAGAGTGTGAACTCCAGAGAAGTTTCCTCAACCCTGGATGTGCATGTTCACATTTCAAAGTGCATGAGGCCCCAGAACCAGGAGACATTTCTGACTTGTAAAACTGAAGACAATGGGCTCATCTTTTCCATACAGACATTTATGTACATTCTGAAAAGATTAAAGAAAGATGATGCTAATGAGACTCTCTCAGAAAGGGAAGGGGAGACAACTGCCTTTTCCCCTTTTATAAAAAGCACAGACAATTTACTTTCCTTCTTTCCTTATCTACAATACCGGCTTTGCCGACGAAGGCCATCATACCCTACCTGCACTGCACTGTACCACAGATGAGAACTGGGACCCGGGAACTGCCCACTGGTTATTTGTTGTCAGGTAAATAGGAATAAATTCCTGATTCAAAAACTTTTTGCTACATTCAGGACAAAATTAATTAACATAAGTATCAAAACCAAATACCCTCTTTACCTGCTTGCCCTAAGAGCTATTTTATGGGACATTTCACACATAGTCACTAAGTTTTCAGATGCCCACTGCTTGCTTACTTGGCCATCCATTCACTTTCAACCTTTTTCTTTATATTTAAAGTCCATCTCTTGTGTAACACATAGTTAGGTCTTTGTTAATTTATTCTGATAGTCTTAAGAGTCCCTCAGTGGACATGAGCGGAACCCTCTTCATTGGCAGGATGACCTAAGAGAAACTGCAGTTCAGTCAGCCCCAAGTGACACCTTTTCCAGTCCCACCATGGGACAGACCCCATCTATTCCTGTAGACTCACCTCTAGGCTGTATTTTTTTAAAACTGGAATGAATTCAACCCCAAGATCCTCAAAAACAAATGTCTAACTTTCTTGTGTAACACAGCATGGCTCCTATGCAGAAAAACATCAAATTCGCTTCCTTAGTCTTTTATAACCAAAGCAGAATAAGGAGGACAGGGCAAAGAAAAGAAAAAGAAAAACACAGAAACAAGAGGCAGAGGCAGGCTCAACTGTTGGCTGTTCTAAAGCCCCCGGCCCCCTCCAGGTTTCCCTAAGGATACTCCTCCAAATGACTGCTACCAGTGGAGAGGGCCAGGCCACTCAAAGTCAAACGGCCCTCAATGAGATAAACGGGAAAAGCTCCACCCGACTTGTGCCCTCTGCCACAAGCTCAGCCACTGGAAACGAGGCCTGAGGACCAAAGGGCTCCCAGGACAGAATCCCAACCCCTGAAAGCCTTGAGCTGAAGGGGCTCTCTGCTCCAGTTGAAAACAGCTCACCTTAAGTGGTGACTTGAAGAGATGGGAAAAATTCATCCTATACCATGTAGGTCTGAGGTGTCAAGGCTCTCCCTGACTGATGGAGATAAAGGATAAAGGAAAGCAGTAAAGGGGCTGGCCCCGCACCTTGCAATGGCTGGATGGCTCACAAGTCCTCCTGTAAAGCTTAACTCTTTCCTCTCCATTCCTTTCTTTAACAGAGTCTCTCTGTTGCCCAGGCTGGAATGTAGTGGCACCATCTTGGCTCACTGCAGCCTCTGCCTCACTGCAGCCTCTGCCTCCTGAGTTCAAGCCATTCTCGTGCCTCAGCCTCCCAAGTAGCTGGGATTACAGGCATGCACCACCACACCTGGCTGATTTGTGTATTTTTAATAGAGACAGGGTTTTACCATGTTGGCCAGCCTGGTCTCAAACTCATGGCCTCAAGTGATCCACCTGCCTCCACCTCCCAAAGGGCTGGGATTACAGACGTGAGCCACAGTGCCTGGCCCATTCCTTTCTTCTCTTTTCTTCTTTTTCTGTTCAATCCAGGGGTCAAGCCTTAAAAGGGAAAAAGTCTCTAACATCCTAACCCCTGATTTTGTCATTTTCTTTAAAACTCCAGCTGGTTACATATTATGGCCCGTTTTTGTGCACACTTTAAACTGATGGACAAGCTACAAGAGAAATTCAGAGCTCAAATGGTTGACCTGCAATACAGAGTTATGTAGAGTCTTCTAAAGCTCTCTTCCTCTCTTTTTTTCCTAACTGCTTTAAATCTGTTGTTACTAAGTTGCTGGTGCTAAGATAAGACTCATTATTTATGGTGCAACTAATATGCAAACATTGAAAACTCATTTAAAGTTAAAGAAGAAAAGGAAAAGAGGTATTTTCTGTAAGGAAGGGTATAAAAAGAAATTTTATAGAAAAAAAATCTTGTATGGTAAATAATTATCTTAAAGTAAGGTTGTTTTTAAAAAAGGATATTTAGAACAAGTCAAAGTCCAAGTATGTCGTAAATGGTCTGTGTAAGTCATGAAAAGGTTCATGAAGGAGAATTTATAAAAGGAATTTTGTATGTAATTAAGTTGGTTATAATTTAAAAAAATTATTTAGGCTAGTCTTTCTAACATTAATCCTCTATGTTAAAACAAGGTTTTCTTAAGGTATTAATCTGCTCTTAATAAAACTGCAAAAAGTTTTACTCAGAATTTTATAAAAGTTTCTTAAAAAAAAAAAAAAAAACTCAGAAGCATATATCGGAAGTTCAATGTTTGCTGTGTCCCAGTTTGCTGTGTCCCACTGCGTTCAGCTTTTTCTCCCCTGGAGGAGGCCTAGGATAGTAACTCTCTTCTGCAGTCTTTGTCAGCTCCTGTAACTTTTTCCTTCAGTTCTGTTATTGTGGCCTAGTGCTAAAACGTTTCTTCTTGAAGGAAAACATTAACCAATGTTTTCCTCTAACATAACTTAAATTTGTACTCCTGGATTTTCTTGATATTTATCTAAATTCTCAATGTAATCAAAAACGTCTCACACTGTTCCTATGAATCATGTGTTCCCCTGCTATACTCATAACCTCCTAACCCTAAACACACTCCTCCTGTGTCTAAATTCAAACACTTTTCCATCAAGTTTAACTTCCAGGTTAACTAAATGGACACCACTCTAAAAAAAGTCACACTGCAAAAGGTTTTTCTTTGCCTTTTTGGTAACTGGCTTTAAAAAAAACCCAAACTTTTATCTTCTAGAGTTCATCAGTTTCACCTTCAAATGATGCTGCAAATTGCATAACAATCTCTCCCCAATAATGCCTGCTACCTTTACAAATTTCCCTGGGATTCAGCTGAACACCAGTTTCACCCTAACATAATCTCCATCTCTAACAAGTCCCTTACTCCAGCAAGGTCCAATATCCTACATTTCACAATCCAAAACAATAACCCATGTAACTTGTCGACCAACTAACAATCCTAGGTAGGGCCAGCTCTATGACCTAGTCAGCAGGAAGCAGCTGGAAGATGATACCTTCACCCACATGCCAAAGATCTGTCACTGTTGCTCTGTCATGGGGGAAATGTGGAGTCCTAATTGGAGAAAAGAAGTCATGCTGGTGGGAGCAGTGGGAAGCAAAAAAAACCAGATAAGCTAAAGTCTGTCTTTCTTCAGGGTCCAGAACATGTAGCCCTCCTGTGCCCAACTTACGACCAGACACCTACAAGTTAGCTCACTGCAGCCTTGGCATTACTGGTACTGCACAAAGCTCTCCAGCACACCCCACACCACCATTCTATAAAACCAATCTCCAGCAAACTTTTGTTTCCATACAGTCAGCTTCTCTTCCGCTGGCCTGCCTGTCACCTCCTTGCAACATCTTTTCCTTCCTTCTCTAATAAATCTGCCTTTCTGTACTCAACAACTGTCTTGGTAAATTCTTACACCCCCACATCACCAGCCCAGAAAGTCACCACTCACCCACGACAGTTTCCATCAGGTATCAGCTCTGTTGCTTTTTTTTTTTTCAGATGGGGTTTCACTCCTGTCACCGAGGCTGGAGTGCAATGGCATGATCTTGGATCACTGCAACCTCTGCCTCACAGGGTCAAGCAATTCTCCTGCCTTAGTCTCCTAAGTAACTGGGACTACAGGTGTGCACCACCACAGCTGGCTAATTTTTGTATTTTGTGTAGAGACAGGGTTTTACTATGTTGCCCAGGCTGGTCTCAGACTCCTGGGCTCAAGCAATCCTCCCAACTCTGCCCCACAAAGTGCTGGGATTACAAGCATAATCCATTGTGCCCAGTCTGCTGTAACAAATTATTTTACATGGCGGTGGTGATGGTGGTAGTGTTTTAATCTTAAAATGTCTTAATTTGTCTTCATTCTTGAAGGACATTTTCACTGAAAAAAGAATTCTGGATACCAGTTTCTTTCAGGACTTTCATGTTATTTCATTCTCCTCTGTCTCCGTGATTTCTAACGAAAAATCAGCCGTCGGTAAAATTCCCTGTATATAATGTGTTGTTTTCCTCTGCTCCTATCAAGGTGTGCTCTTTACCTTTGTCTTGATTTGGGCTTCTTTGTGTTTATTCCTCTTGGTGTTTTGAGGGGCATTCTGCATCTATAAATTTCTTTTTTTAAAATTAATTATTTTTTTAGAGATGGAGTCTTGCTCTGTCGTCCAGGCTGGAGTGCAGTGGCGTGATCTTGACTCACTGCAAGCTCTGCCTCCCAGGTTCACGCCATTCTCCTGCCTCAGCCTCCCAAGTAGCTGGGACTACAGGCGCCCGCCACCACACCCAGCTAATTTTTGTATGTTTAGTAGAGACAGGGTTTCACCATGTTAGCCAGGATGGTCTCGATCTCCTGACCTTGTGATCCGCCCGCCTCGGCCTCCCAAAGTGCTGGGATTACAGGCGTGAGCCACCATGCTGGCTAAGAGGAATTTAATTTATGGTTTAACTTTGAAACAAAGATAACAGCCCTTTCCCAAAACAAACTCCCTTCTTGCCTGGGGACCAGAATGCCTTTGTAAGACTAACAAATTAGCCACCAGATTAGAAATTATGGTGTAGGAGTCATGCAACCAGAGGCCACAAGATTCCAAACCTCCCCAATTGCTCCTCAGGATAACAAACACCACTACTATAAAACCTAAGAATGGTGCTCGAGATATATTTTCAGACCCTGCCTTCTGATGCACCAGCTGGTGCCATACAGACTGGTAATCGGGCTCAACCGTTCTGTGATCCCACCCAGGAACAGAAGACAGCAAGAAGAACCCACTGTGACCCCTAAGATTTCATCTGGGATCTGACCAATCAGCACTCCCAACTCCCTTGTCCCCTCCCACCAAATTATCCTTTAAAAACCTCATTCCAAGTTTTCAGGGACACTGATTTGAGTAAAAAACTCCAGTCTCCAGTTTAGCTGGCTTTGTATGAATACAAATTATGATTCCCATCTTGATAAGGCAGCTCTGTGTGGGCAGCGGGCAAGCAGAACTCACAGGACACTGACAGTCTTCTCCATTCCCCTGCTAAGGCCATGCAGTAACTTTTAAATGCCATATATTGTATTTATCAATTCTAAAATATCCATGAGACTCTTTTTTTAATGGTTTTTACTTCCCTACTGAGATTTCCTCATTTTTCATGAATTGAAAGCATATTTTGTTTTATTTCATGGAGGAGAGTTACAGCAGTCAGTTTAAAATCCTTGCATACTAGTTTCACTATCTGGTTCTTTTCAGGATTGGACCCAGTTAATGTTCTTTTCTTTTGAAAATGAGTCTTTTATGTAGAAAAGCAGAATATGCCTCCTCAAAATCATGCGTGTTTGACATAAGGATGAATTTGAACTGAGAAGTAGATGCCAGAATAGCTCTCTCCCCTCCCCCACCTACCTAAAAGCAGGACTTAAAAATGGTGTCTCTCCTTCCCTCCCAACCAGGGAAGAAATCTTTGGAAGGCATCAGCCTGGAGAAGGCACCAGAGAAATCTACATCACAAACCCCATTTGTTTGCCATTCTATGATTTGCACCCCAGACACTCAAAAAGTCCCTGTCCTTTGTCTTGTCACTGCTCTAAAAACGCATTGCTCTTTGCTGAAGATGAGATATAAGCTGGGTTTCTAAGCCATCTCTGTGAGACACACTCATTCCCTGGGTACGTCCCACGTGTATATGAAATACACACATTAAAACACTTATTTGTTTTTCTCTTGTTAATTTGTCTTTTGTTACAGGGGTCTGTCCCAGCTAAAAACTCCGAGGGGCAAGAGGAAAACCAATTTTTCTCCCTTACACTATGTTCCTGGTTCTACAGATAGCAGGTAACTTTGCCCTGCGTCTGGAATGTTAATTTGTACACTGTTTTCTTGCTTGTATTGAATTGCAAATTCTGTTTCTGGGGCAGCAGCTCTCCTCTCAATTTCTATCTTTTGTCTTTAGCTAGGCTTCTTTGGGTCTGTTCCAGACATGCATTGTTCAGAATTTAATTGGATACGTACACAGACAAGATTTTTTGATCTCTCCTCTGGCTCATCCCTTTTCCTCATTATCTTATCAGCCAGTTATCCCATCTTAGATTTCTGGTTCCCGGAAAATGTGTTTTTCCCATAGGCAACCCCTGCCGCCACTGAGTGCACCATGTAAATGAAACTTAGCTCCAGGATAAAAGACACAGAAACTTCCTTCACAGGGAATGCACTATAATATACCCTACAGAAATTCACTCCTCCGCCCAAGTATGGTGGCTCATGCCTGTAATCCCAGCACTTTGGGAGACCGGGGTGGGTGGAACACCTGAGGTCAGGAGTTCAGGACCAGCCTGGCCAACATGGTGAAACCCCATCTCTACTAAAAACACAAAATTAGCCAGGCGTGGTGGCGCACGCCTGTAATCCCAGCTACTGGGGAGGCTGAGGCAGGAGAATCGCTTGAACCCAGGAGGCAGAGCTTTCAGTGAGCCGAGATGGCACCACTGCAATCCAGCCTGGGCAAAAAAGAGCAAAACACCATCTAAAAAAAAAAAAAAGAAATTCACTCCTCCTCCAATCATACACTGTAACGCGCTCTACAGAACCTCCCTCCTCCTCCAGTCACGCACTGTAACGCACTCTACAGAACCTCCCTCCTCCTCCACTCACTCACTGTAACGTGCTCTACAGAACCTCCCTCCTTCTCCAATCACGCACTGTAACGGGCTCTACAGAACCTCCCTCCTCCTCCAATCACTCACGGTAATGTGCTCTATAGAACCTCCCTCCTCCTCCAATCATGCACTATAACATATTCTATAGAATCTGGACATAATACAAAAAAGCAATTAAACTGCAGTCTGCTTATTCTCCAGTGCCTTTGAGTAGTTGCTTTTTATATTATATACAAGTTTTATAGTTGTTTTATACAGGGAGTCCTCCACCAGGCTCTTAGCCCATCATTAAAGTATAAATCCCCGAAAACACCTTTTAAGTTAAAAAAAAAAAAACAAAAAAACCCAGTATATGTACCTTCTTTTGTTGCACTCCAGCTGCATATTATATACCATAAAACCCCCATCCTTGTCTACATTTTTAAGTCATTGAAAGTAATAGCTGAGCATTCAAAGATGGGCAAATCTATTTTGAGACCAACCAATTGTGCCAAAGAGGATTTAAACATGCATATTTACAAGCATATATTTTTGCTGTAAGTACTGAATATGACTTTCCCCTTTGACATTATATTTATTAGTTGCCCAAGACTAAAATAGGTAGGTAAGACAACGAATTCTATTAAGTGACTAAAATATAGCATTAGCTTTCAAAATTGTATCTTTTCATTAACTGTTATTCAAGATAATAAGTAAATTACAATAATTCCTACTCAACTATGGTGGTAAAATACCTTCCCTTATAGTGAAAGCTGAGTTAGAAATCTAAGGCCAAGGAGAGCTTCATGAAAATCTTCATAATTATGCTCAAATAAAATGATAAAGATGGCACACCAAAAAACACAGTATCAATAATTCACCCACCTTAAAGGTGATATTATCAGTTAACTGGACAAACACATTCACTTAACAATCTTTACTTACTAGCAATGCTTTCTGGATTTGCCATTCCCTATGGTTTTGGTGATGTGCTTGTAAATGTATTTAACTTTGCTTCTGTTACTGAATGCACCAAAAAAACTAACTGTCTGGTTCTCCATCCAACTTCTTAAAAACTTTTTGACTCCATGTTAGTAACTTAGGCCTCCTGTGTCTTGACCTTTGGTTTCTACTGTAATCAAAGAAATGCAGAATCATTTGCATGAGAAGGAATAAATAGGGGATACCTCTTTAATACCTGCGGTGGCAGAACCCATAAGGTAGTTCTTAGCCCATATCTAGTCCCCACACCCTTCCTGCTTGTTAACAGAAATCTGATTATATCCAGAATAGCAGGGCATCCAGCCCCAGAAGAGACACTTGATTTTCCAGGCCCCGTTATGCACAAGGGTGGCCACATGACACAGTTCTGACCCATGAGACCTAAATGAAAGTCTTCTAGGAGGTTCTGGGAGGTTCTTATTTTTCATGATAAGAAAGAAAGAACTTCCCTAATTTTTCTCCCCTTCTGCCTGCTGATTAAAGTACCTGTAGGTTGAGTTTTCCAGGCCTAATGCACACTCTCATGCAGTCTTAGCTCTATCATGGTAATCCAATTCCAAAGCATATGCTACTAACCCTTCATTCCTCATAAATGATACTGGAGTTTTGTTTTGTTTTGTGTTTTTTGAGATGGAATCTCGCTCTGTCGTCCAGTCTGGAGTGCAGTGGCGTGATCTTGGCTCACAGCAAGCTCCGCCTCCCAGGTTCACACCATTCTCCTGCCTCAGCTTCCCGAGTAGCTGGGACTACAGGCACCTGCCATCAGGCTGGCTAATTTTTTGTATTTTTAGTAGAGACAGGGTTTCACCGTGTTAGCCAGGATGGTCTCGATCTCCTGACCTCATGATCCACCTGCCTCAGCCTCCCAAAGTGCTGGGATTACAGGTGTGAGCCACCGCACCCAGCCTACTGGAGTACAATTTTAAGACTTAACAATTGCTTCCTCCAGTTCCCTTTAATATTTGCCAAAATTTCATTGCAAAAACCATTCATTTATCTGCCCTTTGCCATAAGGTACTTTTTCTGGTTCCCCTTTTCCTATTTCTCATAAAAGAGGATTCCAATTTGTTTATACTGGAACGAAATTCTCATGTACAAAGAAAATTTATTATGCTGTAATTCTATTTACATTTGATGGAGGTTACTGTACCAGGAGAATTTTTAACTGGTTTGTCTCACTAAATAATGGTATTTTATTTACACACACACACACACACACACGTATACATATATATATATACATGCGTATACATATATACATGTACATACATATATATGCACACACACTTTTTTTTTCCTTTTTTT
This sequence comes from Symphalangus syndactylus, assembly GCF_028878055.3. Classification (NCBI taxonomy): domain Eukaryota; kingdom Metazoa; phylum Chordata; class Mammalia; order Primates; family Hylobatidae; genus Symphalangus; species Symphalangus syndactylus. Next base: position 75,271,283 of record NC_072431.2, read on the forward strand.
TTTTTGAGACTGAGTCTCACTCTGTCGCCCAGACTAGAGTGCAGTGGTGTGATCTCAGCTCACCGCAACCTCCTACCTCCTGGGTTCAAGTGATTCTCATGCCTCAGCCTCCTGGGTAGCTAGGATTATAGGCATGCGCCACCACGTCTGGCTAATTTTTGTATTTTTAGTAGAGACAGGGTTTCCCCATGTTGGCCAGAATGGTCTCGAACTCCTGGCCTCAAGTGATCCAACCACCTCAGCCTCCTAAAGTGCCAGGATTATAGGCAAGAGCCACTGCACCTGGCAATAATGGTATTATAAAAATAACTAACAATTATTGAGCACTTACTATGTACCTGGCACTAAATGCTTTACATATTTGAATTAGTCTTCACATCATTCAGTTTTTTAGGTAAGAAAACCAAGGCTTACTTGAGGTCTTATGACAATGAGAGATAAAGCTCTTGAAACTCTGACTAGACTGTCTACTTCTAAAGTTCCTGGGCCGTGCATTCTCTGCTTATTGCAAAATTTTTTGCTTGATTCTATATTTACATTTTACTTTTGGATGTTCAGGACTTACCGCCTTCACTCAGTCATACTATATGAATAGAAATATGTACCTGCCACATAGCCCAGAAACAGCAGGAGCAGTTAAAAATTTTGGAGGTTTTATCTCTTGACTCTGAGATTGATTTTTAGCAATTACATTGCAATCGGGAAGAAAATGTTCTTTTCCTACATGGTGAGTAGGCAATTTTCCCAAACAAGAATGCCCAAGTATATTATAAAGCAGAAATATATTGGAGTAGATATTAATCACTGGTTGTAAAACCCCTTGTGAGGTGTCACTGCATCTATTATTCCAAATGATACACAAGGCACATTTATGGCAAGATTTATTTCTCTTCCTCACAATGTTTTCATGGTAATAAATCTTAGAATCAAATAAAAAAGGTTTGTTCTTGGGGACGGGAGGGTGGGAAGAAGAGACAGAAGAGGAGGGGGAAGGGGGAATAGGGGAAGGAGACAGAAAGAAGAAGAAAAAGATAAACAGATGGCAGACAGACACTGGGTGATATTGAAGCATACAAATTACACCAGTTATATTCTTGAAAAACGTTTCAAGAAATTAAATTCCTTTTTATTCATGATATTTTTTCCATGTACATCACAGGAATAATTGAGGGGAATAATTTATTTCCTAATTTGTCATTTGCTAGAACATATACATATATTCTGTACCTCTCTGCCTCAACTCTAGATTTTAGAGAAGGTATGGGTTCAGTATGTTCATAAGCTACATTTCATATTGCATATGGAAAAAATAAAAGGTAGATTTTATAAATTTTTACAATTTTACAAATATTTTAGATGATATAATCAACACTCTAACAACTGTTACTGAAGATAAAGGATGAAATTTCTTTATCTTGGCATGAAGCATAGCAAACATAATATAATCGGCATATTAACAACTTCATATATGATAAAATACCCAGGACTACATATATTTTTGTAACTTTCAGATACCTTTGAAATAGGTGAGGAAGAAAGACATAAAATGTAGATGATTAGCAAATCTTGAGAATAATATTAGTTATTCTTTTGAAAAACAAATAATGCTTTCCATGTGCCAGGCACTGTTATTGGGACACAAAGCTGAGTAAGATTGAGTACTCCCCAAAATGTTCCTGATCTAATGAGACAAACGTAAAAATAATTACGATTGCATATAATAAATGCCTAACAATATCCAATATGGTATATTCAAGAAAATATATAAATGTATGTAGACTGATATCCGAAGACAATCTTACTTCACCCTTGTGGAAGGCATTCAGGAGTTTACTGGGATTGTTATCAGATGCCCACTCACAGAGGCAGGCAAGTGTGTAGCTGGGGCATTCAGAAGGGTGGAGAGGGGATGGAAAGGCATTGACGACCACTGTGAGCCCATCAGGGGGCTTCCTGGTGGACCTAGGAGACCCTTTCTTTGATGAGGGAGTATCGTCAGTGAAGCAATGTGTGGACTAGAAGGCCCTGAAAGCTTGCTCCTCAATGGGCTAAAAGCTGAGGAGCTTGCTTTGCAGGGCTGTCCACGTGGAGTCTGGTGGATCCTGAGCCCCATGAAAGGAATGCACTGACGCTGTCTAAGACTGCTGCTGCCCTTCACTGCTATCATAAAAACTCTACGGTGAAGCTACAACTATTACCCCCATTTTACAAATGAGAACTATGAAGCACAGGAGAGAGGTAAAGTAACTTACCAAAAGTGATATCAACAGTAAGGGGCAGACTGGAGTTTAGACCCAGGCAGCCACTCCAGACTACAAGCGCTAGAAACCTTTATGGTAGGCAGAACAACCCCCAAAGATGTCCTGGAACCTGAAACAGGTCACAGATCACAAAATAGGGAGAGGATGCTGGATTATCCAAGTGGGGCCCATCTAATCCCATGAGCCCATAAAAGGAGAGAACCTTCTCCTATTGAAGTCAGAAACATAGGGCAGAAGGTGAAATCAGACAGATGTGAAGTGTGAGAGTGACTTGATCTGTGAGTGCTGGAAGGACCATGTGGAAAGCATGGGCAGGGCTCAGGTGGCATTGAGGAGCAAAGGCCAGCCAGCAGGGAAGTGGGGAACAGCCAGCAGCCACAGTGAACTGGATTTGGCCAACAGCTTCAATGAGCCGGGAAGCAGATTCACCCTTAGGGCCTCCAGGAGAGAAGCCAGCCTTGAAGACGCTTTGACTTTGGCCTTATGAAATTCTAAGCAGAGGAGCCAGCAGAGCCAGACTGTACCTGGACTTCTGACTTCATTTTAAAGATGATAAATAAATAGGTGCTGCTTTAAACTGCAAAATTGGTGGTATTTATGGCAACAATGGAAAAAGAATACAACTTTCTTAACTAATCCTTCAAGTGGCTTTGGAATGGCCAAGCAACAGAGTCTGCCTGGGCAACTCTGAGAAAGACCCTGGAGGAAGAAGCCTCTCACAGGCGTCTCACAGAAAGACAGGAGCTCGCTGTGCAAAAAGCAGGGGGAGCATTCTGTGCTGAGGGACAGAGATGATATTTAAAATGCATTTAGGAGAAAGCCATGGGCATTCCTGAGGAAACAAGTCATTCCATCTGAAAACTACGGAATATGCAATCATTCTCTTTCTAAAATACTTGTGTTCTTCTCTATTTTTTATGATAAATTTAGTGCTAGTTTGAGGAAATACAACTGCCATACATAAAAATACAGAAAACTTTAAAAAGATTGACAATTAACTTGTAAAAAATTATGATGATCTTAACTACAAATAGAGGAGAGTGAAAAGTCTAAAAACAAGTGTTCAACATGTGCATAATAAATAGCTCCTAAAAAGAAATAGGTACGTTTGAATAGTTACGCATAAATTTAACATTTAGGTATGAGTAATACCTGAAATGCACCAGAAGAGCTTAATAAAATCATCGACTACACTCCTAATAAATGGGGTATTTGAGACACTTAATCTAATTTAATCCTCTTGATAATCCTAAAACAGCATTATCATCATGGTACGCATGCAGAAACTGAAGCTAAGAGAAAATAACTTGCCTACATTTTAAAGATGATAAAAATAGCTTTTTGACTCACATTTTACATATGTGATGATGTGCAAACTTTGCAAACTGTATACCATAAAGTAATTCTTTTCTTAGGAAAGATTTTAACAAATCTTTCTGCTGAGGGGTATGGGTTGGGGAAGTGCATTTCCTAATTCAGCTCTCCTAGGCTAATGATCACCTGTAATGTTAGACACATGAAGATATGATGTGATGTTATATACCTAGCAAGAGTGTGGGCTTGCTTTGTTCCATTTTGCAAACAAAATGAATAAAACAAAAGTCCCCCAATCCTTACCTCAAAGCTAATTACTACATGGGAAAAGCAGGCAGGGGTGGCGAAGCTATAACTTCTGACAGTAAAGAATTAGATGGTAGTGAAAACATCTACCTTCACTAGTGGTATTTTCAATAAACAGGTCCTTACCTAAACTGACTCTATCAAGATAATGCTATTTTGCAGAGGTGTTTGAAAATAGTTCATTCTGCTAAAAATAGTCATAGATTTACATAATCTGGTCTGCTTCTGTTTTCTTATTTCAAGCTCAGTAATATAATAGAAAATATTCTAGATTACATATCCTAAGCACACACACCTCAATCCAATTTTGATGTGTATCATAAAAATTCATCTGCTATGTATGCTTTGTAGGGGATATATGGCATAACCACAAGGAAGTTTACAATTGCAATAAAGAACCAAGGACAAACTGCTAAGTGACAATATATTAATAAACTGCACACAAGGGCTCAAAACATACATAATTACAGTTCAAGGGACAAGGAACCCATGGAGATAGTAGGATTTTGTGGTCAAATTATCTTTAATTATGGAAAGCGCTCAGTGAAAAGTTAGGTTTCATTTTGATTAAACAATTGTTGCATGGTACTAACTAAAATCTATAAAAGACAGGAACGTTTTCTGAAAAAGAAACTCAGTTTGTTGTTATATTCAATTCTATTCAAGCAAAATTTGCTCAAAACCTAGTCTGGCCCTAGCCAACTGCTAGTTGTCCTTACAGAGCACACTCCTCACCCAGAACTCCCAAAGCATATTACATAGTTCTTGACTTACAGTAGCCTGGAATGTCATCTAGGAGTCCAAGATGTAACATTTTAGATACAGAATAGCTTTTAAAATACAAAATTATATCATTAAATAAAATGCAAAAAATGCCTCTCATAAAAAAAATTTTTTTAAATTTCAATAGATTTATTCAGTCAACGAACATTTACTACCTACTGCGTTCTTATTTCAGTATCAAGCAGTGAGGATGTTTAAAAAAACTCCCTGGGTACAATGGCTTACACCTGTAATCCCAACACTTTGGGAAGCTGAGGCAGGAGAGGAGAATCGCTTGGGCCCAGGAATTCAGGACTAGCCTGGGCAACATGGCAGGACCCCAACTCTACAAAAAAAATTTAAAAATTAGCTGGGTGTGGTGGAATACACTTGCAGTCCCAGCTATTTGGGAGGCTGAGGTGGGAGGATCTCTTGAGCCTGGGAGGTCAAGGCTGCAGTGAGCTATGACTGTGCCAGTGCAGTCCAGTCTGGGAAACAGAATGAGACCCTGTCTCAAATAAATAAATATTTAAAAAATTAAAAAATAATTACTCAAGTATATTCAAGAAAAAATTTCTGTTCTCAGAAAGGAGTAAAGTTAAGTGGGAAAAGAAATAGAAATGAATTACAGTAAGCCCACGGTAATCATGAATTAAGTGTTCAGAGCTCCTGTTTGAAGTTTCAAGCATAAACTTACGAATCTGGAGACCCAGGCTATGATAGATGACAATTTTCAATCTTGCTGAGGCCCAAAGGTGCACAGCATGAGCTGGTAGGTTCTACTGTGGGTAGAATTCCCAACCTCCATATTTCCAAGTGGTTTGGTTATTCCTTATCATCTTACCACCATCAACAGGAGTTCCACGCCCTTTCAGAGATGATGAGAGGAAGAATGTATGTGTACGGAATTCAGAAATCTGGAAACTATTGGCGATCTGAAGAGATAGCCATATAAATATTGTACATCTAACCATATTTTCCTTAGGAAAAAAAGGAGACAAGAATAAGCATTTCTTTAAAGGGCAAGAAAAGTATGTATTTTTTTCTGCATTCCACTGAAAATATAAAATGTAAACAAATTTTTCATTATCACGTTTTATACCCTAATACAAATAAGCTATGTCTATAATAATGTTAATAGCTACCATTAACTGAACTCTTACTATTCACCTATGTATCAGTAACTATGTGTACCTAGGTACTAACTGTACTCAGCACCGTTCTGAATGTTTTAAATGTATCAACCTAATTAGCCATTATAACAACCCAGTGAGGAGGGGGTGGTTATATTACATCTACATTATTAAAAGCTTTAGCAAATACGTTATATTACAACTGTGTTATATTAAGAACCTCAGTTACTCTTTCAATTTAACCATTTACATCAAGTTGATGAGGTAAGAAAACCAAGGTTCAGTGTGTGGTTAAGTAACTTGCTCAAAGTCTACAAGTCATAAATGGCAGAAAAGTAGGAGTCAAACACATGACTATTAAAACTGTTACCTGCTCTATGCTACAATTTATTTCCAAAAGATGGAAAATGCTCATGTATAATATCTTCTTAGTTTCCTCTCCATAATCTTACCATTACCCTTCTATGTCAATATTTTTCCACATCAGGAACTGAAAACTGGCTGGAGGTTAAGTTCATATTAAAAGAAAATTTAATAAAGCTATATGTAGAACAGTTTTCCTCAATGCTTCTCAAATTTATGAGTACTCTGGCATGAAGATCTTGTTAAAATGCAGACTGCGGTTCCTTGGGTTTGGAGTGGGATCTGCATTTCTAACAATCTTTGAGGAACTGCTTATGATTTAGGTCCACAAACCTCACTTTGAGAAGTTGTAGAGTATACTCCCCCACCTTCCACCTGACACACACACACACACAATTTAGTTCATTTTGAATAAAGAGAAAAAAATTACATTTCTCTGGGTATTAGGGTAGTACTGATTTCCTTATGCCTCCATGATATATTACGAGGTTAAACAAATTTTAAGGCTTCAAAACAAAAATATGGAAAATTAAATAATTATAAACTGAAGCATTTCCAATAGCTCAAGATTGTATCAAATTATAGACAAGTTTTCCTGATTTTTCTCTGTGGAAAAAGTTGTAAAGTCCTTTGGATTGACCAGAAATTATAAAACTCCTAAAAAAGAACATGGAGAAAAGCTCCTGGACACCAGCCATAGTAATAATTTTTTGGTATGACACCAAAAGCTCATGGCACAAAAGCAGAAAAAAACAAATATTACTATATCAAATTAAAAAGCTTCTTTCTGCACAGCAAAGGAAACAATTCTTAAAATGAAACAGCAGCATATGAGCTGGGAAAAATTCCTTGAGCCCAGGAGTTTGAGACCAGCCTGGGCAACATGGCAAAACCCTGTCTCTACAAAAAATACAAAAACTAGTTGGGCGTGGTGGTACCTGCCTGTGGTTCCAGCTACTCGGCAGCTGTGGTGGGAGGATAACTTGAGCTCGGGAGGGAGCCACAATCTTGCCACTGCATTCCAGCCTGCAACAGAGTGAGACCTTATCTTGAAAAAAAAAAAAAAAAAACCCAAAACTATACAGAGATAGAGAACAAAACAGTGATTACCGGAGGCAGTGGGTTGGAGGAAGGAGAGGAAATGGTCAGAGGATACAAAATGGCAGAAATGTAGGACAAACAAGTCTAGAGCACTAATGTACAACATGAAAACTACAGGTAATAAAAATGCACTGGATGTGGGATTCACGCTTAGTGAATGGATTTCAGCACCTCTGGCCACAGAAAAAACAATTGGTAATTATGTGACATTGGGAATATATTAATTTGCCTCTCTATAGAAACCATTTTACTACCTATATGTGTCACATAACATCATGTGGTATAACCTTAAATATACAATTTTAAATTTCATTTTAAAAGAATCCTTCCAATCCATCAAGTCCTTCAGCATCAACTCCAATCACCCTCTTAGGCCTAATACCCCCAGTGCCATTCATGCGCCCGCTTCTCCAGTCATGCCGTACTCCTTGATATTCTCATAATGTGGTATCCCTTAAGTCCTTGCACATGGAGTTCCCTACCTGAGCCTGGAAAACCCCCACTTAATCTGTCAAGGACCATGCAAGTACCATTTTAGTCTAAAAAGCCTTCCCTGATGCGAATGGGCAGAATTAACACGTCTTCTTTCTTCTCTTGTGCCCCCAAGATATTCTTTACATATTGTCACTTACTGTAACACTCATTGCAGGGTTCTGGAGGCTACACCTAGCAATGGTGCAGTATCACAGCAATTTCTCTGCCAACCAATGAGGTATGGCCATGACCTCTCTGACAAGTTCAAGATTTCAGCCCTGGCTGAGGACTCTACAGTTCATGGTATTTATGCTCCTGTATAACCTCTCCACTTGAGCGTGGGCTGGATTTACTGTCTTGCTTCTAATAGAATACAATATGGCAGGCGTGATGGTATGTCACTTCTGAGATTACATAATAAATATAATGACTGCAGCTTCCATCTTGGGTGCTCTTGCACACTTTTCTCTTTGATCACTCAGTCTCAGAGAAGCCAGCCACTATGTCATGAGGCAGCCCTAAGGAGCAGCCCATGTGGTTAGACACTGAAGCCTCCAGAAAACACCTAGCAAGGCCGACTAACAACCATGTGAACGAGCTTGGAGCAGATTCTCTCTCCCAGTTAAGCCTCAAAATGACAGCAGCCCTGGCTCAGAGCTTGAGTGCAGCTTCTCCAGAGACCATGAGCCAGAACCACCCAGCTAACCTGCAGCTGGATTCCTGACTCTCAGACACTGCATGAGATCATAAGTGTTTATAAAGATGCTAAGTGTTGGATAATTATGACACAGCAACACAGCTAATCACAGGGGCCTTTACTCGAGTACCCTCTCAGCCCTAGGGGTGGGGCTGCTCCTTCTGTCTGCTATGCCTACACTCTTCAGAGTTCTCTTTACTTCTCATGAGACAATCTCTCGTTACTCCAGTCTCACAGTTTATAACAATTCTTTAAGTTAAACTTTCCTTATTAAACTCTGAGTAGTATCCATCTCCTGGTTGGACTTGAACATCAGTTAAAGTTGCTGCTGCTGGTAAAAGAATCACACTTTGAGAACCACTGGCAGAGATTAATCATGATTCAGCTCCTAGAGCTGGGCTCAATTCCCCTTAAGTCCACGGCCACAACAAAATCAAGTAAAAAGGAGGAAATAGCTGTTAGATGAGTAACTAAGAGTGTCTGCTCCACAGGCCTTCCAAAATTAAAAACAACTGCTACTACACTGGTTCACTGCTTTTCATAATATTGGCCCAATATTGTAAATAATGTTATAAATACCAATTTATGGAAATATGGCTCAGAGAAGCTGACCTGAGTGGTTTTAGAATCAGAGGCTAATTTTATTTACTGATCACACCACACACCTAGGCAGCCAAACTAAAATGAGATAGAGTGAATGACTTAAGGAATACTTAGCAATAAAATGTTATTGTGTTGGTAGATTTTTGTAATCGTTACTCGGTAACATCATGGAGAGAAAATTATTCAGTGCTTAACTTACAAATTAACAAGTTACCCTAGGGATACCACAAAGTTCAACAAACTGGGTGGCTTAAAACCACATAATTTTCTCATAGTTCTGGAGCCTACAGCTCCAAAATCAACGTATCAACAGGGCCATGCTCTCCATCAAACTTACAGAGGAGAATCCTTCCTTGCCTCTCCTAGTTTCTGGTGTTGGCTGGCAACTGCAATCTCTGCCTCCATCATCACATGGCCATCTTCTTTCTCCCTATGTCTCTTTCTTCTCTTTTACAATTCTTTTCAAAAAAGAGACAGGGTCTCACTATGTTGCCCAGGCTAGTCTTGAACTCCTGCCTTCAAGTGATCCTCTTGCCTCAACCTCCCAAAGTGCTGGTATTACAGGCATGAGCCATCACACCCGGCTCTCTTCTCTTCATATAAGAACACCAGTCATACTGGATTAAGGGCCCGTCATATTCCAATATGACATCATCTTAACTAATTACATCTGCCATGACCTTATTTCCAAATGTCACATTCTGAGGTTCCAATGGGTTAGGGCTTCAACCTTCAATACCTTTTTTTCTGGTGGGGGACACAATTCAACCCATAACATCCTCATTTTCATGAAATTTCATGTCTACCAAAAACAGTGCATAGTTTGATATCCTCAAATTGCATTCTTAACAGATTTTTAAAATCAAAAATGTCAACCATAAAAAATGTTAATAGGGAGGACAGTGGAGTTCAACTCATATTCATTTTATCTGATGACTTTCCAATAACCAAGAAGCAATCTTTCCACCTTTTAAAATCACTATCCATCTCTCCCTTCAACGTGTTCTCATTTTCATATTCAAGAACAATGCGATGTCCATTTCTCTCTTTCTTTAGCATATACTCACAACCACTGGCATAGGTCCCCATCCCAACTTACATTTCATTGCAGAGATATCACAAGCCCCATTAATTACTTGTAGTCTAATTTTCTTTTCAACATAAATCAGGTATATAGCTGAGGTCAAAAATCACATTTATCCAGATATAAAGGGTAAAAAGGAAAATACGCAATTTCAAAACTTTGAGTTGAATTAGTGTTCATCTCCTGTGAAGTTGCAAATGAAACTCACCTGCTTCCCATGTCTCTAACATTATTTTTATTATTCTCATGTCAAGAGTTCATTTCATTCATTTTTCACTAAGCATTGCTGTAACCTACTTACTCCAAGGATAGTACTGAGACGGCCACTGGTAATAAGAATGAATGATGCAGTTTTTACAATGCTTGCCAGATTTTTATTTTTGTTATTAAAAAATGAAACACTAAGTCACAAATGAAACACATATTTGTATGTAAAAATAGAAGAAATCTAGAGAAAAACCAATATTGAATATGAATTCTAAACCGTGTAACTTAAATCATCAAGGGTAAGAGGTTAACATTTATTGAGGTCCTTCTTAAGGTACAACAGGCAGCTTGCTAGGCAATGTATATGCTTCATCTAATTCAGACACATCCCCATGAGTTAGGACTTGTTCCCACAGGTTTGCTTGCTTTTGTTTTTGAGACTGCGTCTAGCTCTGTCGCCCAGGCTGGAGTGCAATGGCGCAATCTCTACTCACTGCAACCTCGACCCCCGAGGATCACTCGGCCTCCCAAGTAGCTGAACAACAGGCGTCCACCACCACGCTCGGCTAATTTTTGTATTTCTTTTTTTGTAGAGATGGTGTTTCGCCATGTTGGCCAGGCTGGTCTTGAACTTCTGGGCTCAAAGCTATCAGCCCGCTTCGGCCTCCCAAAGTGCTGGGATTACTGGCGTGAGCCACCGCGCCCGGCCTGTTTCGAGTTTTTAACCACATTCAAGAAGAGAGAGGTTTACAGAAGTCACTTGCCTTAGATTCCATATTCAGACCAATGGCTCTTCCAAAATTACCTTCTTAGTTTTAGCCAACTTGTCCCTTTACAAATATTAAATACATGGGGATCCAAGGAGGTGAGGTGGGCATTGGAACACGTACCTCAGTGGAAAAAGAAAACCTGGTAAAGGTACGGTTTTACCAAGCATGAAAACAGTTGTGCTGATATTCAATCTTCTATTTTATTCCCACTTTTTGCCTCCCACGTTAGATTCTGTTCAGATAGCCCGTGAAGGGTAACAGGGTATGCCACCCCAAAAATACGTCTCTGGCATAATGATTATTTTAAGCTAAAAGCACTTGAAAAACAGAAGAGTGCTCTAAACTGCCCCCTTTTCTTCCTAAAAGGAGATAAAACTCCTGTAAAAGATGGCCTCCCTACGCCAGGAACAAACACTCGGCACCAGAGCCGGGCAAAGCGGAGATTTCTACCCAGACGTGGTTCAAGCAGTTCTATCTTCCGTTAGCCTCCCCGCACACTTTACTCTCCCACAGCTGCCGCTCTTGGTTCTGCCTAGCATTAAAAGTATTTGGGTTTTGCCATTTCCTTGTGTCTTTTTCACATAAAACATATTCAAGAAATGTATGTTTTTCTCCTGTTAATCTGTTTTATGTCAATGTAACGCTCTGACCCACCTCGCGACACTAAGAAAGTCAAGTTTGGCCTCCCCTTACACCCGCTTCCCATTCCTGGGCACACAGACAGTAATAAATCTACATGGACAATGCTTCTTTGTCGGCGGGAGCCCAGGGACCAGATATGGCCAAGGAAAGCCAGCCTCCAGGCCACTTGTGAGGAGCAGGTCGCCGGCGGAGCGCTCCGCCGCGCAGGGGCGGGAGGTGTCCGCGGGCCTCACGGGTACACAAGCCCGCACCGCGAACCGCTGCTCGGGCAAAGAAGGAAAGTGCACTGTCCGCGTATTTCAAAGGCGCATTGGGGCCAGAAGGGCTGAACTCCTAGAACGTGGCTCACGCAGCTGAAGCCCACGGACCCTAAGCGCCGCTCACCGGGAAGGCCCGGAGACAGGGGCCAGCCGCTATCATCCCGCGCCCTCCCGCCCGAGGCCCTCCCAAGCCCGGCGCGAGCCTGTGACGTCACGCCTGGCAGAGGGTGGACGCTACCACCGCCGCGCTCCCCCTCCGGCGCCGCTGGGGCCCGGCCGCCGACTCACCTTCCCGTCCTGATTAAAAGGGAGGCCGGGCTCGTCCGTGGTGGCCGGGGGACGAACACAGCCTGTCTCTTCGGCCGCTCCGGCGGCGAGCAGCGCCCCGGCGGCAGCCTCGTAGTCTGGGAAGAGGTTGGCGAACGTCCGTTCCTCCATTTCTGCCTCCCCTCCCAGGTGGAGCTTCAGCCTCTTTGACATGGTCTCGCCCATCTCCGCCGCGGTACGGCGCGCGGGCGGGGACAAACCTCCTGTGTCGGCGCTGCAGCTCGCCCCGCCGCCGCCTCCTCCGGGGGCTCGCGCAAAGAGCGTCCTCTAGGAGGAGCGAGGCCGCGCGCTGGCGGGAGGAGCGGGGCCTCTGAGCGTGCACTGCCTCGTCGCGGGCTGCTCGCACATCAGGCGGCTGCGGAGGCGGTGGGCGCGGTGCCTCTGCCCTGCTCCCGGCGCCTTTGCCCTGCTCCCGACGGGGAGGAGTGGGTTCGCGGGAGCGCCCAGCGGCTCACAGCCTGCTCGCGCCTCCTCGCACCTTCCCCGTGGCCCGCAGAGCCCGTCCGCGGCGACGCGCACGGCCGGGGCTGGAGTCCCGGGGTCGGGGTCGCTGCCCCGGCCAGCCCCCTCCGCGATTTCCAGAAAAAAACGAACGCCCGCAAGGGCCACGCTCCCGCGGGGAAAACCTGTAGAGAAGAGGTCGCTGTCACTCAAGGTGTGTGCGCGTCGCCGACCGGGGCGAGCGCAGCCCCTGGCGCGCCGCCGTCAGCCTGCATTTCACCGGCCCCTGCTGCGCCAGCCCAAAGGAATAGCAGCAGTTCTTTGTTTGATATTAAGAAAAAAAAAAAATCTAAAGAACAGAATTTCAAAACAGCCTAAAACACTGCAAGGCTAGTCTCCGAGGGATGGGGGAGGGAGACAGTCCCTCCTATTCATCACTGTTAGAGGGGAGTGTCTGGGAGGAGGAGCCGCAGGCCTTTTTTTTTTTTTCTTTTTATGTTTTATGTTCAGTCCGTTTGTTTTGAATAAATGGACATCTTTGATACCGGGACATAAAATGAAAGCATACTTAATTATCCAAATATTTTATCGACCACAAAGAGTCCTCCAGTGTTAATTGGCAAAAAGCATAGTATGTATTATAAAAAGGACACAAGCAACCAGATCTTTACATTTATGTAATCGTGATGTGATTTACTTCAGTCTTCATTGGTTCTCTTTATTTTTGTTGTTTACAATCAAATACGTGTAATGATTTCTGCTCCTTGAGGAAAATGTCTTATTTCCATTTTCTTCCGCTCAGTAAACATTGAGCACCGAATGGTACTAGGTGATGAAGAAATAAGAGATTAAAAAGATAGTTTTGGCTCTCTGGGGATTCCCAGTTATTGGGTGAGAAAAGCAAGGATTACAGCATAGCTGATGTAGGTGCTTTTCTGGAAGCAAGCAAAAATACACGTTAATGTAAAAAGTGACATGATGAAGAAAAACACAGTGCTGAGCACAGGGAAGGCTCGGTCCCTCCTGTCTCCGTGGCCTCAGTGGAGTGATGTGGGAAAGTCTGGCTTCCCACTACCTCTTCTAGTGTCCCCCCAACCCCACAGGGCTGGACATGTGAAACACACCCCACCAAGAACATGACCATGGGAAGATACAGTGTAGAAGAAAATCATTTTAAAGGGGGTACTTAGCATAAGTATTTTCAAAGTTCAGGGAAACAGAACAGATACAACAGGATGACTTTATAGCAGCATCCCTTAGGTCCACTTTCCTGCTTTCCCCTTTCCTGGGGTCTTTTCTCCCACCAAATTTTCATACCTACACGGTGTAGGAAAATCCGCTCCAGGAACTACTGATGCCGACATGCTTTAGGAGCCATCCTTATCCCACCACAGGGACTTAACTAGAGAAAATAACCCAGGGTGGATATTCCCCAAAGTCTGGGGAACTATCACGCCTTGGACAGGTACAGCAGAAACGTCCACTGCGGGCTTTGTTAGGCTAAGCCTAGTGAACTCTGAGCTCTTCCTGCCCAGGAGGGAGGTGAAGATTGTCTCTTCTTCCTGCAGTCTGCTGGTGGATGACTGGCAACTGTTGGCAAGTACACAAACCTGTCCTAAAGAAAACCAATATTTTCAAAAGCTGAAAAATCGAAACCCAATTTAAGGAATCGGCATATTTTCCTAAATGCTGTCTTATCGGCAGATCCCCTGCCCTCCTGGACAGCTCACTGACACTATTTTACGGAGAAGTGGTAGGTTCCCTTTCTTCAGCCTCCTGTCCCCTGGGGGTTTTTAAATGCAGAGCACAGGGGATCCCTTCTGCGGCCCTTTTACACCCGGGGCTATCTTCCCCCATGGCCGCTGTTGAGCTCTTGAGTAGTACAGAGACCTTGGTCAGTGCCTTGAAATGACAATTTTATTTTCCTTAGGACAAGCCAAATTCTTAGGACACCCTACCCACTCTTCCGTGTAAGAGAAGGGCAAGAGGACATACATGCCGGCCCAAAGCACACCCGAGGAGTCGTGAGGACCCCTGGCAACTGACCTTTCAAAGGAAGACAGAGTCAAAGGAAACCATGTGGGAGAGGGCGGCATTGTGGCACCACGTTGAGATCTGGGGCGCCGCTCAGCCTGCGGGCACTGGGCGGAGCAGCACCTGGGGAAGCCGCTGGGTGTGGTGCTTGGGTCACGGCCCTCCGGGGAGGCCACCGGGTGCGGTGCGGGGCAAGGCCCTACGGGGTGACCGGCGGGTGCGGAAGTGGCTACCAGGGGAGGGTGTGCTCATCCTTGAAGATCTGAGTCAAAATAGGCAGTGTCATCCTCTTCCATTCCCTAGCACCTAACGTGGCTGCCCCAAACGCTGCTGAGCTTGAGCTCCCTTCTAAAGCCACAGCAGGCAGCAAGGCGGAGAGGAGCCCTGGAGGCAGGAGGTCACTGGGGGGCGGAGAGGGGGATTTGGGGCACAGGGCAGCGGTGACTGCCCGCAGGGGCAAGCCCGGCTCCCCGACTGCAGCGGCTCCCCACCAAGTGGGGCCTGAGACAGGAGGAGCTGAGGTGGGGGCACCTCCCTGAGAAACGCCACCTCTCATCTGGAGCGCCCCAAAGGTGAGAGGAAGACGATGGAAAACCTGGGGCACGAGGGCTCTCACTGTGGGGTTAAGCCATCGCCGAGCCCTGGGGCTCCGCAGACAGCCCGGCTCTCCTCTTTACCCCAGAGTCAGGTACCAGCCTCTGGCCCGGGAACCAAGCCTCAGGTGCTTGCAGGGCTAGAATGCATGGTTCTGAGAACTGCGTGGTGCTGGGTCAGAACCACGTGGGGCCTGTATTATGTATTTCAGAACTTCACGCTTCCCTGCAGCCTCAACACCGAAAACAGGCAGTGAGCCCCCCTCTCCCCCACCCCGCCCAGGTGACCAGATGCCCCAGCGTGGTGAGCTGGCCCTGCCACAGTTCCGCTTCCTGCCCTCCCGGACTGTGACCTAGTGACAGAGATTCTTTGCTCTACCAAGCTAGTCAGGCTCCTGAATCTCCTCCAAGGCCCATCTACACACTTCCTTATAAAATCCAGTTTTAGCAAAGAGCCTTGCTAAGTCACTTTAGCAAGAACCACCCCCTAATATGTGATCACCCCCATTATTTGACCAGGTTCCGCATCCCTCACCATCCCCTAGGTGATGTCGGATCAACCTGGCCTGTGTTCAGCAAGAAGCCTATTAGGTAAGATTAGTCAGTACCCACCTTCCCCTTCATGTTATCTCTTAGTAATTTTCCATCCAGTCACCCCCACCTTGCTTCTTGGCTATCCATTTCCACTTGTATTGGGAATTAAGCTCAATCTTTCTCCCCACACTGCAAAATCCCATCGTGGTGGTCCCCATACCATTAAGGTCCTTAATAAAGTCAGCCTTACCGTGTGCTGTGAATGGTTTGAATGTTTTTCCTCTCTAAAAGTCATGTTGAGACTTAATCCCCAGTGTGACAGTAATCCATTCGTGGATGAAGGGATTAGCGGGTTGTCTCGGAGTGGGACTGTGGCTCTATATGAAGAAGAGAGACCTGAGCTGGCACACTCAACCCCTCACTATGGGGTGCTCTGTGCTGCCTCTAGACTCTGCAGAGGCTCCCCACCAACAAGAAGGCCCTCGCCAGGTGTGGCCCTTTGACTTTGGACTTGGAGCTCCAACTCCAAAACTGTAAAAAATAAATTCCCTTTCTTTATAAATTACCTAGTTTCAGGTATTATGTTATAAGCAACAGAAAACAAATTAAGACCCTGTGCTTTAACAGTTGACATTGAATAATTTTCCTGTAATATTGAGACGCTCAACACACCGATGAAGCCCCACCTGCTTTTTGCTTGTGTCCACCCTGACCCCCAGTGACAGCACTGGCCCACAGGTCCCCACTCCCTCTGCTCTCCTCCCACGTGGTGGAGCCCCCCCCTTTGCAGGGTGGCCCCTTCGTGGTGCACAGTGACTGCCTCTCTAGGACCTGGAAGCACAGTCAACTTTTCTGTGCCTCCCCTGTGTCCCCATTGTGGCCGCACCTGACTGATCATGAAAGAATAGAAAACAGAGTCTCTGTCCACAGTACCACCTGTGGAAGGGTGGTAGGAAAAGAGAAGGTAGTCATGCTCAGTGAAGGAACTGCTCTGCCAATAACTGTGCATTTTCCCCACCTCACTGCAGACCACATGTGTGGGGACTCTGAGGGTTCTGGTGCTGCGGCCATCATGCCTGTCAGCGTGACAGAGACAGTGTGGTGCCCTGAAGAGCAGTGGCAGCGCTCAGGGAGTAGACTTGTTCATGAACATAAGACACATACCAGGACAACTCTTGTTAAGATTTGGGAGGAGACTGGTTTGCAGGCAATGAGCCAGTGAAATATGAGTTACTATGCTACTGTTCACATGACGGTATTCATAGGTTAGTGGGATCTGCTTTACCTGGCACAAAGAGCAGCTGCAGTGGTCAGATCTTTTCTCTAAAACATACAAAAGTATTTTTCCTTAACAAGTGCTATAAGGTACCACCTCAGGTCTCAGGTTGCTGTTTCTGCCTTTATCTACATGATTATTTTCTTTAGTTTATTTCATTTTTTTTTTTTGAGGCAGAGTCTCGCTCTGTCGCCCAGGCTGTAGTGCAGTGGCGCGATCTCGGCTCACTGCAAGCTCCATCTCCCAGGTTCACACCATTCTCCTGCCTCAGCCTCCTGAGTAGCTGGGACTACAGGTGCCCACCACCACGCCTGGCTAATTTTTTTGTATTTTTAGTAGAGATGGAGTTTCACTGTGTTAGCCAGGATGGTCTCCATCTCCTGACCTCATGATCCACCCATCTCGGCCTCCCAAAGTGCTGGGATTATAGGTGTGAGCCACCGCGCCCCGCCTACATGATTATTTTCTTACTTCTTCTCTATGCAAATAGGCTTCTTTTGACACAGCCTGGACTTCATTTGATGCAGCTTCTCCCTTCATAAAGAATGTGCTGGCTAGCTACTTCACTATCTGGTGTCCCAAGCAGATAATAGCAAGAAACCATCCCCCTCTCTGCCATGTGTCCATCTCTCATGGGATGTTGGGCTTAGTGTGAGGCATTTTGACATTGTTGAGACTATGGGTAAGGCTGCCCTCTAAGAATGGGTGAGACCTCCTCTTAAGTGAGTGGATGTCAGTCTTACTCGTCTTCCAGCTGGACCATATAGATAGGAGTCGGGACTCCTGCCCCACTCAGAGCCCCACCCTCTTGGTCCAGACATGGAGGAATCCAGTTATGTCTGGTGGGACACTTGGATGGCTCCTGCCTCATGGAGGCAAGACTGCAGCTAGGCTGGAAAGGGATTATGACAGGACCCCAGTTTAAGCAGAATACATTGTACATTTTAAACCACATTATTATGTATGTGCTATCTTGATCTGTTCCCATTTTTCTTTGGAGCCTGATAGAGTTTGAATCCATGTCCCTGCCCAATTCTCTTATTGAAATGTAATCCCCATTGTTGGAAGTGGGACCTGGTGGAAGGTGATTGGATCATGGGAGTGTATTTCTCACGAACAGTTTAGCACCATTTCATTGGTGATGTCCTTATGATAGTGAGTGATTTCATGAGATCTGGTTGTTCAAAAGTGTGCGGCACCCCACCCCCCCTTCACTATCTTACTCCTCCCCTGGCCATATGACATGCCTGCTCCCCCTTTGCCTTCTGCCATGATTGTAAGCTTCCCAGGGCCTCCCCAGATCATCACGCTTCCTGTACAACCTGCAGAACTGAGAACCAATTAAACCTGTTTTCTTCATAAATTACCCAATCTCAGGTATTTCTCTATAGCATATGAATACAGACTAATACAAGCCTTACTAAAGTCTTGTTTTAGCAATTTCAGTTTGCGCTCACTCATGTCACAGGAATGGAGCCCATCTGGGGTCAGAGCATCAAAGGGAGGGACCTGTGCCCAGTCTGCCATCAGCAGGGGGCAGCCATGGAAGTTAAGAAAACCCCAGAGGGTGTAAATCTTGGGAAACAGGAGTTGGAGACACAAGATCCAGTTACCCTCCCCATCTGGTGCTTCTCCATTTATTTTCATGTTTGGAGGATCTGTCCTGGTTATTTCAAGGATACAGTGAGTTCCTTAAACTTCCTAAGAAGCTGTCCTGTGAGTGCAGGTCCTAAATTGTTCTCTGCTTGTAAAGACCCAGTAAGCCACCTAGGAGAAGAATGTAAAAGGTAGAGGCTCCATGTCTGGGTATATGCCCAAGAGAAATTAAAACATAAGTCAACGGGAAGACTTGTACATGAATGTTCATAGCAACATTACTAATAGCAGCCAAAAAGTGTAAACAATACACACATTCCTCAACTGATGAATGGAAAAATAAAATGTGGCACTGTATGTCTCTACAAGAGAATATTATTCAACACTGAAAAGGAATGAAGTATTGATACTTGCTATGACATGGATGAATCTTGAAAACATACTAGACCAGGAAGCCAGTCACAAAATGGCAAATATTGTCTGATCCTATTTATATGAAATGTCCAGAATAAGCAAATTCATAGAGACAGAAAGCAGCTTAGGATACCAGGGGCTGAGAGGAGGAGAGATGGGGAGTGATTTCTTAACAAGTCAGGGTTTTGCTTTAGGAATGACCACAATGTTCTGGAACTAGGTAGTAGTGACGGTTGCATAACATTGTGAACAAACTCAATGCCACTGAATTGTACACCATAAAATATTTAAAATGATGAATTTTATGTTATGTTTATTTTACCACACAAAAGGGAATGCAGTATCAATACATGTGATAACATCGATGAACCTTGAAAACATTGTGTTAAGTGAAAGAAGCCAGTCATGGAAGATCACACATTGTATGATTCCATTTCTATGAAATGTCCAGAATAGACTAATCTATTAAGACAGAAAAAATAGTCAATATCAGGAGCTGATGGGAGGAGGATGGGAACCGATGGCTAGGAGGTATGGGGTTTCTTTTTGTAGTGATGAAAATGATCTAAAATGAATTACGGTGATAGTTGCACAACTCTGTGAATACACTGAAAGCCACTGAATTTTACACTGTAAAGGAATTAATTATATGGTATGTGAATTATATCTTAATAAAGCTGTTACACACACACAAATCAAGGGACTAATGACCAGTACCTAGATAGCAGGGTGCCATGATTTGCCTATCAAATAATACAGGTAGAAAAAATGACTGATCTAGCTTGTATAATACTAGGTGAGGTGGAGAGACTCAAAACACCTGGGTTCCACACTAGGACATACGATTTTTACTAATTAGAGGACGAAAAGAAGGCTTTGGATGTGAGCATCGGATGCTTCCTTCAAATGTGCTGTGACTTGGCCCCATGAGACTTAGTGTGCTGGGCAGAGGAAGAAAGAGAGAAGGATAAAGAGAAACAGACATAGATGGCATAATGTCACTCTAGGCTCTTCCTCAACAATGTCCAAGTTCTTCTGCCATCCCTGGGATTGGCCATGCCTGGCAATGCCAACTGGATGGGGTGCTCCAAGCCCTATGGGACATACAAGGGTTCGTTCCCATTTCTTCCCTTTGGAGAACTCTCCATCCCTCTACATCCTGCCCTGCTGATACCCCAGAGGCTCTAGGACTTGTATCTCTGGAGTTTTCCTGGCGTATCTGTAGCTGGAACTTGTGGGGTTTTCCAGGAGAGTAGCCCGGAGAGAGATTAAGCCACAAGAATGGTGCCATTACAATGACTTGGGGTGATTCAAATTGTTTATGTAAATAGCCGCCCTTCAAAACATTATTTGTCCCAGGCCCTACACAGCCCAGTATGTGCTTTCCCCAACTTCAGAAATAATGCCAGTGGGGAAGGAAGAAGAGCATGTTTACCCCAGTTGCTGTGTCACAGTCAAAGCCCTGCTGGTTCAAAACCCCTCAGTAACTGTTTCCCTCCCTCCTATGTGATGCCTGGCATTAGGAGCATCGAAGGCGCTTACTGTGTGGGAGTTGATGAGCCCCATCAGTGATGAGGATGCTTCGAGGGGAAGCAGCAAGTGGGCAGTCACAGCTGTGATTTAAATAAGGTGGATTTAATTATCTTCAGCAAGTCAAATAAAACATTTGCTTGCTTGCCTACTATTTATTTATATTTTTTCCAACTATAAGTGTTTATGTGTTTATAGAGAAGTATTTGAAAAAGATAGAAAGGCACAAGAAGCAAATAGAAGACATCCATAATTCCACCAATTCGACACAACCTCCTGTTGACACTTGGATATTCAGATGATTCACAATATCAAAGAGAATTCCCACTGGAAAAAGGCCACCAAAAATAAATTCAGTTATATTGGGATGGAAATCTCACCATTTCTAAAAAAAATACACTGTTGTTTTCCATTTTCTTTGTAAACATACTGAAAATAAGTGGTGGGCAGATTATAAAGGATCTAATATGGCATACTAAGAAGTTTGTACTTTATTATGTATTGTATGAAATAAACCACTGAAAATTATCAAAAAATAAAAGTGTGTCACTTATATGCCTTGCTGTTTTATCTATTCTCAGCCATTTAATTGGAATGTTTAGTCCATTTAGGTTTAGTATAATTATTGATATGAATGGATTTAGGTATAAAATTTTGTTGTTTTTATTTGTCTTATCTGCTTTTTGTTATTCTGCTCCTCCTTTTCTGCCTTCTTTTGGGTTAACTGAATTTTTTTGGTATTCCATTTTAATTTCCCCCATAGGCTTTTTAGCTATGCCTCTACGGGTTTTTTGTTAGCTTGTTTTTTGACAGAGTTTCTCACCTTGGCATCACTGACCTTTTAAACTAGATAATTCCTTACTGTGAGGAGCTGTCCCATGCCCTGCAGGATAGTTGGCAGCATTACTGGCTTTTACCCTCTAGATGCTGGTAACAAATCCTCCCCACTAAGTCCCCCACCCAACAGTTGTGACAATAAAAAAACAAAAGTCTTCAGATATTTTTTTGCCAAATGTTGCCCTGGAGAGAAAAATCACCATCAGATGAGAACCAATGCCTGAGGATTACAGCATGCATCTGTTTTTTTTTTTTTTTTTTTTTTTTTTTTGAGACGGAGTCTCACTCTGTCACCCAGGCTGGAGTGCAGTGGTGCAATCTCGGCTCACTGCAAGCTCCACCTCCGGGCTTCATGCCATTCTCCTGCCTCAGCCTCCCAAGTAGCTGGGACTACAGGCACTCGCCACCACGCCCAGCTAATTTTTTGTATTTTTAGTAGAGACGGGGTTTCACCGTGTTAGCCAGGATGGTCTTGATCTGACCTCGTGATCCGCCCACCTCCGCCTCCCAAAGTGCTGGGATTACAGGCATGAGCCACCGCGCCCGGCCCACAGCATGCATCTTTAGTTTAACGTGGTCTACTTAATGTTGTCCTCCTTCACATAAAATAAAGGCATATAGGCAGGGCACGGTGGCTCACACCTGTAATCCCAGCACTTTGGGAGGCCGAGGCAGGTGGATCACAAGGTCAGGAGTTTGAGACCAGCCTGGCCAACATGGTGAAACCCTGTCTCTACTAAAAATACAAAAATTAGCTGGGTGCAGTGGCAGGTGCCTGTAATCCCAGCTACTTGGGAGGCTGAGGCAGGAGAATCACTTTAACTCAGGAGTTGGAGGTTGCAGTGAGCCGAGATCGTGCCACTGCACTCCAGCCTGGGCGACAGAGCAAGACTCCATCTTAAATAAATAAATAAATAAATAAATAAATAAATAAATAAATAAATAAATAAAATAAGGGCATATAGCTCAATATACACTGCCTGTAAATTGCATTATTGTTAGCATATACATAACATCTACCTGTTATAAACATCACAATGCACTGTTATAATCTTTAAACATGTCTTTTTTTTTTCTTTTTTTTAAGATGGAGTTTCCCTCTTGTTGCCCAGGCTGGAGTGCAATGGAGCGATCTTGGCTCACTGCAACCTCTGCCTCCTGGGTTCAAGGAATTCTCCTGCCTCAGTCTCCCGAGTAGCTGGGATTACAGGCATGCACTATCATGCCTGGCTAATTTTTGTATTTTTAGTAGAGACAGGGTTTCTCAATATTGGTCAGTCTGGTCTCAAACTCCCGACCTCAGGTGATCCGCCTGCCTTGGCCTCCCAAAGTGCTGAGATTACAGGCATGCTGGGATTACCTCACTCAGCCTAAACATGTCTTCTAAAGAAATTAATAAAATAAAAAAGAATTCCAAACCTGGGCATCTCCTTGACAGAGATCCTGTCTTTGGCCAAACTCTAGATAGGCTTCTCTGAGTTCTTTTTGGACTAAGACGTGTCCTTGGGCCTTGTCCTCAAGAGCCCAGTTGTAGCAAGAATCTCAAGTCAGTTTACTGTCACCTTCAATAGCTGATCAAATTCCTCATTCTCCACCAACTTCCCGGTGACCTCTGATCACCCTGGCCTGCCTTCAGCAGGAGTCCTGTTAGACCTCTGTAACTAAAACCCCCTTGCCCCTGATGTTTCTTCTTAATACTTTTCCAGCCACTGACCTCCACCCTGCTCCTTGGCTATGTAAACCAAAAAGTATCAGAGACAAGGCTCAATCAATTTAAAAGTTTATTCTGCCAAGTTCAAGGATATGCCTGTGATACAGCCTCAGGAGGTCCTGACAGTATGTACCAAGGTGGTTTGGCTAACACTTGGTTTGATACATTTTAGGGAGACATAAGACATCAGTCAATACATGGAAGATGTACACTGGTTCTATCTGGAAAGGCAGGACAACTCAAAGTAGAGAAGTGGGTTGCTTCTAGGTTATAGGTGGATTGAAAGAAGATTTCCTGATTGGCAATTGGTTGAAACAGTTTATCTAAAGACCTGGAGTGTCTGGGTTAAGAGAAGGGAAGTGGAGACCAAGGTTCTTATTATACAGATGAAGGATTCTGGTAGCAGGCTTCAGAGAATAGCTTATAAATGTTTCTTATCAGGCTAAAAAAGCCGCCAGACTCTGTTAATTCTCTCCTGGATCAGGACAAAGACCTGGAAATGAAAGGGGATTCCCTATAGAATGTAGATTTTTCCCTACGAGAGACAGCTTTGCAGGGCCATTTCAAGATATGTCGAAGAAATACATTTTAGGGTAAAATACTCTGATTTCTTTCAGGGCCTGCTGTCGGTCAGGTGATGCTATACTAGAGTCAGGCTGGAATTTGGTATCTTATTGCTACAAAAAGTATTAAGATCTCTGTTTTTATGTTAATGCTGGTCAGTTGTGCCAGAATTCCAAAGGGAGGAAGGTAATGAGGCACGTCAAACCCCCACTTCCCATCATGGCCTGAACTACATTTTCAGGTTAACTTTGGAATGCCCTTGGCTAACAAGAGGGGTTCATTCAGATGGTTCGGGGGCTTAGAATTTTAATATTTAGTTCACAGCTATAAATTCCCACTTGTCTTTGCAGTATTCAGACTTGAGCCCAGTTCTATTCTGAGGCTCCTTTCCCCTATTGCAATAGTTCCTGAATAAAATCTTTACTGTTGTAACTACTGTCCAACTCTAGTTTTTCTTTAACAACCTGCAGTGGGAAGTAGATGAAATATCTATTCTTTTAGTTTTCATTTGTTACTTTTTTGCTGGCCCCACGGGGATCTTCCCCGTGTTTATGTAGTGAGGACTAAGCTCTGATTTTTCATCTTGCCCAAATTCCTACCTAAGGGGTCTAGGGAGTCATGCCCTACAAACCATAAATTCTCATCAGACGGGTTTTGACCCTATATATTGTAACTTACTTTTCAATCTGACTCTGGCATAACATTATGAGACAAGAAAAAATATTTAACCCCAAAATATATTTCCCTGCCATACCTTAAAATTGCCCTGCAATGTCTCTTGTGGGAAAAATCCACATCCTATAGAGAATCCTCTTTCCCCTTTGTTTTCCTTCCTTTCTTTCCAGATCCAGGAGATAATCAACTAAGAGCCAGGCACCCTTTTAGGTCTAATAAGAGACATTTTACAACCTGCTGTCTCTCTGAAATCCTCTATCTGAGAGATTTCTCTGTACTATAAAACTTGGTTTCCACAATACTTTATCTTTTTTTTTTTTTTTAGATGGAGTGTCACTCTGTCACCCAGGCTGAGGTGCAGTGGTGCAATCTCGGCTCACTGCAACCTCTGCTTCCCGGGTTCAAGCAATTCTGCTTCAGCCTCCTGAGTAGCTGGGATTACAGGCATGTGTCACCATGCCCAGCTAATTTTTTTTTTTTTTTTTTTTTTTTTGAGACAGAGTCTTACTCTGTCACCTAGGCTGGAGTGCAGTGGCGCAATCTCAGCTCACTCAATCTCCACCTCCCGGGTTCAAGCGATTCTCCTGCCTCAGCCTCCTGAGTAGCTGGGATTACAGGTGTATGCCACCACGTCTGGCTAATTATTGTATTTTTAATAGAGACGGGGTTTCACCGGCCAGGCTGGTCTCAAACTCCTGACCTCAGGTGATCTGCCCTTCTCGGCCTCCCAAAGTGCTGGGATTACATGCATGAGCCACTGCGCCTGGCCAATTTTTGTATTTTTAGTAGAGACAGAGTATCACCATGTTGGCCAGGCTGGTCTCAAACTCCTGACCTCAAGTGATCTGCCTGCCTCGGTCTCCCAAAGCGCTAGGATTATAGGCATGAACCACTGCGCCTGGCCCACAGTCATTTTTTTTGAGACAGAGTCTTGCTTTGTCAGCCAGGCTGGAGTGCAGTGGCGCAATCTCAGTTCGCTGCAAGCTCCGCCTCCTGGGTTCATACCATTCTCCTGCCTCAGCCTCCCGATTCTAGCTGGGACTACAGACGCCCGCCACCACACCCAGCTAATTTTTTGTATTTTCAGTAGAGACAGGGGTTTCACCGTGTTAGCCAGGATGGTCTCGATCTCCTGACCTCGTGATCTGCCTGCCTCGGCCTCCCAAAATGCTGGGATTACAGGCATGAGTCACCGCACCCGGCCAGAACCAAACCAATGTATTTCTTAAATGTATTTGATTGATGTCTCATGCCTCCCTAAAACTGTAAAACCAAGCTGTATCGCGACCACCATGGGCACACGATCTCAGGACCCTTCCGAGGGCTGTGTCACGGACCATGGTCACTCATATTTGGTTCAGAATAAATCTCTTCAAATATTTTACACAGTTTGACTCTTTTTGTTGACTGTAGTTTATCAAGTCAGCCCAGAATTTAGGCGGAGCTTATAATCAGATGTAAGGGTTTCTTTCCTCTGTGGTTTTCTCCTTTCCAGGATTTCTTCATAACTTTCCAGCTGTTCTGCCAGTCTAAATTTTGTCATCTGACACATCAAGCCAGTAAGACTGAGGTTTCCAGCTACACTGAGCTCTGTGTGAACTGGGGAGGACCTGGAGGCCGAATGCTGCATATGGCAAATCTTACACACTGTGGTTCCTGATTCTCATGGCCTGACTCCACTCTAGTTACTGCCTGCATTTGGTCATGTTCCAGTGCCTGTAATCAACCTAAAATAATAATAATAATAAAAAGGTCAGACTCTAGTTTAAAGCGAGTTTATTCAAGTGCAAAGACTGAGGACAGGCCACCCAGGAAGCCCAGATTTCAAAGAATGGAAGTCAGTGCTCCAGAGGGTAGAAGTTTGGGATCATTTACATGGACAAAGCTTAGGGCACTTTAACAGAATTTCAGTGTCTTTCCATGGAAGACTTAATGTGTAGTTAAAATACAATGAAATGATTAGTCCAGATGGTATGTTTCTTTCAGGGAAAGGTATATTTAACATTCCACCCTGAAGATGTAACTATCATGGGGTCTTGGGCGCCATCTGGTCTGGGTTAGGAACTGGACAATAAAGACAGTTAATCTATAACAAACATCAGTGATTGGAAAGGGGAATGTCTGGTCTCTGGTCTGGAGCAATGAGGAAGAGGGTTAAGCTATAATCTAAGAAGCGAAATTGCAAACATGCTACTGTCTCCAGAGCTTAACTTCCTTCCTTGGCAAAATAAATTTAGAGGGTCCTGAAATTTTATTTTATACTACACATTTTTGTCTTTTTACCTATTATGTTCAAATTTTATCATGTTATCTAGCAATAAATCACGAATGTTTTTCTGTCATTAAATACTCTTCTGTAACATAATTTTACTGGCTTCATATGCCATTGTGTGATCTATGAGAATTTATTTTATCCATTATTAGACATATAAGTGTTTCTGTTTGTTTTAGTAAATAATGAGAAACAAGAAGATCTCAGTAGCTACCACGTGGCTGCCAACTGCCCGTGTGGAGCAACACTGCCCTTCTTGGCTCTGGGCAGCTGTTCACACTGGACTGTGCAGGAGGCATCCCTGGGAGCACAGCTGAGGATGTGTGTGGTGCTCCCTGTGCTGCACTGTGCTAGGCATGGCTAGCAGCCCCTGGGATCCTATAAGGGAAAAGGAGGACATGAAGTGCTTGTGTGACCAGAAAAAGGTCCCAATCCAGACCCCAAGAGAGGGTTCTTGGATCTCTGCAAGAAAGAATTCCAGGCGAGTCTATAGAGTAATGGGAAAGCAAGCTTATTAAGAAAGTAAAGGAATAAAATAATGGCTACTTCATAGGCAGAGCAGCCCTGAGGGCTTTTGATTGGCCTTTTTCTTTTTTTTTTTTTTTGATCCACAGTCTCACTCTGTCACCCAGGCTGGAGTGCAGTGGCACGATCTCGGCTCACTGCAACTGCCGCCTCCTGGGTTCAAGCGATTCTCCTGCCTCAACCACCCGAGTAGCTGGGACTACAGGCATGTGCCACCATGCCTAGCTGGCTGATTTTGTATTTTTAGTAGAGAGTTTCACCATGTTGGCCAGGCTGGTCTCAAACTCCTGGCCTCGGGTGATCTGCACCCCTTGGATTCCCAAGATGCTGGGATTACAGGTGTGACCCACTGCGCTTGGCCTGATTGGCCATTTTTATGGTTATTTCTTGATTATATGCTAAACAAGGGGTGAATCAGGAAAGGGGTGGGAAACTGCTGGAACTGAGGACTCCTCCTCACCTTTTCAGACCATATGGGGTACCTTCCGGACGTTGCCTTGGCATCTGTAAACTTTCATGGCACTGAAGAGAGTGTCTTGTAGCATGCTAATGCATTATAATTAGCATGTAATGAGCAGTGACAAATGACCAGAAGTCACTCTTGGTTTTGGTGGTTTTGGCCGGCTTCTTTACCACAAACTGTTTTATAAGCAAGGTCTTTGTGACCTGTATCTTGTGGTGACCTCCTGTCTAATCCTGTGACTTAGAATGCCTAAATTCCTGGGAATGGAGCCCAGTAGGTCTCAGCCTTATTTTACCCAGCCCTGTTCAAGATGGAGTCGCTGTGGTTCAAATGCCTCTGATACTTGTAGGATTCCAGTGAAAATGTGAGTTGAAGACTCAGAACTAAATAATTTCTTGTTAATATGGAAATTATTAGTCATGCCCTAATTATTTGTCACAGGCAAATAGTCTATCTAAAGCTGGTGTTGCTGAGGGAAGTGTGGATTACATGCATTTCGTTTTCTGTTCATTTCTGTTTTGTGCCTAGTCAAACTCTGTAAAATATTTTAAGAGATTTATTCTGAGACAAGTATGAGTGACCATGGCCCATGACACAGCCCTCAGGAGGTCCTGAGAACATGTGCCCAAGGTGGCCAGGGTACAGATTGGTTTTATGTATTTTAGGAAGGCATGAGACATCAATCAAATACATTTAAGAAATACATTGGTTTGGTTTAGAAAGGTGGGACAAAAGCGAGGGCTTCCAGGCTATAGGTAAATTTAAACATTTTCTGGTTGACAATTGGTTGAGCTTGTCTGAAGACCTGGGATAGATAGAAAGGAATGTTCAGGTTAAAGATAAAGGTTTGTGGAGACCA
This sequence comes from Symphalangus syndactylus, assembly GCF_028878055.3. NCBI lineage: Eukaryota > Metazoa > Chordata > Mammalia > Primates > Hylobatidae > Symphalangus > Symphalangus syndactylus. The sequence goes on from NC_072431.2 coordinate 75,299,911, forward strand.
AGTTTTATGGTGCAGAGAAAGCTCTTAGGTAGCTGACTTTAGAGAGAGCGGTTTGTAAATTGTTTTTTACAGAACTTAAAAGGGTGCCTGGCTCTTAGTTGATTATCTCCTGGATCTGGAAAGGAAGGAAGACAAACAAAGGAGGAAGGCGATTTTGTATAGAATGTGGATTCTTCCCACAAGACATTTTGCAAGGCAATTTTAAGGTATGGCAAGGAAATATATTTTTGTGGTTAAATATTTTTTTTTCCTTGTCTGGTAATGTTATGCCAGAGTCAGATTGAAAAGTAAGTCACAATATACAGGGTCCAATAAAACCTATCTGATGAGAATTTATGGTTTGTAGGGCATGACTCCCTAGACCCCTTAGGTTGGAATTTGGGCAAGATAAAAAATCAGAGCTTAGTGCTCAGTGCTTTTGTACCTTTGATCCCCTTCCCATGTCCGATCATACTGGCCCCTTCTTCCTCCACTGCTCTCAGTACTTGCTGCAGTCAATTGGCAGACATTGTGTAAGCCTCCCTGCACAGAGACGGCAGCTTGGCAACAGGGTGTTTGCAAAAACTTGCCTAGCAAAGAGGAGAACATGCTTTTCTGCCCATTTAAATTTAGGAAAACCCTCCTGCTGGGTAGAGCTTGTGTTAGAAGAGAACGCATCTTCACAACAAATTACCTAGTTACAGTTTCTTTGCTGACCTGGATATTTAGTTTGCTTGAAAACCCGTTAGATATAATGAGACAAAAAATTATTTATACTCCTTTCTAGGATAATATTTTGACTGAAATTTTATACTTCAGTCTATAAAAATAAAATCCCATCTGTTGGAAGGAAAGAAAGAGAAAGAAAGAAAACAAAACAGAAAGAGAAATAGAAATAAAAGAGAGAAGGGAGGAAGGAACGAGGGGAAAGGAGATGAAGAAAGGAAGGCCTGGAAAGAAGGGAAAAGGAAAAAACGAAGCGAGGGAAGTAACTCCCATGGACTCCTGGAGTTACTGAGCTCTGTCTTCTGGGTGGGGCCAGCTGGGGTCCCATAAGAAAAACCCTCAATGTGGTGCTGTCTTTTCAAATGAGTGTTAATATTGCATTCTTATGAGTGACCACAATTTTAGAACGCTAATCCCTCATAGACATAGCTTTAGATCTTTTATCTCTCCATTTGTCAGCAAAAGAACTGGCAAGGGTAGTGGTGAGTCATATGATGATAATTTCTTCTAGTGTTGTGTCATTTCTCTGGCAATATGAATATCACAGACATTCTATCTGCTTGATATTCATAAAGTTTCTCTTTATGGCCTTTTATTACTATTTTTAGTAAATGTTACATACCCAGGATGAGTTTTTAGGAAGAACTGAGGTTTAACTGACATTGGCTTCATCTATATTGGGTCCTGTCAACTGTGGATTTTTCCTCCTCCTGGGTAACAAAATCAAAGATAGTGAAATAGCTTGAAACAACCGATCAGATTAATAAAGTAACATGCAAAAGAAAAATGATAGGTTGGCCACTATGGATCTCACTAATGTAAAATTTATTGTGGCCGGGTACAGTGGCTCACACCTGTAATCCCAATACTTTGGAAGGCTGAGGCGGGCAGATCACCTGCAGTCAGGAGTTCGAGACCAGCCTGGCCAACGTGGTGAAATCCTGTCTCTACTAAAAATACAAAAATTAGCTGGGCATGGTGGCAGGCACCTGTAATCCCAGCTACTTGGGAGGCTGAGGCAGAAGAACAGCTTGAACCTGGGAGGTGAAGGTTGCAGTGAGCCAAGATTGCACCACTGCACTCCAGCCTGGACGACAAAGTGAGACTCTGTCTCAAAAAAATAAATAACATTTATTGTTACCACCACCAAGGGGGTACCCATGGCTTTTTTGGGTTCACAGATTCTTCAGACATTTTACCAGCTAACACCAACATAATACCTTCTGGTATCACTGAAGTGGGCAGCACAGAGGAGCAAGGCTAGCTAAGGTTGTACATCATAACAAGGCATTATTTAAATCTGAAAAAAATACTCTCATAAGTTAAGTCTGCAAAATCTTTTCCCATCACCATAACAACCTACACCTTTGGACAAGCTGTGGGAACATAATTAAAAGACACGAAGATTGAGCCTACTCGTTTGACTTTGTCCTGATTCCTGAGATACTTATCCTTAGGAACTTCAGCCATAACTACTTCTTGTTATCTTTTGCATCTTGTGATATGTAGCACTGAGAAACATACCAGGGGCTCCTGGCATGTTTTCAAAAGGCATCCTACATGCCCTCTTCAGGTTTGGTATTAGACTGTAAGTTAAATGCCCTCATTATATAAAATCCAATGCCTCGAATGGGGGTCAGGTGGAGTCATTAAGAGTGTTGGCTCTGGAGCCAGACTGCCTTGTCTGCAGAGCAGCTCTGTCACTTACTATTGGTGTGAATAACCTTAGGCGAGTTACTTCAACAGTCTGTACCTCAGTTTCCTCATCTGTAAAATAATAATATTAGTAATGGTTAAATAAGACATTTGAAACTCAGTAGGGTGCTCAGTATATCACAAATGCTCAATAAATTATAGTTAGTGATATTATTAGTATATTATCATGCAACCTATTTCCTGTAACTTTTTTTTAACCACTTTCAGACATTAAAGCAATCCAAATCTTTTTTTTTTTGAGGCAGAGTTTCGCTCTTGTTGCTCAGGCTGGAGTGCAATGACACCATCTTGGCTCACCGCAACCTCCGCCTCCCTGGTTCAAGCGATTCTCCTGCCTCAGCCTCCTGAGTAGCTGGGATTACAGGCACCCACCACCATGCTTGGTTAATTTTTTGTATTTTTAGTAGAGTTGGGGTTTCGACATATTGGCAAGGCTGGTCTCGAACTCCTGACCTCAGGTGATCTGCCCACTTGGCCTCCCAAAAAGCAATCCAAATCTTAATGTAGTCCTATTATGGTTAGTGCTATTTAATAATGAGGAATTGTTGCCTAGCTCAAAGCCATAAAAATATTTTCATATGCTATCATCTGGAAGCTTTATTATTTTACCCTTCACATCTATAACCCACCAGGAATTATTTATGTGCACAGCATGAAGAGGGGATAATTTTCATTTTTTCCAGTTGACTATTCAACTGGCCCAGCATTATTGTCTTTACTCATCATTCTGCACTGCCAGCTTTGTCATAAGTCAGGTACTTGGGCCCAGGGGAGTCTTGTTACTGTTCTGTATTGTTTCCTTTGGTCCATTTGTTTATACTCACCCCGATACTGTTTCAATTGTTGTACTTTTACACTTAGTCTTGAAGTTGGATGGAAAATTCCTACAACTTGGTTCTTCTCTTTCAAGATTGTGTTGGCTATACTAGGTCATTTGCAATTCCACATACATGTCCAAATCCACTTGTCAGTTTCCAAAAAAAAGGGGGAAACAAAAACCCTTCTGGGATTCTGATTGGGATTGTTTTGACTCTATAGATCATTTTTGGGAAAACTGACATTCTTACTAAGTCTTCCAATTACATGTTTATTTAGGACTTTTAAGTTTTGTTTCAATACTGCTTTGTAGCTGTGTAGTGGTTTTGCATATCTTGCATTAGATTTACTCCCAGGCATTTGAATTTTTGAGGCTGTTTGTAATTGTTTGTTGCTGGCGAATAAAAATACGATTTGTTTATGGACTAAAAAAGACACCACTTCTGGGTGTAAAGGTGAGCCATAGGCTGGGAGGAGATATTGGCAGCACCTTATACTGACCAAGGCTTTTATCTAGAATGTATAGAGCTCCTATTAAAGAGAAAAAAACAACACAGTGGAAAAAATGGGGAAGAGTCCTGAAGTGATTCTTCACCAAAAAGGATGCTGAAGTGGCTAACAGCCATATGAAAATTGTTCGACATCATACATTCTCAGATAAACGCAAATCAAAATTATACAGTGAGGTTCCACTGCAAATCCATCAGAAAGGTAAATTTCAAAAGAATTTCAATACTAAGCGTTGGCAAGAATATGGAGTAGCAGTGTAAACTGGTATAATTTTTATTTTGCGGTTTCTTTTTTTTAACCAGCATTTATTTATACTACCATTTATTCTGTCCGTGCTGGGGGTGAGGGGGAAGGGGTACAGAGTACCCCACAGACGAGGAGCGTGCTCCCGCAGGAAGACAGCATTTGGAGGCCAGTGGGCCCTGGGGGCTGGCGAGGGCCTTCTTTGGTTCTCAGAGGTAACGGAGTCCAGGGGAGGGGGCGGTAGGTAGGTTGCGGAAGCCGACCCCAGCCACGCAGGCCAGCCCGGGGAGCCCGGGAGGCGTGTCCAGCCCACGCTAGGCCGCGTGTGGCCTTGGCCCCGGCTCCTGTTGGGGTCTGTCCCGCCCCTATGCCCGAGGAGAGAAGCCAGCGCCGGGCTCCTGCTCCTCTCAGTGGGGAAGGTACTGTGCAATTCATCAGGTTTACATTACAAATAATACAAATAACAATACAGAGTTTAAAAAGCCTGTCTCAAACCTGAGACCAGCCGACCCGGCGCCCCGTGTGAGAAGCAGAGGCGCCGGCCGCCGCCCGGAGCGGAAGTGAGGGCCTGGTTGGAGCCGCGCGGCGGGCGGGTACGAGGGTCTCCTGGCGGCTCGGGCCGTGGGGCTGAGGGGCTGAGACGGCCGAGGGCTGCGGGGCTGGGGACTGCAGAGCCGGGGACGGGGACGCGCGCCAGAGGCCAGAGCGGGGCGCGGGCTGGGCTGGGCGGGTCTGCTGGGCGTCGCGTTCTCGGCGCCCGCTCATCCGGCTGCTCTGGGCTGGCTGGCGCTGTGGCCTCGTGGAGATGTATGGCGCTGTTTTGCAAGAGGCCTAGGGCGGCAGATCGCCGGGTGCACGCAGGCGCCGCGCCCCCGCGGGAGCTGTGCAGTACACGCGGCTCTGGGTGATGTGTCCCAGGTGGTCGGCCGTGAGGCTCCGCAGGGAGCACTTATACGGGAGGCCCAGGCGCTGGGGGGAGAGCGGACTCATCCACCTCCGTGCTGTGAATACCCTAAGAAGTCACAGGTGGCTCTCCAGGCGGTGCTGGTAACGATGGTGTTGGTGCCGGGTGGAATATGTTCAGCATGACGGCCTGCAGCTGACGCTAATGTCGGCCAGAAAGCCGTCGGTCTTGACGAAGGCGTCGCGCACCACGTGCAAGGCCGTGTGGCTGCGTTACCGGGCCAGCTCCAGGCCGTGCGTGGTGGAGGGCGCCCAACAGTCCAGGGCATGGGTCCCAGTGGGGAGGCGTCCCCCAGAGCTTTCTCAAACGTCCTCACGAAGCCCTCGAGGCGCTCCTCCCGCCGGCAGGTGAGCTCAGAGATCTGATGGCGCCGTGCAGCCTCGGGTCTCCCAGGAGCCCCCAGTGGCAGCAATTCCTCGTCGCGGACATAGAGCCCGAGGAGGACACGCGAGATTCGGTGCCGCGGGACAGCAGGTCCTGCAGGAGGAGTCCTTGGGCTTCTTCTCCTCGGCCGTGAAGAAGACGGAGCGGTGGGTGTGGCACGGGGAGCCATTCTTGAGCTGGGCCTGGGTTAGCAGGAGCTACTCCAGGGGCTGCACGGGGCGGCCTGGTTCAGGATCCTCACCGGGGGCTGCTCTAGTAGCTGCACGAGAAGCTGGTCCCGGCGGCCAGCCTGCCCACCAACTCCGCCTCCTGAGACACATCCTGCGGCCGCGGGACTTCCCAGGCGGCTGAGCTCTGGGAGGGTGTTCGTGGCAGTTCAGGTAGAGGTTTTCGCCGGGGTCTCAGGTCATCGTTTCCTCTTTCAGTGCCTTCTCCACTGCCTCCTAGTTGGAGGCGCAGAACAGAACACTTCTGGATGAACAGGTTGAGATGGCGTTGGCGGATGACGGTGGTGACTGCCCCTAAACTCTTCCGGGATAATGGGTCTCTTTACATTCTGTAAGGTTGGACTGTGAGCGAGTCGCTTAGGGGTGATGGTGGTGGTGGTCTTGGACGCCATCCCTCACCACCTGCGGGTCTCAAGCAGCTGGCTGAGGGGCTCGGGGCCTCATTGGGGGTCTGGCTGCCGCTGGCCACGAGGGTTTTCTTGGCACCCTGTAGGAGCTGCAGCCAAGCGGGTTTGGGGACATGGGCGATCCTCTTGGAGCGAGGACGGCTCTCCGCCACCCTTGGGGCGACCTGCAGCCAGCTCACCTGCTTCCTCTGCGCCTGCTGGGCCCGCAGGTAGCCAACTAACTCCTGGGCTGGCTGGCGGGCGGGGCACCGCGGGACTCCTCCTCTAGGGCCCCGCCTCCTGGCCTTGCTTGGAAAGATGAGATCATCCTCTTCTGAACAGAGTGGTCAGACCCGAAGGTCTCTTCCTTGGGGGGGCTGAGGGCCAGTCGACCTTCGTCCTCCGTGTTGACGCTAGTGGACTCGTTGAAGATCCACAGGCACGCCTCCAGGGGTCGGAGTGAAGTCCACCTCTTTCTCTAGGGCCGAGTAGTCCACATCCTGTCCACGCTGGGAGGAGAAGGAGGAGGAGTAGGATGGGCCGGGGAGCGGGGCGGGGAGTCCTTGAGCCGCTTGGGCGATCCTTGAGCCTCCCCGAAGCCCAGGCTGGAGACCGAGTCTAAGTCCCAGCTGAAGCTGGGAGGGCAGGGGCCCACACCCTCGGCGCCACAGATTCCGGGGCCTCGTTGTCACTCTCGTCTCCGAAGAGATCAGGGTGGCTCAAGACCCGCTTCTTCAGCTTCGGGCGTCCTGGGAGGGGTCCAGCGAGCAGGCCTTTCACTCCACCAACTTCCCCGCGGGGGCCTTCATGTGCTTCCTGTTTGGGAGGGTTGGGGGAGCAAATGGACCTCAGTGACCGAAAATGGCTTCTTCTTGGTCCCTTCCCCCTCTCTGCCTTGCGGCAGGGCTGCTGGCCTGCAGGCCCTTCTTGTCCACACCGGGCATCTCTCCGGGCTGCCCTCAGCCCTTGCCCTTGGTCTTGTCCTCCTTCTGGGCACCATCTTTGCGGCTGGGATCCCGCTTTTCTTCCTCGAGTTTCCCCTCCTTGAGGCAGCCACCATCCTGCCAGGCCAGGCCTGGGGAACCGGGTGTGGCCGGGGACTCCCCAGCAGCCCGAGGTCCCCCACGTGGCGCTGCATGGCTATCTCCTTGGTCACCTGCAGGCCGCCCCCCTCAGCCTCCAGACCCTCCCTGGAGGAAGGCTGCATGGCAGCTTGGCTCTCGGGGCTGGCCCTGGCTTTGAGCAGGGCTGGCCATGGCAGGCTCCTTGGCGGCATTGCTTTTTGAGAGCAGAGTAGAGGGCTCACTGCCACGGGAGCCCGGGGCCGCTTGGTGGCCTGTTGCTTCCGGGAGCTGGCCGGGCTGAGGTGCCAGGCCACGTAGCTGGAGAGCGGCCAGAGTTGTCCATCACCTAGATGCCGCTGGGGACAGGGCGGCTGTGCTGCTGGGGCTGGCTCACGGCCTTGGGGACCAACTCCGTGGCGTCGCACCCCCTGCGCCTCTGTCCTGACCCCTGGACTCTGCCCTGACTCCTGGACTCCTAGACAGGACATAGAAAGAAATTATTTAGGTTGATAGGGTGCAAGAGTCCCCGGCAAAAACTTTCCTTTTAACAAAAAGCAGCTTAGAAATTACTTTCTTTGGCTGGGCGCGGTGGCTCACGCCTGTAATCCTAGCACTTTGGGATGCTGAGGCGGGCGGATCACGAGGTCAGGAGATCGAGACCATCCTGGCTAACACGGTGAAACCCCGTCTCTACTAAAATTAAAAAAAAAAAAAAAAATTGGCGGGGCGTGGTGCTGGGCACCTGTAGTCCCAGCTACTTGGGAGGCTGAGGCAGGAGAATGGCGTGAACCTGGGAGGCGCAGCTCGCAGTGAGCCGAGATTGAGCCACTGCACTCCAGCCTGGGCAACAGAGCCAGACTCCGTCTCAAAAAAAAAAAAAAAATTACTTTCTTTTTAACCATACACAATTTAAAGAAATTACTTTTTTTCTAACAAAGAGCAGTCTGGAAGATTGGGCTATAAAACATAAATAAGCACTTCGGCACAGAGGGGGAGCTTCCTGAGTAATCACCGAACTCCACATAAATACAATGAGTCCCAGTAAAAACAGTGGGCCTTAATGAGCATATTCCTTTCCCTATTTTGGGCACACTAAGATAGGGAAGCAGAAAGCTTGCATGAATAAAGGCGATCAGCTTGCCAATAGACTTGGGGGCTAGGTGTGTTCAGCATGGAGGCTCCATTTCCACCCCCCCTTTTTTGGTTTGTTACCACAAAAACTAGGCAACGGCCAGGCGCCCTGGCTCATGCCTGTAATCCCAGCACTTTGGGAGGTCGAGGCGGGTGGATCACCTGAGGTTGGGAGTTTAAGACCAGCCTGACCAACATGGAGAAAGCCTGTCTATACAAAAAATACAAAATTAGCCGGGCGTGGTGGCACTTGCCTGTAATCCCAGCTACTCAGGAGGCTGAGGCAGGAGAATCGCTTGAACCCGGGAGGCAGAGGTTGCGGTGAGCCTAGATCGGGCCATTGCACTTCATTGTGGGCAACAAGAGCAAAACTGCATCTCAAAAAAACAAAACAAAAACCAGGCAACATGGCACCAGCCATGTTAAAAAACCCATCAGCATAATAAAATATTGGGGTGGGGCAGCCAACTTCTTCCTGCACTATGCAACTGGCACACCTGGTTCAACCAATCTTTCATGCCCTATGTAAATTAAACACCGCCTCCTCAAGCTCATCTATAAAATCTATATTTCACTGTGGAAGTGGCAACCCATTTCTCCAGGACCTCTCTCTCTGCAGCAGGGAGAGCTCTTTTTCCTTAGCCTGTTAAACTTTCACTCTAAATCTCAGTCATAGGGTCTTTACAACTGTGACTGAGCTAAAGATCCTGGGAGAGGGAGATGATCCAGGATTATCCAGAGGGGCCCTGAATGCCCTAAATGCAATCACATGTGTCCTTATAAGAGGGAGCCAGAAGGAGATTTAATACAGAAGAGGAGGTGGCAATGTGGCCAAGGAAGCAGAGGTTGAGTGGCCACAAGACAAGGGCTGCTGGCAGCTCCCAGAAGCTCCTGGAGGTGAGGACTCTCTCTTAAAGCCCCTGGACAACTGTGGCCCTGCTGGGACCCTGGTTAGGGCCCAGTGATACTGACTTCACATTTCTGGCCTCCAGAACTGTGAGAAAATAAATCTCCATTGTTTTAAGCAGCTAAGGTTGTAGTAATAATGTTATAGCAAATATAGAAAGCATACACCATGCAATGTTATGTAAATAATAAATAGGCCAGGCACGGTGGCTCACACCTGTAACCTGCGCCCTTTGGGAGGCCGAGGTGGGTGGATCACCAGGATGGGAGATTGAGACCATCCTGGCTAACACGGTGAAACCCCATCTCTATTAAAAATACAAAAAATTAGCTGGGTGTGGTGGTGCACGCCTGTAGTCCCAGCTACTGGGAAGGCTGAAGCAGGAGAATCGCTTGAACCCGGGAGGCAGAGGTTGCAGTGAACCGAGATCGCACCACTGCACTCCAGCCTGGGTGACAGAGCTAGACTCCATCTCAAAAAAAAAAAAAATTAAAAAATAAAAATAAAAAACAATTAAAAATAAATGAAGTACTCTACACACAGCCCAGATAAATCTGAAAACAGTCACATTGAATGAAAGAAGGGAGAGTCAAAAGGGAACCTACCATATGATTCCAGTGACGCAAGGTTTGAAGTAGTCCAAACTCATCTTTGTTATTAGAAGTCAGGATAGTGGTCACCTTCCAGAGAGGAGCATGACGGGTCTCTGGGGCTTTGGTAACGTTCAGTCATTTAGGTGCAGGGCTGTGCTCACTTTGTGATGGTTCGTTGGACCATGATCTTACCATTTATGCACTTTCTGTATGTATTTCCCTTCAACAAAAATTTATTTAAAAAAAAAAAGCCTGAAGGAAACCTGCTGCAGTCATATTTGATGCAATCGCTGGAGTGGGAACAAGGCTACCATCTGTTCCTTTATTACCCTCTGCCCTCCCCTTCTGGGCCTACTCTGGCTTGGATTGTTTCAGTTTGGTGCTGGTTGGTGGCTTCTCTGTTATGCTGTGTATATGTATATGGTGTATGTGTTTTGAGGGGAGGGACAGTGTTCAGCTTCCCCTGACCTACCCTTTATCACAGAGAATCCCCTCAAAAAGGGGCTGCTGTGTCTGCCTTTAGGCACACAGCAATCCACATCTACAACATCTCTTCAGTGTGGGGCTTGCCCTGTCTGGCCCTGTGCCCTCCTCCAGCATCTGCTCTTCACACTGCGGTGGCTTATGCCCTCAGAGCTTCCAAGACCTGGGACAGATGAAGAAGCAAATCCCTCCTGCTCTTGGGCACACCCCACAGTGGGCCCTTCTCATCATGCTGGCCTGGGTTCCTCTAGTGAACTTCCCGCTTGCAGAAAGGATCATCCAGGTAGAGAGAGGCCAGTCCTTCTTCCAGGCACCTACAGTCTCCATAAATGATTCCTCTAGCTCCCCTCTCCTCTCTTGGCTTTGAGTAAGTGGGTGAGAGAAGCACCTCTTTCTTTTCCATAGAAGGAGAAGAGAGAAATCTCTCACTACCAAACTGGGCAAAACCACAGGATAACTCAGTGACCCCCCCACCCCCACCCTTCCTCATTCTACTCCTTCTGTTGAGGCAGGTGGAGGGGTGTGGTTGAGCCTATTTCTTCAATCCAAGCCTTTGGGGCTGCTATCTTTCTCTAATTGTAGTGGGGGTACTGAGTGTCTTTCCGTCCGCGGCTTTGGACTTTGTCACTAACTCTGGGACACATGGAAAAGCCCCGCTCAATGATTTGTCATCCCAATCTCTGCAGACAGAAGAATGCTCTAGAGATGGGCCCAAACAAGGCACGCAAACAAGCATCGCTGGTCTGAAGTATGCAAGGATGCCTGGCAGGTTGGCTGTAACTGTATTTTCTAAGCTTGTATACTTTTTTTTTTTTTTTTGAGTCGGAGTTTCTCTCTGTTGCCCAGGCTGGAGTGCAGTGGTGCGATCTTGGCTCACTGTAACCTCCACCTCCCGGGTTCAAGCGATTCTCCTGCCTCAGCCTCCTGAGTAGCTGGGACTACAGGCATGCACCACCACACCCGGCTAATTTTTGTATTTTTAGTAGAGATGGGGTTTTGCCTCATTAGCCAGGCTGGTCTCGAACTCCTGACTTCAGATGATCCACCCGCCTTGGCCTCCTCCCAAAGTGCTAAGATTACAGGTGTGAGTCACTGCGCCCGGCCAGCTTGTATAGTTTTGTCTGGTTGGGCCCCACCGATAGTTTTGTAAGTGGAGGAAGAAACTATCTTTATATTTCCTTGATCCCTGGTAGTTTGCTTGTAATTGAAGACAATAAATACCCATTCTACCTGTCTTTATCCATATTCTTACCCTGAAAAGGTGAAACTTTTTTTCTCATATTTTTTGATCATTTGTAATTTTTTCTTCATGCCAAGGCAGTTCCTTCTCTCTAGTAAGTGGGTGATATCCCATCACCACCTGCTAGTTTGATATTTTGCTGCAAGTACTCACCCAACTCAGCAATCTGCCTACCGATGTGATTTGGCCCGAGGCATGCACAATCATCACAGAAGATAGCTGGATTTGTTCTCTTAACCTTCGTTGCATCCTCTTTATATTGGATGTAGTTGCCAAGCTCAGATTACGTCCTTCAGACCCCTTGCTGGGTAGGAAGTGGTACAGTGGCACACGCTCTAGGTGGAGGCCACCATGTTTTCAGGTGCTGGTGGTCAGAGTTGGAAATGAGAGACTTCTGTGCAGCACACCCTGTGTCCCTTCTTCAGCTGTGGGAAGGTAAAAGGCAGTGGCTGAATTGGCATTTTCTTGTCTTTTTTCTTTCTTTTTAAATTAACATAGAATTTACCTAGAGTGATATACTCAAAGGTTAAAGAAGTTTTACATACGTTCATACTCATGTAACCACCACCTAGCTTAAGATACAGACATTTCCAGTACTGAGGAAATGGAATTGAAAACAAATTCTCCTGCTGACCCAGAAAGCCTCTCCACAAGTTTAGAAGAGAAAGAAAACAGTTTTATCATTGAATACACACTAAACTCATGTGACACACATCACAGGCAATCCATGAAAGAGATTGCAAAGATTGAAAAAAACAACCATGTATATAACCTGGCAGATACAACTCATTACATACTTGTTCTCAAGAAAAATAACTAGTCCTTAAGTAAGAGAACTTGGCAGCACCGTTTGTCACATATAGTTCATACTACATTTGATATGGACAGGAGGCAGGGAAATGCTGGGTAGAAGAGGGAGGTTCCCTAGCAAGGGCCCCATCCTCAAGCCTGGAAACTCAAAAGCCCTAAATGGGAACAGGCATTCCTGTTTTCATGCCCAAATATTGCCTTTTGCCTACCACACCCTCCTATCCTGTATCCATATAAACCTGAAACACCAGGCCCCATAAGCAGAAGAGCAGGGGAACAGAAGAGTGGTAGAGTTGCAGAGGAGAGAAGAGAAGGAGCATCTGAACGTTGAGAGGAGTTCAGCTGGTGACGGTCAGAGAGATCAGTTGCAGGATGGACGAACTCCAGGGGAAGATCAGCTTCCCACTTCATCCCCTTTCCAGTTCCCCATTCATCCCACTGAGAGACACCTCCATCTGGCAACAAAATCCTCCTCATTTAGCATCCTTCAATTTGTCCATGTGACCTGACTCTTCCTGGATGCCGGGACAAGGACCCGGGTACCATGAGGGCACTGAGCTGGTTAACATGTAAGCCATCTGAATGGCAGAGCTAAAGTAGCGCTGTCATATGCCCATTGGAACTTTGGGAGTTGCAGGCACCTACCTCTAGACACTACCGTGGGGCTGGAGCCCAAAAGCGCTCGCCCTGGCTCTTGCACCTGCCTGTCTGTGGGCTCCCCCTCCTATAAGAGGTTTGAGGGTGGTAGCCTAACAGATGAGCCACACCCCTGCTGCAGGTCCTGCGAGGGGGGTCAGGAAACTCTCCTGTTTCATATTCACCTGGTAATTGGAGTGGTCACTTGTGCTTGCTAATTGCCTTTATCCAAAAGAAAATAAAATGTGGAGCCAGGTGCCTGCTGAAGTTGGACTCCTACCCTCCCCTGGAATCTGGGGATAGGGGGTTCTCTTCCTTGATGTTTACATTTCAAAGAGATGGCTCCCAGGTACTTGAGAAAAGCATCCCTGGATTGTAAAACTGGCAAGAAGCTTATTTAGCTTTTAGAAAGATTTGCATAAATCTATCTGAAAAGGAGAGAGAAAGAACTTATGATGAGGCATTTTCTAAAATAAATCCTCTAAGCTGGAGGCCATTATTCTGAGAGAAGTAACTCAGGAATGGAAAACCAAATACCATATGTTCCCACTTCCAAGTGGAAGCTAAGCTATGAGGACACAAAGGAATACAGTGATATAATGGACTTCGGAGACTCAAGGAGGAAGGTGGGGGATGAGGCATAAAACACTACATATTGGGTACAGTGAATACAACTTGGTTGCCCTTTACACTAAAATCTCAGATTTCACCACTGTAGAATTCATTCATGTAACTGAAAGGAAAATATCTTGGGCCCCCAAAATCACTAAGGAAAACTCAAGCTGGAAATGACTTAGGGCAAACCTGCCTTCTGTTCTACTCAAAGTCACCCCTCTGCTTACTGAGACAGATAGATATCTGATTTCCCCCTTTGGAAAGAAAGGCTAATCAGAAACTCAAAAGAATGTTTGTGCATCACCTATCTGTGACCTGGAAGCTCCCTCCCTGCTTCCAGTCTTCTGCCTTTGCTTCAAGATGTCCCGCCTTTCCAGACCGAACCAGTGTACTTCTTACATATATTGATTGATGTCTCATGTCTCCCGAAAATGTACAAAACTAAGCTGTTCCCCAACCAGCTTGGGCACATGTCGTCAGGTCTTCCTGAGACTGTGTCACATGCATGTCCTCAACCTTGGCAAAATAAACTTTCTAAATTAACTGAGACTTGTCTCAGATTTTCTGGGTTTACATAACCAAAAACCACTTATACCCCAAAAGCTATTGAAGTAAAAAAAATTAAAAGATTAAGTAAATCCTCTAAAGAAAGAAATGGGGAGTCTCTTTTGCTTCTTGTACTGGAGAAAATTCGTTTTCTTTTTTTACATTTGTCTTTGCCCTTACACCAGAACCCGAGAAGGCTCCCACAGGCCCTTTTGTTTTGGGGTCCCATCCCTAGCTGGATGCCTGCTGAAGGCTTCACCTGACCCAAGAGAAAGTTATATTGTTGGTTAAAATGGGTTGCGGCACAGCTTCCAGTGCAGGAAGGCTAGGGAAGGCTGGCACAGGCTTCTAAATCCTCCCTCTGCTGCTTGCTCTCCAGAGGCAAACCACAGACACCTGTGTCCACCAGGCACATCCACTTGAATCCTGCAGTCCAGAGTCCTCATAGGAAGCTAGTCGCATGGACACGAGCCTGCTGTGTGACAGGCTGTGATTGAAGTTGAGGACATCAAGTCTTCACGTTTACGTGAGACACTGCTGACTGAACATTCTGCCCCTGCTGCGGGACTAGTTGTATTTCCCACTAGTGCTCAAAACATAAATGTTCTCTAACTAGCATCAGACATCTAAATAACAGTTACCTAACTTCACCTGCTGTTAATATTTTGCCACCTTTTCACTAGCAGAAAGTATGTATATTTGTATGTATTGTCAACCCAAAATATCTGAGATAGGTCTCAGTTAATTTATAAAGTTTATTTTGCCAAGGTTAAGGACATGCCTGCGACACAGCCTCAGGAGGTCTGACAGCATATGCCCAAGGTGGTCAGGCCATAGCTTGGTTTTACATGTTTCAAGGTGACATGAGACATCAGTCAATATATGTAAGATATTGGTTCAGTCTAGAAAGGTGGGACAACTTGAAGCTGGGTTGGGGCTTCCAGAACATAAGTAGATAAGAGACTAATGGTTGCATTCCTTTGAGTTTCTGAATAGCCTTTCCAAGGAAGCAGATATGCATTTATCTCAGTATGCTGAGGGGTGACTTTGAATAGAATAAGAGGCAGATTTGCCCTAACCAGTTCCCATTTTGACCTTTCCCTTTAGCTTAGTGATTTGGGGGTCCCAAGATTTATTTTTATTTCAAAGTGTGTTTGTTTATATGCATATATGTGTCTATATTATATGTTAAAAACTGCTGAACAATGTGTAAGTCATGTTACTTCACATGCTTCTCTTAAGAATGATGTTCTGTATAACCACAACACCGTATTCAAGTTCCCCAGTTGTCTCAAATATATCATTTAAAGCTTTTTTAAAAAAAATCCTGGATCTAATCATGTTCATACATTGAAACTGGTTTAATGACTGTAAATCTCTTGAAATTTTTCCTCCTAACTGAAGCCTTACATTCTTGGACCGACATCTTTCCAGCCCATCTCCCTCAACCGCCCATCCCCCTCAACAGCTCAACCCCTGGTATCCATCATTCTATTTTTCACTTCTGTGAGTTCAACTTTTTAGATTCTACCTATGAATGAGACCATGCAGTGTTTGTCTTTCTGTGCCAGGCTTATTTCACTTAATATAATGGCCTCCATGTTCATCTATGTTGTCTTGGGCGACGGGATTCCCTTATTTTTTTATATGTCAATTAGCTAGATTTAGTTATTCCACAATGTATATATACTTCAAAACATCATGTTGTACACAAGAAATACATGCAGTTTAATGTGTCAATCTAAAAAGTAAAAAAAAAAAAATTGTGTTGTTCAATGTGATGTTTACACAAATTTTTTAATGGTTTAAGTGAGAGTTTTGTACATCAGCTTTAAACATTTTTCTCTTTTTTTTTTTTTTGAGGCAGAGTCTCGCTCTGTCGTCCAGGCTGGAGTGCAGTGGCTCCATCTCGGCTCACGGCAAGCTCCGCCTCCCAGGTTCACGCCATTCTCCTGCCTCAGCCTCCCCAGTACCTGGGACTACAGGCGCCCACCACCACGCCGGGCTAATTTTTTGTATTTCTAGTAGAGACGGGGTTTCATTGTGTTAGCCAGGATGGTCTTGATCTCCTGACCTTGTGATCCGCCTGCCTCAGCCTCTCAAAGAGCTGAGATTATGGGCTTGAGCCACTACGACCGGCCTAAACATTTTTCAAGCTACAAATCTTATGGTAGAATTTTGGGTATTTTTTCTCCCTTTATTTCTGTGTTTGAGCAGAAGCATAATTATATCTTGAGGAAAATCTTCTGGAAAAACGATTCAAGAGCCCTTTTTTTTGAGACAGAGTTTCACTCTTTTTGCCCAGGCTGGAGTGCACTGGCACAATCTCGGCTCACTGCAACCTCTGCTCACTGCAGCCTCTGCCTCCCAGTTCAAGCGATTCTCCTGCCTCAGCCTCCTGAGTAGCTGGGATTACAGGCGCCTGCCACCACGCCCAGCTATTTTTTTGTATTTTTAGTAGAGATGGTGTTTCGCCATGTTGGGCAGGCTGATCTCCAACTCCTGACCTCAGGTGATCCGCCTGCCTCGGCCCCGCAAAGTGCTGGGATTACAGACGTAAGCCACCATGCCCGGCTCAAGAGCCTTTAAAATTTCATGTTATTTGATCTACTGATTGTACTTACAGGAAGACTTATAGAGGAAAAATTAGATACGCAAAGAGTTACAAATAAGAATGTTTTCCAAGTTTTAGTAGTAACATGAAAAATAAATATAACTTAGAGTCCAAAAATTGGGAATTACTTTTTTTTTTTTGAGACTGAGTTTCACTCTTGTTGCCCAGGCTGGAGTGCAATGGTGCCATCTCGGCTCACTGCAACCTCTGCCTCTCAGGTTCAAACGATTCTCCTGCCTCAGCCTCCCGAGTAGCTGGGATTACAGGCGTCCACCACCACACCCAGCTCATTTTTGTATTTTTGGTAGAGATGGGGTTTCACCATGTTGGCTAGGCCGGTCTTGAAGTCCTGACTTCAGGTTATCTGCCCACCTTGGCCTCCCAAAGTATTGGGATTACAGGCATGAGCCACTGTGCTCGGCCCAAAAATTGGGAAATTCTTATGAAGTGTTTCCATTAGAAGGAATATGACACAATGACTAAAGTCACATTTTGGCAGACTATAGCCCAGCTTGGGAAAATGCTCACGATGACATGTTTACGAGTAAAAGTCAGGATATACATCTATATTCATTTTTATAAAAGCAGATAATAGCTGCAAAATAATGGTAATAGCTAAACATTTGATGAAGAAGCAAAAGATTTGATGAAGCAAAAGCAAAAAGTAAGCATTTTGCCTCCTTGGGCTTTTTGGATAGATAATTAGGATATTGCCATATGTCGTAATATGTTCTTTTGGAAGAGAAGAATATATAAGAACTAAAGTAGCAAAAAAATAGATGAATCATTAGTAGTATTGCAGTTCTGGAATTCCTGGGCAAAACCATGAACAATTTCTCATAGATTATTGAATAAATAAATAAATACGAAGTATTAGTCTTAAATCCAAATTACAAATGTCACCAGCAGAAAAAATCAACACCAGATACTGGCAAATATTAAAACTGCACATAAAAAATGTTTGTTAGAGATTTTCTGAAACTGAGGGAGGGGGAAGAAAAAAAAGAGATTTTCCAGAACTGATGGAAGAATTGTGATTTTTCTGTAAGTCTTGATTTTGTAGAAATTGGCAACAAAAGGTGAACTCTGAATTTCTAGATTTTTTCACAAAGACTCAATTTCTTTTAAAGTGTGTCTTCAGTTTTCTGTTGATGTAAGAGAATACTACAGACTACATAATTTATAAAGAACAGGAGGGTATTTGGCTTACGGTTCTGGAGGCTGAGAAGTCCAAGAGAATGGCATCAGCATCCGGCAAGAGTCATGCCATGGTATAAGGGCATCCCACTGTGAGAGAGAGAGAAAACGGGGGCCAAGCTTATCCTTTTGTCAGGAGCCCACTCCTGTGATAACAACATTAGTCCATTCATGAGAGTGGAGACTTCATGGCCTAATCATCTCTTAAAGACCTTACCTCTTAATCCTGTTACAATGGCAATTAAGTTTCAAAACAGAAACTTTTGGGGGATACATTCAAACAACAGCATGTGGGAAATAAACTTTTTCATGATCAGGTTTAAAAAAAGTTTATCCCCCAAATAACTGAGAAGGATTAGTTTTATTTTATTTGTAGACCCTTAAATAGCAGGACCAGTCTTTCAAGGCTTTTCTTTCCCTGAACAATGGGCAGGGGCTCAAAGGGGAGCATTCACAGGGTGCAAGTGGGGAGAATGGATGTGGGAGAGCTGTCAAGGTGCCCCACCTGAACAAGAACTCCATAGCACAGGAGAAAGCAGAGGAAACGCCCACCTTCTCAGAGCCAGAGTGACGGGAGTAGACTGTAAACCAATGGACTCCTCTGGAATGATCTGGACCGTCTGTGCTATCTGAGTAGAGGGGATGCTACCTGTGCTGGTGATACTCTGTTCTTCCCCACCCGACCCCTCAGTCCACTCTCCACCCGCTGTTTTTCTGCTCTGTGCTTTGGGATGCCGCCTCCTGCGGACGTTGTCCCTCCTGCTCTCATGCCCTTGGATTTCCCAAAGGGTTGGCCAAGGGGAAGCACTGACTGATAGGGGGTCAGAGAGTGGGAGGAGAGGGAAATTGGGTATGTATTTTTCTTTCTTTCTCCCTGCTTTGGCATGGTTCTGGCAGGGAATGCACCTTCTATGGGTAGATTCTTCTAGAACTCTAGCTTTCACCCAGGCTCTGGTAACACCATTGCCTGGGATGATAAAGCTTCCCACGGTACCTCAGCATACCCTCTGTGTCCCTTAACTCTGCCCAGTCTATGTAATCATTCCCTTCATTTAAAAGTGTCTTCAGAAATCCCACATGACTGTGAATCACTGGCATAAACCCCAAGTGAAAGCACTGGGTTCCATCTGAAGAGACTTCCAAAGGGCACGATCACGTCACTCACAAGTGGATCAGCTTGCATTGATGGCACCACTGCTATGCTAGAAAGAAACTCAGCCATTAAGGAAAAAATCTTCAAAGCATGATTATTCTTTGTATGCTTGGCTGTTGTCTACCTGCCTTTGCCTGCTTTAAAACTAAAGGATATTCTGGGAAACTGTGGGAGCTGTCGTTATCACAGGACTTGCTCTAAATCAATGATCCTTTGTGCTTTCTCTTTAGAAATTGGTACCAAGCAAGCAATCTTTCTTTCTTACAGAGAAGCAATGGAGCTTCTCCATGCAGCAATGCTGCCTCTCAGCTAAGCAAAAATGGAAATTATGTCTTCAAAAATAGGGCATTTATTCCTTCTCTACAGCATGCAGCACATTCATTTAGACATCTAAAATAAACTCAATGTATCTATGCAGAGCTAAGATGACCAGAGTGAAAAACAGTGAGAAGCTGTTTTTATTGGAAAACATTCTGATTTCTATGAAGCATATTGGAAAGAAATTTTATTAACTGCTTCTCTAGGAAAAATAAATGTTATTTCAGGAAAGGAAGGAATGAGAAACCAGCTTCATTGCAGTGGAATGATGTTTGGACCTCTGAATGCCTCTTTATGTAGGAATCTTAATTTAGCCAAAATTCCCACAAACAAAATTTTACCATTACTATCAATGACAACAAATACTGGATGTATTAATTTAACCATGGATTCTCTAAGGACAGTGAGTTGATAAAAGGGTAGCTCACTGAATTATGAGCCAACAGTCAAATTTAAATGGAGTTTGAAATAACAAAACTTGAGATTTTTTCATGTATTTAATTACACTTTCATTGACTATAAAGGAAAAGGCTAGAGATTTTGGTGACATTTGAGACAGTAAAAAAGATTTTTCATCATCGCTATAGTTTGAATGTGTCCCCCAAAATTCAACTGTTGGACATAATCCCCAATAAAACAATGTTGAGAGGTGGGACCATTTAGAGGTGATTAGGCCATGAGGGACCTGCCTTCATGAAAGGATTAATGTTATTATTGAGGGAGTGGATTCACTGTCTCCAGGGTGGGCTTGTGATGGATGTGAATTGAGCTTGCCATCACCCACTCTGGCCCTTCTGCCTTCCACCATGGGATGACACAGCAGGAAGGCCTTTGACAAATGCCAGCAGCATGCTCTTGGACTTCCCGACCTCCAGAACTGTAAAACAAATATGTATCTGTTCATTATAGATTACCCAGTCTGTGTGTTCTGTTATAGCCACCCAAATGAACTAAGACAACCACTTTTAAATGTCAAAGGTCAGAAACTACTAAAATTCAAGTAATGATGTGTAACTTTAGTTTGTTTTTTGAATAATATATAATAAAAGCCAAAGCAGCAATCTCTTAAGCTAAAAAGGAAAATGTGTGTCCTCTCAGGACCCTGACTCATACAGCTATCAATGGGTACCTCCATTTTGGCTGCATGAGGCACTGAAGCAGATTCAATATGATGTACAGAAGAAAAACAAATGTACTATTCACAATAATCCATTCCAAATAAAATATTTGCCATGAAATAAAAATGAAAACAAACAGATGGAAACACTTTATGTGTTAAATAAATTATCAATGAAAATAGATCAATGGATTTTGCTTTGGTAAATGTTTTCTGAAGTAAAATTTATCAATAGTTACATAATTTTCAATAAGATGTTTGTATTCATAATCACAGAGTCAAAAATCCATCAGGCTGGAAAATAGTGGTATCAAAATGTCCTGTATCTATACAGAGGTTAACATAAATCCTTACTTTTCTGAACTCCATGCCATCCTACCATTTCTACCATTAGAAATGAGAATAAAGCCAAGAGCAGCACATACAGAGATACTGGGCTCACCCAGTGTATTAGCCCATTTTGTGTTGCCATAAAGGAACATCTGAGGCTGGCTAATTTATAAGAAAACAGGTTTATTTGGCTCACGGTTCTGCAGGTTGTACAAGAAGCATGGAAGGCCAGGCACAGTGGCTCATGCCTGTAATCTCAGTGCTTTGGGAGGCCGAGGCAGGTGGATCACTTGAGGTAAACAGTTTGAGACCAGTCTGGCCAATGTAGGTGAAACCCAGTCTCTGCTAAAAATACAAAAATAGCTGGGCATGGTGGCACATGCCTGTGATTCCAGCTACTTGGGAGGCTGAGACATGAGAATTACTTAAACCTGGGAGGGAGAGGTTGCAGTGAGCTGAGATCACGCTACTGCACCCTAGCCTAGTGACAGAGACTCTGTATCAAAAACAAACACAAAAACAAAAACAACAACGAAAATAGAAGAAGCATGGCACTAGCATCTGCTTCTGGTGAGGCCTCAGGTAGCTTCCAGTCATGGGAGAAGGCAAATGGGGAGTAAGTATGTCACATGGTGAGGAGGGAGCAAGAGAGAGAGAGGAAGAGATGACAGGATCCTTTAAACAACCAGCTAACTAACAGAGCCCAAACTCACTTGTTATCATAGGGAGGGAGGGTACCAAGCCATTCATGAGAGATCTGCCCTCATGGCCCAAACACCCTCCCACCAGGCCCCACCTCCAACATTGGGGATCATATTTCAATATGAGATTTGGAAGGGACAACTATCCAAACTATATCACCCAGTGGTAAAGATTTTAGAACGGGCCACCATTAGTACACAAATAGGTACAGAGTATGGAGGAAAAGATGAGCTATATTGTACTGAGTTGAACTCTAATGTGGGCAAAGAGTGTAGCAAGGAGGTTGGTTAAGTATGTGTTAAGAAAATGTGTTAAAATGTATTTAAATTTTTACAAAATGTGTTAAGAGTGTTAACACTAAGTGGAAAACTTGGGTAGAAAATACTAGAAATAAAGTTGCATCTGTTTTATAGTGGCAAAGAAAGAAGGTTGCCCTGTCACATTAAAGACAAAGTGCCAGATTTGAGCAGTCTGAGGCTCTGTATACCAACCAGTCCATGTCTTGTCTGAGGAAGGCTATTCTTCGAGAGCCACAGGACCAGCTGATGAGGTCAGGGTGTATATTGGCCTCCAGGGCAGTCCTTCCAAAGCCTGGCTAGCAGTCCTTGGCCTGGCAATCAACGATGAGCCATGCCAATCTGATTATATCCCAGTGATGTTGAAATTCAGACTGAGAAACTCAGTTTCTTGGGGAAATTGGGCTAAGATTCATTTATTCTTGGGTGCTGAAATGGCCATTTTTAGGCTTTCAAAAGTGGAAGAAGCAGAGATAACTGAGGTGGAAGGCACAGAAAGCAGCAAGTAGAGGCGAGGAAATCTCTCAGGCAGGGGAGACAGCGTTGCCCTGGTCTGCCTCCCTGGTTTTCCTTTCTACTCCTTGTGTGTTCCATGTGTATTTCCCTTTGTTTCCACTCACATCTATGGATAGCCTGTTTATTAACTCCACCCACTTCCTCTACATGCTCAGCATGAACGGGTCTCTGTCACTATCGGTAGGATTTTCAAATAAATCTATTGACATGGATTGGATTCAAATCCGCTTGTGCATTATCTATGACATCCAGAGATCTAGGCATCATGGTAGGAACTTCTGCAGGATTGCTCATTAGCTTAGCAATATTCTCCCACACACCAGATTGAGATTTGTGCCTTGCAAGGGTGCAAACTGGAGTTACCAAGGAAGAGCTGAAATTGCAAATGTTTACCCCATGAATGCCAAGATTTCAGCGTGCATGTGTGCGTGTGTATATTTATGTACATATGTATTATACTCAGTGTTATAATACAGTAGGTTTCACAAGTGGTAGGATTGTTGTCAATTTGAATTTTTTATTTCTTAAGCTTTTGATAGTCAGCATGTATTATTATTATATTTTAAAAAACAACTGCTACATTATTCAAGAAAAAAGTAGGTGAGCCTGAATTGGAAGATCAATGCAATTAATGCATAGAGCCTGGGTAGATTAAGAAAATGTGCATCTGTAATTTATACAAGCTGTGCCAATAATTTTACCCTGAGGTCTGCATACAATGTCACATAATAGCTCTGCTTGTCAATGCCTGTGTGTATGTTCTCCTGGGGAGAAATCGTGGGAGAGTAGAAATGGAAGAGAAGGCAACAGCAGGAGCTGACTTCTTGAAGGAGTCCTTCCCTCTAACTGTGGCGGAGCTCAATGTCAGGGGCCTCTGTCCGTGGAGGACAGGTGCTTGCTGGCTCACTTTCCTCTAGTAAATGCCTTTTTTTAGACGGATGTTGGAATGCTATGTATCAGAGTTAGCATAAAATAATGAAAATTACCATCACAGCGAATGCTCCCTGATCTTGGGGACCAGGAACTCTCCTATATGAGCTCCACGTTTAAAATAACATGACCTCCCCCTACGCCAGGTTGTTTATCCTGGAAAAACTCCCTCTTCCCCAGCTTGTGTTATGCTTTGTAAATCAGGTCCAGAGGAAAATAATATTTGGAAATATTTTATTCTCAGATCTGACTTTCTTGGCTCACACTCGGTGGCAGACCCAGAACAGATGTCCTGTGGGCCCTTGGCCAATGGCTTCATGGCTGGCCGTCTGTGAGCCCTTACATCTTGGCTGAGGTGACGGCCACCTGATGTTTGTTTTAGCAGGACAGTTTGGCATGAAGGAAAACTCACTAACTACTGTTTCACATTAAATTTTCAAACAACTTGGGGTTTCATACGTGACTATTGTTTCTTGGCCACCAGTCTAAGAAAAGACAATAACGGAAAGAGGAATGAATTGCTTTTCTTAGCAATAAAACCAATCATTATTGGAAGCCCAGGCCACCCTCCTCCTTTCACTTTGTTTCCTGGTAAAGTGAGAGGAGAGGGATCTGGATTTGTGGGTATAGGACCCACAAACTATTCTTGTGGCTCAAAGAGTGCCTTAGCGTCCTTAGATGCCTGCTGATCATGGGTCTCTGGAATTTGCTGCCAATACTGTGGGGAGCCAGAGTCTGCATCCTGCTGTGGGTGCTGAATTCCTGCCACTGCCCACCGGTAGTGCCCTGTATGTACCTCCTACTCTGGCAAGACCACCGTCCTTAGCAAAACACCAGCCCAGGATGCTCCTGCTGCATTTCCCTGTGGCATCACTTGCCTGGAGCTCTGTTCAGCAACTGCACACAGGCTGAGTCAGCTTGACCCGTTTTCCTCAGATATAGCTCATACTTTGGAATTCTGGAGAGTACAGTATCACAGTCACTAATATGGCAGAGTTGGATGTGTCCCAGTGGCCAGAGAGGGCCAAGTATGTGTGGTTTCCTCAGCTTGCCAAGTGCCGGCCAATCTGTTTACTGTGCTCCTGCTTTCTGCCAATCATGGCAGAAAATGGTATGTTCTGCTGGCAGTTTTGATCCACATTGGCTGACAGAAAGCATTGCAGTGATGTTGCCAAAGGTACTACAGGGTGAAAATGCTCGGGCGACTTGAAATGCAGGTTTTGTGGCATCTTAACAAGTTGATGTGAAATCAGAAATTGGGATGACTAGAAGTCCTTTAACATTTGAGAGGGATTCTTATCCATCATTCAGCTGGCGGAGTGACCATCAATTGGTGGATGTAAATGGAAGGAGCAGTGGGGATGTGCTTCACTGCTGCAGGGATCTGATGCAAAGGAGGTGGTGGGGATGCAGCCGTGTTCTCATGATCGAGGGGGCTCCTAGCACCGAGTCATGAGGCCTCTCACTCCCAGCAGAAAAGCTCTTGGCCCTAATGGACAGTGCCAGGACTCACAGCATGGCCATTGTTCTGAAACTCCAGCTCTGCCATGTGTCACCTCTCCCTGCTGCCCACCTGGCCGCAGGCAAGCACCATCTCCTTGAGCATGGCCAGCCCTGGCAGCCTTCTCAAGGACTCTTTAGACCAGTGGCCTTCCTCCCTTTCTTCCTGTCTTCCTTTCACACTCCGTAACAGGATTTTAAAATGCTCTTGAATACCTTCAAGTTGACATTTAATATTTTAAAATTTAGGTTTAAATAGGTACTACGAAGCAGGGAATATCTTACATAGTATAGATATCGGCATTATGATCCATGGTCTCTAATTCATGAGTCAAATAAATGTATTGTTCATCTTCCAATGTGGTATTATTTTATTATTTTGTGGCTTAATTTTGTTATTTATTTTAGATTTATTTCTATTTTTGTCAAATAATGTGAACAATATAATATCAATCCTTTGAATGTTGTTGGAATTTGCTTTCTGGCTTTTATTTCCTTTACATTTAAAGAAACAGACTTAGTTTACATTTTCTCAGATGTTACAAATGTACTTAAAAAGAATGTATTTTTCAGGCAAATCCATAGAAACAAAGTATTAATAGATCGGTGATTGCCAGGGGCGGGCTGCGGGTGGGGTGAGAAGGGAACAGAGAATGACTGCTAATGGGTATAGGTTTCTTTTGGGAGTTACAAAATGTTCTGGAATTGGATAGCACAACTTTCTGAATACATAAAAAACATTTTTAAAAGCATGAATTTTATGGTATGTGAATTATTTTTCAATTAAAAATGTATTTTCTTCAATTATTGATGCAATCTTGTTAATTATGTTTTTTTCCTCTGTCCCCAGAAACAGGAGAAGATGTTAATTAAGTTTTAAGTATTCTGTATCTTTCTAATTTTATGTCTCCTTCATCTGTTAAATATGTTTAATTGATGGTCTTGACAATATTGAAAAAGAAACTGGCTGGGTGCGGTGGCTCACCCCTGTAATCCCAGCACTTTGGGAGGCCGAGGCAGGCAGATTACCTGAGGTCAGAAGTTGGATAGCAGGCTGGCTAACATGGTGAAACCCCATCTCTACTAAAAATCCAAAAAAAAAAGAAATGCCTGTAATCCCAGCTACTCGGGAGGCTGAGGCAGTAGAATTGCTTGAACCCAGGAGGTGGAGGTTGCAGTGAGCCAAGATCGCAAGATTCTGTCTCAAAAAACAAAAACAAACTAACAAACAAAAAACTGAATTACTATTGGAGAATGCTAGTGAATCAACTCATTATTTTGAAAAGTGGCACGTTAAAAAGTGGTACATAAATGAAAGAATCAAACCTTTAACTTAACTTCGTTCTGTGTACTACAGCAATGGGCAACCCAGACAGCAAAAGGGAACATTTTCTTTTTGTGGATGTATGTCAGCTAAGAGATGAAAAATGAGGCCAGGCACAGTGGCTCACTCCTATGATCCCAACACTTTGGGAGGCTGAGGTAGTTGGATCACCTGAGGTCAGGAGTTCGAGACCAGCCTGGACAACATGGTAAAACCCTGTCCCTACTAAAAGTACAAAAATTAGCTGGGTGTGGTGGCACATGCCTGTAATCCCAGCTACTTGGGAGGCTGAGGTGGGAGAATCGCCTGAACCTGGGAGGCAGAGTTTGTAGTGAGCTGAGATCATGCCACTGTACTCCAGCCTGGGTGACAGAGAAAGAAAAAGGAAAGACTGAATTAGAATGTTACCTTTTCATGACCAGTAATGCCAGTAATGAATTAAGATAGCTAGGCTTTGGATATTAATGGTAGATAACTTCATGTATATATACATATATATGTATATATAGAAAGAGAGAGAGAGAAAGCCCTACATTATATCTTCCTCCTGGAAGTACCCAGCAACACCTATGAAGAAGTTTGCAAAAAGGTGGATCAGGTCTTCAATTACCAATTTGCAGGAAATAACAGAAGACAGAGAAATATATTAAATGACACCTCAGTGATTCAATCAGATAAATCCATACTAAGGTGAACATGACAGCATGAAAGACTTGGTTTCTTCAATAAGTAAATGTCAAAGAAAAACCATATGAAGGGGAACCTTATAGATTTAATAGACATATTAACCAATCTGAACATGTGAACCTTATTTGGACCCTAATTCAAACAAGTTTAAAAATATTTATGGCATTTATAGATAATTGGTCACCTAAATACTGATTGGATATTTGATGCTACTGAGGAAATTAATTCTTTCTAAGGTATGATATTGGTAACATGACTACGTTATAAAAAAGTGCCCTTATCTTTTTATTTTATTTTATTTTTTAATGCTTTAAAAATTTATTTACTTATTTATTGTAAGTTCAGGGGTACATGTGTAGGATGTGCAAGTTCGTACATAGGTAAACATGTGCCATCATGGTTTGCTGCACAGATCATCCCATCGCCTAGGTATTAAGCCTGGCATCCATTAGCTATTCTTCCTGATGCTCTCCCTCCTCCCACCCCACACTCTCCAACAGGCCTCAGTGTGTGTTTTTCCCCTCCGTGTATCCATGTGTTCTCATCATTCAGCTCCTACTTATAAGTAAGAATGTGGGGTATTTGATTTTCTGTTCCTGCATTAGTTTGCTGAGGATAATGGCCTCCAGCTCCAATAATATCCCTGCAAAGGACATGATCTCATTCCTTTTAATGACTGCGTAGTATTCCATGGTATACATGTACCACATTTTTTTTATCCAGTCTATCATTG
The DNA here is from genome assembly GCF_028878055.3 of Symphalangus syndactylus. NCBI lineage: Eukaryota > Metazoa > Chordata > Mammalia > Primates > Hylobatidae > Symphalangus > Symphalangus syndactylus. The sequence continues at coordinate 75,327,304 of NC_072431.2, forward strand.
ATGGGTATTTAGGTTGATTCCAGGTCTTTGCTATTGTGAATAGTGCTGCAATAAACATACATATGTCTTTATAATAGAATGATTTATATTCCTTTGGGTATATATCCAGTAATGGGATTATTGGGTCAAATGATATTTCTGTCTCTAGGTCTTTGAAGAATCACCACACTGTCTTCCACATTGGTTGAAATAATTTACACACCACCAAGAGTGTAAAAGCATCCGTTTTTCTCTACAACCTTGTCAGTATCTGTTTTTTTTTGTTTGTTTGTTTACTTTTTAATAATAGCCAATTTGGCTGGCATGAGATGGTATCTCGTTGTGGTTTTGATTTTCATTTGTCGAATTATCAGTGATGTTGAGCTTTTTTTTTATGTTTGTTGGCTGCATGAATATCTTCTTTTGAGAAGTGTCTGTTCATGTCCTTTGCCCACTTTTTAATGGAGCTGTTTGTTTTTTTCTTATACATTTGTTTAAGTTCCTTGTAGACTCTGAATATTAGACCTTTGTCAGATGGATAGATTGCAAAAATTTTCTCCCACTCTGTAGGTTGTCTGTTCACTCTGATGATAGTTTCTTTTGCTGTGCAGAAGCTTTTTAGTTTAATTAGATCCCATTTGTCAATTTTTGCTTTCGTTTAATTGCTTTTGGCATTTCCGTCATGAAATTTTTGCCTCTGCCTATGTCCCAAATGGTATTGCCTAGATTTTCTTCTAGGATTTTTATAGTCTTGGGTTTTGAACTTAAGTCTTTAATCCATCTTGAGTTAATTTTTGTATATAGTGTAAGGAAGAGATCCAGTTTCAATTTTCTGCATATGGCTAGCCACTTCTGCCAGCACCACTTACTGAATAGGGAATCCTTTCCCCATTGCTTGTTTTTGTCAGGTTTGTTGAAGATCAGCTGGTTGTAGGTATGTGGTCTTATTTCTGGGTTCTCTATTCTGTTCCATTGGTCTATGTGTCTGTTCTTGTACCAGTACCATGCTGTTTTGGTTACTGGAGCCTTGTAGTATAGTTTGAAGTCAGGTAGTGTGATGCCTCCAGCTTTGTTCTTTTTGCTTAGGATTGTCTTCACTATTCAGGCTCTTTTTTTTAGGTCCATATGGATTTTAAAATAGTTTTTTTCTAATTCTGTGAAGAATGTCAATGGTAGTTTAATGGGGATAGCATTGAATCTATAAATTGCTTTGGGCAATATGGCCATTTTCACCATATTGATTCTTCCTATCCATGAACATAGAATGTTTTTCCATTTGTTTGTGTCCTCTCTGATTTCTTTGAGCAGTGGTTTGTAGTTCTCCTTGAAGAGATCCTTTACTTCCCTTGTTAGCTGTATTCCTAGGTATTTTATTCTTTTTGTGAAAAGTGCCCTTAATCTTTCAGAGTTCATACTAAACCATTTCTGGACGAAGTGACATAATGGTTGGGATTTGCTTTAAGACAATATGGAAGAGGGTAGAATGAATGATGAAATAAGCTTGGCTATGGGTTGCTAATTGTAGTTCAGTGATGGGTGCTTGAGGGCTCACTATACTCTTTTCTCTATTTGTGTTTAAGCTTTTTTTTTTTTTTGAGATGGAGTCTCACTCTGTCACCCAGGCTGGAGTGCAGTGGCATGATCTCGGCTCACTGCAACCTCTACCTCCTGCCTCAGCCTCCCGAGTAGCTGAGATTACAGGTGCCCACTACCACACCCAGCTAATTTTTGTATTTTTAGTAGAGACGAGGTTTCACCATGTTGGCCAGGCTAGTCTCAAACTCCTCACCTCATGTGATCCACCCATCTTGGCCTCCCAAAGTGCTGGGATTACAGGCGTGAGCCACTGCACCTGGCATGTTTAAGCTTTTTTAATAATCCTTATTTGAAATGGGAAATGGAAAGCATTTGATAGGGATCTTTTTTTTGAGACAGAGCCTCGCTGTGTCACCTAGGCTGGAGTGCAGTGGCGGAATTGTGGCTCGCTGCAATCTCCACCTCCAAGGTTCAAGTGATTCTCCTGCCTCAGCCTCCTGAGTAGCTGGGACTACAGGTGTGGGCCACCACCCCTAGCTAGTTTTTGTATTTTTAGTAGAGATGGAGTTTCACCATGTTAGCCAGGCTGGTCTCAAACTCCTGACATCAAGTGATCTGCCTGCCTTGGCCTCCCAAAATGCTGGTATTACAGGCATGAGCCACTGCGCCTGGCCACTGTTAGGGATCTTACTACTACCCTTTGGCTTGATCTTCAGTATCCTTGGTACCTCTGTTTCTATATTATAAAAAGAGGGATAATAGTTAATCCACTTATCATGCATTGCTGCTTCGAGTCATGTGCTTTATTTATGTGATAATGGCCCGTAAGAGCCCTAAGCCATCCGCAGCAGGGCAGCAGGTAATTTCCATGCCTATTCAGACTTTTCTTTCTCTTTCTTTCTTTCTTTCTTTCTTTCTTTCTTTCTTTCTTTCTTTCTTTCTTCTTTCTTTCTTTCTTTCCTTTCTCTCTTTTTTTTTTTTTTTTTTTGAGACAGAGTTTCACTCTTGTTGCCTAGGCTGGAGTGCAATGGCGCAATCTTGGCTCACTGCAACCTCTGCCTCCTGGGTTCAAGTGATTCTCCTGCCTCAGCCTCCCAAGTAGCTGGGATTACAGGCATGTGCCACCATGCCTGGCTAATTTTGTATTTTTAGTAGAGACAGGGTTTCTCCATGTTGGTCAGGCTAGTCTCGATCTCCCAACTTCAGGTGATCTGCCTGCCTCGGCCTCCCAAAGTGCTGGGATTACAGGCGTGAGCCACTGCATTCGGCCCCTATTCAGACTTTTCTAGGGAATGACTGAAGAGGATGTCCTATGGAGGGTGCCTGGCTAGAGTCTGGATGCCAGCGTTTGGGATGACTCTTCAAGGGCAGCTCTGATGATCCTGCCCATGTCTGCTTTTCACATCCCTGCCTCTCTCTCCTCCCAGCAAGACCAAATGTAGTTGAGAAAAGATTCCCTTTCAGGGGATATCACCACCAATCCCACAGAAATACAAACTACCATCAGAAAATACTATAAACACCTCTACGCAAATAAACTAAAAATCTAGAAGAAATGGATAAATTCCTGGACACATACACCTTCCCAAGACTAAACCAGGAAGAAGTTGAATCTCTGAATAGATTAATAACAGGCTCTGAAATTGAGGCAATAATTAATAGCCTACCAACCAAAAAAAGCCCAGGACCAGACAGATTCATAGCCGAATTCTACCAGAGGTACAAAGAGGAGCTGGTACCATTCCTTCTGAAACTATTCCAATCAATAGAAAAAGAGGGAATCCTCCCTAACTCATTTTATGAGGCCAACATCGTCCTGATACCAAAGCCTGGCAGAGACAGAATAAAAAAAGAGAATTTTAGACCAATATCCCTGATGAACATTGATGCAAAAATCCTCAATAAAATACTGGCAAACCAAACCCAGCAGCACATCAAAAAGTTTATCCACCATGATCAAGTGTCGGCTTCATCCCTGGGATGCAAGGCTTGTTCAACATATGCAAATCAATAAACGTAATCCATCACATAAACAGAACCAATGACAGAAACCACATGATTATCTCAATAGATGCAGAAAAGGCCTCTGATAAAATTCAACAGCCCTTCATGCTAAAAACTCTCAATAAACTAGGTATCGATGGAACGTATCTCAAAATAATAAGAGCTATTTATGACAAACCCACAGCCAATATCATACTGAATGGGCAAAAACTGGAAGCATTCCCTTTAAAAACCAACACAAGACAAGGATGCCCTCTCTTACCACTCCTATTCAACATAGTGTTGGAAGTTCTGGCCAGGGCAATCGGGCAAGAGAAAGAAATAAAGGGTATTCAATTAGGAAATGAGGAAGTCAAATTATCCCTATTTGCAGATGACATGATTGTATATTTAGAAAACCCCATTGTCTCAGCCCAAAATCTCCTTAAGCTGATAAGCGACTTCAGCAAAGTCTCCGGATGCAAAATCAGTGTGCAAAGATCACAAGCATTCCTATACACCAATACAAACAGAGAGCCAAATCATGAGTGAACGAACTCCCATTCACAATTGCCACAAAGAGAATAAAATGCCTAGGAATCCAACTTACAAGGGATGTGAAGGACCTCTTCAAGGAGAACTACAAACCACTGCTCAACGAAATAAAAGAGGACACAAACAAATGGAAGAATATTCCATGCTCATGAATAGGAAGAATCAATATTGTGAAAATTGCCATACTGCCCAAAGTAATTTATAGATTCAATGCCATCCCCATCAAGCTACCAATGACTTTCTTCACAGAATGGAAAAAAACTACTTTATAAGTTCATATGGAACCAAAAAAGAGCCTGCATTGCCAAGTCCATCCTAAGCAAAAAGAACAAAGGTGGAGGCATTATGCTACCTGACTTCAAACTGTACTACAAGGCTACAGTAACCAAAACAGCATGGTACTGGTACCAAAACAGATATATAGACCAATGGAACAGAACAGAGGCCTCAGAAATAACACCACACATCTCCAACCATCTGATCTTTGACAAACCTGACAAAAACAAGAAATGGGAAAGGATTCCCTATTTAACGAATAGTGCTGGGAAAACTGGCTGGCCATACGTAGAAAGCTGGAACTGGATCCCTTCCTTACACCTTGTACAAAAATTAATTCAAGATGGATTAAAGACTTACATGTTAGACCTAAAACCATAAAAACCCTAGAAGAAAACCTAGGCAATACCATTCAGGACATAGGCATGGGCAAGGACTTCATGACTAAAACACCAAAGCAATGGCAACAAAAGCCAAAATAGACAAATGGGATCTAATTAAATGAAAGAGCTTCTGCACAGCAAAAGAAGCCACTAGCAGAGTGAACAGGCAACCTACAGAATGGGAGAAAATTTATAGAATCTACCCATCTGACAAAGGGCTAATATCCAGAATCTATAAAGAACTCAAACAAATTTACAAGAAAAGAAAAAAAACAACCCCATCAAAAAGTGGGCAAAGGATATGAACAAACACTTCTCAAAAGAAGACATCTATGCAGCCAACAGACACATGAAAAAATGCTCATCATAACTGGTCATCAGAGAAATGAAAATCAGAACCACAATGGGATACCATCTCATGCCAGTTAGAATGGCGATTATTAAAAAGTCGGGAAACAACAGATGCTGGAGTGGATGTGGAGAAATAGGAACACTTTTACACTGTTGGTGGGAGTGTAAAGTAGTTCAACCATTGTAGAAGACAATGTGGCGATTCCTCAAGGATCTAGAACTAGAATTCCCGTTGACCTAGCCATCTCATTACTGGGTATATACCCAAAGGATTATAACTCATGCTACTATAAAGACACATGCACACATATGTTTATTGCAGCACTATTCACAATAGCAAAGACTTGGAACCAACCCAAATGTCCATCAATGATAGACTGGATTAAGAATATGTGGCACATATACACCACGGAATACTATGCAACCATAAAAAAGGATGAGTTCTTGTCCTTTGCAGGGACATGGATGAAGCTGGAAACCATCATTCTCAGCAAACTATCACAAGGACAGAAAACCAAACACCGCATGTTCTCACTAATAGGTAGGAATTGAACAATGAGATCACTTGGGCACAGGGCAGGGAACATCACACACCAGGGCCTGTCAGGGTGTCAGGGGCTGGGGGAGGGATAGCATTAGGAGAAATATCTAATATAAATGATGAGTTGATAGGTGCAGCAAACCAACATGGCACATGTATACCTGTGTATCAAACCTGCATATTGTGCACATGTACCCTAGAACTTAAAGTATATATATATATATATATATATATATATATATATATATATATATAAATAGTGGGACTGATGGAAATCAAGAGCCTCCTGATATGATGCACTGAAGATACAGCATCATCTACTTAGTATGATTGTCAAAAATATTGCACCTAAATCTAATCATGAGAAAACAATCCAATTTAACTTGGGGGACATTCAACAAAAAAATCGGCCTCAATTTTTGAAAAATGTCAGTGTCATAGATCATAAACACAAAGCTGTAGAACTGTTCTGGATTAAAGGAGACTAAAAGAACATTAAAAACTAAGTGCAATTGATTAGATTTTTGGATAAACAGCAACAAAAAAAGCTATGAAGGACATTACTTGGACAACAGGGTGATCTGAATATGGACTTAATTAGATAATCATATTAAACTTCTTTTGTATGATAATTTTACTGTGGTTATGTAGAAGAATATTTTTGTTCTTAGGAGGTTTATGCTGTATTATTTAGGAATATCTTGATATCTGTTATATATCTCTATTCAGGAGAAAAAGAAAACAAATGTGGCAATATAAAAAACTAATGTGCACAGGTATATATATAATATACATATATATATATAACATATAAAAAAATTCCCTTTTAGTTGCAGTGGCACTTCTTACCTGGGGTCCAGCCAGTTTCTGAGGCCTGAAAGGCTGAGGCAAGGGTCATCTGGTGGTTGGCTCAGCTCAGCACCTGAGCACATTCAAAAAGCACCACGCTCCCTCAACTGCTTTCTGGCTTCTCCAGCGCCTTTGTGATCGCTGACCCTACTGTTGTGATGATGTCACTTTAAAAAAGATGCCCTCGCCGGGTGCAGTGGCTCATGCCTGTAATCCCAGCACTTTGGGAGGCTGAGGTGGGCGGATCATGAGGTCAGGAGATCGAGACCATCCTGGATAACATGGTGAAACTCCATCTCTACTAAAAATACAAAAATTAGCTGGGTGTGGTGGCAGGCACCTGTAATCTCAGCTACTCAGGAGGCCGGGGTAGGAGAATTGCTTGAATCCAGGAGTCGGAGATTGCCGTGTGCTGAGATTGTGCCACTGCACTCCAACCCAACGACAAAATAAAATAAAAAGGATGCCTTTTATTTGGTCCCAGGGGCCACATCAGGTTGAACTGGCATTGGCTCAGGATGTAGGCTCCACACCATATTTGATGCATGTGGCAGGACAGCAGGGCTCCCAAAGGACAGCTCTTTGTGAGCAGCTGGACAGCCATCAGGGATCCGAACGAGCTGGAGGCATGTGTATAAGTAAGGGGTTTGGCTTTTTCCTTAGGATTCAAGAATGGGGCAAGCGGGTAAGCTACAAGGTGAGACAAACCTCCCTGCCCTCATCCTGTTTGCTGTAAATTCCCCTCCAGCTGTGATGGGAAAGGCGATGCCCTGACGACACCCTGTGGGGTGAGCGGGGGAGGACGCTCAGGAGGATGTGGCGTGGTGCCCAGGGCCTCACAATAGGAGCTGTCTTGCGCTTTCCTGCCAGGGCTCTGCTTCTGGCTGAGGAGGGCCCTTCATCACTGTCTGAGGACCACCTCCAGTGATACAGAATAAATGAGCCCAAACTGGCAACTGAGTCAATACATGAGCCAAAATTGAGTGCAACTTTATTCAACTACTTCAAATGCCTCATGGAACAGGAAGGACCTGTTAAATACATGAATAAACACATTTAAAATATCCCTTTTAGGAAGCTGAAGGTCAAACTTCAGGCTGTTCTATACAATGGTTGTTCTATACAAGATTTAGTAAATAAAAATACTGGACACCCAGTTGAATTTCTGGTAAACAATGGGTAAGTTTTTTGTGTAAGTAGTTTTCATGCAATATTTGGAACATATTTATATTAAAAACTTATTTGCTGCTTATCTGGTTTTAAACATAACTGGATGGCCTGTATTTTATCTGACACCCTACTTCATATGTAACTTTTCATCTTTTTCAACTTTCCAATTAAATTGTGACCAAGAGACAAGACAGGCAGCCTGTGAGCTGTGCGGTCTTTCAGGCTGATGAAAGGAATAGGATACACTTTTGCTAAGTAATGGCAGAGAGCAAGTTGCATTTTCTTCTTAGAAATTTTTTTTTTTTTTAGACGGAGTCTTGCTCTGACCCCAGGCTGGAGTGCCGTGGCGTGATCTCGGCTCACTGCAAGCTCCGCCTTCCGGGTTCACCCTGTTCTTCTGCCTCAGCCTCCTGAGTAGCTGGGACTACAGGCGCCCACCACCACTCCCGGCTAATTTTTTGTATTTTTAGTAGAGACGGGATTTCACCGTGTTAGCCAGGATGGTCTTGATCTCCTGACTTCGTGATCGGCCCACCTCAGCCTCCCAAAGTGCTGGGATTACAGGCGTGAGCCACTACACTCAGCCTCTTCTTAGAAGTTTTTATATTTTTTTATTAATTTTTTTTTTAATTGAGACAGAGTCTTACTCCGTGGCCCAGGCTGGAGTGCAGTGGCGTGATCTCTGCTCACTGCAATCTCCGCCTCGCTGCTCAAGTGATTCTCCTGCTTCAGCCTCCCCAGTAGCTGGGATTACAAGTGTGCACCACCATGACTGGGGAATTTTTGTGTTTTCAGTAGATACAGGGTTTCACCATGTTGGCCATGCTGGTCTTGAACTCCTGACCTCAAATGATCTGTGCTCCTTGGCCTCCCAAAGTGCTGGGATTACAGGCATGAGCCACCATGCTGGGCCTCTTCTTAGAAGTTTTTTTTTTTTTGAGATGGTATCATGCTCTGTCGTCTAGGCTGGAGTGCAATGGCACGATCTTGGCTCACAGCAACCTCCGCCTCCTTTCACCATGTTGGTCAGGCTAGTCTCGAACTCAAGACTTTGTGATCTGCCCACCTCGGCCTCCCAAAGTGCTGGGATTACAGGCGTAAGCCACTGTGCCTGGCCTTCTTAGAAGTTTTATAAGTTTTCCAATTGACCCGTTTCCTCTCCATTTCACATGTGGCCAGCTTATGCCATTTTACCAATTTATTTGGTCCCTGGAAACACAGTGAGCAGTGTCTACAATGTTAAGAGGTTCCCGGGAGCCTCAGAATAGCACTGGCACCTAGATCCAGCTGTGAATGCTCTGAGACCTGCACTAAATGGGCACAGAGAGAAATTGCAGCACCCCTGGAAGGCCCAGCAGGCACCTTTGACAACATGGTATGTAAGGCTCACCTGGAATAAGACCTCGTGGGCATGATGCTGTTGTGTGGCACCAAGCTGGGGAGCTGCTCAAACTGCTCCACTGCAGACAGGCAGATGAGATTCCTTGCCCCACACCCAGGAAGGCTACTGTCATCTCCAGGACTGTGCTACAAAGGGGTGGGCCAGACCCTCCATCCCATTTCTGGAGCTTGGGTAGCTAGTTTCACAAGGAGATGTCAAGCCCCTGCCTGAAGGAAGTGGCATTCCAGTCAGTAGTGTACCAGGGTGAGGTGTGGACTTCTCTGGAAAATCTGAAATGTATTAAAGATCAGCACGAAATGCAGAACCCAGAGGATGGAAGAGGAAGACGTCCAAAGGGCCATGGCTGGGCCACACTTCCCTCCCTAACAAACAAGTGTTCCAGGAACTCAGGGTTCGTAGATGCAAGGCCGCTTCCTCCTGTTCCTCCAACTCTCCTTTCCTAACCTTGAATCAGTTGTATCTTGCCACCAAATCTCGACCTCACTTTGAATTCTCCATTTCAATGAATGATCCCATATTTGCTTGAACAAATGTTTATGTAAAACTCAGCCATGTCCTGGCACCGCATTACCTGCTGCTCATGCCAGAGATCATCCTAGAGTGCCCCTCCCCTCTCCCCGCAACAAGCCGGCCTCGGTCCTGGGGAGCCTACCTCAGCATTGCTGTGTCACCGTCTGCATTCCCACTTTTAGTTGAGGCCTTCCTTTCAGCTTCTTACATTCTCTGAATATATTTTGCTACTTCATGCTGCACAGATATTTTACATTTGCTTTTCTCTTTCCTTCTTTATTTTTACCCAGTTTATTTTAACTCAGCCTTTAAAAATCAATCTAAGCTTCAGTTCCTTTGGGAAGCTGACTTTGACCTTCCCCTCCAATTTGATCTGGTTCCCTGTGTGTGTGTCCAACTTGTGAGCATAAAGTAACATCTAATCCGTTACACTACGATGGTTAATGCATTGGCCAGTTTCTTCCTAGCCTCTAGGGCCTTCCTTACCTTGCTTTGTGTGTGTGTGTGTATTTCTTGGAGGTCTTACGAGGCACAGGCAGCTTTTTCAACTTTCCAGTGAAATACCTAGGATGGAGCTCATTATCTTTTCCTTCGAATCCTTCCTTCCTTCGTATTTTCTAGCAATGGTCGCCATGTTATCCACCCAGCACCTCAAGCTAGAGTCAGCCCTGACCTCATGCCCTCCGTCCCTTTTCATATATGTCACTAATATCTTTTGAGTCCAGCTCCAAGACACATTGTGAATCTGTCCATATCTCTTCACATCCCTTGTCCCCACTTTAAATGGGTGCTTCTCAACTTAGGTGATTTCCCCCAACAAGGGACATTTGGCAGTGTCCAGTGGACATATTTTTGGGTGTCATGACTCGGGGAGGGAGCTATTGGCATCCAGCAGGCAGAGCCAGGGATGCAAATTATGCTGCCGTGCACAGTACAGCCCTCACAGCAAAGATCAATGAGACGCCAAATGTCACCGGTGTGGCTGTGGAGAAACCTTGCTCTACAACACCCCTTCTTGCCTGCCTGGCGAATTCACCCAGTAACCAACTCACTGCATCCATTCTTGCTGCACCTCTGACCTTCCTTCATAGGGACTTTATAAATGCTAATTTGACCATATTACCATTCTGCTTAAAATGCTAATGGTTTCCCAGTGCTTTCAAGATAAATCTCAAAATTCTGAACGTGGCTCACTAGCCTTGCACGGTGTGTCCCCTGCCAAGGTCACTGTCCAGCCTGTGGCTCTCTCCTCTGGCTGCCTGTGCTTCAGGAGTGCTGGTGACTGCCTCCTTCGGTTCCCTGGCTCCCGCCCTCCGTAGGTCCTTGGCGCTTCCTCTTCCTTTTGCCTGGCAGGCTCTCACTTTTCCTTACTTCCCTTCACTCTGCTCCTCCAGCTCCTGCAGATTTCAGTGCAGAGACCTTCTCACCAGGGAGGCCTTTCTGCATTTCCCAGACTGACTGGGAACGCCTAGTTGCAGCACTATAATTGTAATTAACCAGTAATGTAATTGGTTGTTGGAAGTCTGAATCTTATGCGAAAACATCAGCTCTGCAGTGGCAGGGGCTGTATCCCCAGAGCCTAGTGTGGGGCTTCCACCTAGAAGGGCCTCAAAGGACTATGAGCAAATAAATGAAACATGTGGTGCCTACCGAATACCACTTCTGGCACACGGTAGGCACTCAGTAAATCCTTAAGGAATGGCTGACTACGTAAATGTCCTTGCGTCTACATTTTATTCAGCTTGAATGAATGAGATTTTCAGAATCTGTGTTCAGTTCGTGTCCTAGCAAACCAGGTTGAAGGCATCATGCTCTTCTGAGAGGTGTTTCTTCACTTTTCCTTTGGCTTCAAGTTTATTTGTAATGACAAGTAAAGGTGCTAAAACCACTATGATCAAAGTGCAGCTGGGGATTTTCTATGGCTCTGACTTCAGACAGCAAACTTAGATACTCTCTGACTCCTGAGAAATAACAGTTCCCATCCACACTTCATTTTCCGTTCCTTTGACACTGACTTTTATTGGACACTCTTAATTCTTCAGCATTCCTGATGGTGTGTTTAAAGGCTTTCTGGTTTCTTGAGCTCACAAAGCAGAGCAGCCAAGTCACAGGAGTGACTTCTGAGCCCCAACTTAGTGTGGGCACCAAAGGCATGGGAGGAGGAGCACGGGACTCTAACTGAGCTGGAGGAACCGTGTCTGGAAGGTTGAGGCCCAAATCCGCAGGGGCCAAAAATGTAGAGGTCAGGGCAGAAAACCGGGGTGAATATCAGGTTTGTGGTAGGAAATGTCCAGTTGTGTCAGTGTGAATCACACAGAAGGTGTGGTGGAGGCAGTCAGCTCCAGACAAGTGGGCTAAAGTCTCTGAGCATCAGTGTCCTCACCTGTAAAATGGGGCTAATGAGCGCCCACTGCCTGGGCTTGTGAGGATGAAATGAGCTGGCAGTTCAGGCCTGGTGTGGTAATGAAATGAGCTGATTACTGAGGCCTAGTGTGGTAACGAGTGCCCACCGCTTGGGCTTGTGAGGAGGAAATGAGCTGGTGGCTCAGGCCTGGTGTGGTAACGAAATGAGCTGGTTGTTGAGGCCTAGTGTGGTAACGAGTGCCCACCGCACGGACTTGTGAGGAGGAAATGAGCTGGTGGTTCAGGCCTGTTGCAGTAATCAGCACCCACAGCCCAGGCTTGTTGTGAAGATGAAATGAGTTAGTGGTTCAGGCCTGGTACACAGTAAGTGCTATTTAGGCATTAGCCATTACTGTCAACTCACGTTTAGCTTGCATTTGGGGGAGTTTCATTCAGCTTCAGATTAGGAAGTTTATAACTCCCAGGAGGAAACAGCCCAGGATAAATGATGAAACCTACAATCAGGGATCATAAACTACATGCAAAAAGAAGCCAGGAAGCCAATATGACCAAGCCAGTGAGCCAGGTGGAAACTTACACCGGAGAGATGCATGCCTCCCTCAGGGGCAGCAGCTGCTGAGCCCAGGAGACCCAACACTCTAGGGAATGTGGGCCCAGCAGAGTCACAACTTCCAAATTTTCAAGAGCAGCTGGGAATCCTGATTTTATATGAGGTCCTCAATGTTCAATGTTGGCAATAAATTCAAAGTTGTCTTGTTACTTTGGCAAGATGTAAAAGTTGCTTTGTTACTTTGGCAGGGTTGCCAGACCACGATAGGCACGGTCTGGATACGGCCAAGGCTTGCTAGCCTGTGACCGCCACTGAGAGATTATCTGGTTGCTCTAGAGGCCTGGCCCAAAGGAATTTCAGACACTGAGCAGCTGAACATGCTAATGACCAGAGGGCTTTCAATACCACAGGTATTTGGAGTATGTGAGTTGCTCAAAGATGAACAAGCGTTTCCCTTGATAAGAGAGGAAGATAGATTTTATATAATATAGTTGGGAGGTTTGTAAAATAGTTTAGCAATGAATTGCCTGTCTGTGCTTAGAAAAGCAAGAAGTGGCTAGAATTTGGCATTAAATTCGATGAAAAACTATGCCAAACCAGCTTTTTGTTTCTTTCTTTGTTTTTTGTTTTTGGACACAGGGTCTTGCTCTGTCACCCAGGCTGGAGTGCAGTGGTGCAATCATGAATCACTGAAGCCTCGGCCTACCATGCTCAAGTGATTCTCCTGCCTCAGCCTTCCAAGTGCCTGGGACTGCCTGTGTGCACCTCCACAGTCAGCTAATTTTTGTATTTTTTATAGAGACAGGGTTTTTCCATGTTGCCCACACTGGTCTCAAACTTCTGGGCTCAAGTCTCTGCCTGCCTCAATCTTCCACAGTGCTGGAATTACAGGAGTGAGCCACTGTACCTGGCTCCAAAGTAGCTTATTTCCTTTTGAACCCAGTTTTAAGATCAAAAGATTGGTAGAGTGAGCAACACTGACACTGAAATTCAGCAAGGCATTTGATCTTTTTACTTTGTTTTGTCCACATTGCCCCTTTGGATGAGAGGGAAATGCAGGTTAGACAATGATGCAATGGGCATGAGTGTTGAGCAATAAAGTCTAAGTGCATGTCTTTCTCAAAAGGTAGTCTAAGGCCCAGGGAACAGCAGGGAAAACAGTACAGGGAAATTGATCTCAAGAAAATAAGAGTTTAAAGAAAAAATGAAGAAAAGTACATAGAAGGGAAATTCAAACAGAAGAGGATGGGTGTGTGGTGGACTTTCAATAGTATGTGTGAAGGCCTTTTCCACACTTTCACTGGAGACTTCAACGATGGTATATCTCAGGCCCAGTCTCATTTCCCAGCTTCTGCCTTCTCCACTCCTTGCAGCTACCTCCTGCTGGATTCCATGCTGCCCTGTCCTCCCAGCCTCTGGACCAATCCCCTCCAGGCAAGCTCATCAGCAACTGCTCGCTCCTGGGCTCCAATCAGAAAGTGCTGAGCCTGTGATCCCAAGGCCTTGCCCAGAGGGAGCTCTCCCTGCCTTCAGTTTGCTAGGACTGGTTTCCACTGTGCTTCCCATCTTGTTCTCGCTAGCTCCTCTTCCAGAGACTAAGCCCTTTCTTTCCACATTTCAAACAACTGTAACCCCTAAGAGAGCTCTCCTGAGCCGTGGCTTCTTGTCCACCAGATTCTCAGTTCCTTCCCTCACAACCTCCTAGAACAGGATTCCACCGTCTTCCTTGAGAAATACCAGGGCCATCTGTGGCCAAATCCATGGATAAATTGGTCGTGCTCTTTGGGTTATGCATCTCACTTGCTCCTCCTGGCTCTGCATCCTCTGGGCCTCACCTCCCCTCTTGGTAAAAGTCATTTCAGGTCCTGGCTTCCTTTTTGACCCTGCCTGCTCCAGGGTGCTCTAATGAAGCATCACATTTCATGTCCCAATTCTGAGATATGACTGACAGGATCTACATGGTTGTCACACTTGTAGATTATATTGAGCTATGGGACAAAACCAGGGTTTGTGAAGATAGTAACAGGTAGGAGTTAGCAGAAAAAGTCCTGATCTTGATCCATAGACCCACTTGCTCAAATGCAGAATGAGGAATATGCCACTTTGTGGCAACTTTTGCTAAATAAACGTACAGATTTTTAGTGCATTTATTAAAAAGTTGTCTCAATGTGAGTCATCGGTTTGTGAGGTACCTGCCAAAAAAATGAGCTCAGACTGCATTAATCCAAGTATAGAAGTCAGCAGGCAGAGAGTGATAGCTCCACTTTACTTTGTGCTGGCTAGCCACACCTGGAATAGTGCATTCATGTTTGGAAGCCGCATGTTTAGAAAGCTAAAAATAATCTGGAACACAAAAGTATGAGTCAGGTGATGAAACTAAAAACACGCCAAAGTGAGAATTTACTGAAGGACTAGGGAATGTTTCACCTTCAGGAGGAAAGGTTTGAGGGATACAAAATATGTCTTCAAGTTTATAGAGGGCTAGCTATCATATGGAAGACTTTTTTGTATGATCCTAAGAGGTTGACACTGAAATGATTTGTCAAGAGCTTCAAGGAAGACCTGCCCCAAAATCAAACTGACACCAAAATGAAATTGTCTGTTTTGGCAGGTGGAGAGTATCTCTGTCATTGCAGATATTCTAGCACTGGCCAGATGACCACTTGGTTGGGTTGTGGTAAACGCAGGTCAGGCATCAGGGGAATTTGGGGTTATAATCCTTTCTCACTCAGACATTTAAAAACATTTTTATTTTAGATTCAAGGTTTGTACATGTGCAGGTTTGTTACATGGGTATATTTTGTAATGCTGGGACTTTGAGCTTCCAGTGTACCCATCACCCCAGTGGTGAACATTATACCCAACAGATAATTTTTCAACCCTCATCTCTCTACCTTCCCCACTTTTTGCCTATTATTTCCCCCAGTGTCTATTATTTCCATCTTTATGTCCATGTGTACTTATTGTTTACCTCCCACTTATAAGTGAGAACATGTGGCATTTGATTTTCTGTTTTGGAGTTATTTCACTTAGGATGATGGCCTACAGCTGCATCCATGTTGCTGTAAAGGACATGACTTCATTCTTTCTCATGGCTACATAGTATTCTATGGTATATATGTACCACATTTTCTTTATCCAGTCCACAACTGATGGATACTTAGGTTGATTCCATGACTTTGCTATTGTGAATGGTACTGTGATAAACAGAGAAGTGCGGGTATCTTTTTTGTGTAATGATTTCTTTTCCTTTGGTAGATACCCAGTAGTGAGATTCCTGGGTCAAACAGTAGTTCTATTTTTAGCTATTTGAGAAATCTTCATACTGTTTTTCATAGAGGCTGTAATTGCATTCCCACCAACAGTGTATATTTGCATTCCCACCAACAGTGTATAAGCATTCCATTTCCTTTGCGTCCATGCCAACAACTGTTATTTTTTGACTTTTTAATAGTAGCCACTCTGACTGGTGTGAGATGATATCTCATTGTGGTTTTAATTTGCATTTCTCTGATGGTTAGTAATGTGGAAAATTTTTTCATAATTGTTGGCCACATATATGTCCCCTTTTGAGAAATGTCCATTTACATCCTTTGCCCACTTTTTAATGGGGTTGTTTATTTGTTTTCTTGTTGAGTTGTTTTAGTTCCTTGTAGATTTTGGAGGTAGTCCTTTGTTAGAGGTGTAATTTGCAAATATTTTCTCTCATTCCATAGGTTATCTGTTTACTTTGTTGATTATTTATTTTGCTGTGTAGATTTTTAGTTTAATTATGTCACATTTGTCTATTTTTGTTTTTGTTGCATTTTCTCCCATTTGGGATGGGAGGAAATATTTGCAAATTATACATATGGTTAGGTACTTTTATCCAGACAACATAAAGAATTTTTACAACTCAGTAATAAAAAGACAAGTAACTCAACTAAAAATGGACAAGGATTTGAATAGATATTTTTCAAAGGATATATATAAATGGCCAATAAGCACGTGAAAAGATGCTTAATATCATCAGTCAATTAGGGAAATGCAAATCAAAACCACAAAGAGATACCATTTCACATCCTCTAGGACTGTAATCAAAAAAGATAGATAACAAATGTTGGTGAGAATATGGAATAATTGGAACCTTCCTGAACTGCTGATAAAAGAGGGCAGCCACTTTGGACAACAGTCTGGCAGTTCCTGTGGAGTTACCATATGACCCAGCAATTCTACTCATAGGTGTGCACCCAAGGGAAATGAAAAGCATGTGCACACACAAAGGCTCGTATGCAAATATTCACAGCACCATTACTCATAATAGCAAGACAGTATAAACAAGGAAAATGTCCAGGAATTGCTGAATAGATGAATAATATGTTTAATATCCATACAATATGGTATTACTTGTCAATAAAAAATAATGAAGACTGATGCATGCTACAACATAAACATTGAAAATACTGTGCTAAGTTGCAGAAGACAGATGCAAAAGACTACCTTTTATATAATTCCAGTTACACAAAATCTTCCGAATAGGCAAGTCTGTAGAGATAGAGTGAAGTAGTGGCTGTCCGGGATGGGTTTGTGGGGTGGGAATGAGGACTGACTACTACTGCATATAGTGTTCCCTTTGGAGGTAATAAAAATGTTCTAAAGTTAGATTGTGGTGATGGTTGGACAACTCTGTGAATATGCTAAAAACTACTAGACTTAAAATGTAAAACCCTTTAGATGGAGGAATTTTGTGGTATGGAAATATTTCAATAAGGCTGCTAAAAAAACTAAGAGAGGACAGTCAGACAAGGAGGAGAAAAGAGAATAACAAAAGAAAAAAGAGGAGAAAAGGGAAGAGAGAAGAAAGAGTGTCTGCCTTGTCTTTACAAAGCCTTGGTAAGCCTCCCTTCAGATGCCCTTAAGAAGGCCCTGCAGTGAGAAAGACCAAGCTGAAAATCACAGGAGGCGTCAGAACCCTCATGTCGAGGGCATCCAGATTTGCATCACCACTGTGGAACCCCTACTTCAGCAAACTAAAATATTTTATTTATTAATCTCTTCTTTTCCTTTCCTTCTTTCTTTCTTTCCTCCTCCTTCCCTTCCCTCCTCCTCCTTCCCCTCCCCTGTCCTCCTCCTCCTCCTTCTTCTTTCTTCTTCTTTTTCTTTTTTTTTTTCCTCTCTCTCTCACTCTCTCCTTGTTTCTTTTGATTTATTATGCAGGCTGCTAGCAAACCTATCTGACCCTTGCCTTAAAGGAAACATTATCATTCTGGACAGGTAATTAACCTATTCTGTGCTCCAGAGTGAGACACCATCACTGTCTTCCACAGCTGTTCATATACAAACATCTTTGAGAATGTAACTGGGCAGCTTAGCAGCTGAGCCTTAAACCACACTTTAAAACTTTCTTCTTTCTCCTTTCCTCTTCGCCCACTCCCTTGTCTCAAGATATGACTTTGAGACAAGCTATGTATATGTTCATCTTGTACCACAGCCTCAGAATGTGCTGTAACCTCCACTTCCCATCCTTTTCCATTCTATGCCCCTATGCCTTATGCAAACTTATTTACCCAGATGCTTGTTAAGCACACACCATGCTCACCTATCTGGCCATCTGTTTCCTTAGAGGCTTCAGGAGTGGGATCCTCATGGAGACTAGACACCTCCAGAATTCTCTCTTCAACAAAAGATTACTTCAAGGCTGGAACCCACTCCCAGCTGAAGAGTGATACAAGATTAACTGCGATTAATTTATAACCTGGTAGGATCCATGATGATGCCAGCCCCTTCACCAAATTGAATAATAATTCAAGATGAGTGATCGGAGTGGGTCTTGCCGCCTGGCACCTCCTAATCACCAACCCTCACCCCTACCCCTCACCTCTTCTGCATTCCAAACCCTTTCTTTAAAAACCCCTGCATTCCCTCCACAACTCATTATTATTATTATTATTTTATTTTTATTTTTTGAGACGGAGTTTCGCTCTTGTTGCCCAGGCTGGAGTGCAATGGCGCGATCTCAGCTCACCACAATCTCCACCTCCTGGGTTCAAGCAATTCTCCTGCCTCAGCCTCCCGAGTAGCTGGGATTACAGGCATGCACCACCACACCTAGCTAATTTTGTATTTTTAGTAGAGACAGGGTTTCTCCATGTTGGTCAGGCTGGTCGCGAACTCCCAACCTCAGTTGATCTGCCCGTCTTGGCCTCCCAAAGTGCTGGGATTATAGGCGTGAGCCATGGCGCCCAGCCCTCATTATTATTTTGACTTCTTTCTACAAGCAGCTAGCAGCCCGACCCTTTTGTAGGTCAGAAGAAGACCATCCAGAACAAAGCTTTGCTTGCAAGACATTCAGAAATGCAAGACACCCCTGGAGAATTCTCTCCTGGAAGGGTTTTCAGACTATCCATTTCTTGACTGAATGAGCTTTGGTAGTTTGTGTCTCTCCAGTACTGTGTCCACTTTATATAAATTGTCAAATTGATTGTTATACTATTGCTCATGTGCACTAAAAATCAAATCCTAAGTCCCCCACTGACTGCATGGACCCCCCTGTTGGCCAAAGGAGACTCCAGATAAACCTTGGAAAACTGAGTTCCCAGCCTCGATGGGAAGGGAAGTCGAACACACCTTGTTACCTGCCGTCCCTTTTGGAGTTTAGGCACAACACCTAAGCAGCATTAGTGTTAAAGTAGAGATCTTAACACTGACAGAACACACTCTTTGTGGCAATAAGACACCAAATTAAAAATAAGACCTAAGGCCATGTGGTGCAAGGGTTAAGTCACCTGTAGGCTGTCAATCTTGCTACATGGCATCCTTATCTTAATGTAAAATATTCCTTTCTGCTGACTCCAAGTTTTAGTGAGAACCTTACTTTTTTAATCAATTGCAAACCAAGGAATCTCTGAATCCTGCCTCTTTGGCTGAACCAATGTATATCTTCCATGAGTTGATGTGTATCTTTGCCTATAACTCCTGCTTCCTTGAAATGTATAAAACCAAACTGTAATCCAATTACCGTGGACACACTTTTTCAGGACTCTTTGAGATTGTGTTTCCCCGGGTTGTGGTCACTCGTGTTGACTGAGAATTCCCTCTTTAAAATATATTACAGAGTTTGGCTTTTCCATTAACACTCATAATACTTTCTTTTAATAGCTGAATTCGTAATGATGATACATCGCTTATTCCTAATATTGGTAACTTATGTCTTCTCTACTTTCTCCTGATCAGTCTGGTTAGAGGTTTATTAATTTTATTCATGTGCTTTAAAAAAAGTTTTTGATCTCATCGACTATATTTTTTTCTGTCTATCCCATTGATTTCCACTCTAATTTTTATTATTTTCTTTATTCTGCTTAGTTTGGGTTTAATTTGCTCTTTTTTCCCTAGGATCTTAAAGCGAGTTGGACCCATGATTTCCTCTAATATAGATGTTTAATGTTATGAATTTGCCCTAGAGGGCAATGCTACTTTAACAGCATCCCACAATTTTTGTGTGTTTTCTTTAAATTTTCATTTAGTTTAGAATGATTTCTAATTTCTCTTTTGATTTCTTCTTTAATCCTATGTGTTATTTAGACATGTGCTATTTAGCCGTGCACAGTGGCTCAGGCCTGTAATCCCAGCACTTTGGGAGAACAAGGCAGGTGGATCACCTGAGGTCAGGAATTCAAGACCAGCCTGGCCAACATGGTGAAACCCCGTCTCTATTAACAAATACAAAAATTAGCCGTGCATGGTGGCACACGCCTGTAATCCCAGCTACTAGGGAGGCTGAGGCAGGAGAATTGCTTGAACCTGGGAGGTGGAGGTTGCAGTGAGCCAAGATCATGCCACTGCACTCCAGGCTGGGCAACAGAGCAAGACTCTGTCTCAAATAAAAAAAAAAGAAAGAAAGAAAGAAAGAAATGTGCTATTTCACTTCCCAGCAGTTTGGAGACTTGGAGATTATCCAGGTAACTTTCATTATTTGAGATTTTATTATTTTTAAGCTTTATTGAGTATGTTTAGATATACAAAGAATTGCACATATTTAACGTAAACATTTTGATGAGTTTGAACATATGTGTTCAAAACCATAATACCATCACCATAATAAAGGTACTAAACATATTCATCACCTTCAAAAATCTTCTTTTGTTTCTTTGTATGTATGTTTTAATCTTTATTATATTGTTGATTTCTAGTTTAATTCTATTGTAGTTGAATGACATATTTGGTAGAATTTGGGTTTATAAAAATTTACCAGTACTTGCTTCATGACCCAGAATATGGTTTATTCTGGGTATACTTCAAAAGAATGTATATTTTGCTATTGTTGCATGGAGAGGTCTATAAATGTCAATTAGGTCAGATTGGATAAAAATGCTGTTCAAGTTTTTTACATTCCTATTGATTACTATCTATTAGTCTTTTTGATTACTGAGAGAATGGTGTTGACATCTCTTGACTATAATTACTGATTTACCTATTCTTTCTGTGTTATCAGTTTTTGCTTCATGTAATTTGAAACTCTGTAATTAGGAACATAAACACTAAGATTGTTATGTCCCCTTGTTTGGTTTTTGTTTTTGTTTTTTGAGACATAGTCTTGCTCTGTCGCCCAGGCTGGAGTGCAGTGGCATGATTTCAGCGCACTGCAACCTCTGCCTCCCAGATCAAGTGATTATTGTGCCTCAGCCACCTGAGTAGCTGAGATTACAGGCGTGCACCACAATGCCTGTCTAAATTTTGTATTTTTAGTAGAGATGGTGTTTTGCCATGTTGGCCAGGCTGGTCTTGAACTCCTGGCCTCAAGTGATCCACTCGCTTTAGCCTCCCAAAGTGCTGGGATTACAGGCATGAGCCACAATGCCCGGCCCTCCTCTTGTTGAATTCACACTTTTGTCATTATGAAGTCATTCTCTTTGTTCTTCGCATTATTATTTCCCCTGAAAGTTCTCAGATAATGTTTTTAAAATGACAGAGCCTCTACAGCTTTCATTTGATTACTGTTACTGTATCTATTTCCATCCTTTTTCTCCGTGTCTTTATATTTAGCATAGGTTTTTTATAGGCTGCACACAAGTTGTGTCTGCCTTTTTAAACACCCTTTGCCTTTTAATTGTACATTTGGCTCATTTACAGTGTGAAAGGAAAATAAGTCTTGGGACTCCAAAAATCACTAAGCTAAAGGGAAAAGTCAAGCTGGGAATTTCTTAGAGCAAACCTGCCTCTCATTCTATTCAAAGTCAACCCTCTGCTCGTTAAGTAAATGCATATTTGATTGCTTCCTTTTGAAAGGCTAATCAGAAACTCAAAAGAATGCTACCCTTTGTCTCTCACCTACCTGTAACCTGGAAGCCTCTTCCCTGCTTCCAGTTGTCCTGCCTTTCCAGATGGAACCAATCAACTTCTTACATATATTGATTGATGTCTCATGTCTCCCTAAAATGTATAAAACCAAGCTGTACCCCAACCACCTTGGACACATGTTGTCAGGACCTCCTGAGGCTGTGTCACAGGTGCTCATCCTCAACCTTGGCAAAATAAACTCTCAATTAACTGAGATCTGTCTCAGATATTTGGGGTTCACATTTTCGTAACCACTGAGAGATTCTGAGTGGAGGTGCCTCTGACCTTTGACAAATCTCCCATCGGTTCTTGGTACCAATTTGAATTATCTTTATGGCTCGAATGAATAGGACAATTTGCAGAGGCCTGGAAGTACCCCCTCCAGAGAATTCCTGATCTCCTCAAATTTGGTCAAGATCTAAAGTTTATTTTGCTACACAACTCCCTCTTCTTTGAGTTTTACTTGCTTCTAACACAAGGAAGGCAAGTTTTCCTGCTTTGATGTTGAAGGAAAGCTCCTTCTGGACTCCTTTATGGAGTTTGAGCTCTCTTCCAACAGGTAAGACAAGTTTAAGTTTTTTCCTGCATCTAGGATGATAGAGAGCAGTCTTCGGCCTGAGACCCATCCCTAGGTAAGTAACTGAATTGGGGTTTGTCTTGGCTAAAATTTAATTTCTCCTTGCTGTTAGAGTGCTCAGTAATAGTATAAGTTGTGGGATCGTTTGTTTTGCTTAACTGGCTTTTTTTTTTCGGTTGGTTGGTTGTTTCTGTTGTTCTTGTTGTTTCAGTCTTTCTCCCATTGGGTTTGACCAACTCTATTTGACTTGATCAAATCTGAAGGGAAGTTCCAAATTATGGAAACGCGGACTCCAAAGTGGCTAAATTCCCATACACACACACAAAAAGGTGGTGAGGTGGGGGGAGAAAAATGGCCAGCAAAAGGGAAACAAAAAGGAAAGATTTTTTATTTTGAGTACTTAAGGGTCTTTATTAACATAAGGAGGCCACCTTTTTGCTAGCCAGGCCAAACGGAAAGAGCAATGGCTGTCGCCTGGCGCTGCAGTTCCATAGCTAGAGTTCTGCCTTCTCTTTTCACCACAAAAGCCTGGATTTGGTTCCCAAATCAAGCCCTTTCTCATTTGATACTTGGTACTTCTGAAATAGGAGCAATTTGTCCTAGCTGAAATATGGTAATGAGATTTTAAAAGATTTTTTTAAAGGAGCTCAATTGGACTAAAGGTCAGCTTAATTAAAAGCTAACATCCAAGATTCCTCTGTGTGTGTGTGTGTATGTGTTTGTACTTAAAAGGCCCTCATGTTTTTGTTTTTGTTTTTTTCTCCTAGGACCTTGTTTTTTTTTTCAGCAAAAGTTTTTTCTTCTAGTTGAATGAATTCTGTTTTCTTCATTTACTTCTGCTGTCTCCCCTTTCTCTTGCACCCTCTGCTGCATGAGAGACCTAAAATAGTTTTGGTAGATTGGGATTCCTTAAAGAAAACAGAAAAGGTGCCAGACTCCCTTTTGGGGAGAAACCTCTGTTTTTCCTTATGGAACCCCAAGAGTGTAAACAGACAAGTTCATCTCAGCTCTTAAACTGCTTGCTTTTGTATTGTGTTACCTGATTTTTTTACTAAAATAGCTATTGGAACAGAGACTACTGTTGTGCTTTTAAGGAGGAGTGGTTTAGACACTTATAAATGTTTTTAAAAACATTTTTAAGTGCACTGTAGCAGGGCACAGTGGCTCACGCCTGTAATCCCAGCACTTTGGGAGGCCAAGGCTGGCGGATCATGAGGTCAGGAGATCGAGACCATCCTGGCTAACACGGTGAAACCCCATCTCTACTAAAAATACAAAAAAATTAGCCGGGTTTGGTAGTGGGCGCCTGTAGTCCCAGCTACTCTGGAGGCTGAGGCAGGAGAATGGCGTGAACCCAGGACGCGGAGCTTGCAGTGAGCTGAGATCGCGCCACTCTATTCCAGCCTGGGCGACAGAGCGAGACTCTCTCTCAAAAAAAAAAAAAAAAAATTTTTTTTAAGTGCACTGTAAAAGCATCATGTGGTCTAGCCTCATAATAATTCTCCCTTTTTGGAGACCCAGGATTCCAGTGATGGCTGTGCCCAGAGCTCAGAGATCCAGTTAAAATATAGGTAGTCTCTATCTAAATAAATTGGTCCCCTTAGACAATCCTATGATAGATTTCTGTAATTTTATGTTTGATTTGGCATACATCTTTAATCTCCCTCTAGCACCACCAGACTTTTTCTCTCTGTACCTTGAGATGTAAATTTTGCTGATTTTCACCTAAAAATTATTTCCTTCAATATGCAGATTTAGGGCTATTTAGCTGACAACTGCCAGAGTAATGAAACAGGTTATCAAGAGTTTGCAAGCCTAAGATAGGAAAAAAAAAAGAGGTCTTATGAATCAATAAGATGTACTTCTATTGGTATGCCTAATACTGTTACCAGTGGAGGGTCTTGACTACAAGTTGTCCAGGTCCTTGGCATTTTGAACAAAGAATTGAACAAAACTCACAAATAAAGTAGCAGAGGAATGAAACACAGGAACACAGCAGTGAAAGCAGGAATTTGTTAAAAAGAGAAAGCACTCCACAGGGTGAGAGTGGGCCCCAGCAACCAGCTCAAAGACCCAGTTACAAATTGTTTTGGGCTTTAAGTACCCTATTTGAGGTTTTTTTTTATTATTATTTTTTTCGGAGTTTTGCTCTTTTGCCCAGGCTGGAGTGCAGTGGCGTGATCTCAGCTAACTGCAACCTCTGCCTTCCAGGTTCAAGTGATTCGCCTGCCTCAGCCTCCCGAATAGCTGGGATTACAGGTGCCTGCCACCACACCCGGCTAATTTTTGTACTTTTAGTAGAGACTGGGTTTCACCATACTGGCCGGGTTGGTCTCAAACTCTTGACCTCGTGATCTGCCTGCCTCGGCATACCAAAGTGCTGGGATTACAGGCATAAGCCACCCGGCCCATTTGAGGTTCTTATTGGCTACCGCTTATCTGGATTTGGTCTGTGGCTAATTTAAGGCTGAGGTAAATTGGCGCCCTGTGCAGATGAAGGGATGGTCCCTGCTTGGCCCATAGCCAACCCAAGGCACTCTCCTTTTCCCCCTGAGACGTGGTGGAAGGGGGAGGGCTGTAGCAAGAGTAGCCTTTGATCTTTTATTACCTGGGGTGGGGAGACAGGGTTTTTCTCTTTTGATTTATCTGTAGGAAGTTTGTGTTAGTTGGCCTTAGGTTCCCTGCCCACAGACCCAGGTGTTTTCCTTTTATCCAGCTTTGGGAAGTCAGCTTGAATGGGCCTTAGATTCCCTGCCCCCCCAGGCCTTGGTGTTTTGTCTTTTTTTTTTCTTTTCTTTTTTTTTTTTTTTTTTTTTGCGACAGAGTCTCCTCCGTTGCCCAGGCTGGAGTGCAGTGGCGTGATCTCGGCTCACTGCAAGCTCCACCTCCCGGGTTCACGCCATTCTCCTGCCTCAGCCTCCCGAGTAGCTGGGACTACAGGCACCCGCCACCATGCCTGCCTAATTTTTTGTATTTTTTAGTGAAGATGCGGTTTCACCATGTTAGCCAGGGTGGTCTCAATCTCCTGACCTCGTGATCCACCCACCTCGGCCTCCCAAAGTGCTGGGATTACAGGCATGAGCCACCGCACCTGGCTGTTTTTTCTTTTAGGAAGTCAGCACAAATGGGCCTTACGTTTCCTGTCTCCTACCCTATTCTCCTGGCTCAATATGTCTATGTATTTATGTGTTGCATACACAATATTTCACTACTAAAAATATATAAAAGGACTGTAATTAGTTGACTGGTTAGAGAGTGGGTGCAGCCCATGGAGGGTGAGCTGAACCAGGGTGGGGCATTGCCTCACCCAGGAAGCGCAAGGGGTCATGGAACTCCTTCCTCTAGCAAAGGGAAGCTGTGAGGGACCATGCCATGAGGGATGGTGCATTCTGGCCCAGATACTATGCTTTTCCCACAGTCTTTGCAACCCGCAGACCAGGAGATTCCCTCAGGTGCCTATACAACCAGGACCCTGGGTTTCAAGCACAAAACGGGGTGGCTGTTTGGGCAGTGACCAAGCTAGCAGCAGGAGTTTTTTGCATACCCCAGTGGTATCTGGAACACCAGCAAGACAGAACTGTTTATTCCCCTAGAAAGGGGCCTGAAGCCAGGGAGCCAAGTGGTCTAGCTCAGTGGATCTCACCCCCACGGAGCCCAGAAAGCTAAGATCCACTGGATTGAAATTCTCGCTGCCAGCACAGCAGTCTGAAGTCGACCTGGGATGCTAGAGCTTGGTGGGGGAAGGGGTGTCTGCCATTACTGAGGCTTGAGTAGGTGGTTTTCCCCTCATAGTGTAAACAAAGCCACTGGGAAGTTTGAACTGGGCAGAGCCCACTACAGCGTGGCAGAGCCACTGTAGCCAGGCTGCCTCTTTAGATTCCTCCTCTCCTGGAAGGGCATCTCTGAAAGAAAGGCAGCAGCCCCAGTCAGGGGCTTATAGATAAAACTCCTATCTCCCTGGGACAGAGCACCTGGGGGGAAGGGGTGGCTGTGGGCACAGCTTCAGCAGACTTAAATGTTCCTGCCTGCTGGCTCTGAAGAGAGCAGTGGATCTCCCAGCACAGTGCTCGAGCTCTGCTAAGGGACAGACTGCCTCCTCAAGTGTGTCCCTGACCCCCATGCCTTCTGACTGGGGGACACCTCCCAGCAGGTGTTGACAGACACCTCATACAGGAGAGCTCTGGCTGGCATCTGGTGGGTGCCCCTCTGGGACAAAGCTTCCAGAGGAGGGAACAGGCAGCAATCTTAGCAGTTTTGCAGCCTCTGCTGGTGATACCCAGGGTCTGGAGGGGACCTCCAGCAAACTCCAGCAGACCTTCAGCAGAGGGGCCTGACTGTTAGAAGGAAAACTAACAGAGAGGAATGGCATCAACATCAACAAAAAGGACATCCACACAAAAACCCCATCTGAAGGTCACCAACATCAAAAACCAAAGGTAGATAAATCCACAAAGATGAGGAAAAATCAGCACAAAAAGGCCAAAAATTCCAAAAACCAGAATGCCTCTTCTCCTCCAAAGGATCACAACTCCTCACCAGCAGGGGAACAAAACTGGAGGGAGAATGAATATAATGAATTGACAGAAGTAGGCTTCAGAAGGTGGGTAGTAACAAACTCCTCTGAGCTAAAGGAGCATGTTCTAACTCAATGCAAGGAAGCTAAGAACCTTGAAAAATGGTTAGAGGAATTGCTAACTAGAATAACCAGTTTAGAGAAGAACATAAATGACATGATGGAGCTGAAAAACACAGCACGAGAACTTCATTAAACATACACAAGTATCAATAGCCAAATCAATCAAGTGGAAAAAAGGATATCAGAGATTGAAGATCAACTTAATGAAATGAAGTGTGAAGACAAGATTAGAGAAAAAAGAATGAAAAGGAATGAACAAAGCCTTCAAGAAATATGGGACTATGTGAAAAGACCAAACCTATGTTTGATTGGTGTACCTGAAAGTGACGGGGAGAATGGAACCAATCTGGAAAACACTCTTCAGGATATTATCCAGCGGAACTTCCCCAACTTGCCAAGACAGGCCAACATTCAAATTCAGGAACCGAGAGAACACCACAAAGTTACTCCTTGAGAAGAGCAACCCCAAGACACATAATTGTCAGATTCACCAAGATCGAAATGAAGGAAAAGATGTTAAGGGCAGCCAGAGAGAAAGGTCAGGTTACCCACAAAGGGAAGATGATCAGACTAACAGTGGATCTCTCTGCAGAAACGCTATAAGCCAGAACAGAGTGGGGACCAATATTCAACATTCTTAAAGCAAATAATTTTCAAACTAGAATTTCATATCCAGCCAAACTAAGCTTCATAAGTGAAGGAGAAATAAAATCCTTTATAGACAAGCAAATGCTGAGAGATTTTGTCACTACCAGGCTTGCCTTACAAGAGCTCCTGAAGGAAGCACTAAATATGGAAAGGTGAAACCGGTACCAGCCACTGCAAAAACATACCAAATTGTAAAGACCATCAACACTATGAAGAAACTGCATCAACTAATGGGCAAAATAACCAGCTAGCAACATAATGATAGGATTAAATTCACACTAAACAATACTAACCTTAAATGTAAATGGGATAAATGCCCCAATTAAAAGATACAGACTGGCAAATTGGATAAAGAGTCAAGATCCATCGGTGCACTGTATTCAGGAGACCCATCTCACTTGCAAAGACACACATAGGCTCAAAATAAAGGGGTGGAGGAATATTTACCAAGCAAATGGAAAGCAAAAAGAAGCAGGGGTTCCAGTCCTAGTTTCTGATAAAACAGACTTTAAGCCAACAAAGATAAAAAAAGACAGAGGGGAGGGCATTACATAATGGTAAATGGATCAACGCAGCAAGAAGAGCTAACTATCCTAAATATATAAGCACCCAATACAGGAGAACCCAGATTCATAAAGCAAGTTCTTAGAGACCTACGAAGAGGCTTAAACTCCCACACAATAATAGTGGGAGAAGGTAACACCCCACTGTCAATATTAGATCAACAAGACAGAAAATAATCAAAGGTATTCAGGACTTGAACTCAGCTCCAGACCAAGCGGACCTAACAGGCATCTACAGAACTCTCCACCCAAATCAAAAGAATATACATTCTTCTCAGCACCACATCGCACTTGCTCTAAAATTGACCATGTAATTGGAAGTAAAACACTCCCCAGCAAACGCAAAATAATGGAACTCATAACGAACAGTCTCTCAGACCACAGTGCAATCAAATTAGAACGCAGGATTAAGAAACTCACTCAACTCACTCAAAACTACACAACTACATGGAAACTGAACAACCTGCTCCTGAATGACTACTGGGTAAATAATAAAATTAAGGCAGAAGTAAATAATGAGAAACCAATGAGAACAAAGATAAAACATACCAGAATCTCTGGGACACAGCTACAGCAGTGTTTAGAGAGAAATTTGTAGCACTAAATGCACACAGGAGAAAGCAGGAAAGATCTAAAATTGACACCCTAACATCACAATTAAAAGAACTAGAGAAGCAAGAGAATTCAAAAGCTAGCAGAAGACAAGAAATAACTAAGATCAGAGCAGAAATGAAGGAGATAGAGATACAAAAAACTCTTCAAAAAATCAATGAATCCAGGAGCTGGTTTTTTGAAAAGATTAACAAAATAGACTTCTAGCCAGACTAATAAAGAAGAAAAGAGAGAAGAATCAAATAGACACAATAAAAAATGATAAAGGAGATATCACCACTGATCCCACAGAAATACAAACTACCATCAGAGAATACTATAAACACCTCTATGCAAATAAACCAGACAATCTAGAAGAAATGGATAAATTCCTGGACACATATACCCTTCCAAGACTAAACCAGGAAGAAGTCAAATCCCTGAATAGACCAATAACAAGTTCTGAAATTGAGGCAGTAATTAATAGCCTACTGGCCAAAAAAAGCCCAGGACCAGATGGATCTACAGCCGAATTCTACCAGAGGCACAAAGAGGAGCTGGTACCATTCCTTTGGAAATTATTTCAAACAATAGAAAAAGAGGGACTCCTCCCTAACTCATTTTATGAGGCCAGCATAACCCTTATACCTAAACCTGGCTGAGACACAACAAAAAAAAGAAAATTTCAGGCCAATATCCCTGATGAACATTGATGCAAAAATCCTCAATAAAATACTGGCAAACCAAATCCAACAGCACATCAAAAAGCCTGTCCACCACCATCAAGTCAGCTTCATCTCTGGGATGCAAGGCTGGTTCAACATTCACAAATTAATCAACATAATCCATCACATGAACAGAAACAATGATAAAAACCACATGATTGTCTCAATAGATGCAGAAAAGGCCTTTGATAAAATTCAACACCGCTTCATCCTAAAAACTCTCAATAAACTAGGTATCGATTGAACATATCTCAAAATAACAAGAGCTATTTATGACAAATCCACAGCCAATATCATACTGAATGGGCAAAGTCTGGAAGTGTTCCTTGAAAGCTGGCAGAAGACAAGGATGCCCTCTCTCACCACTCCTATTCAACATAGTATTGGAAATTCTGGCCAGGGTAATCAGACAAGAGAAAGAAATAAAGGGTATTCAAATAGGAAGAGAGGAAGTCAAATTGTCTCTGTTGGTAGACGACATGATTATATATTTAGAAAACCCCATTATGTCAGCCCAAAATCTCCTTAAGCTGATAAGCAACTTAGCAATGTGTCAGGATACAAAATCAATGTGTAAAAATCACGAGCATTCCTATACACCAATAATAGACAAACAGCCAAATCATGAGTCAACTCCCATTCACAATTGCTACAAAGAGAATAAAATACCTAGGAATACAACTTACAAGGGATGTGAAGGACCTCTTTAAGGAGAACTACAAACCACTGCTCATGGAAGTAAGAGAGGACACAAACAAATGGAAAAACATTCCATGCTTATGGATAGGAAGAATCAATATTGTGAAAATTGCCATACTCCCCAAAGTAATTTATAGACTCAATGCTATCCCCATCAAGCTACTGTTGACTTTCTTCACCAAATTAGAAAAAACTACTTTAAACTTCATATGGAACCAAAAAAGAGCCTGTATAGCCAAGACAATCCTAAGCAAAAAGAACAAAACTGGAGGCATCACACTACCTGACTTCACATGAT
This sequence comes from Symphalangus syndactylus, assembly GCF_028878055.3. Lineage (NCBI taxonomy): Eukaryota > Metazoa > Chordata > Mammalia > Primates > Hylobatidae > Symphalangus > Symphalangus syndactylus. The sequence goes on from NC_072431.2 coordinate 75,357,805, forward strand.
ACTACAAGTCTACAGTAACCAAAACAGCATGGTACTGGTATGAAAATAGATATATAGACCAATGGAACAGAACTGAGGCCTCAGAAATAACACCACACATCTACAACCATCTGATCTTTGAGAAACCTGACAAAAATAAGCAGTGGGGAAAGGATTCCCTATTTAATAAATGGTGTTGGGAAAACTGGCTAGCCATATGCAGAAAACTGAAACTGGGCCCCTTCCTTACACCTTATAGAAAAATTAACTCAAGATAAATTAAAGACTTAAACATTAAAATTAAAAGCATAAAAACCTGAGAAGAAAGCCTGGGAAATAACATTCAGGACATACGCATGGGCAAAGACTTCATGAGTAAAACATCAAAAGCAATGGCAACAAAAGCCAACATTGACGAATGGAATTTAATTAAACTAAAGAGCTTCTGCACAGCAAAAGAAACTATCATCAGAGTGAACAGGTAACCTATAGAATGGGAGAAAATTTTTGCAATCTGTCCATATGACAAAGGACTAATATCCAGAATCTACAATGAACTTAAACAAATTTACAAGAAGAAAACAAACAACCCCATCAAAAAGTGGGTGAAGGGTATGAACAGACACTTCTCAAAAGAAGACATTTATGTGGCCAACAAACATATAAAAAAAACCTCATAATTGCTGGTCATTCAAGTTTCATGCAAATGAAACTTGAGTGATTACACCAATCCCTGATTTTGGGAGTTGGTAAACTCAAGCAGAATTACTTTACGATTTAGCAATGCCTTACTCTTCGGGTAGTTTTTAGCAATGCCTTAGTCTTGGGGTAGATTTTGCTTGTCTGGTATTGTTTACTGGTAATCTTCTGTGTTTCATACTGATTCTGTAAACCAAAAAGTATCTGAGACAGGTCTCAGTCAATTTAGAAGTTTATTTTGACAAAGTTAAGGACATGCCCAGAAGAAATACACATGAAATCACAGAAACAGTCTATGCTCTGTGCCTTTCTTCAAAGATGGTTCTGAGGGCTTCAGTATTTAAAGAGAAGAAGTGGGCTGGAGGGGAGAGGGAGAGGGGATGGTCACATTATTGAATGCATATTTGTAAGAGGAAATGAGCAGGTAGGGAATAGTCAATCACGTATTCCTCTTATGCTCAGTAAATCAGCTCTTTACATAAGATAATGTGAACGTACAGTAGCTACTTGTGGAGATATTTAACTTTTAATCTGTAGCTTTCTGCTAGAAACAGGAAAGGCAGCTTCTTGCAAGACTCATCTTTCAGTTTAATTTTTTTTCTTTTGATACAGTGAATTGAAGTCCCAAGTTTTTAGTTTCCTTTCACAATCCTCAACCTATTCTGCTTCATGCAGAACCAATTGTTTCCTTGGACTTGAGAAAATAAATATATAAACTGTAGAAAAGCCTCAATATCTGTCTTCAGTTGTTTTAAGTTAGCAGCTATAAAACCATTTTCAGCGCATCCTGCTGAAGGTGGTGGCATGAGCTTTGTGGGAGCGTGGTAGACTTCACAGGGATGCTTCACCCCAGGTGGGAGGACATAGCAGGACCTCTGGGAGGCATCTGCCATTCAAATAGCTTCCCCTGAAAATGGTGAGATGCTGGATCATAATCTCCACTTCAAGTGCATCTTGTAAGCGATGATGTGGCCATCTGCTCCATTTCCCAAGCTCTATTTTCATTCTGGTTAGTTACTGCATGTAATTGTACAATTATAGAAGGTGGCACTGTCTGTCAGTGTCTGTTCAGTAAATATGTGAGCAGATTGGGGTTTTGTATTTTAACTACTTCACACTCAGAGTTTCTAAGTTACAACTGAAATTCTATGCACTGCATATTCTTTGTAACTTCTGTCTGACTCTATATACATTAAAACACATGATCAAGACCCTGATAGAAGAAAAACTTCAGCCAAATTACATTTAAAGGAGTTTAATTGAGCAATGAATGATTCACAAATGGGGCAGCCTCCTGAGCCAGAACAGGCTCAGACTTTGGCGCAGCCATGTGGTGGAAGAAGATTTATGACAGAAAAAGGAAAGTAATGTACAGAAAACGGAAGTGAGGTACATAAACAGCTTGTCATTTGCCTTACTTGAACATAGTTTGAACAGCTGGCTACATTTGATTGGCCAAAACTCTGTGATTGGCACAAGGAGGTGTCTTGTGACACCTCCGCTTGTTATAGTTTATGATGTACAGAAAAACCTTTAGGCTGAACTTAAAATACGTAAGGAGGCAGCTTTAGGCTAAACTTGATTAAAAAACCCTAAATACTTTAGTCAGGGCACAACTGATATTAGAAAACAAAATTTCTTGGTATCTTTACTATTTTCTTATTACAATAACAATGATTATTTTTATAAAAGCATTTACCAAGCTATAAAATGAAATTTATCCTTCTGTTGGAAGCTAGTCTTCTGCCTGTTGGTAGTTTAATGATAATGCAACCAAGGAGCTGTTTGAATGCTCCTCTATAACAAAGTTGGCTACAGTAAGATAACAAGCACACAGTGTCATAAGTCACACACTACAAGAACCTGTCATTTAGTTCAACACAGCAGGGTGGACGGGTTTTCTTTTGCTATAGTGAATTGACGTCCCAAGTTTTTAGTTTCCTTGAAAAAATACCTCTGCACACAATGGAAGTTGGCTGGAATTGCAGGCAGGACTGACACAGAAGTTTGCTTCTGGTATTCTCAGCACTGCTTTTCTACAGCTTTCTCCTTCCCTGTTATATTCTTCTGCTCATCCTCCTCCACTTAGGTGCTCAGAATTTTTCTGTTCCCCATTGACACAAGAGATGACTTTTTTTTTTTTTTTTAATTTTAAGACGGAGTCTCACTTTGTCATCCAGGCTGGAGTGCAGTGGCACAATCTTGGCTCACTGCAACCTCTACCTCCTGGGTTCAAGTGATTCTCCTGCCTCAGCCTCCTGAGTAGCTGGGATTACAGGCATGCACCACCACCCCTGACTAATTTTTGTATTTTTAGTAGAGACGGGGTTTTGCCATGTTGGCCAGGCTGGTCTTGAACTCCTGACCTCAAGTGATCCGCCTGCCTTAGCTTCCCACAGTGTTGGGATTACAGGTGTGAGCCACCACACCCAGCCTGAAGAGAAGGCAAAACATTGATTCACTCCTCTTAACCCATATCATGAGTTAAAGAGGACATTGCCAGGAGGCCTATCTCTTCTAGAAGGGCATCATTTGTTATGTCCTTTTTCATGGTTTAGAGTAAAAGAGGCAATGATTAGAAATGTATCCCTCATAATAAGCTCTATAGCAAATTCTACTGTAAAGGCTATGGTTACACAGCAGACTTTAAATTCTTTTATGAAAGTTACGCTAAACAATAGAATTGCTCTAGATTACTTACCGGCTAAATAGCAGTATCTGTGAAGCTGCTGGCACTTATGACCTATGGAGAAAACATGGGGTAATACAGAGATTCAGTTATAGGGGTTTAATGAAAAGACTGCTTAGTTAAGCGAGTAGACTCTTTATCTAGCTCATTCTTTCATTTAATTTTAGGTGGTTTGGTTTATGGGGACCCTGGGTAAGGAGCATTCTCCAAACTCTCAGTGTTATCCTCCAGATAGCCATAATAGTAATCTTCCTGGTGCACTTCATTCCCTCAAAGGTTTTAAATGTTTGCATGCAGCCATCTCTAGAGTGTCAAATGGTCTGTCTTCAACGGGAATGACAAGAACTGAAAGGAATCTGCAACCATGGGGACACCATAACCTATGAATGACGTGCTGAAGCGAGAAACCCAAAATGATGGTAACAGAGTGGCACTAAGGCCCAAGTTTTAGTCACACTCTCACCTAAGTGAGAACCTAAGTAAAATTTTTAAACAAAATCATGAGAAGCCATTGTTTTGGAGCTTATGCACTAGGCTCCAACAGACCAAACCAAACAAAAATGGAGTCGCTTGTGCTAAATGTCACATAATCAAACTAAGATTTTAAGGAAACACTTAGGTCCTAGAACAGACCAGGTTTTGTTTTTCTCTCTAAACAGGATGTTCCAGCATAAGGAGCTACCCTCTACTCAGTCCTTGCTCCTACCTTTGCAAAACTCACTGTTCTACTGTTCCCCAGTGGGCTTCAAGGCCGAATAGTACGTTTACCTTGGTGATAATGACATCAATGACTAAAGTTTTGGTCAATCTCTGAAAATTAAGAAAATGGACTAAAAGGGGAGAATTGTTAAGGTTAATGAATATGGCCTGAGAAGGACTCTGTACTTCTATATTTGAGTCCTTGTGGATGAACTGCAACCTAACTTAACAGGTAGACACGATTGAGAACCTAACAAAAGAGTGTGCGCCTGTAACATTAGCTGAGACCTGGCCAATCCCAGCAGCCATTCTTCAACCATTCATGCACCGCTGAGTGTTCAAACGGTGTTCAAACAAGGCAAACACCAGCCTGTAACCAGTCCAGCTGTTCTGTACCTCACTGCTGATTTTTATACGTCATTTCCCTTTTTTTTGTTTATAATTTTTTTCTGACCACACGGCAACCCTGGAGTCTCTCTGAGCCTAATGTGATTCTGGGGACTGCCCAATTTGTGAATGGTTCGTTTCTCAAATAAACTCCTTTAAATTTAATTGGCTGAAGTTTTTCTTTTAACAGTTGTATAATTTACGCAATTTCCAAATTCGCACTACTATAAATAACTGTACAATGAATACTGCGTTCTTTTTTCTTTCTCTTTCTTGTTCCTTTTTTTTTTTTTTGAGACAAGGTCTCACTCTATCACCCAGGCTAGTGTGCAGTGGTGTGATCTCAGCTCATTGCAGCCTCGACTTTCTGGGCTCAAGCGATTTTCCCACCTCAGCCCCCAAGTGGTTAGGACTACAGGCTTGCACCACCACACCTGGCTAACTTTTGTACTTTTTGTAGAGACTGGGTTTTGCCATGTTGTCCGGGCTGGTCTCAAACTCCTGAGCTCAAACAATCTGCCTGCCTTGGCCTCCCAAACATATATTCTTGTTGACTTATTCACTTCTAATCTTACAACAAATTCTTACATATAAAGTGAACACATGACATTTTGGGGGCTTTTTATGAACACTGCTGAGTTGCCTTTCCCAAGGACTTTCCTACCTGCGGGGGATAAGGGGTGGGGGCGAGGCAGGGGAGGCTCCTAAAATCTTGCCAGGCAATGGCTACAGCTTCTGAGCCTCCCCTGGAGAGGATCATTCTGTAAGGGCCTCTCAGGGGTGGATCTGTCTGAGGCACTTGGGGAGGAAATCAGCAGCCCCGTGTCAAGTTTATTGCTTCACAGCTTTCCTCTCGGCGCTTACCTTAATCCTTTCCTTTCTTCCTCGCCCGGGCTGAGCTCTCTGGGTCTGGGCCTGCAGGATAGGGTTGGTGGGGTGGGGATGCTCCATTTCTTCCCACCTCCACACCGGGGTCTGACCTCCCTGAGCAGCACAGGAAGGCGAGCCTGCCTGGAACCCCAAATAATTAGGAACTACTGCCATCTAGTGTTGGCAGTGCTGTAAAGATTTAAACGTTAAAACCCACTCCAAGCCCTGAAGAGCACCGCCTTCCCCATGGCCACCCCTCAGGGACCCTACAGGCTAGAGCAGTGCAGGCCTGAGCTAGAAAATGCTCATCAGGAGAATTAAACATCTGGGGAAGGATTATGAAATCTAATTTAGAATGGCTTGGGACTGCCAGAGAGGAAGTGGGGAGTCCAGATAGAAGACTGAAGAGAAATTTTCTTGAAAGATAGATCACATTAATTAGAGGATGGCAGCAAATACAGGGTTAAGGAAGAAACAAGTATCTGGGGAAAACACTTCTTGGGATGCCTAGGAGGTGTACAGAATCTCCCATGAGTCTCAAGACAGTCCCAAGGCTTGCGGAGTTAAAAGAGCCCTCCCAGCTCACTCAGCCCACTTGGGAAGAGCCATTGGTGCTGCTGTCCCCAGGACTCTGCTCTGAGACCTGCCCTGCATTCCAGCCTGCGCCCTGCTCTGAGACCCAGCCTGGGTTCTTCTCTGAGATCTTCCCCATGTTCCAGCCTGGGCCCTGCTCCAAGATCTGCCCCGTGTTCTAGCCTGGGTCCTGCTCCCAGATTCGCCCTGTGTTCCAGCCTGGGCCCTGCTCTGAGACCCACCCTGTGTTCCAGCCTAGGCCCTGATCCGAGATCCAGCCTGGGTTCTTCTCTGAGACCTGCCCCCTGTTCCAGCCTGGGTCCTGCTCTGAGACTTGCCCTGCATTTCAGCCTGGGTCCTGCTCTGAGACCTGCCTTGTATTCCAGCCTGGGTTCTTCTCTGAGACCCGCCCTGTGTTCTCTACTGGGTTCTGTCTCTCTGACTCAAAAATGATGGTGGTGGTGGTGCAGTTTCTTGGGCGGGGGGATGAGGTTAGAGCTGTTCAGCCCTCGGGCTGCTGACACCACTGTGGGCTACAGGGGCAGCTTCACTCCGGGGGTTCAAACCCCATTTCAGCCACCTTTTTATTTGTTGTGGAAACTTAGGTAATTTCTTAAACTTCTCAAGGACTCAGTGTAATAGGGTGAATAGTGACTTTCAAAATCCGTCTCCACCCAGGACCTCAGAATGTGACAAATTTCCGTATTTGGAAATAAGGTCTTTGCAGATATAATTAGTTGAGTTCATCCTGGATTTGGGTGGGTCTTCAAATGTGATTTATAAGATGATGGAAAGAGATGCAGAGACACACAGAGGGGAAGCCCATGTGCAGGAGGGGCTGGAGTGATGCGTCCACAAGCCAAGGAGCCGAGGGATTGCTGGGAGCCACCGGCATCTCAGAAGAGGCAAGGGACTATTCTTCCCTGGAACCTTGAGAGGGGGCGTGGCCCTGCTGATGCCTTGATTTGGAGCTCTTGGTCTCCAGAACCCTGACAGAATGCATGTCTGCTGTTTTAAGCCATGGGTTTATGGTAGTTTGTTAGAGCAGCGGTGGAAACAAATACACCTAGTTTCCTGAGAAGCAGAATGGGGCTAGCACCACCTCGGAGGTGCTGGCGATGAAGCCACGCAGTATTTCATGAATGACTGGGAAGTCACCTCCCATCGCTGGGCCACAACGGCTAGATGGTGGAAGGCCCTCACTTTCTGCCAGGTGCATGGTAACCACTTAACAAACGTTAGCAGTCATCACTTAGGCTGGTTCTTTGCTTTTAAGGGTCTGCACGGAGACAGCCTCCTGGTCCTGGGGACTTCGTCCCATTCCATCTCAAGTAGCATCCCTGTAGCCCTTCCACTCCTCACCCGGTTAGCAAATCCCTCAGGCCAACACCTCTCTGGCACCGGGGCACCTTGATGGTCCTTTCGTCCATTCCTCAGTGCACTGTGCCCTGGGGAACGTGGCCTCCTTTCAGTTCCTCAACCACCCCTGAGGTCCCAGGGCACCCCCTCCCTGGGGATCCTCCAAATGCTGCCTTCCCATCTCTCCTGAAGGGCTGGTGGACATTCTACCTGCATTATAGACTCTGGCTGGCTAGAGGGGACCCTGGGAGCAGTGCCCCATCAGTATTTCAGGGAGTGGCTAACACCCACCACATGGCCAGGACCCGGCCGCAGAGGGGCTGGAGCAGCCCTGGAGGTTAGGCTGCGTTCCATTCCCACTAAGCCCTGTCGTCCACGTCTGAAATGAATCCCAGTGTCTCAGCCACAGCCAACACCCTCATAGACACCCACGCTGTCCCCTCAGAGTGGAAGTCAACTCCAATACCTGCTTCCAGACAGTCTCAGCCTCTGCCCCCAGCTCCCATCTCTGTCACCAGGTGCACACCTTGCCCACACAGTGTCATCTGTTTCCTGCAGGCAGAGCAATACCAGACATAAGATAGAGGTCATGGAGTCCAGAATCTTCTGCGTGGGTCGCTGAGGCTGCCACGGAAACAGGCATTGGGAGCTGAGTGAGTCAGGGTATAACATGTTTACGCAGCACCTCCCATGTGCCAGGCATAGTGCTATGTTATGGGATTTTAAAAATAAGTGAGAATCTACTCTGTTGCTTTGCTGGTGAGGCTGCCAAGTTGACCTCCATCTCTCCTTTCTGTGTGAAAACATCTAGGAGCTATAATTTTAGAAACTCAATGGATTATAAAATAATTTTATCACTGACCATCTATTAAATACCTGGGAAACTTCACAGCTTCAGGCTCACTGGCATGAGTCTTTCTGTATCCAAGAGGTGGAGTTTATATGTCCTTTTTAGTTCAGGTGGTTTTTAAACATGTCTGAGAATTCTTTGACACTCCTTCTATCAAGGGGGGCGGTCTATGTCTCCTCCCCTGTGACCTGGTTAGCTGGGGCTGCCAGAAAAAAGTACCAACGATGGAGTGGCTTCAACAATGGAAATTTCTCGCAGTTTTGGAGGGTGAAAGTCAAAGTTCTGGAGGGTGAAAGTCAGAAAGTTCTGGAGGGTGAAAGTCACACCAGCATGGTCAGGTTCTGGCGTGGGCCCTGCCTGGCTTGCAGACAGTGGTTTCTCGCTTTTTTCTCACATGGCTGAGAGAGAGAGAGAGAGAGGGAGCAAGCTCTGTGGCATCTCTATAAGGGCACTGATCCCATGATGATGGCCTCACCCTTATGACCTCATCCAAACCTAATTACCTAAACCCCAAAGGCCTCATCTCCAAACATCACGTCAGGGGTCAGGTCTTCAGCATGTGAATTTCGTGGACACACCTCAGTCCATAGCACATTGAGCCTTTGCAGTTCCCTCAATGAGTAAAACGTGGTGATGCTGTGTATGAGTCGGTGTTCACACTGCTGTAAAGAACTACTGAGACTGAGTAATTAATAAAGGTAAGAGGTTTAATTGAATCACAGTTCAGCATGGCTGGGGAGGCCTCAGGAAACTTAAAATCATAGCAGAAGGCAAAGGGGAAGCAAGGCACCCTCTTCATAAGTTGAAGGCAGAAGGAAGTAGAAGTGCTGAGCAAAGGAGGAAGAGCCCCTTATAAACCCATCAGAACTCGTGAGAACTCACTCTCACGAGAACAGCATGGGGGAAACTACCCCCGTGATTCAATCACCTCCACCTGGTCTTTCCCTTGACATGTGGGGATTATGGTGACTACAATTCAAGATGAGATTTGGGTGGGCTCATGAAGTCTAACCATATGATGCTATGTGCCTTCCAAGGGTGACCTAGACGAGGTCCTAATGGTTTCTCTTGGGACACTCACTTATGGAACCCAGCAGCCATGCTGTGAGGAAGCCCAGGCCTCACTGAAAGTCTGTGGACAGATGTCCCACCAACAGCCCCAGCAGAAGACCCAGCTGACAGCCAGCATCACCCACCAGTGAGGTGTGTAGGAAAGAAGCCTAAGAGAGGATTCCAGCCCCAGCCACTGCCTGACCACGTGACAGAGTCTACATAAGAACCCCATGGCAGGGTCCAGCCAGGCCCCAGAGCTGCATGTGGGTCATAATTATAACAAATGATTATTATGGTTTATGCCACATGGTCAGAGATACCTAAAGTAGCAATCTCCACTGGCTGTTTGTTTAGCTAAGGCCCTTTCTACCATATCCTGACTTGAGTGGGAATGCTCCCCTGCACCCCTGCATGCCTGCCTGCATTGAAAGAAAGGGCTGCAACTTTGTGTCCCTTCACCAGGCTTACACTTAGCCTCAGCGACAGTCAGATCGTGAAGCTCTTTGTCTGTAGCCATGGTTCTCAGCCGCAGCTGCGTATTAGAATCACCCGGGGAGATTTTCAGAATTCTTATGCCTAGGTTACAACCCAGACCAGTTAAATCATAATCTTCGTGAGTGTGGCCCTGAAATCAATATTTTTCAAAGCTCTCCAGGGATCTGAATGTGCAGCCCAGCTAGAGAATGACGGAGAGAGTGGGTGAGGCTCAGGCCCACCCTGTTGTAGAAGGGCAGCCACCCCCACCACCAGAAGCAGTGATGCCAGCACCCCTTCTCTGGAGGGGCACTGGAACTCTCACAGGGGAAATAGAAATTTGGGCACAGGGATCTATTTTCTCTATTTCGCGTCAGTGAAGTATGTCATACCTGAACCAGCTTATTCTTTTACCTAATGCCCTCCTCTCTTTTTATCAGACCCAGCACCCGTTTCCTTTGGGAAGGGTCTTCTGATCATTCCAGGTGTATCAGTTGTCTTTTGCTGCACTACAAATTACTGCAAAACTTAGAAGGTTAAAACAGCAATAAACATGTATTGTTTCATCCCCTTTTGTGGGTCAGGAATTCAGGAGGGCTTAGCTGGATGGCTGTGACTTGGAGTTGCCATCCAGATGTCAGGGAAGAGTGTAGACACCTGACCACCTCCCTGGTGGGGCACGCATGTGTCTGACATGTTGATACTCACTGTTGACAGGCAGCCTTGGTGCCTCACCATGGGGGCTTCTGCATAGGGTTGCTCAGTTTCCCCACAACGTGGTGTGTCAGAGCTTGCAATCCAGAGAGACAGAGGGGAAAACTGCAGTGTCCTTTTATGACCTGAGCTTATAACCCACACATCATCATTTTTGCAAGATCCAAGAGGTACACAGGCCAGGCGTATTCACTATGGAGGGGGCTCCTCAGGGGCATGGCTATCTGGTGTTGGGAATCCCCGGGGGTCATCCTGGAAGCTGGCCCTCCCATCAGGCCCCAGTCACCCTCCCTCAGATCTACTCTCTGCACCAAGAGAATCCTATGAGAAACTTCTAAGAACAGAGATTCCCAGATGCTACTTGTGATGCTCTGAGTCCATCAGGCCTAGAAATCTGTATTTTAAAAGGTTCTTAAAGCAGTTTCAGTGATCACATGGGGATCTATAACTGCAGAGTTTTGGCACTCTGTGTCTGGCCAGGTGGGGTCCTCTTTGGCTTCTTCTGCCATGGGCCGACCCACATTAGGGGAACCCTGCAGTTCAGAAGAGGGGCCTGGTGTTCTTTCAGGTGCAGCCATTGTATCCCTTGTTCCTTTTCTGGCCATGCCCGTGTTCCTTTCCTGTCACAACCATGTATGGCCAGCAACCGTGTGTGGCTGCCAGGACATGGGGCTGTGCAGTGGGAAGGGAAAGGGATTTGGGTACCCCTGACTCTTTCCATCTGGAGAATAAGAGTTTTGCAGATGAGCTGGGGAATCCTCTATGTTCTGAACCCTCTCCAGGTCCTGCCCTTGCCTGCATTTTAGTGTAGTGGTTGAGAGTCAGACTTCCCAGGTTCAAGTCCTGTGTCTTCTAGTTACTCTCATGATTTAGGGTGAGTTATTACAGTTTCTGTCACCCTGCATCCTGAGCGAGACAGCTGGGTGGGACTGGCTCTTGCTCCTGTGTATCCTTCATCGTCTGTCTGCTCTGGGATCTGTGGTGTTCACGGTGGAGGGCTCAGAGAGGTGGCCGCATGCCTGGCCTGTTCGGCTGCAGGCTGGGGGAAGGGGTTGTGGATCCGGAATTCTTGAAGGAAGAGTGAGCGTGACTTGCTGCTGAATTCCAGCAAGAATTTCAGCATGTATGGGAAAGAGAGCAGTTAATAAAGATTCCTCGGGTTTTGCTTTGAGACAGTGGGGAAAATATAGGTGTAATCTGCTGAAATGGGGTTGGCTGAGGGAACAAGCTTAAGGTATTTGGTAAGAGGTTGTTTTGATTTTTCTGAATTTGAGACACCTACTAGACATCTAAGTAGGCATTTGGATATTTGAGTTTGGATTTCAGGGAAGATGTTGGGGCTGGGAATAGATATTTAGTGATCTGAACATTTGGCTCTCATTCACATCAGGCGTGGGTGGTGGATGAGAGAGAGGGGAGGGCCGGCAAAGTGTCCTGCAGCGAGCTGCCACGGAGGGTGCAGCAGCTCAGGGGGACATGGTCTAGAAAGGCGGGAGATACTAGAACATGTTGTGTGTTTATGGTAATAATTAGGGTGGTGTCAGCAGATGGGGGGAACTGATGATGCCCAAGGGAGAGGAGATAATTATAGGTGCACAGTCCTTGAGTTGACACGAGTGGGAGGGGCTGCTTGAGGAAGGAGCGAGGGCTTTCACCAGCAGCCACAGAGTGGGCAGGGGCTCACCAGGCCCAGGTGCAGGACATCCTGCAGAGGTGGTGGCAGTAGAGGATCATTGCACGTGCACACTCAGCAAAGTAAGAGGTGATGCCGTCGTTGGAGAGTGAGGAGAAGGGAGGGGCGTGGGGAGTTTGAGCAGTGAGTGGTTGTGAAAAAAATCTTCAGGGAAAGGGAGAGCAAATAAATTCTAGAAATATGGAGGGTCACTGGGCAGGTGGGTGGGCCTTGGGATTTATGGTTATACAGCCAGCGAGGCTGCCAGCACCAGCAGCCTCTGATGAATTCCGTTTGGTGTTCAGCCCCTCTCTCCCTGACAGGATGGCTTTCCTGAGAAGGAATCGCCTAGAAGAGGTGAGAATTGGCCTTCATCCTAAGAACATAGAAGAGAGCTACAGGACGGGAAACCACACCGAGTGGCCAGGACAGATGTCCTCTGTGTGTGAACACATGGAGCATTCCCGTCACTGTTGCCTGGAGCCCAACTGCAGTGATGGCAATGGCGGGAAGGCTGCCAGGAACTGTCCAAGGGCCCAGCATTTCCCCTGCTCAGGGAAGGTGCCATCAGCCGGGGTAGCCTCCTGCACAAGTGTGGGAGGAAAACAGTGAACCAAGCCAGACACGGTCCCCACCTTCCTGGAGCTCGAGTGGGGTCAGGCTGCTTTCCATGAACTTCTCCCGAGTGGCTCCCCTGCTGACTGGCTGTCCAAGGAAGGTTCCTGGCTGCAGCCCAGCCTCTGACACCCCTGGGCATTTGGAATTGGAAGGCCCTCTTCACTCTGCCCACTTGGTGTCCCCAAACCATGGCCCAGTTGTCAAAGTGGGTCCTGAGCCAGGACCTTGCCTGATGATTTTCTTCAAGGTTGGTGCCAGCAGTCCTGACTTCTTCACTGAGGGAAGATGGGCTCCTGGCCATAAAATCCACCTTACAGGTCTGCAGGTGTCATGTAGCAGGGACCTGACCTTTCATGCCGATCCTGTGTGACACTGGGGTGTCTGACAGGCAGCCAGCAGTAGGTGCAGCAGGCCCTCTTCTTTTAGCATATAAAGTTCAGGCTACTGATGTGTTCTCTCAGGCCCAGAAAATCTGAGTACCAGGAGGGAATCACCCTGGGAGATATTTACCCAGAGATCCTCGCCATCCTCACTGCAGTCTGTTCAGGCGTCCATGACAAAACCTGATAGGCTGGGCAGCTTAAACAACTGACATTTATTTTCTCACAGTCCTGGAGGCTGGAATAGTCCAAGATCAAGGTTCCAGCAGGGTTTGGTTCTGGTGAGGGCTCTCTTCCTGGCAGGCAGACTGCCGCCTTCTTGCTGTGTTCTCACATGGTAGAGAGGGAGAGAGAGAGCTCTGACATCTCCTCCTCTTTTATAAGGACACCAGCCCTATTGGGTCATGGCTTACCTTCATGACCTAGGTTAACCTTAATCACCTGGTGATAGGCCCAGTCTCCAATACAGTCACGTGAGGAGTTAGGGCTTCAGCAGATGGAGTTTTGGGAGACACAGTTCAGCCCATAGCAGTCCTATAGCTCCACCTGGGCCCAAGAAACCCCTTACAGAGTCCCAAATAGGCTCTGTCCAGCAACATTTGGTTGTACTTCTGGATGGCTGGATTTCTGAGGGTGGCTGGCACCTCAGATCAGGCATGTCCTGCTGTCTGGAGTGAGGAGCCTGGGATAAAGGGCTGATGTTCCTGATTCTGAGGCTCCAGTCTGTCTGGAGGGAAATGGCATTTCTGGCAATTCTGCTCCTCTGGCTATCTTGGCACCATGAGGCTGCCCGAGGCACCTGATGTGCCCCATGTGAGGCAGCAGCTCCCCCTCCCTGCCCCAGTGGCCCAGCCCATCTGGCATAGCACCAGGCCTCATGAGGACACTCTCTGCTGCCCCCAGGTTCATTGTTTCACATGAACTCTGGGGAAGGGTGTGGGAGCGGGGGTGCTGTGCTCAATATATGTCCTAATTTTAGATGTAAGATTGGCAGATTTCCCTCTGTTCTAGCTAGGACTAATGATAGAAGCCCAGATACAATCAGGTCAGGAACAAAAGGGTACTTCCTGACTCTCAGAACTAGTTTAGTGAGTTTCATCAGCAGCAGTGGGGTCAGGCTGTCAATGCCGGCCAGGAGTCAGCCTCCTGCCCTCTCTCAGCTCTGCTCTGTGCTGGCTGGACCTTCCCTGCTGTGGAAAAGATGAACTCCAGCGCTCCACGTGCACACAATTCCCGCAGTTGGCAATTGGGTAAGGAAGGAGAATTTTGTCCTCGAATGTCCTCACCCCTATTCATGGACATTCTGGTTGCTTTTGTTTGGATCCTGTTCTGTGGGGTCTGGAGACATGGGGCACCCTGATTGGCCTGTCTTGTCATGCAGGAGGCTGTGGCCCTGGGTTGCCAGCCTGGCAGCACTGTGTCTGGTGCTGGGGTCTGCGTGAGGAAGCTGCATGTGGACACAAGTGCAAGTTTGCCTGCTCCTCAGCCTCTCCACGGCGTGCATCTGAGGTGCAGGCTCAGCCACAGTGCCCACACTCAGAAGAGAGCATCAGGAACCGTCTGCTGTCAGGACAGCTGGACCACGTGCCTCCCATTCCCACATCCTAGCATGCTCTGGCTGCTTCAGTTCAGCTGTGGCCTTCCTCCTGTGCAGCATGCTCCTCCCAGCCCCATCACTGCCTTTGCAGGCTGATCAGCTGGTCACGAACATGGGGCCACATAGCGGGAGCTGGTGTCCACGCCCGGTCTCTTCTTGCGTGAGGTGCTTGTTGGCCATAGTCGTATGGCTCTTTGGCCCACCTCAAGGCAGTCTTCTGTCAACATGCTTTTAACTTTCTGGCAAGTCTTCCTTGTCTTGCCTGTGTTTTTATTTTTTATTTTTTCCCATTGTGACTTTTTCTCCAGCACGTCCTCACCCCCTTCAGGCTCTGCCCAAGCCTGCAAGGAGAGGCCAGGAGAGGCGGGGATGGCAGCTGCTATGGCTTTAGTTTCCTTAAAGTTGCATCCTTGGCTTTGTGGAGCTTGAGGGGAGGTTTGTAGGCTTTAAATATTTTGGCTCTTTGGATGGAAACCCAGGGCCTCCCAGTGGCATTCTCCTCCACTGGAGGGTACTGTAGTGTAGGAGTAGTATTTGTGGAATTGATTTAAAAGCTGTTTGTTCCAAGTTCAATAAGAGGACCATGGGAGATGTCACCATGTTAGACTATGGGGTGGTGGTCTTTGGGGATGGTGGTGGGTGAGGGAGTTCCCATTGTCCGTCATCGCAGGATGCCATTAATGCTGGGACAAGAAGCAGGGCTCAGGGAAGTGACCCCGAGACAGGAGTGAAGACAAAGCCCTCATCTCCCAGGGGTGGGGTGTTTGTTCCAGGCTGTGAAGTTTGGGAGGCCTATGTCATCTTTTATAGGGTGTGCCTATATGGAGGCAATTAAGGCCCAAGGTGGGAAACTGGTCCTGGGGGATGGACGGGGGTCTCAGCCCCCATGAAGCTGCACAGCACTCTGAGGCAGGGCCTCGTGGTCAGGTGTGGGGTCCAGAGTCTGTCAGACCCAAGGACAGGCTGGTGGTGTCGTGTGTGCTCAGCCTGAGGGGCTATGGTCTTGGGGGTCCTGAGGGCCGGGAGGGTCTAGTGCTGGCATGGAGGCATGGAGTGTGTTGGGCAGGGGCAGCCTGAGATGAGACCCCGGAGGAACTCTCAGGACAGCCTGGGCACATTTTGAAGCATATCCATTGCTGGAAAGGAATATCCCTGTGGGGATCTGTGGGAACAGTCTGTGGTTTTCCCCAGTTTAATCCTTCGGTTCTGGCATTCAACAATTGATTTTTTCTGGCTGCCAGATTATAGCTTTGTTTTCTAAACTCTAGCTCAGTCTTTTCCAAACTTGGTTGGTGGTAGGCTTTGGAAGAACAATTTCACCAAACTTCTCCGAGACCCAAGTGTCAGATGACGAAGAGCAGAGCTCAGGAGCCAGAGTGGTCCTCTAGCTTCCACCAGTCACCCGTCATGTAAGTTACCACTGCAGGGGCGGCTCTGAGTGAGTGTCTCCTAAGTGGTTTCCTTAGTGGGTGGAAATAAACGAAGACCACCCAAACGAGGACAAAGGCTGTTTATTCAGAGCTGCTATAGCAAGGGAGTCCGCGGCCATCACTTGTGTCCTGACAGACTCACAGGCAGGTGAGGAGTGGAGAAGCTTCATCATGGAAAAGGGGTGGCTTTGGAGGCCTGGTGGAGGCTGTGGGCCTGGGGAAGCCAGAGGTGGCTGGTGAGAAGTGGGCATCCCATGGGATTGGCTAGGGGACATACTGGGCTTTCTCTGGTTAGTCCTAGATTGGAAGCAGGGACAAAAAGTAGGAAAACTGTCAGTTATTAATCAAGTCCTGGCCCTTTGGGTCTGATTGTTAGAGAATATATTGTTTAATTTCCCATATTATTTCTAGAGATAGCAATCTGAATTCTTACAAGCCTGGCATGGAGCAGGCTGACCTCCCGGGCTGGTTCCTGTAGATGATGGCTTGGCCTCCTGGGCTGGCTGCTGCAGGGGGTGGGTGGGAGTTCTACTCTTATAGATGCTCTGGCCATTGTCCATTTGTGTACTCAGTCTCTGAGGTGCTCGGCCATAGTAAGCACTCCCTAAAAAGTAGCTATTGTTGTCTCTTCCACCTGACGATGACCAAATTATTCACCTGGACTGTCTTAGAACTAAGTCCTGCCCATGTCAGTGGCTGCTTGGCGTGCACACCCTGGGCCATCTCCAGATCTGTCTGACTCTGGCTTCATGTGGTCTTTCCATGGCAGCTCTAGCTAGGGGGCTTTGGCACATCAGTGCAGTCAGATGACATGGTGGAAATATTTGTTGAATGGATTGCTAGAGTCCTTTCCTAGAGGCTCAGGGTCCACAACCAATGTAGTCATATTATATGTGCTTTGCATTTTAAATTCTCTAATGTCATAGTCTTCCCCAGGCCAGCATACATCCTTTACAGGGAATAAGGCACTTTCAGAATGTCTTATCAGTCTCTCCCTTCGCTTTTCTTGATTTCTCTTTCTGTCCTTCTCTCCCTTATTTCCTTTGGTATGTTCCCTTGATCTCCAACTTTTTCTTTAGTTTCTCATTATTCTGACTATTCCCTAATTTTCACAGCTTCCAAAATATTTCCAGAATGGGAGATTGTATTAGTTTTTCCTATTGCTGCTATAAGGCTTAAAACAACACAAACTTATTACCTTAGAGTTCTGGAGGTCAGAAGTCTCACAGAGCTAAAATCAAGGTGCCAGCAGGGCTGGTTTCTTCTGGAGGCTCCGGAGGAGGGTCCATTTCCTTGCCTTTTCCACTTTCTGGAGGTCACGTGTATCCCTTGCCTCATGGCCCATCCTTCCCTCTGAAAGCAAGCAGTGTAGTATCTCCAGGTTGGCTGGCGTCTGTCTCCTGTCCTCTCCGACCCCTGCTCTGTTATCACCCCTCCTTCTCTGACTCTGGCCCTCCTGCCTCTCCTGGAGGGACTCTGTGATTACACTGTGCTACCTGAATAATCCAGGATAATCTGCTCATCACAAGACCCTTCCTTGCATCTGCAGAGTCCTTTTGTCATGGAAGGTGACAAATTCATTGGTTCTGGGATCAGGACATGAACAACGGTAATGGGCTGAACTGTGACCCACCCCCCCATTTATGTTTAAAGTCCTAACCCTCAGCACCTCAGAATGTGACTGTACTGTGAGATGGGCCCTTTAACTAGGCAATTAAGCTATGAGGTCAGTAGAGCGGGCCCTAATCCAACCTGACCAGCATCCATATAAGAGAAAATTTGAACAAGGACAGGTACAGAGAAGACACTGTGTGAAGACACAGAGAAGACAAGCATCTTGGCAGGTCTCAGAGGAAACCAACCTGCCCACACCTTGGCTCAAACTTCCAACCTCCAGAATTGTGGAAAAAAAAAAAAAAGAATTTCTGTTGTTTAAGCCACTCAGTCTGTGGTATTTTCTGTGTTACAGTCTGTGTTACGGTGGCCTTACCACCAAACTAATACGACATCCTTGGCTGGTTATTTTTCTGTCAACCACAGAGGTTATAGCCCACATGTTGCTTAAGTTTAGTTAGTTTTAGAAGCATTAATACTTCTTATTTTACTTGACAGGCATAAGAAGCCAGGGGCCTACCTCTGCTGAAATACTTAAATGGGGTGAGAGGGTGTGAGCCTCTCAATAATTGAAAGGCTTTGGCTTCTAAATTTGACACGGCCCCTTTCCAAGACAGCCAGGAGGCAACAGGCATTTTCTGTCAGAAGGTTAGGACTGGAGTACAGTTGGGATTTTCAAGCACTGGCAGCTTGTCCACCACAAAGGGACACTGTCCTAATGGAGATGAGAAACTGTGGACCCAGCCTGGAGAGAGTGATCGGGAGGTCTGTGTGCATGTAGACGTGATCCATCCCGGAGTAAATTCAGGAGAGTTTATGGATGATAATAAAATCGACTAAAGCACATTGTGGATCTCCAAAATCTGAGACAGGTCTCAGTTAATTTAGAAAGTTTATTTTGCCAAGGTTGCAGACACGCATCTGTGACACAGCCTCAGGAGGTCCTGACGACATGTGCCCAAGGGGGTCAGAGCACAGTTTGGTTTTATACATTTTAGGGAGACATGAGACATCAATCAGCGTATGTAAGATGAACATTGATTCGGTCTGGAAAGGCGGGATAACTCGAAGTGGGGAGGGGGCTTCCAGGTCATAGGTAGATAAGAGACAAATGGTTGCCTTCTTTTGAGTTTCTGATCAGCCTTTCCAAAGGAGGCAATCAGATATGCATTTATCTCAGTGAGTGGAAAGATGACTTTGAATAGCATGGGAGGCAGGTTGGCCCTGAGCAATTTCCGGCTTGACTTTTCCATTTAGCTTAGTGATTTTGGGGGCCCAAGATATTTTCCTTTCACAACATGCACTTTTTATTATCACCGTGGACTAGAAATTCTACACAACGTCAGTGCTGAAGGACTCCTGACCGCCGCTGAGGAGGAAGCTCTTCTACTGGGGTGGGTGGGGAGGTGAGGGCTCTTTCTTCGTCCTCCAAAACCGCTGCGAAGGCGGCCACATGGTGTTAGAGGAAGGAAGAACACCGAAGAAAAGTGATTGTGTCACAGGATCACAAAAATAATTGTGTAGTTATTTAATGTGTTTCTCCTCCACTGCTGCACAAGCACTATGAGGGCAGGGTTGTGTTTGCTCTGATGATTACAGCAACGTGGCCTAGCATGGTTCATGGCACATCATAGGCACTCAAAATGCTTCCTGAATGAATGAAGAAATTCTGCCTGGAAGGGACTTTGTAGAGTCAGGTGAAGCTGCCATCATTTGTACATTGCCTTTCAATTTTTTTTTTTTTTTTTTGACAGAGTTTCACTCTGTTACCCAGGCTGGAGTGCAGTGGTGCAATCTTGGCTCACTGCAACCTCTGCCTCCCAGGTTCAAGTGATTCTCATGCCTCAGCCTCCTGAGTAGCTGTTACTACAGGTGCGCCAGCATGCCTGGCTAATTTTTTATTTTTAACAGAGATGGGGTTTCGCCACATTGGCCAGGCTGGTCTTGAATTCCTGACCTCAAGTGATCCGCCCGCTTCGGCCTCCCAAAGTGCTGGGATTACAGGCATGAGCCCCCGCACCCGGCCTACCTTTCAATTTTTAAAGGATGTTTACATTCATCTCATTTGATTCAAATATTCGAGGTTGTCAGTATCTGCATGGCTATGATGACAGTGGTCCCTTCAGGGAGGTAAAGGGCCTTGCACACACCCTGGTGTGACCCATGGGAAACTGGGATCGGAAAGCAGCCTTCAGACTCTGAATCATCTTCTTCAGCTTCTTACTTTCTCAGATAAAGGAACAAAAGCCAACAGAGGTCAAGTAATTTTCACAAGGTTATACAACTTGCTTACATAAAATCATGGAGAAAATCTGTAGGCAAAGATAAACAGTATTTTTCTCAATTATTTTCCTGCAGTTCTTTTATTCTAGTCTGAGGCAGATTTCTGAGCCAATGGGTAAACACGCCTAATGGCTTCTTTTAAGAAAAGTCTGTTCAGATCCTTTGCTTGTTTTTAGATCAGGTTACGTGTTTTCTTGCTATTGATTTGTGTTCCTTGTATATTTTGGATGTTAACCCCTTATCAGCTGTATGGTTTGCAAATATTTTCCTCCCAATTCACAGGTTGTCTCTTCGCTCTGTTGTTTGTTTCCTTTGCTATGCAGAAGCTTTTTAGTTGGATGCAATCCCATTTGTCTATGTTTGCTTTTGTTGCTTGTGCTTTTGCCATCATATCAAAAAAGTCATTGCCCAGGCCGATGTCAAGAAGCTTTTTCCTATGTTTTCTTCTAAGACTTTTACAGTTCCAAGTATTACATTTAAGACTTTAATTCATTTTGAGTTTATTTTTGTATTTGGTATGACATAAGGGTCTAATTTCATTCTTCTGCATGTGGACATCCAGTTTTCCCAACAGCATTTATTGAAGAGACTGTTCTTTTCCTATTGTGTGTTCTGGACACATTTGTTGAAGATCAATCAGCTGTGAATGCATGGATTTTCTTCTGGACTCTCTGCTCTGTTCCATTGGTCTGTATTTCTTTCTTTTTTTTCCTTTTGTTTTGAGACGGAGTCTTGCTCTGTTGCCCAGGCTGGAGTGCAATGCGCCACTGGAGTGCATCTCTGCTCACTGCAACATCTGCCTCCCAGGTTCAAGCGATTCTCCTGCCTCAGCCTCCCAGGTAGCTGGGACTACAGGCGCCTGCCACAGCCTGGCTAATTTTTGTATTTTTAGTAAAGGCGGGGTTTTGCCATGTTGGCCAGGCTGGTCTGAAACTCCTGACCTCAAGCAATCCACCCGCCTCGGCCTTCCAAAGTGCTGGGATTACAGGTGTGGGCCACCTTGCCTGGCCAATTAGTCTGTATCTCTGTTTTTAAGTGACCACCACGTTGTTTCAATTTCCAAAGCTTTGTAGTATATTTTGAAATCAGGCATATGTTTCTAGCTCTGTTATTTTTGCTCAAGATTATTTTGGCTATTTAGCATCTTTTGTGGCTCCATGCAGATTTTAGGATTATCTATTTCTTTGAAAAATGCAATTTGAATTTTGATAGGAATTGTATTGTAAATCACCTTGAATACTACATTTTGACAATGCTAATTCTAACAATTCATGGACATGAAATACCTCCCCATTGATTTGTGTTTTCTTTCATTTCTCTCACCAGTGTTTCATAGTCTTTAGTGTACAGCTCTTTCACCTCCTTCCTTAGTGAATTTTTTCTCATTTTGTTTTTTTGTAGCTATTATAAATGGGATTTTTTTCTTGCTTTCTTTTTAGACAGTTTTGATTGGTGTTAGAAACCTTACTAAATTTTGTATGTTGATTTTGTATCCTGTAACTTTACTAAACTTGTTTATTAGTTCTAACAATTTTTTTTGGTGGAGTATTTAGGATTTTCTGTAAATAAGATCATGACATCAAATGGAGAAAATTTTACTCCTTCATTTCTGATTTGAATGCCTTTTATTTATTCATTTATTTAGCCTAATTATTCTGGCTAGGACATCCAGTGCTATATGGAACAGAAGTGGTGAGAGTGGGTCTCCTTGTCTTGCTCCTGATCTAAGAGAAAAAGCTTTCAGCTTTTCACCCTTGAGTATGATGTTAGTTGTGGATTTGCCCCATATATGGTTTTTATTATATTGAGATGTGTTCCTTCTATATCTAATTTGCTGAGCATTTTTTTATCATGAAAAGATATTGAGCCAGGCACGGTGGCTCACATCTGTAATCCCAAGGTGGATGAATCACTTGAGGTCAGGAGTTCGAGACTAGCCTGGCCAACATGGTAAAACTCTGTCTCTTCTAAAAATACAAAAATTAGCCAAGTGTGGTGGCACATTCCTGTAATCCCAGCTACTAGGGAGGCTGAGGCAAGAGAATCGCTTCAACCTGGGAGATGGAGGTTGCAGTGAGCCAAGATTGCGCCACTGCACTCTAGTCTGGCTAACAGAGCAAGACTCCATCTCAAGAAAAAAAAAAAAGAAAACATACTGTATTTTGTCAAATGTTTTCTCTGTATCTATAGAAATAATCATGTACTTTTTATCCCTTATTCTATTAATGTGGTGTGTGACATTTATTGATTTGTGTATGTTGAACCATCTTTGCATCCCTGGGGTGAAACTCACTTGATCATGGTACATGTGTGTACTATAAAATTCTGTTTGCTAGCATTTTGTTGAGGGTTTTTGCATCTATGTTCATCAGGAATATTGGCCTGTAATTTTCTTTTCTTATAGTGTCCTTGGGTGGCCTTGGTATTGGGATAATGCTGGGCTTGTACAATTAGTTTAGATGTATTCTGTCTTCTTCAGTTTTTTTGGAATAGTTGGAGAAGGATTGGTCTTAATTTTTCTTTAACTGTTTGGTATAATTCACCCATGAAGCCATCTGGTTTAGGGCTTTTCTTTGATGGGAGGGTTTTGATTACTGATTCAATTTTCTCACTTATCATTAGTCTGTTAAGATTTCTCTGTTTCTTCATGATTTAGTCTTGGTAGGCTGTTACATTTCTAGCAGTGGGTCCATTTCTTCTAAGTTATCCAATTTGTTGAAGTACAATTTTTAATAGCAGTCTCTTACAATCTCTTTTATTTCTGTGGTATGCATTGTAATGTCTCCTTTCTCATTTATAATTTTATTTATTTGAGTCTTTTCTCTTTTTTTCTTAGTTAGCCTATCTAAAGGTTTGTCAATTTTATGTTTTCAAAAAAGTAACTCTTATTTTAATTGATCTTTTCTATTGTTGTTCTAGTCTTTATTTCATTAATTTCTGTTCTGATCTTTGTTATTTTTTCCTTCTGCCAAGTTTGGGCTTAGTTTTTTCTTCTTTTCCTAGTTTCTTGGGATGCAACCTTAGGTTGTTTATTTGAGATTTTTCTTTTCTGATTGTAGACATTCATTGCTACAAACATCCGTCTTAGAACTGTTTTTTGCTGCATCCCATAAATTTTGGTTATGCTGTGTTCTCATTTTCCTTTGTCTCAAAATATTTTTAATTTCCCTTTAAATTTTGTATTTGACCCATTGATTGTTCAGGGGTGTGTTTAATTTCCATGTATTAATGAATTTTCTGGTTTTCCATTTGTTCTTGATTTTTACTCTCATACCATTAAGGTCAGAAAAGATACTTAATATTATTTCAGTCTTCTTAAATTTGTTAAGACTTGTTTTGTGGCCTGACATACAATCTTTACTGGAGAATGTTACATGTACACCTGAAAAAAATGTATATTTTGCTGTTGTTGGATAGAATGTTTGTATCTGTTGGTTAGATTTATTTGGTCTATGGTGTTGTTCAAGTCAAGTGTTTCCTTATTGATTTTCTGTCTGAATGGTCTGTCCATTGTTGAAAGTGAGTTGTTGAAGTCTTTTACTATTATTGTATTGCTGGGTATTTGTTCCTGCAGTTCTATTAATATTTGCTTTATATACTCAGGTGGTCCAATGTTGGGTGCAGATTTATAATTGTTATAGTATCTTAATAAATTGATGACTTTATCATTATATGATAAACTTCTTTGTCTCTTATGACAGTTTTGAACTTAAAGTATATTTTGTCTAAATGTAGCCACTCTACTCTTTTTTGGTCACCTTTTGCATGTAATATCTTTTTCCATTTTTTTACTTTTCACCTCTGTGTGTTTTTAAAGTTAAACCAAATCTCTTATAGGCAGTATATTGTTAGATCTTGTTTTTTTTTTTTTTTACTCATTCAGTATTCCACATCTTTTAATTAGAGATTTTAATTCATTTACCTTTAAAATAATTATTGATTAGGTATGGAGTTATTATTGTCATTTTGTTACTTGTTTTTAGTTCAGGCTTTGTGTTCTTTAGATCTAGAATTTCGGTTTTTTAAAATGGTTTCTATCTCTTTAACTTGTAATTGTGTCCATGTACTGTTTTCCTGATTTGGTTTAGTTGTT
Source organism: Symphalangus syndactylus (assembly GCF_028878055.3). NCBI lineage: Eukaryota > Metazoa > Chordata > Mammalia > Primates > Hylobatidae > Symphalangus > Symphalangus syndactylus. Next base: position 75,381,838 of record NC_072431.2, read on the forward strand.
AATTTGTGTTCTCCATAGCTCACTCAGCTTCTTTAACATGATTATTTTAAGATTTTTGTCAGGCAGTTAGTATATCTCCATATCTTTAGAGTCAGTTACTTTATTTTTTTCCTTTGGTGGTGTCATGTTTCCCTGATTAGTTGGGATATTTGCCTTGCATTGGTGTCTGTGCATTTGAAGAAGTAGGTACTTCTTCCAGTCTTTACATCCTGGCTTTGACAGTGAAAACCGTTCACCAGTCAGCACATCTAGAGATTATGGGTGGGCCACCTTGTGGGGACCTGTGGATAGGATTGTTGCTGGAGTCTTCAGGCAGTTTGGCCTGGTTTTGGGTCATCAGGTGGGTGAGCCTGTTTCTTGGATTTAGAGGGGACTTGCCTGGTGCCAGGGTACAGTGGGCCTTTTGACTCGCTTTTCAGGAGCAGACTTGGAACCCATGTCTTCAGGGCCTGGCTGGAACCCTGGGTCCACAGGAGAAGATCTGGTACTGGAGTGGAAATTAAGCATGAGTCTGCAAGGGGATGACTTGGTGCTGGGAGACCTGGTGTCTTTGTCCATGGAGATTAACCTGGTCCTGAATCTGTGGGGGCTGGCCTCACACTAGGGTTAACTTGGGGGAACCTGGCATCTGGCCCCTGGGGGCAGGTCTGGTGTCTGAAACCATAGGGATGGGCCAGGAGACTGCATCCCTAGGCATGGTCCTGGAGCCTGGGTCCATTGGGGCCAGCCTGGAGCCTAGTTCCATGGGGGTGGTCCTGGAACCTGAGTCTACAGTGACTGGCCTGGTGTTAGGGTTTATAGGGGAGGGCCTGGATCTTGAGTCCACTGGTGTGTGTAGCCTGAGGGCTACATCTGAAGTTTCCTTCCCACTGAGGGGCCCCCCTGGTGTTGGAGAAGACATGGAGCCTAGGGTCATGGTGGGGGGGACTTGGGGTCTTGCACTAGAGGAGCTGATCACTGGGGCATTCCTGAAGTCTGGGACCATGGGAGTAGGTCTGGTGCTGGGGCCAGTATGGAATCTGAGGTGGGCCTGAAGCCTGAATTTGCAGGGTCAGCCTGGAGCCCTGGACTTTGGGGTCTGACTAGGCACCAGATTTTACTGCTAAGGTCCACAGCAAAATTGGGGGCTCACTTCACTCTCCCTTCCCCACAGGGAGGGTATCTCTTTCCAGGCTGCACTGCCTGGGCTTGGGGGAGGAGTGATGTGGGTCATCTGAAACTGTCCTTCCTGCCTTCTTTTCTATTTCTCTGCTGCACCCAGGTGCTGAAATGTCTCCCTTGGATTGCTTTGCTCTTATGAAGGTATTTTCACGCATGAATAGTGGTTCAAATGGATGTTTCTGAGAAGGGACGGCTATGGAAAATCCTACTCTACCATCTTGCTTGGGAGACTGACTGACCTTTTGAATATTTTTACTTACAGTAATGCTATTTAAGGAGTAGATGATTTATCCAAATGTAGATGGAATGGGATTAGTCCTCTCTATCAATCCCTCTCCCTCAAATCAAAGGAAATAGCAATCAAGAGGCAAAAACTTTGATAATCTGGTTCACCTTCTTTGTGTTATTGTATTCATTTCTGTTAGCCATGTAAACAAAGTTTTAATGCCTTAATGAAACATCCCCAGTTTTTTCCCCTCTTTCATTTTTCCAGGGTCCACACATTCCACAGAGAGACACAATTTTGTGGGTACAGCTCGGCCTGGATTTTAGTCATCTATAGTCATGACTTGTTATTGCTTATATTAAAAAATCCTGTGCAGTGGTGCTGGGACTATCATGGATGAGGTGCCATTACTCACAGCAGATGGAGACACAGGTGGTGGCACAGTGCACAGTGCACAGCATGCCCTTAGCAGCAGCAGCAGCAGAGGAGGCTCCCTGCAGTCCCAGCCCCAGGTGCCGATGCTGCCCCCTTGCCCCTTCTGCTCTTCCTCCCTTCACTGGCACCATGGCTGATCAGCTGACCAAAGAACAGATTGCTGAATTCCAGGAAGCTTTCTCCCTGTCTTATAAAGGTGGTAATGGCACCACCACAACAAAGGAACTTGGAACCATCATGAGGTCACTGGGTCAGAACCCAGCAGAATCTGAATTGCAGGACATGATCAATGAAGTGGATTCTGATGGCAATGACAATATTTAATTCCTCGAATTTTTGACCATGATGGCTAGAAAAATGAAAGACACATATAGTGAAGAAGAAATTGTGAGGTATTCCAGTCCTTGACGATAGTGGCAATGGTTACATCAGTGCAGCAGAACTATGTCATGTCATGACAAACTTAGGAGAAAAACTAGCAGATGAAGAAGTAGATGAAATATCAGAGAAGCAGATATTGATGGAGACCGACAAGTTGATTATGAAGAATTAATACAGATGATGACTGCAAAATGAAGACCTACTTCCAAACTCTTTTCCCTGTTCTAGAAGAATCAAATGGAATCTTTTACTTACCTTTTGCAAAAAAAAAAAAAAAAAAGAAAAAAAAGAAGAAAAAGAAAAGAAAAAAGTTTATAATTTTCTGTTTCTGTTTCTTTCTTTCTTTCTTTTTTTTTTTAAGACAGACTCTTGCTCTGTCACCCAAGCTGGAGTGCAGTGGTGTGATCTTGGCTCACTGCAACTTTTGCTTCCTGAGTTCAAGCGATTCTCATACCTCAGCCTCCCAATTAGCTGGGATTACAGGTGTGAGCCACTACTTTCGGCTAATCTTTGTGTATTTTAGTAGAGACGGGGTTTTGCTATGTTGGTGAGGCTGGTCTCAAACTCCCGGAGTCAAGTGATACGCCCACCTCAGCTTCCTAAAATGCTAGGATTACAGGCATGAGCCACCATGCCCAGCTGATTCATTCTGTTTCTATATAGCAAAACTGAATGTCAAAAGTACCTTCTATCCATACACACAAAATCTGCATGTATTTGTTGGTGGTCCTGTCCCCTAAAGACCAAGCTACACATCAGTTTTACAATATAAGTACATGTACTACCTTAATAATAAGGACTCTTCAAAGTTCCATTTAGCCATGATTAATACACTGTTTGGCTGCAGCTTGATGATTGAGAGCAGTCAGCCATTTGTATTAAAAAAAAAGAAGGAGAAAACAAATCCAAAACCTATTCAAATGGGTTCTGGTTCAATTTGTTTAGTATAAATTGTCATAACTGGTTTACTGAAAACAAACATTTAAAATTGGTTTATCTTAGGATGATGTGCAGAAAAATGGGGTGAAGGATAAACTATTGAGACGTAGCCCCACTAGCGGGATGGTCATCTTGTACTTCTGTGTGCTGTGACCCGTGGTGACGATGACATACGCTGGTGGCATGCACACGTATGTTGATTTAGTGTTGTCTGCATTGTTCTAGAGTGAAATGGCTGTCACTGTTCACACACATTTTTAACAAAAAACCTTTACCAAGGGAGCATCTTTAGACTCTGTTTTTAAAACCTTCTGAACCATGACTTTGAGCCAGCAGAGTAGGCTGTGGCTGTGGGCTTCAGCACAGTCATCAACATTGCTGGTCACCAAATTACAGTTTACTTCCATTCCGAGTTGTAAATGCTAGTTTTTTTTCCCCAATAAAAAGACGATTAACTTAAAAAGAAAATTCTAAGGAATCTACAAAATGACCACTAGAGCTAATAAAAAGTTGCAGTCTATATGGTTAATATGCAAAAACCAATGTAAATTTAGTATGCTAACAGTACAGAATTAGAAAATGAAATTTTAAAAATTATATTTACTGTAAAAACAGAAACATGCAATGTTTTGCAATAAATCAACAAAAATGTGTAAGATCTCTATACTGAAAACTACACAATGGTGGTGAAAATATTGAAGAAAACTTAAATAAATGGAATATATACCATGCTTATGGATTATAAGTGTCACTATTATTAAGATAGCAATTCTTCCCAAATAGGTGTATACATTCCATGGAAGCCCAGTAGGACTTTTTCTGGGAATTGACAAAATGATTTTAAAATCTATATGGAAATGCAAAGCACCTAGAATCTGCAAAGCCATCTTGAAAAAAGGGAAAAAAAAGTTGGCAGGCTTATGTTGCCAGCTTTCAAAACTTATAGAAAGCCAGCTGGGCGCGGTGGCTCACGCCTGTAATCCCAGCACTTTGGGAGGCCGAGGAGGTGGATCACGAGGTCAGGAGATCGAGACCATCCTGGCTAACATGGTGAAACCCCGTCTCTACTAAAAATACAAAAAATTAGCCAGGCGTGGTGGCGGGCGCCTGTAGTCCCAGCTACTCAGGAGGCTGAGGCAGGAGAATGGTGTGAACCCAGGAGGCGGAGCTTGCAGTGAGCGGAGATCATGCCACTGCACTCCAGCCTGGGCAACAGAGTGAAATTCTGTCTCAGAAACAAACAAACAAACAAACAAACAAAAAAACTTATAGAAAGCCAATAAAGCTACAGTGATCAAGACAGTGTGGCACAGGCATGAGGATCAACAAACAGATAAAAGGCATAGAAAGGCCAGAACTGGTCCTGCTATTACATGACTATACCTAATTTGGGAACAGTGGTTATCCTTGTGATTATGGATATAATTACAAACATGATTATACTCAACTTGGGAACAGTTTTTTTTTTGTGCCTATATTAAGTGTTGTCAGGTCAAGGAGGTATGTACTGGTTGAAAAAATATCCTGATTTGTAGGAAAAGACACAGCACATTGTGATGTTTTAGAGAGTTAAAATTTGGAGCCATTCTCTATATTCATTGGATAGAATCATCATCCCTCCTCTGCCTTTCAGCCTATATAATCAGTAAGAATTATATGGCAGATAAAAATCTGGCATTCAAGGATGAATCAACTATTAGACAATTGATCTCATTTTCTCATGTCATCTATCTACATCTCTCATGTCATCTGGCATATCATATGTTCTAGGTCAGTCCTGAGTTCAACTAGTCTGTCCTGTGATTTTCACTATTATTTACACTTGTTAGGTCACTATGGGGTTCAGAATATTAGTGTGAGGTGGTGGAATGGGTGCTTTTTTTGGAGCAGTTGTGGGGTGGAATCCCTCCTGCATGACCTGAGGCCACAAGAAACCCCTTCCACCACAGGTGGTAGCAGTATCACATGTAATAAACCCTCGTCTGCCTTGTTACATGATAAGCACTTTGTATACCTTAGACATTCTAACCTGAATCAACCCTAAAAGGCAAGGTTATTTTTTTCTACTAAATTTCCAACAACTAGGTGAACTAAAAGTAAGTTGAAAGACCAATTCTTACAAAAGAACGATTGTCAAAAAAAGAAAGATAAATTCTTCTGAAGAGACAAGAGACATAGGAGCAATTCAGACAGGAAACTTTTAATGGATTTTAATACAGGGTTTACATGTTTTGAATCTGCAATTCCGAAATCCAAAGCAGATCTGGAAATTGAATGTTTTTGGCAACAAATTGGGTGGCAAAATCTGAACTATTTGTAGCTCTGTGTGCTGACGAGCATTGTGAGTGCCCTAGAGGGGCATAAAGCTTTTGCCCACAAAATCCTTTTTTTCCTTGGAGAATCTCAGTGGAGTTGTGTTTTGAGAAATAGTGCCTGACATAAGTTTGGTATTGCTACCAAACTCTTTATTTTTTTTCTGCATAACTTTGGATTTTCCGCTTCAGTTTGCTTTGACCCACTCTTTACAGTTTAAGCATGCCAGGTGGTAACTTGATGGCTTCGCATCTTAATGATCGCATCTATGTGCATAATTCTTTGGGGTTCGCGGAGCAGTTTCACATTCATTATCTTGTTTGGTCCTTAGTAAAACTCCTTTATTTTCAGCACCGAAGAAGTAGAGACTCAGAGGTCACACAGCTGGCATGTGGCAGAACCAGCCACGCCATGCCGCCATGCTGCTTTGAGGCCCAGTGACCCTCAGGGACTTAGCAAAATGCCATCTTCAAAACAACTTGTCAAGATCCTCACGGGCAGTCAGTGTCATGTTTTATATCGTGTACAACCTGCGACACAGGGCGCAGCAGGCGTGAGTGCCACTGTCTAGGGACTCTCCATACCATTCAGCCTTCAGACGCAGGAACGGGAATCTCAAGCCAGCTCTATGTCCCAGGTTTCTCTCCAGTCTCACCTGAGGTCGAAAATTCCGAATGAAGTAGGTGATAGTCTATTGATCTGAAGGGCATAGTGGTTCATGGGATTTTGCTGAGTCTACATCAGGTGTCAAAGAGTCTGGTGCCCAAACCTTGGCACGTGCACGTGACTGATTACCTCATTGTCAGAAAATGTGGGAGCCCGGCAGCGCTTGGGACCACCTGGCTCAGACTCTTCATTCCAGACCAGACCACTGAGGCCCGGGCAGCGGGGTCCACTTACAGGACGTCGGAAGGCAGTGGGCAGGAGCTGGGCTCCTTCCTGCCGGGCCAGCTCTTCGGAGGCGGGCGCTGAGGCTTCGGGACTTGAGGGCCTGATCGCTGCGCAGGCCGCGCGCCACCCGCAGAGGGCACCCGCGGTCCGCCGCGTTCCAGGGCGCGGGCTCTGGGGCTGGCCTCTCTGGCGCGCGAGGCTTTGCTGAGATTTAACAGAGGGCCGTCACACTCACAGTGTAAGAACAGACTGACAATTCCAGGGCGCTGGCTTTTATGAAAATAGGAAACGCCACGATGCACTCTAACGTGGAGATGGATTCGTCTGTGACAAGAGGAAGCTTGTTTGAAAGGCAGATTTCGGGAAAATGTAGGGAGGCACGAGCATTGGCCGAGCTCCTCAGAAGTCTCTGAACAGTTCTGTTATCCAGGCCGCCGTTCACATTGAGATGAGACAGGTGGAAAAGAGAGCTCGCCCTTCTTGCACTGTCACACGGAGCGGCCCTCTCCCCGTGCAGCGTGGGGTCCCCTGGGCGCGGGCGAGGCTCAGGCGGGACGCGGCGGAGATCGAGCTCGTCCCTGTGTGGACCCGGGCAACTGCCGGCGGGCGAGGCCTGGATGGTGGCCAGGCCGCAGCCGCCCGGACGTTTGCGAGCGCCGAAGGTGGGTCTGGAGGCGGGGACCTGGCCCTGCGGTGCCGGTGCCTGCGGGGCGGGGCTGAGCCGCCGGCTCGACGGGCAGGGAACCCGGCTCCCGCCTTCCAGGCCACGCCTGGGGTGTGTGAGAGGGGACCCTCGGCCGGCAGGGGGCGCTCTCCTACTGCATCCGCCCGGTCACCGCGGGATCCCGCTGCTCCAGCCCGCCGGTGCCGCCGTCCCACCTCCTCCCTCAGCCCAGGTCTGCCTTCGCCTTCGCTCGCCGACCCCTCCCTCCTCCTGCCTCTGAGTCCCGCAGGGAAGCTGGGCTGGGCGAGAGGGTGTCTCCTGGGTCCACCGTGGAAGCCCGAGGCGGGGGTGCTGAGTCAGCCCAGGGCTGCCGGCGTGAGCTGCAGGGCTCGCCTGGGGCTCATCCTCTGCCCGGGGCGCGGGGAAGGCGAGGGTCGCTGTGCTGGGTCTGTGTGCTCAGTGGCCACGCGTCGGCCTCAGGACTGGGAACCAGGCGAGAGACACAGATGTGGGTGATTTCCCTGTGGAAACTGTACCCGAGGCCGTGGGAGTGGAGGGCACTGGGCTGAGAATGGGGACAGGATGCCCCGAGGGCCCGGGAGCGGGAGGTGGAGCGGGTCCCAGACGGCAGGGGCTCAGAGGCAGCGGGACTGGGAGAGCCGCGCCGGGGCCGGGGCCGCAGGGGTGTGCAGGGAGCTTCCTGCCCTTTGCACCTCAGGCTCCGGGAGCTGATTTTTTTCACCTTTGGCAGGTGCAGGATCTGCGCTTGCAGCCACCTTACTTCGTGGGCTGTACCTGAGGTGACAGGCAGGGTCTTCTCCGATGAAGTTACCCACACGAGTCACCATGGGATGACGGTGAGCATGTGCCACGGAAGGTAACACTGAGCGCATGCGGTTAAAGGAGCAAGAGGGAAAGGGTGAGGGCAGACCAATGGTCATTTTCACGACTCTTCTGTGTTAGTCAGGGTTCTCTAGAGGGACAGGACTGATAGGATAGACCTATATATGAAGGGAAGTTTATTAAGGAATATTGACTCACACGATCACAAGGTGAAGTCCCACAATAGGCTGTCTGCAAGCTAAGGAACAAGGAAGCCAGTCCGAGTCCCCAAACCTCAAAAGTAGGGAAGCCAACAATGCAGTCTTCAGTCTGTGGCTTAAGGCCCGGGAGCACCTGGCAAACTACTGGTGTAAGCCCAAGAGTCCAAAAGCTGAAGAACTTGGAGTCCAGTGTTTGAGGGCAGGAAGCATCCAGCTTGGAAGAAAGATGGAGGCGGGAAAACTCAGCCAGTCAAGTCCTTCCACGTTCCTCTGCCTGGTGTTATCCTACTTGCGCTGGCAGCTGATTAGATGGTGCCCACTCAGTTGAGGGTGGGTTTGCCTCTCCCAGTCCACTGACTGAAATGCTAACCTCCTTTGGCAACACCCTCACAGACACACCCAGGAACAGTACTTTGTATCCTTCAATCAAGTTGACACTCAGTATTAACCATCACACTCTGCAAGGAAGGTGTTTTATGTCCATTTTCTAGAAGAGAAACTGAGGCTCAGAGAAGTTGTTATTTGTCCAAGATTACAGAACTAGTAAACCATAGAGCCAGCTTCTGGCCAAGCTTGAACGATTCAAAATTGAAGCCCTTTCCACTAGGTCCCACTGACATCTGGATTCCGCCTGACTACTGGATGCACAATTTCCCCTTAAGTCAGTTCCTCTGTGGTTGGGCCCAGCTGCCCCGCTTGGTAGAATTATCCAGTAGACACTTTTCAGTCCTTGTCTTCCACGCCATCCCTCTGGTGTTTGACCCAGACCGTGCACTCCTCGCAATGTTCCCTCCTCTGACTCCTGCAAAGCTGCCTGCTTCCTTCTCTGCCTATTTCTCCTCGACATGTTTCATTGGCTTCCTCCTCACAGTCCACCCGTGGTTGCTAGTGCTCTCAAGGTTATGTTCTTAGATATCTTCTCCTTTAACTTCACATGAAGAAGCACAAACCACAATGGCATCATGGGCATGGAGGGAATAGTAACCTAAACAGCCAGTGGATGTCAGATCCAGGAGCTGCTGGAAGATGACACAGATGCATGGCCCAAGTGAGGGGGTGGTGGGGAGAGAGGGTAGGAGCGTTTGTGAGCAATGAACCAAGCCATGTCCAGACGTGGGCTTAGGCAGAAAGATGGGGAATGTGGGGGTCCCAGGAAGCTAGCCCTTAGGAAATTGTTTTGGGTGGATGGGGGAATTTGACATGCGGAAGCTTAAAACTTACATTTCTGAAGTCATGCCATTAGGTTAGGGACTATTTTGAGTAGACACTTCAGGAAGCCTGAGGCGTCAGGGCAGCCATCAGGAGCTTGCTTTCCGTGGAGCTCTTTGAGAAAGTGCCCAGAGGGTTTGAAGTCCAACAGTCAGGATTCATAGACACTGGGGATAAGATTTGTGGATCACAGTGGGACAATAAAAATTGCTTTTCCCCTGGGGCATGAGGGAGAATCTCTAGGAATTTGCAGAGAGCACTTACAGAATGACACATGGTGACACTCACATGCCATCAGCCCAGCTCCAGAAGGACTTAAACTTTTTCACAGAAAGAACAGCAAATTGGAAAGAGCAAAGCTCCCTTTCAGAGGCAACTGGAAGCCTCTCCTCCCAGTCTGCATGTCCCTGGGGCTCTTCCTGTCCCTGCTGCTCTGCACTGCTGTTCCAGAGGCAAACATGGCCCAGGAACCACATTCAACCCATCATCTCCTCTGGTCAGCTTTTAATAGAGGGTGTTTCAGCTTAATTTTTAGTCAAGAGCAGGCCCTGGGGCTCTGAGATCACTGAATGTATTTGGCATTCAGTTATGAAATGAGCCCCTTTAGACAGACCTTGGACTTCTTAGTGGCATCCCAAGCCCTCTATGCCCTTAACTTAGGCTTGTGATGAGGTATCCTTGTGTCTGCTGGTCTTCCTAAAGAGGACCAGCCCCTGGAGGCAAACCTCATTGACTAATCCAGGTACTCTTTCCAATGTGTGGGAGGCCCCCACTAGGCTGCGGTTCTCAGCTGACTGGAGCTGATGCCTCAGAGGAGATGTGCTGACCCACTGAGCCCTAGATCTTTCTAGACGTGCTTTTACTCCACCCTAAATTCTCCAGCTCTCTTTGCTCTTGATTTCTGATTTGTGGCTTTGTGCTCCTAACTCTCTGTTTTTTCATGTTGTTTTTTCTGCTTAGAATGCTCTCCCCGTCACCCGACAATTCCTCAGGTCGAGACTACCTTTTCAGACCTCAGGCCACTGTGACACCAGACAGCGGCACAAACTCATGCTTCCCTCAGTTTCCACAGAAAACCGTGGAATCAAGGAAAGACAAACATGGGCAATGGCACAGAAGGGTGAAGCAAAAGACAACCACACCCCGATCTCCAGGAAAACTTTCACTGATGTCAAGGTGAATGGTAATCAATCGCCAAGTGTACCTCAGCCTCCTGAGTAGCTGGAACTACAGGCACAAACTACCTTTAGAGATGGGGTCTCATTATGTGTCCCAGGCTGATCTTGAACTCGTGGCCTCAGGCCATCCTCCTGCATATCTGGGATTACAGGCACAAGCCACTGCACCTGGCCCTTCCTTCTTAACCAGTACAGGAGGGCCATGAGGAAGGTGGAGAACATGGGGACACATTCCCAACCAGCAAGAATGCAGCCCATGTGGGCTGGAGACATTCTTCATGCCCTGTTTTCATACATTGTGACTAGCCCAGAGAGATCTCTCCACTCGGGGATGAATGAATACATCTTTCTTTTACCTACCAATCACCAATCACCTGCTGCAATACACCATGCAGTCTCTGGTGTGTTTTAAGCACAATGATTCAGCCCACCCTGACATGGGTCTCCCCAAATCTTTACCCAAACAGGTCCGCTCCAAACCACATTAACAAGCCACGAGGCCTTTATCAGGGATTTTGTAGGTGTTCAGTGTAGAGGGTTTATGCTGCAAACCCTATGGTATAACTTCACTTAAAAACCCTCCAAATATATCTTTTCCCCTGGATTCTCTCCTGGAGTCAGCAGCCTCGTTTTCCTCCTAAGAATCTCTGTGTCTGGGCCTCTCTGGCTGGGCTGCTGCAGCCCCTGACTTCCCTCACAGTTCCTCTTAGTCTCTCCCATTTGCATCTTCATCCTCATTCACTGCTGGCCTAACATAGATTGTCCTTGGGATTTGACCCTGTGCTGGAGGCTACTGGCACTCTCCCATGCCTGCCCTCCCTTCTCTCTATAATAATGCATTTGGAATTTTTAGTTGGGTGAACAACCACCCAGAGTAGACTCTACTTCCCAGTGAGGTGTGGCCGTGTGAATCACTCCGATGGGACACGAGTGACATGTGGACACCAGCTCCAAGAAGGGCACTGAAGAGCAGCGACACACTCCTTCTCAGCCCTTGCCTCCTTTCTCCGGGAATACTGTGGTTAGAATCAGGACAGCCCCCTGGAGGCTGTGTGCTGAAGCTCTGTGCCTGAGCCTCAAAGAAAAAATAGAACATGGGCCCCTGATGGATGATTCAACCTTTTATTTCAACTTAAAAAAATGTTCTCAAGTTTTCTCTGTTGTATTTTTTTCTACATGCATTATTTTTTTTACCATCCGTAAAAAAATAATTTGAGGCCTATTTTAAATCTTACTTTATCGACTTCCATGATTTTCTCCTATCGCAGAAAAAATAAAATAATTGATAATTAGATTCTGAAAATATTTTACAGTTTTGACAATAGGAGGTTGGAGTGCTGGCAGCAGAGGTCCCATTTGGGCCCCTGATTTTCTCTCTCCAGGTCTTCAAGTCTTTAACTGAGCCTTGCGTCTACTGGCCCTGCTCTCCTGCAAACTATTTGACCCTAGGATTTCCCTTCACCGCAACATGTGAGGAGCAAAGGAGACAGAGTGACGGGAGTCAAAGGGTGGTGTTGGTAGAGAGAGAAGAGTCAGTTCCTCCTGTATTCCCGCTGTTTGAGGAGCCAATAAAATGTTTTTGTTTAGGGGGAAGGTAGTTACTGGGCCTTCTACTCATTCATGATCAAACCTGGACAAAAACCTGAAGTGCTGCCTCTGCTTCTCATCCTTGTACAGGTCTCAGAGCCCAGGTCCAGGCTCTTTGACTGCAGGAGTGGGAGCTGGGGTCGAGGAGACAGACTGTACTGTATGCTGACCTCCACATTGTGAGGCCTGCTCCACTGGAAATCGTCTGGAGGGAGCTGTCGTCACAGCTCTCAGATGGCCAGGCATGCCTCCTGCCTTTGCCATCTGCACAGTCCTCTCTCAGAGGAATGTGGAGAGATCGCTTTGCCGGAGCCTCCTCACTTAACCTGAAACTCGGGTCATGGTCTGAAGGAGGCAGTTCTGCATCACTCTTAATGATGAAACCAGAGGAAAGAGGCTCTTACTGCTCTAGTTTTCTAAATTTCAAAGATGCAAAGTCTCAGCAAACTCAAAATATAATTGACCTTCCCCAGGAAAAAATCTGCATAGTTCTGGTTCTCTGGCTCTTCTTGATCTTTCTACCCAAGGAGGTCCTATTCACAGAACCATATATATCTCTTGCTAATCTCTCAAGTTAAATGGTAAATATTATTTAATTACAAACCATTGTGCTAGCTGCCCAGGGTAAAGAGTTTGTTGTCTGCAGAAGCTCATGACCTAGAGAGAGACAGTCTCATGAGTGAATATAAGGGCAGGAGCTACCACAGATACACTAGCAGAATTCAGCAGGTGTGTGGCTAGTTTGGTTGGGAGGAGGAGGATGCTTGGGTCTATGGAAGCTTTATAGAGAAGGACCGGGTTGTGAGCCAAGTCTTATGGGATGGATGGCAATAAAGACATCCCAGCCAGCAGAAACATCTTCTGGAAATAGTGACCCAAGCAGATATTGGGATATGAGGTGCATGAAGGGTGATGTTGGTGGTGGATGTCATCACACAAAACTAGAAATCAGACGGGGCTTCGAACGCCACAGTGTATGCAAAGGATAATTCTGTATAATTTCAGAAAACAAAAGTGACATGTAGGCATCTGCGTGTCAGATGAAAGAGGAAAATGCAAAGACCATTTAGGAATGGTGCTGGCGAGTGTAAAGGAGACCACAAAGGAGGACGTGCAGAAGACCTTCCGCACTCGGCCGGCGGGTGCAGCGATGGTGATGGTGTGGACCAGCTGAGAACCTGCCCTGCTGTGCCAAGCCCACTCCACTAAAAAGGGCAGCCAGCATTTTCCTCCCACACTCTTTGATTGCTTTTGATATAATGACAATTCGTAATATTTTTATAGAGTAGAAATATTCAGTCCTTTCTTTACTAAGGTTGACCAAAATTTTGTTTCTTTTTGTTTCTTTGTTTGTTTGTTTTGAGATGGAGTCTCGCTCTGTCACCCATGCTGGAGTGCAGTGGCGCAATCTCGGCTCACTGCAACCTCCGCCTCCCGGGTTCAAGTGATTCTCTTGCCTCAGCCTCCTGAGTAGCTGGGACTACAGGCGCCCGCCACTAGGCCCGGATAATTTTTGTATTTTTAGTAGAGATGGGATTTCACTTTGTTGGCCAGGCTGGTCTCGAACTCCTGACCTCGTGATCCACCCGCCTTGGCCTCCTAAAGTGCTGGGATTACAGGCACGAGCCACCGTGCCCAGCCCAAAATTTTATTTCTTATTGATAGTGTAGAAAAGGAATGGTTTTATTTGCAAATTTTACAAAAATATTCATCATGTGAATTTAAGGCCAAGGGCTTGGAAGCCACCCATGCCAGTGAGGGCCTTGAGACCTCTGCTGTCACTCCTCTGTATCTTTCTTGAAAACTACTGCAAGGCTGTAATCTGGCAAAAACAAATAGTGAATTTTAAAAAGCTGTGCGATCCAGGAAATAGTGGATCCAAACCAAGAGAGCTCTGAAGAGAAGTTCCTGGAAGACAGTAATGCACCAGTCCTAGGAAGCAGTGAGTTTTCCTCAATGTGGGAAAAGCAGAGCTCTTTCCCCAGACACACAACACAGATATTTGAAGATACCAGAAGACTCCCATACAGAAGCTCAACTACAAATGGCCAGTCTATACTTAGGACTCATAAAAAGGTCACACCATGAAAAGAAACTACATTTTTCAGCACAGAACTGCTAAGATGGAGAGGAAACCTGACCCCAGCTGGCTGCCTGCTATCTCTGACAGCTAAGAATCCTAAATTATGAATCAGAGCAGAAAAGGGATTAGTGCAGTGATCTGGTAAATATTTTATTTCCCATTTTGACTTTGATTAATAAATAAACATCAGTGATTATATTTTATAAAGAAATAAATTCGATTTTGGAAAACTTATGTCTGCCCCCATGAGCTTGACAGTTTCCCAATACCTAATGACTTCTCTGATGAGATAAGCAATGGCATGAACAGATGTGATTTGCAGTATCGTATAATGAAATGTGACAACATTTGGAAAAGTTCATAACTCAAGGATCCAGTATTTTCCAAATGACCAGTGCATTTTGCTGCAAAATGCTGCTTGAGTAAAAGATCTATTCAAGCTGCAATGTCTATGAGTGTGACAGAATAAGAAGCCTTAACTGACATGGTTTCACGTTCCACATTGCAAGGAACCTTTGATAAGCTACTATTTTTGCGTGTTGGTGTAATATCAAAAAGAATATCCACGATTACCCCAAAAAGATGAATACTCTTCCCTTTTCCAGATTTTCTGCAAATATTTCAATCATGATAGCATACCACAACAGATTAAAGATATTTGTGAAAACATAAATGTCCCACTCCCCTTACTAAATTTTCATTTGAAAATCATTGTTTTTTTAAATAATTTTTTCATTTATGTTAACATGTAGTTTATTATTGTTATTTTAAATGAATTAATAAATACTTGAAAAGTTTCTTACCTTTAATTTCTATTTCAATGAGTACTGATAGATTTAAACCACATAATCAAAGCTCTTTGGAGTCTTTAGTAATTTTTTGAATACATTTTATTCAGCACAATCTCTACCATTTAAAAATTAGGTGTTTATTCCCACCATCCTCACCTCTATTACTGATTTACTTACAAATACTCCTAGAAACCTCTGGAAATTCCTTGTATGCCTCCTCCTGTAGACATATTGCACTGACATAGCATTGAAACCCCCATGTAGGGTCGTGTGGGGAGAAGGCTCATTGTCCCTCCCCGGCCTTAGGGAATTGCAGAGGCTGTCATTTTGCAGACACACAGGGGCGTGTGGAGCTATTCTTGACATGGAGCTTCAACAACAAAGCTCGGCAAAACACAAAATGCAAAATAATCATGTAAAACATTAAGTGGCACATTATCAAATCACAGCTTGTAAATAATGCTGTTATTGTAATTCTCAGGTTCTCAGAGAACCATAAGTTCAACAGAGGAAAATGGCTCATGAGACAAAAATGTCCATGTGCTGCCTACTCTGGTAAGATCAAACAAGTATTGAAGCCAAGCAACAGGGTTAGTCCAGTTTGTATTTGTGCTGACAGGTGGGGAACGTCAACTCCGGGAGCGCTGGAGTTTTCTCATGGTTGGTTTCTGTGCCATTAGCATGCCCTTGCAAGTGATCACAACTAGAATTGTTGTTACTGCTCTTCACGGGGTCTCCAACATGAGTTGTTGAATTGTGATAATGGGCCCTGTCAACTGAGTTTAGTTCAGGCGGGCACATAGCTGTCTGATCTAAAACTGACATTTTTTTTTTGTAGTTTTGAAAAGGTTCATTAAAATCAGGGCTGGGTGTGGTGGCTCACACCTGTAACCTCAACACTTTAGGAGGCCGAGGCGGGCAGATCACCTGGGGTCAGGAGTTCGAGATCATCCGGGCCAATATGGTGAAACCCTGTCTCTACTAAAAATACAAAAATTAGCCAGGAGTGGTGATGTGTGCCTGTAATCTGTTACTTGGGAGGCTGAGGCAGGAGAATCGCTTGAACCCGGGAGGCAGAGATTGCCATGAGCCGAGATTGTGCCACTGCACTTCAGCCTGGACAACAGAGAGAGACTCTGTCTCAAAAAAAAAAAAAATTCATTAGAATCCAGACTTGCAAAGCATGTCAACTTATGGCAAAACATGACATCCATCTCAAAACCCTGCGTTTTCATTCAGTAACTTTGCAAAGCACTGCAGTAGTTGATGTTGTAGGGTTAGAACTTGGTTCGCGTGATACTGCTCAGCTCCTTTGGGTGCGGCCCGTCTGGGTTCTGACTCATAGCAGGGTTCTGAACTCCTTCCTCTTGGCATTTGGTTGATAGGCATTAGATATTCTTCTTATTAGGAAAATTCTAGAAATGACTGCAAAATAACTCCTGTAACCTACAAACTGAATGCTGATCACAGGCTGAGCCCTCTCTGATGAATTGCGGCCACAGTGATGAGGGTCTGCTGAATCACCAAGGCAGTGAGGTGTGGAATCCGGACACCAGGATACACATTCCACACTCAGCTTGACTGCAGTCTGGAATACTGCCTGGGTTAGTAGCAGCACATAGTTGGACTTGAATTGCACGTAGCCCACATAGCCTGCGTAGACGTTGGTCATGTAGCGCGTGAGAGGTCAAGAGCCTGCGTTGATGACTGAGGAGACTTCCAGAGCCCACTCTCCAGGAGACTCCAGTTGATTTTCACATAGCCCTCTGCACAGGCAGCCACAGCCCTACCAAATGCTTCAGTAGCTTCTGTGCCCCATTATAGGTATAAGAATATTGGGGTGGTGCTTTGCAACCTCATAGGACTTGAACATAGTTCAAAGCTAGGTTAAAACCTGTGGTGGAAAAAGCCCGCTGTGGGGATTAGTAACAAAGGCCTCTGAGGAGTAACACTACTTCAAATCTTGGAACCACAGAACACGAACTTTCAGGTCACTGTTTGTGGCACTATGCTCTGCGGGCCGTCATCCAGGTTCCCCGAAGTGGTGGGCTTTTCCCAAGTGGGTTTCTCCCCTTCACAGCCTAGTGCTTTACTCTCATGAGGTTCCTTTAACCCTGCACACAGGCTTGGGGACTTCCTTATTTCTTTGCTGGGTTTTGCATGGAAAAACATGCTTTTCTTGGGCATTGATAGAAAAAGTGAGAAAATGAAGGCTGTGGAGGCAGAGACTATGGCTATGCGATGAGGTAAAAGTGTGACCCATTCTCCAGGGATGCCAAGCGTCAGCCTTCATGGGGGCCGCTGGGTTGGTTGTTAGCATGACACTCCTACGGTGGCCTCTCACTTCCTGACAGTGTCTCAGGGCTGACCATGCTGCATGGGTTGATACAGTAGGCCACCTGGGAGCCAGTGAGTATCTTGGAGGAGAACTCGACAGCCTGTGTAGTCTTCATTCCTTAGCCCAACAAGAGCAGCAGCTGGGGAATGATGAAGCAGAGCCCTTAATGAGAGGGTGATGGGCTTGTGGTGATTCGAGAGGACAGACACCGGGAGCAGAGTGTGTCCAAATGGGAAGGACCTCATCTGTGATCTCTGTGCTCAGGTTTTCACTTGGTCCAGATAAATAGGGGATAAGGAATGATTCTGGCGGTCTTGTCATGGGGACAATCCGAGTAAGCAGAAGAGCATAGTGAGATAACGTTGAGGAATTGCTTGGCAAAGTTCTGAAACCATCCACAGCTGTTTCTTCCATGCCCTGAGTTTCTTTCTTTCTGGAATCAGGCCTTCAGATCCAATTTCTGCTCATTCCGGCTACTGGCTGCTACACATCACAGACACATTGCCCTTTTCTCTTGCTGGAATCTCTCATACTCCTTCACGTAATAATTTTAAAACATGAACAGGGATCTTGCGATCAAAAAGTTTAAGAATTGCTGCATTGGACAAGTATGCTTGGAGGAAAACATTTATTTTCTTCTTGACAGATTCTTCAAAAACATTAATTTGTTAATAAATTGGGAGTCTCCCAGGGTGAGAATTGTTAATCAAACTAAATTTGGCCTGAGGCTGCCTCTGTACCTTGAGTCTCTAGTGAACTGCAGGTTTTCCAAAATTTTAGTGTTCATTAAAAACCTTGAATTTTCTCATTGACAACTAGAGTTATTTTCTTTAAAGCAACAGGCCCAGTTTGTTCATTTCTGAGCACATGTCTGCCTAATATCCAAGTGTAAATAACATATTTGTCTGTCATTCATTCTTTAAGTGAATTTGGCGTTCCATGAAAAAGCTGGCTAGCTTCGCTTGTAAATCAAATTTAGCGGCCGGGAGCAGTGGTTCATGCCTGTAATCCCAGCACTTTGGGAGGCCAAGGTGGGTGGATCACAAGGTCAAGGTCAAGCTATCGAGACCATCCTGGCCAACATGGTGAAACCCTGACTCTACTTAAAATGTAACAATTAGCTGGGCATGGTGGCACATGCCTGTAGTCCCAGTTACTCAGGAGGCTGAGACAAGAGAATCGCTTGAACCCGGGAGGTGGAGGTTGTACTGAGCCAAGATTGTGCCACTCCAGCCTGGTGACAGAGTGAGACTCTGTCTCAAAAAAAAAAAAAAAAAAATTTAGCACAAGTGTTTTCCTTAGGATGACCGTCACGGCTCAGCATTCAGCAGAAGTACTTTATGCATGCGTTTCTCCAAAGATGATATACAAATGGCCAAGGAGTATATGAAAAGATGCTCAGCATCACTGACCACCAGGGAAATGCAAATCAAAACCACAAGGAGCTATCACCTCACACCTGTTAGGATATCTAGTATTAAAAAAACAGAAACAACAAAGGTAAGTGCTGCAAGGATGCAGCACAGGAGAACTTCTTTACTTTGTTGGTGGAAATACATTTGGTACAGCCATTGTGGAAACATCATGGAGGTTCCCCAAATATTAAAAATAGAACTGCCATGTGATCCAGCAATCCCAGTACTATGCACCCAAAGGAAATGGCATCAGTGTGTCCAGAGACACCTGCACTCCCACGGTCACTGCAGCACTACTTACAACAGCAAAGATATGGCATCAACGTATGTCCACCAATGGAAGAGTGGGAAAGGAAAATGTGGTGCACATACACGAGACAATGTGTCTCATCCTTCAAGAGAAGAAAATCCTGTCGTTTGTGACCACACAGATAAGCCTGGAGCACATTATATTAAGTGAAATAAGCCAGGCACAGAAAGACAAACTCTGTATGATCTAACAGGCAGTCTGAAGTGGTCACACTCATAGAAGCAGAGAGCAGAATGGTGGTTACTGGGGCTGGGCGAGGGTGAGATAGTCAAAGGCACATAGTTTCTGCTGTGCTGGCTGAATAAATTCTGGAGATCTAATTTACAGCAAGATGCCTGTGTCTAATAGCTCTGTATGGAGTGCTGAAAATGCACCAAGAAGGTAGATCTTACAGTAAGTGCTCTTGTCACAAAGAAATCCCCAACAAAACAGTAATAATAGCAAAGCGAGGGGAGGAACTTGGGGAGGGGATGGATGTGTTTATGGCCTTGGTGGAGGTGATGGTTTCTAGGCTGCATGCGTGTCCCCAGACTCATTGCGATGTACACATGAAACATGCACAGCTTTGTACAAGTCCATCAGCCCTCCATACAATGGTTTAAAATAAGACAATGAAATCAATAATTTTTGGTGCTTTGTCAATAACATTCTTCAGTGGACTGACCTTCTTTACTATTGTTGTTGCTATCTGATTGTTGACTACAGGGCATGCATGGTGAACAGTGCAGTGCCCACCAGAACAGCGGGCACCGAGGTCCTGACTTCTGCGGAGGCCCTGGCGGCCATGCCCATCAGGGTGAGTGTCAGCATGCGACCTTTCCATCCTTTATTCTGTAATTACTAGTAGGCATTCAACTTGAAGGAAGTGCTTTCACTTTCATTTATTTGTCACTATGGATTCGTGAATCCTGTTTACCCACTGGTTTATAATGTTTTGCCATCATCATTTATTTGGCTCTTCAGATTGTTACGAATTTGGCCAGAAAGTCCTGTGGAACTCGCCTTTGTCTGCTGCTTTCTGCCCCATGTTTCTGCCTCTGGCTGCAGATGGGCCTCCTGTGCCTGTCACCAGCTGGCTCCTACCCGGGCGTCAGGCTCTGAAGCCACAGGGCTATATGGTGGCTGGGCTTGCCGCAAGCCCTCCCTGTACCCAGCCTGGAAAAGCTGAGCCATGAGGGAAGAGGTCCTGCTCCCTCACTTGGCATTTTCTCTACCTTCAGTTTCATTTGGTCTCTGACTGGAATGGGATGAGTTTGTAACACAGTGCAATATTTTCATTTCAGGACATTCAACAATATTTATAATATTATACAATTTTGGCCCATGTACTACTGAAAAGTTGTTTCAAAAGTTGTTTCCACAGACTCAACAAAAATGGAGATGCATGTCTAGAAGACACTCCCTGGCAGGACCCTCAGGGTCACTCCTAAAGTCTCCTTGGCACTGACATTGGACAGGGCATTGATAATATATTGACTGCTGTAGCTGCCAAGCCAGAAGGGCAATCTCTGTCTTCATGGAGTCCAAGTTGTAAGTTGGACGAGAGATACAGTAGACCCACACGAAGAGGAAAACATTGGATTCGTGCATTTTGTTCTGATTTTGCCCTTTTTGTTTGTTTTTTGTTGTGTATTCCTCACTGACGTCTGAATGGACAAGAATAAAGAAGTAGTGACAATACAGAAGGGAGAGCCCTACTGACCGGCACTCACTGGGACCAGGCCTCGTGCTGGCCTTGTCACACTCTCTCTCACTCAGTGTTCACTGTGAACCTGCGAGGTGTGTGCCCGTGACCCCTCCTTACAACCACTTAGGGCTAACCCCCTGCTTTTACAGCTTTTCCTATCACAAATAAGAACCTACATGGCAATGACTAAAATTTGCATTTACAACTGCTCCTGGGACTCACAGTGGCAGAGGTGCCATGCCTAGTGGGGTTGGCCAGCATTAGGCAACCTGTCCCTGTGATAGGAACATGACTAGCTGAACACAAGACAGGAAACCTCTGCTTTCAACAGTGTGTGATCAGATGCAGTGACTCCGTGTTCCTCTGAGCCACGTGTTATTTCAGCAGGAGGCACACCTCTCTTCTGTGTGCTCAAGGACAGGTGGGAGAGACATCCTAGGTGGTCACTGGGAGCAAAGGACAGGGCGCTGGCTTTCAGCGGGGAACTGGCTGCCGTAGCATCAGCGACTGAGGAGGTGCAAATGGCAGCCCTGTGATGACGCAGCCAGCAATGTCTCGCACACATCTCCTGCAGTCTGTCACGCCAGTCATTGGTGGCATTACCTTCATTTCATACATGAGAAAACCACAGTGCAGCAGGACAAGTCAATTGTCTGTGATCACACGACTGCCTCGCGTTGAGTCAGGATTCCAGCCCATGTGTGCCCAAGGCCAGTGTTCTCTCTGGATCACACCAGTGAAGATATATTTAAAAGAGAGAAAAACGGAAAAGAAGAGGCAGAAGGAGAAAGGCCTGAGCAGGTGTGGCAGGGAGGATGAAGAGGAGCAATCAGGATAACATGAAAATGAGGGGGTCTGGGTGACTGGCCAAAAATTGCCAGAAGTCATGTCTCGTCTCTTTGCCTTCACGGGTGAAGAAAAGGATCTTCCTCATCCACGAATTCAGGTGTACTGCTGTAAAAGGCTTCAGCACGCGTCTCTGCCTGGCATTTCATGATTTACCGTGTTTCAGGCTTGCAGCAGGAGGGCCGAGCAGATTGATCTGTTGACGGTGGGCTTCTCAATTCTTCACAGCACAACGAGCGCAAGCCTGGCATCCGTCCAGCAAGACTGAACACCTGCGGCCCCCTCCCTACCCCCTGCATCTCCATGGACAGAGCCACCTGGCTCTCCTGTCACCTTGCCGAGACACTTCTGACTTCAGAAAATCTGCTAATAAAAGCTCAGCCTTGTTCCACAGTCTCAGCTGGAACCCTAGGTGGCTGGTCTAGCACCACCCTGGAAGCCAGTGGCTTAGTGCTGTCCTGGGAAGGCACTTGGCCTGACATCCGCTTCTTCCCCGCTGCTGTATAGAGCACCCCTGACATAACTAACTCCAGCCTAGAAAACACTCTATTATATATTTCACAAACACTCTGCCAACAAGGATAAGATGTTTTGTCTAAATAAATAAATAAAAAACAATAGACAATAAAACAACAACATAAATAAAACAAAAACATGAATACACAAATTAAAAAATAAAGACTGCATCCAACCAGATAAGGGCATAAACACTAAGCCTCTGGCAGCTCCACATGGTCATCTTAACTGACGCTGTCTTGCAGTCACTCGTGGTGAGAACTTGGCATCTGCCACTGAAGGCTCTGCCACCTCTAAGACTCTTCCTTCCAAGACTGATGGACCACTTGGCCCAGAACAGGACTCTTTTTGTCTTCTTCGCTTCCCCTGGACTGGTTTGTTAACCCTTTTTACTATCTCGTTTTCCTCTAGCTGTTAAATGTTACTTTGTTTTTTGCAGAATATTGACCCTGTAATATTTATAGATTGATGAAGTATGGTTTGCAATACTGTCTGACTTGTGGAGTGGCGTGAGCCTGTGTGCCCATAGCTCTGACTGCTGAGTGAAGAAGGTGTACTAAGGAGAATGCCTCCTTGGGAACTCCATGGAGCTCCTGGCTTTAGTGATTGAAAGAGCATCGGTAGAAGAGTCTGACATTGTGGAAAGACACAAACGTGCATGGACCTGGTTATTTCTACCCCTGCACTGCCCATGACACCTGCTCTCCACTCCTTGACCAAGTGGACTGAGGGAGAAGGAAGGGAGGGAAGACACAGGCAGCCACTGCATTGTGTTTTTCTCCCTTCTGGCCCCTTGTTCTGCTGCCATAATGCGGTTATTGCTTTTCACCAGAATCTGAGTTGTCCTATGAGGCAGATACATTTGGTTCCCCAAATTGAAATCCAAACAGCTGTAGGTCTTTTCAGCTTATGCTTCTTTCCCACTTATAAAAGAGACTCGCATTTTACATAATACTGTGCATGGCACTGGGGGACCCTTATGGTTTATGGTTTTTCTAATGTTTGGGAACAGGCGAGAGCACTGTGGGCATTCTATGAAGTATTTACCTTGAATTGCTGAGAAAAAAGCTGTGCCTGCATATTAAAAAGTCCAATTTCCTTCTAGATGAGTTATTTAAAAATTATTAACCTCATTTCCACAGAATCGTTACAGATTTTTCCATGTGACGAAGCCACCCCAACTGTCTGGTCGTTATTTCATGTAGGTGTGTAAAAATCGCTCCAGTGGTGAATTGGAAACTCGCAGTGCCAGGAAGTGCTTCCACAGGCTTAATGCATCTCTGC
The DNA here is from genome assembly GCF_028878055.3 of Symphalangus syndactylus. Lineage (NCBI taxonomy): Eukaryota > Metazoa > Chordata > Mammalia > Primates > Hylobatidae > Symphalangus > Symphalangus syndactylus. The sequence continues at coordinate 75,405,135 of NC_072431.2, forward strand.
TCCTTCTTTTTTCAGAAAAATTCAAAAGTAAGCAGAACTGCTCGTTTTCACCCTCTGTGTGCAGCTCATCACAGAAGTGCAGCCATAACTGAGTCACTTGTCAATCTTTTTCCTCCCAATTACAGTGTTTAGATGGGGGATGCTGAGAGAGAAGCTGGCTTGCTGGGAGGTGCGAGCCCAGAGCACACGCTCCACCTAGACGGCGGGCGGTGCCCCACCGTGAGGAGCTCAGCAGTTTCTTCACGTGGTGTTTTCCACCAAGCAAAAACATCCAAGATCTATTGTTTATGTAGCTTGGACTTTGGGTCAGGCCCCGGTTCAATTCCTAACATTGACATTTTGTATTTGTGTGACTAATACGCGTGTTATTAAGAAAGTTACTACTGTCTTTAAGATGCAGTTTCCTCATCTGTGAAATGGAATATTTGTATATTCCATATGTTATGTAATATTACTGCCTGCTTAACCTTGGCCTAGCATTTGAAGGACACAAAGCCTGAATCCAGCACAGAGCAGGTGCTTGATGAATACCCCAGACACGGAGGAAGGCAGCATCTGGATTCCAAGTTCTTTTCCTATATGTACATTTATATCTCTCTGAATAGGCATCTGTGTGTGTTTCTTTTATTATAGACAGGTTGTCTGATCGCAATCCGTTAGAGATGGGGTAGCCTTAGGGACCCTCTGGTCCCACATCTCATTGTACAGGGGATGCAGGATTTGCCAAAGTCCTACTCATTAGTGAATAGTAGAGCCCGGATGAGTTCCTTGGATCAGGAGGAGGGGCTGTGCTTCTGTCCTCCTGTGAGATGAGGCCATGCTCAATCCCAGGGCAGGTGCAGATGATTGCTTTCACCTTCTAACTTTAGAATCTGGAGAGTCTGCACAGCTCCTACTTTCGAAGCTGCCTCAGAGAGTCTTTGTTATTGCAAAATGCATGTGGGCAGGCTGGACCAGGCAGTGGATCTTGTTGTTTTGTTAGGGAGAAAGGAAAACTGAAGTTCCATCACCTGCCAGTTAGTCTTGGTCTACCTCCAACCCAAACTTGGGCTCAGTGAAGCAGATTAATAAAGCGATGGGGCATCTCTGGCTGCTGCGAGCACCATGAATATGCATGCAGTGCAGGCCGCCGGCTGGAACGCTTTTCCCACCCTGGAATTCGCCAGTCACGTTTCTACTCTCCGGGTTTCTTTCTAAGTTGAAAGATTCTGGAATTGTGGAGCTGGAAGGGATATTAGTGAAGACCATCTGGTCCAGTGTCCTCATTTTACAGATGAGCTAACTGAGGCCAGAGGGGAAGGGCCACTCCAGGGCACACTGCGAATGGCTCACAAACCTAGGACCAGGCCAGATCTCGCAGCTCTTGCTCCAGGGGATGCTTAGTGCCTGCAGTGCTTAGGGTGCTCATTTTTTTTGCTGAATTTTGTTTATTGAGACCATATGGAAAGCGAGTTGAGGCTGAAGTTACATGCATTCAAGACCAAGAGAAATGCAATTGATCACAAGATCCTTCTGTGTTGGGCCACTGAGCAAATCGTGGGGTCACCCTCTCTCTTAGTAGTACAGGCTATGTTGATATGATGATACCACCTTAGAGCTAACGAAATGCATTCCTGAGAAATAAAATGATCGTTTCTGTTTTCTGCAGAGCAATTCCAAATGAGAGAAGCAATAACACTTTTTATGACCTATTAAAATCACTCCCATTTCCCTAAACAACCTTCACACCTGTGGCAGTCCTTGCTTCCCTCTCAGGGGAACTACCCTGATGTCAGAGAAAACTATCCTTGAGTGAGGCCTGACACTGTGCCTGTGATGATGTGAGCCATCTGCAAAATTCACCGTGGAGGACAGAATGCCACTTAGGCTAAAGCAGGAGGAAGGGGGCCTGTAATTCTCATCGTCTTTTGTTTGAATGCATACGAAACTACAGCCCAGGAAATAAATTCAATGTACTTTGACAAAACATGGGTAATCTTACCAGCATAGTCTCAAGTGGAGAAAGGTGACCACCTAAACTAAGAATCAACAAAAATCAAACAAAATGAAACATGTTGTTTAGAAATGCATTCATTTGTGATAAAACTTTCTAAAAAGCAAGAACATGATAGACACCCAATTTGGGATAGTGGCCATGTTTAGAGGGCTGCAGGGGGGATGCTGTGTAGGAGAGACACAGAAAATTGGTGTTGTTTGTAAATTGGGGGATGAGTTAGAAAAGTAGGGAAGAAGGAAGATACCAAACCAACTTCTGGACAGAACTGACTTTGTAGCAGCCTTGCAGTCTTTATTAAGCAAGATGCGTTATGCCAATGATTTCAGATAATTTACTAGCAAGAGGATACTCAATTCTACCTTGTTTATGAATGAAAACTCCAAAATAAATGAGGCTCTGTGCTGCGGCACCTCGTTATTTCTTGTTCTACAGTGAATGACCACTGTGATTATTCACTGTTCTGTGCTACTAGAGGGAGGAGCTGAAGAGACTGACGGGGAAGAGAGTGGAAACAGAGCAAGCTGGGAAGGACTAAGGAGTCTTAAGGAAAGGCTCCAGGTAACAAAACGAACACACTAGGTGCTTGGCATCCCTCTTGGTTGCAAGATGGCTGCTGCACCTCCAGGCAAACGTTAGAATTCTAGGTGGGAAAAAGGGGGCAGGGTAAAAGCAAAGGGGTTCCAGGTCCTGGCCGTGGGGCCTGAAGCATGATTGATCTGCAGGGCTCTCAGGCCTTCCACACTCCAGGCTGCCCCCGTGAGTGCAGCACTCCCACATGGAGTGGAGGCAATGATGCACAAATAAGCCAGAGAGTGCCCAAGTCTGGTACAATGGAGAAAATCAAACCCAAATCAGAAGGCTGGGCCGGGGGTCATGGTGAGTCAAGAAAAGAGGGTATTCTTCCCCACCTTCCCGCTAGAGCCACCACAGGCCTGAAGCCCCTGGCACAGAGCCCCGCAGGGTTGGGGTTCTGCATGACTGAAGTGGGGTGAGGAGGAGGCCTGAGGACTCCATTACCCGCACTTCCCAGGCTCTCCCTCTGCAGCCGCGCTGCCTTAGTGCAGGTCAGCTGCAACCGCAACCGCAACCTGGTCACTTCCGGTAAGGGCAGAGCTCGCTCCTGCCGGGTGTGGTGTCTAGAATCGGCCTTCCTGCCCTGATCTTGTTCCCAGAACTCCTGGGGTGCACCTGGGAGCAATGCGGAGCCCCTCTATGTCTACAAAGTCACGGCTTTCCTCTGTAATGCTGTCACAGTGAAACAGCAAAAGAACACAACTCCATTTTTAAGGGGTCTTTACCCATTCCTGCACATAGGGGAAGATAATTTTAGAGTACAGAGAAAATTAACAGCAATCATATAGTTTTTAAAACTAGCTTTGGGACTAAAGGAGAAGTATGTAAACAACTATGTTTTGTGAAAGATTTCCAAGAGCACTGTGACCTGACCAAGAGCACTGTGACAAAGCCATTCTCCACCTTCTTGGACCCGTGCTGGCTCCCAGATGTCTGCGGTCTTCCATTACCTCTTGATCCCAACGCCCTCCTCTGTCTCCTGCCCTTAACATAAAAGAGCCTAAAGTTTGTAGCGACTCGAGGTGGTGCTGTAGGATGCTAGTTGGCCATCTTCTTGGCTTGCTGGCAGTCTTTTCCTCCCACCAGTTCTCTCATGTGTTTGGATTCCAGCAGCGATCAGCAGACCCTGGGTTTGGTTACCTCTGCCTGGAGTCCTGCCTGGGCTGCCCCGTGCCTGTGAGTTTCCCCCCGAGGCTGCTCTCTAGGCCTTCTCTTCACCCTCCTGCACCTGTTTCCCAGGGCCTTCCTGATGGGTTGGACTCTGCTCTCCGGGCCCCCATTAGCCCCCTGGGGTTCTGCCCCACCGAACCGTGGGAGTGTGACATCCCTGGCATCCCCAGAAGCCTGGGAACGTACCCTGACCCACTGCGCACGCTCATGTCCAGCCTCCGTTTCCCACCTTGCCTGACGGAGGCTGCCATGGGGCCCTGACCTCCACCCTAGAGAGTGTGTCCACTGCCGTGGCCCTGTTCTCCCTTGGGTTTCTCCTGTGTGTGCACTGGGTGCTGTCTGCCCAGCTACATTTCTTCCCTCTTATTTTCTGCTAACAGTAGCCCCAGGTGTTAGGGTCATTGGTGGAAACACTTAATCCCGGGAGGGTGACCTCCTCAGCCCAGGTTAGAGGAACGCGGCTGCCCTACGAAACTCGGGCAGCTCTCATTATCTGGGGCCAGTGACCTGGCAGATGATACACAACCAGGCGTCTAGGTTTTCTGTTCCAAGGGGACTGGGTTCACTCGCCATTCCTCTCTCCTCATCCCTCATCTTCCTGCCTGGAATTCTAACTTGTCAGCTGAGGGGCAGCAGCAACCTTGCAAGCTGGTACGATGATGACAGCTGGCACAGTCAGGGCAGTGCCTCTGGGCGATGCTGAGCTCTCCCATCTGCCCTGGGCTGACTCCCTTGGGGCTTATCCTAAGTAAGGAAATTAACCCCTTTTTGTTTAAAGCGTGAACATTTTGGAATCACATTGTTTTCAGCGATTTGTGCCAGATTCATTCCTGAGTGATCTTCTCCCTTCCTTGTTGACCTGGGACTTAGGCACAGTGTTCCTCAAGGTGCAGCCCAGGTGAACGTGTCAGATGCGCAGCAGAGACAGACAAGGACAGGGGAAAGAGTTCTCTCCTGTGGAAAAAGGGCAGTAGAAAGAGGCCTGCCCAGGCTCCAAAGAAGTGGGGAGTCCTAAGGGGGTTCCCAGGCCCACGGTGGGTGAGGGAGTGGCCCTGGAAGAAGAGAGGCCTGGTGGTGGGGCTGATTCTTCCAACAGGGCTGTGGCAATTCTCTAGGAAAGATTGTGCAGGCTGTGACAGAGCCTGCCAAGATTTTCCAGACCCTTGCAACCACCCGCTGCTGCTAGTTCCTGTGGGGACACATAGCTCTGCCTGGAAGCACCAGAGAAGCATCTTTTAGAGCCGTCCAGGGATTGCATGCATCTCCTACCCGTTAAGACCCAGGTTGCTCCTCGGTCTCCAGGTGCCATGGGTGGTGGGAGGCGTTTCTTTGCCAGAGCTAGAAAGTCAGGGCCTGAACTCTGAAGGCGGCAGGGGCACTGGGAATGCTTCCATTCACCTTTTGTCACATGCTGAGACGCTGGGAGCAATAGGCGATTGTGAGGGTGGACGTGAGCAGATGGCAATGAGGATGGCAGGCCTGGCAGGCTGGGACTTGGGCCTGGAAATGCCAACTGAGGATTGGGCCTGGAATGAGAGAGGCAGCTACATTGGGGGCAGCCAGAGGCAGTCTTCTGTTGGAGTCATGAAGTCAAAAATGAAAGTGCCCTGGAGCTAGACAAGAATATGGGAGAACATTTATATCTATGGGGAAAATGAGGGCCTTCTAAAGCAAGATGTACAAAGCATCACATTTATCAAAACATAAAGTTGATGTAAAAAATTTAAAATTACATTTCACCAAAGATAATATTTATAATGTATAATCCATGTGATCAGAAAATTAAAAATGAAAATCCAGAATAAATAATGAACTTTTATAAGTCAATAAAAAGAGAAGGCTGGGCACAGTGGCTCAGAACTGTAGTCCTAGCACTTTGGGAGGTTCAAGTGGGAGGATTGTTCAGGAGTTCAAGACTAGCCTGGGCAACGTAAGGAGATCCTGTCTTTACAAAAACTACAAAAATTAGCTGGGTGAGGTGGTAACTGCCTGTAGTCCCAGATACTTGGGAGGCTGAGGTGAGAGGATCACTTGAGCCCAGGAAGCAGAGGCTGCAGTGAGCTGAGATCCACCACTCCAGCCTGGGCAATAGAGCAAGACTGTCTCGAAAAATGAAAATAAATAAAAGGAGTGAGTTCTCCACCTTCAGCTGACACAGCCAGGTTCTCACACTGGGACTGATTGGGACTGATGAGGTGGAGTGCTCAACCCACAGAGAGCAAGGAAGTACAGGATGGGGTATGGGTCTCCTGAGAGTGGCAGAGCCAGGGGAGCCCCCAACCGAGCCAAGGGAGGTGGTGAGTGATTGTGCGACCATGTCTGGGAAACCATGCTTTTCCCATGGATTTCTGCAAACCTGCAGATCAGAACATCCACTCGTGAGCCCATTCCACCAGTGCCTTAGGTCCAAAGCACAGAGCTGTGTGGAGTCTCAGTGGAGTGGCCACTCAGGCACATGTGGAGACCCAGGAGTTTTGCATACTCTAGCCCCGGTAATTCTAGCAAGGCAGAATTCCCCTAGGAAGGAGGCTAAATCTAGGGAGCCAAGTGGCATCATTCTGTGGCCCCTCTGCTGCACCTCACAATTTAAGACCCACTGGCTTGACATTCTAGACAGCTAGTGGCAGCAAGCTGAGACTGCCTAAGATGGACTGAGTTCCCCGGGGAGGAGTGGCGGCCACCATCTCCGTGGTTTGAATCAGCTGTTCTAGCCTGCTGGCTCTGGGGAGCCTGAGTGGTCCAGACTGGGAGGAGCTCCCCACAATGCAGCACAACTGCTGTGCCAGACTGTGGCCAGACTGCTTCTTTAAGTGGGACCCCGGTCCATCCCTCCTTACTGGGCAGGGCTTCCCTGTGGGAATTTCAGCAACTCTAGCCAGGGTTGTATGGACAGAACTCTGATCTCCCTGGGATGGAGCCCCCAGGAGGAGGAGCAACCTCTGTCTCTGCCATTCAGCCAACTCTTAGTTTTTCCAGCCTCCTGGTTCTAGAGAGTCCAGACAGTCTGCATGAGGGAGGTTCCCTTCAGCACAGTGCACCTGCTCTGCCAAGAGGCAGCCAGACTGCTTTTTTAAGTGGGTCCCTGATCCTGTTCCTCCTGACTGGGTGAGACCCCCCAAGAAGGGTCTCCAGACATCTCCTAAAAGAGAGTTTGGGCCAGCATCAGGTCAGGGCCCCCCTGAGACAGAGCTCCAAGAGGAAGGAGCAGGCTGTCATATTTGCTGCAGCCTTTACTGGTGATACCTCCAGGTGCAGGAGGGACTGAGGCAACTAGGTCTGGAGTGGACCCCTAGCAAACCACAGTAGCCCTATGGAAAAGTGGCCTGCTGGTAAAAGAAAAACAAATATTAACAACATCGACATCAAAAAAGACTCCATTCAAATGTCAGCAACCTCAAAGATTGAAGGTAGATATGCCCACAACGATGAGAAGGAATCAATGCAAAAATGCTGAGAACTCAAAAAGTTAGAGTGCCTTTTCTCCAAATGACTGCAACACCTCTTCAGGAAGGGCACAGAACTGGGCTGAGGCTGAGATGACTGAAATGACAGAAGTAGGATTCAGAAGGTGAGTAATAACAAACATTGCTGAGCTAAAAAAGCATGTTCTAACTTAACACAAAGAAGCTAAGAATAATAATAACACAATACAGAAACTGATAACCAGCATTGCCAGTTTTCAGAGCAAAATAACTGACCTGATGGAGGTGAAAAACACAACACGAGAATGTCACAATGGAGCCACAAGTATTAACAGAAGAGTAGAATAAACCAAGTGGAGGAAAGAATCTCGGAGCTTGAAGACTGTCTTTCTGAAATAAGACAGGCAGACATGAATAGAGAAAAAGGAATGAAAAGGGATGAACAAAACCTCTGGGAAATATGAGATTATGTAAAAAGATTGAACCTGTGACTGATTAGGGTACTTGAAAGAGATGGGGAGAACAGAAGCAAGTTGCAAAACATATTTCAGGTTATCCAGGAGAACTTCCGCAACTTAGCAAGACAGATCTACGTTCAAATTCAGGTAATGCAGAGAACCCCAGTAACACACTCCATGAGAAGGTCATCCCTAAGACACAATCATCAGATTATCCAAGGTTGAAATGAAAGAAAAAATATTAAGAGCAGCCAGAGAGAAAGGCCAGGTCACCTACAAAGGGAAGCCCATCAGACTAACAGTGGACCTCTCAGCAGAAACCCTGTAAGCCAGAGGAGATTTTGGGGGCCAATATTAAACTTCCTTTTAGAAAATGATTTCTGACCCAGATTCATGTTCAATTAAACTAAGCTTCATAAGCAAAGGAGAAATAAAATCATTTTCAGACAAGGAAGTGCTGAGGGAATTTGTCACCACCAGGCCTGCCTTGCAAAAGCTTCTGAAGGAAGCACTAAATATGGAAAGGAAAAACCATTACCAGACACTACAAAACCACACTGAAGTACACAGACCAGTGACACTATGAAGCAACCACATAAAAGGGTCTGCAAAATAACCAGCTAGCATCATCATGACAGGATCAAGTTCACACATAACAATGTTAACCTTAAATGTAAATGGGCTAAATGCCCCAATTAAAAGACACAGAATGGCAAACTTGATAGAGTCAAGACCCATTGGTATGCTGTCTTCAAGAAACCCATCTCATGTACAAAGGCATGTGTAGGCTCAAGATAAAGGGATGGCGGAAAATTTATCCATCACATGGAAAACAGAACAAAGCACGGGTTGCAATCCTAGTTGTGACAAAACAGACTTTAAACCAACAAAGATCAAAAAAAGACAAAGAAGGGCATTACATAATGGTAAAGGGTTCAATTCAACAAAAGCAGCTAACCTAAATATATATGCACCCAAAACAGGCGCACCGAGATTCATAAAGCAAGTTCTTAGACCTACAAAGAGACTTAGACTCACACAATAACAATGAGAGACTTTAACACCCTGCTGACAATATTAGACAGATCATCGAGACAGAAAATTAACAAAGACATTCAGGACCTGAACTCAGCTCTGGATCAAGTGGACCTGATAGATGTCTACAGAACTTTCCCCCACAAAACAACAGAGAATGCATTCTTCACATCACCACATGGCACTTACTCTAAAATTGATCCAATAATGGGAAGTAAAACATTCCTCACCAAATGCAAAAGAACTGAAATCTTAACAGTCTTGGTTTCTTGTAGGATTTTAATGGTTTTAGGTCTAACATTTAAGTCTTTAATCCATCTTGAATTAATTTTTGTATAAGGTGTAAGGAAGGGATCCAGTTTCAGCTTTCTACATATGGCTAGCCAGTTTTCCCAGCACCATTTATTAAATAGGGAATCCTTTCCCCATTTCTTGTTTTTGTCAGGTTTGTCAAAGATCAGATAGTTGTAGGTATGCGGCATCATTTCTGAGGGCTCTGTTCTGTTCCATTGACCTATGTCTCTGTTGTGGTACCAGTACCATGCTGTTTTGGTTACTGTAGCCTTGTAGTATAGTTTGAAGTCAGGTAGCGTGATGCCTCCAGCTTTGTTCTTTTGGCTTAGGATTGACTTGGCGATGCGGGCTCTTTTTTGTTTCCATATGAACTTTAAAGTAGTTTTTTCCATTCAGGACATAAGCGTGGGCAAGGACTTCATGTCTAAAACACCAAAAGCAATGGCAACAAAAGCCAAAATTGACAAATGGGATCTCATTAAACTAAAGAGCTTCTGCACAGCAAAAGAAACTACCACCAGAGTGAACAGGCAACCTACAGAATGGGAGAAAATTTTTGCAACCTACTCATCTGACAAAGGGCTAATATCCAGAATCTACAATGAACTCAAACATATTTACAAGAAAAAAACAAACAACCCCATCAAAAAGTGGGCAAAGGACATGAACAGACACTTCTCAAAAGAAGATATTTATGCAGCCAAAAAACACGTGAAGAAATGCTCATCATCACTGGCCATCAGAGAAATGCAAATCAAAACCACAGTGAGATACCATCTCACACCAGTTAGAATGGCCATCATTAAAAAATCAGGAAACAACAGGTGCTGGAGAGGATGTGGAGAAATAGGAACACTTTTACACTGTTGGTGGGACTGTAAACTAGTTCAACCATTGTGGAAGTCAGTGTGGTGATTCCTCAGGGATCTAGAACTAGAAATACCATTTGACCCAGCCATCCCATTACTGGGTATATACCCAAAGGACTATAAATCATGCTGCTATAAAGACACATGCACACGTATGTTTATTGCGGCACTATTCACAATAGCAAAGAGTTGGAACCAACCTAAATGTCCAACAATGATAGACTGGATTAAGAAAATGTGGCACATATACACCATGGAATACTATGCAGCCATAAAAAATGACGAGTTCGTGTCCTTTGTAGGGACATGGATGAAACTGGAAAACATCATTCTCAGTAAACTATCACAAGGACAAAAAACCAAACACTGCATGTTCTCACTCATAGGTGGGAATTGAACAATGAGAACTCATGGACACAGGAAGGGGAACATCACACTCCGGGGACTGTTGTGGGGTTGGGGGAGGGGGGAGGGACAGCATTAGGAGATATACCTAATGCTAAATGACGAGTTAATGGGTGCAGGAAATCAACATGGCACATGGATACATATGTAACAAAGCTGCACATTGTGCACATGTACCCTAAAACCTAAAGTATAAAAAAAAAAAAAAAGAACAGTCTCAGACCACAGTGCAATCAAATTAGAACTCAAGATTAAGAAACTCACTCAACACCACACGACTACATGGAAATTTAATGACCCGCTCCTGAATGACTCCTGGGTAAATAATGAAATTAAGGCAGAAATCAAGAAGTTCTTTGAAACTAAGGGGAACAAAGAGATGGTGTGCCAGAATCTCTGGGACACTGCTAAAGCAGTGTTACCAGGGAAATTTATAGCACTAAATGCGCACAGCAAAAAGGTAGAAAGATCTCAAATCAACAATCTAACATCACAACTAATAAAACTAGAGAACCAGGAGCAAACAAACCTGAAAGCTTGCAAAAGACAAGAAATAGCCAAGATCAGAGCAGAACTGAAGGAGCTAGAGACATGAGAAACCCTTCAAAAAAAAACAAATCTAAGAGCTGTGTTTTTTTTTTTTTTTTTTTAGACAAAGTCTTGCTGTGTCACCCAGGCTGGAGTGCAGTGGGGTGATCTCAGCTAACTGCAACCTCCCCTCCTGGGTTCAAGCAATTCTGCTGCCTCAGCCTCCCAAGTAGCTGGGATTACAGGTGCCCACCATCACACCAGGCTACTTTTTGTATTTTTAGTAGAGATGGAGTTTAACCATCTCGGCCAGGCTGGTCTTGAACTCCTGGCCTCAGGTGATCCACCTGCCTTGGCCTCAGAAAGTGCTGGGATTACCAGCATGAGCCACCATGCCTGGGTGGAACTGGTATTTTGAAGAAATTAATAAAATGGATAGACTGCTGTCTAGACTAATAAAGAAGAGAAGAGAGAAGAATCAAATAGATACAATCAGAAATAATGTGGGGGATATGACCACTGACTCCAAGGAAATACAAACAACCATCAGAGATTACTATGTACATAAACTGGAAAATGTAGAAGAAATGGATAAATTCCTGGACACATCTACCCTCCCAATACTGAACCAGGAATAAATTGTATCCCTAAATACACCAATAACGAGTTATGAAATTGAGGCAGTAATTAAAAGCCTACAACGAAAAAAAGCCCAGGAACAGACAGATTTATAGCTGAATTCTACCAGAAATACAAAAAAGAGCTAGTACCATTTCTACTGAAACTATTTCAAAGAATTGAAGAGGAGGGACTCCTTCCTAACTCATTGTATGAGGCTAGCATCATCCTGATACCAAAACTTTGCAGAGATACAACAAAAAAAGAAAATTTCAGGCCAATAACCCTGATGAACATTGATGCAAAATCCTCAACAAAATATTGGCAAATTGAGTCAAGCAGCACATCAAAAAGATTATCTGCCACAATCAAGTAAGCTTCATCCCTGGTATGCAAGGTTGGTTCAACATATGCAAATAAATAAATGTAATTCATCATATAAACAGAAGTAAAGACAAAAACCAATGATTATCTCATTAGACACAGAAAGGGCCTTCAATAAAACTCAACATCTCTTCATGTTAAAAACTCTTAATAAATTAGGTATTGAAGGGACATACCTCAAAATAATAAGAGCCATCTATGACAAACCCAATATCATCATAAATGGGCAAAAGCTGGAAGCATTCCCCTTGAAAACCAGCAAAAGACAAGGATGCCCTCTCTCACCACTCCTATTCAAGATAGTATTAGAAGTCCTGGCCAGGGCAATGAGGCAAGTGAAAGAAACAAAGGGTATTCAAATAGGAAAAGAGGAAGTCAAACTGTCTCTGTTTGCAGATAACATGATCCTATATCTAGAAAATGCCTTTGTCTCAGCCCAAAAGCTTCTTAAGGTGATAAGCAACTTCAGCAAAGTCTCAGGATACAAAATCAATGTGCAAAAATCACTAGCATTCCTATACGCCAACGACAGGCAAGCAGAGAGCCAAATCATGAATGAACTCACATTCACAATTGCTACAAAGAAAATAAAGTACCTAGGAATACAGCTAATGAGGGAAGTGAAGAACCTCTTCAAGGAGAACTACAAACAACTGCTCAAAGAGATCACAGAAGACAAAAACAAATGGAAAAACATTCCATGCTCATGGATAGGAAGAATCAATATCATAAATATGGCCATATTGTCCAGAGTAATTTATAGATTCAATGCTATTCCCATTAAACTACCATTGACATTCTTCACAGAATTAGAAAAAACTATTTTAAAATTCATATGGACCCAAAAAAGAGCCCAAATAGCCAAGGCAATCCCAAACAAAAAGAACAAAGCTGGAGTCATCATGCTACCCAACTTCAAACCATACTACAAGGCTACAGTAACCAAAACAGCATGGTACTGGTACAAGAACAGACACTTAGACCAATGGATCAGAATAGAGAATTCAGAAATAAGACTGACACCTACAACCAGCTGATCTTTGACAAACCTGACAAAAACAAGCAATGGGGAAAGGATTCCCTATTCAGTAAGTGGTGCTGTGAGAACTGATTAGCCATAGGCAGAAATTGAAACTGGACCCCTTCCTCACACCTTGTACAAAAGTTAACTCCAGATACATTAAAGACTTAAATGTAAAATTCAAAACTATAAAGTCCTTAGCAGAAAATCTAGGCAATACCATTCAGGACATAGGAATGGTCAAAGATTTTATGACAAAGACACCAAAAGCAATTACAACAAAAGCAAAAATTGACAAATGTGATGTAATTAAACTAAAGACCTTCTGCACAGCAAAAGAAACTATCATCTGAGTGAACAGACAACCTACAGAATGGGAGAAAATTTTTGCAATCTATCCATCTGACAAAGGTCTAATACCCAGAGTCTACAAGGAACTTAAATTTGTAAGAAAAAAACAAACAACCCCATTAAAAAGTCGGCAAAGGTCATGAACAGGCACTTCCCAAAAGAAGACATTCATGTGGCCAAAAAACATATGAAAAAAATCAACATCACTGATCATTCGAGAAATGCAAATCAAAACCACAATGAGAAATGCAAATCAAAACCACAATGAGATATCATCTCACACCAGTCAGAATGGTAATTATTAAAAACTGAAGAAATAACAAATGCTGGTGAGGATATAGAGAAAAATAAATGCTTTTACACTGTTGGTGGGAGTGTAAATTAGTTCAACCATTGTGAAAGACAGTGTGGTGATTCCTCAAAGACCTAGAGGCAGAAATACCATTTGACCCAGCAATCCCATTACTGAGTATATACCCAAAGGAATGTAGATCATTCTATTACAAAGATACATGCACATGTATGTTCATTGCAGCACTATTCACAATAGCAAAGAATGGCATCAACCTAAATGCCCATCAATGATAAACTGGATAAATAAAATGTGGTACATATACACTATGGAATATTATGCAGCCATAAAAAGGAATGAGATCATGTCCTTTGCAGGGACATGGATGGAGCTGGAAGCCGTTATCCTCAGCAAATTAACACAGGAATAGAAAACCAAACACCACATGTTCTCATTTATAAGTGGGAGCTGAATGATGAGAACATGTGGACACGTGGGGTGGGACAACACCCACTGGAGCCTGTCTGGGGTTGGGGGATGGAGAGCATCAGGAAGAACAGCTAGTGCATGTGGGGCTTAATACCTAGGTGATGGGATGATCTGTGCAGTAAACCACCATAGCACACGTTTACCTAAGTAACAGACCTGCACATCCTGCACATGTACCCCAAAACTTAAAATAAAAGTTGAACAAAAAAAGCACAAGAGGAGGAATATCAAAGAAATAAAAAGACAAGACAAATCCAAAAGGAAAAGATCACAGAAGAAATTTCAATGGGTAATAAAGAAAAAAATATTTCAACATGTTAAATTTTATATTATGTTTTATGTAAACATAAGCATATTTTTATATAAAAATGAGAAACAATGCCCATTTTCACTAGGACAAGACAAAAACCAAAAGCAAAATCCTTGAAGGGACACAAATTACGAAATTTGATAATATTAAGGACTGGCAAAGATGTGAAGAAATGGGCCCCCTTATATCATTCAGCAATTTGAAAGTATCTATTGAAAGTACAGCATCTCCATACCCCTGGACAAAGCGAGTCCTCATTGTGGTGTTTCCGAGAGAGCATTTGGAGGTACCCAGGAGATGCAGTTATGTTCACTGCAAAATTATTTATAATAGTGGAGACAGGGGAAAGGCTTCCAAAGGTCTATCAACAGGGAAATAGCTGTGTAAAAAAAGTTATAGTCACACTGTAGAGTACTATGTGATATTTACAAAGAACAACCTAGAGTTTTACGTTGTAAACAGAGGTCTCCAAGACAGTGCTGAGGGAAAACAGCAAGATGCAGAATTATGATGGAGTAGGTGTCCCTCTCCACCAAAAGAAGATCCAGTAGCATCTATGACATTTCAGTTGTTAAGAAGAAGGCTGTATCCTTGTACAGCCTATGTTACATGGATGTGCATATCCAAGACTGTAGGCAAGACTGCAGCATTTAGGACAGTACAAAGTGGAAGGAGGAGAGTGTCCTGCCACTGGGGAGGGGTGTAGGGTACTGATGGGTAAATGAGGTGGTCCTGATGCTGCTCAACAGACAGAGACAGGATTCAGGCCCTTTCCTGATGAGGGGTTTTAATTAGAGTTGTGCTGGTCATTTCATTTTGCTAAAAGTCTTCCCTTTGATCACTGAGAAGTTAATTTCACAAAACAAGGAGAAAGTCACTACAGGAGCTTCCCTGTTCTGGATCTAAGTGGAAGGATTGCCTGTTCAGTAAAAGTGTGCAGGCAGGAGCTGTGCCAGAGGGTGCAGGCAGTGGCTGTGCTGGCTCAGACATCAGCCCTTTATGGAGCACTTACTCTGTGCCGGTTGCTTATCCAGGCACCAGAGAACTAGAGAGTAATATGGCACAGTCCCTGATTCCAAGGAGCCTTTTTCTAGTCCGAAAAAAATCTGCACAGTGGGATATTCAATATTGACACGTTGTGTGAGAATAGAGGTACAGGGTGCTATGAAGGCTCTGAGAGGCGGGGCTTAGCCCAACCTGGGGTGCAGAGGTGGCTTTCTGTAGGTGATGGCACCTGTGCTGGGTCTTGATGGACGAGTAAGAGCTGGATGGGGTGAGGAGGATGCTAGCGTATGGCACAGACAGGACACTGAGGTGTGGAATGGACGTCTGCCTGAGGAGCTTGGGCTTTATCCCCAAGGCAATGTGCAGTTGAAGGAGGTGAGAGCTGTGGTGAGATCTGGGAAGGGGTGGTGTGGAGGAGGGATGTGAGGAAACCACTTGCAGAGTCAGGAAGACAGGTTGGTGGGCTCACCCAGGGGTCCAAGTGAAAGATGATAAAAGGTCTGCATTACTTTGGTTTGTGATAAAGAGCGAGGGGAAGTCGGGGTTATTTAGATAATACTAGACCTGGCAAGGTGGAATTCTTTTCAAGAGGAGAGAGGTGTGACCTTCTGTAGGAAAGCTCAATGAGGAGTTTTGGAAGTTTTTAAAATAAGTAAATATATACCTGAGAAAAACAGAACCATCTAAAGAAACCAATATGGCTATTCTGGAACTCCATGGTGACTTCAGGCTGACATTTCTAAAGATCTGTGTGTCCAGGAAAGAGAGGGACATAGAAATAAGCTGCAGTTTCCTGGTAGGGGCAAGGCTTTGCTGGCTTTGTTCCTGTTCAATTCCCAGTGTCTAGCATAGTAGCAGGCATGTAGGTGCTTAGTAATACTCATCAAGAGAATGCACAGATGAATGAACAGATGGATGGATGGATGGATGGATGGATGGATGGACGGATGGGTCGGTGGGTGGATGGATGGATGGGTCGGTGGGTGGGTGGATGGATGGATGGGTGGGTTGATGGCTGGATGGAAAACTTCCTAGTGGCAAGATATGAACAAGCAGTGTTGACTTGGCTAATATCCTAAGTAACTTTTGTAGAAAATGCTCAAAAGGAGCAAAATAGATGTTTAAAGCTATTTTTGGAAAGAAAGAATTGCCATCATGAATGGGTGCTGAAAGATGACAACCCCTTGAGTCAACAGCCCCCTGCTTTGGACTGAAAATGCGAGCCTGTGCAGAAGTATAGATGTAGTGGAAGCAGCAGAGTGAAGGGACGGCGAGCAGGCCCAGAAGAGGAACCCTTCAAAACGCAGGCTTTAAGCTACATCCATGGGTCATGGCAGAAGCCTGAACTGGGCCCTCTCTCTTCCCATCTGCACACAGTCTCCAGCAGTCATTAGGGCACAGGTGGCATCTGCACTGCAGTGTCCTGGGAGTTTCCTGTGTCACTTCCTTTTCAGCCTGTGGGTCAGAGCTAGTCATGTGGCCCACCTGACTCTGGGGCAGGGAAGCGCGACCTCCCATGTGCAAGAAAGGGAGGCACAGCGGGGAAGCTTGCGCTCTAGCAGACTGCCAGGAGTACAAAAAAATTGGTTTACAATGCTTGTCCTTTTCCTCTTAAAGTGATTTTTTAAAAATTCTTTATTTTTAGAGTGGTTTTAGGTTCATAGCCAAATTGAGCAGAAGGCATAGAGATTTCCCATACAGCCCTTGTCGCCCTATATGCACAGCATCCCTCTTATCAATATCCTGCCCCAGAGAGGCTCATTGGTTACAATATACGGACCTATCATGATCTCCCAAAGTCCATGGTTTACATGAAGATTCTCTCTTGGTGTTGTATACTCTGTGGGTTTGGACAAATATATCCACCATTATAGGCTCATACAGAGTAATTTCCTGCCCTGAAAATCCCCCGTGTTCAGCGGATTCATCTGTCCCTCCCCACTGGCTCCCCGAAACCATGCATCTTTATACTGCCTCCCCGGTCTTACGTTTTCCAGGACCTCATTAAGGAGATCTTTATATTTTTCTAGACACAGAAGTATGCTGCTTTATCTTCTGTGTTATGTCTGTACTTTTTATAATGAACAATGTTGTTTTAGAACCCATGCTGAGTTTTTGATTCGTTCTTTAACATGGCAAGAGTCAGCCTCTCCTCCTACTTTGTTTTCTTTTGTGGTTAGTTATTCTTTTCTTTAAAAATTAAAAAACGTCAAACGGTCTTCTTATCAATCTTCCTCTTTATGCCTTTGGAGTTTCGTGTTATGCATTAGGATCACCTCCCCTTCCTAAGATTCAAAAATATTCACATACATTTTACCCAGTACTTTGACAGTTTACCAGGCTGCAGGAGCTCAGCCTGGTGGTCACCAGTTGCCAGAATCCTCCTCTGTCAGGTGAGGCTGAGGGTGGCTCTGCCCAGGGCTCCTCGCCAACTTTCGTGTGTGTGTGTGCAGGTGCGTGTGTGCACGTCTGCGGGTGTAAAGCTTTCTTTTGGAGAACTGGCCTAGGTATTTCCACAGTGCTAAACACCTGGCTTGGCACAGAGTAGGCCAGTAAATGTGTGCTGCGGTGGGCTAAGTGTCTTCAGCACATGCTGGCATAAGACTGTGTGGGTCTGATCGCTCTCAGGGAGCCCTGGGTCCTGGTCTACCCCAGAGCTGACTGGTTTTAGTTTGGGGTTGGTGTCCAGGCAATGTGGTAGCTGATCTCCAGGAAATATCCAGCTATGGAGGCATTGGTCCCCAGCAAGGTTGACATGACTTTTCCCTAATAAATTTCTTAGGAAGGTAAAACACTGATGTAGTAGATCTATGCTACTGTGTCCAAAATAGCAGTGTAATATTGCACTTTAAATGTTTCTTCATCTGTAAAATGGAAATAGTAATTTCTGTCTTAGATGTACACTCAGGACAGTGTCTTGTCTATATTAAAACTCTCCCTCTGTCTATATATAATCACTTATTATTTCCTTAGTTATAATTCTTTCACTGTTCAATTAGAACTTTACTAAATTGTTATATGTCTTTCTTTTGGTTAAGGTAGTAGATGAAGTTTGAAATCATCCTTTATTCTGAGATGCTAGTGGGCCTTTCTCAACTAAGGTCCCAGGAGAGAACTAAGCCCCCCAAAAATAAATAGGTGACCGTTGTCTCTATTCCCCCAAGGATGATGCATAACTAGCACAATTCTATAAGGGTAGGAGAGAAGGTGTTAATTATTTTCAGTAAATTCCTGCATGCATCAGGGATAAATTCTCTTGTGGGACTGAGAACACACAACAACCTGCTGCTTCAACTCCCTTTTAAAAGCACACTGCAACTCTTTCTGTTGCTGGTTCCTATAGCCAATACATTTAAAAATATTGTTCGTTTCTTAGGATTTAAAATGTGTTGTATTGAAACATTGACCCATCATGGCTGAGACTTGGATCAGTATCTCACTTCAAGAAACAGGACTCAAGCTGGGCGTGGGGGCTCAGGCCTGTAATCCCAGCACTTTGGGAGGCTGAAGTGGGTGAATCACAAGGTCAAGAGATAGAGACCATCCTGACCAACATGGTGAAACCCCGTCTCTACTAAAAAAACAAAAATTAGCTGGGCATGGTGGCTGGTGCCTGTAGTCCCAGCTACTCCAGAGGCTGAGGCAGGAAAATAGCTTGAACCCGGGAGGCGGAGGTTGCAGTGAGCTGAGATCATGCCACTGCACTCCAGCCTGGCGAAAGTGAGACTCCATCTCAAAAAAAGAAACAGGACCCAAACAAACATTCTAGGTAATTCTTGGCTCTCCCTTATGCGGCTGGGTGCATATACTTTGATTAAAGTCCTCTATCATTCCTTTTTCTCTTACACCCTAAAATAAAGACACCTCTCTGTTATGGACTGAATTGTGCCCCCCAAATTCATATGCTGGAGCCCTAATTCCCAAGGTGATGGTATTTGGAGATGAAGTTTTTGGGAAGTGATTAGGGTTAGATGAAGTCATGAGAGTGGGGCCTTCAGGATAGGATTAGCATCCTTATAAGAGGAGACACCAGAGTGCTCTCTCTCTCTTTCACCAGGAGCATCTTGACGTTAGACTTCCAGACTCCAGGACTGTGAGAAGTAAACACCACTGTGTCAGCCACTGGGCCCACAGCACTCTGTGAGGGCAGTGCCAGCTGGCTGATGCCCTCTTACACCAGTGGGGATCTCATCCTGTGCCTACATGGGCCATCCTGGTCTCCCAGGAGCCAGGGCATTCCACCTGAAGTGGTCCCAACAGGAAACACACACCCCACCACCTCGGCCCACTAGGCCTGCTTTGCTTCCACTCAGGGCTCCTCCCACAGGGAGGTGTGCGGCAACGATTTTGTTCTGGGGGAGAGAGATCAGGAAGAAGAGAAAATTAAATAAGAAATTGCTAAATGTTCTGTTGCAAGTGGAAGGAAGGGGAAAGGCCATGAACTGACAGATAATTTTTTTCCTATTACAATTGCAGAAGTAATATATATTCATTATAAAAATTCAAGCAACAGAAGTGTATACAATAAAAAGTAAAATTTCCTCTTTGTCATTTCGTCATTTCACATTCCACTCCTTACTCACCAGAGGTCTCCACCATTAGTGAATTGACATTAATATTTCCAAGAGGTTTTCAGATTGTACACACACACACACACACACACACACACGTAGACATATACACAAATAGAAGCTTTTTTCCAAAACAAAAATATTATTCAGTAACTTGTTTTGCTTCATTTAAAACTCTCTCTCTCTCAGATATACCTCCACGCTGTTGCAGATGGATTTATTATTATTATTTTTGAGACGGAGTCTCACTCTATCGCCCAGGATGGAGTACAATGGCACGATCTCGGTTCACTGCAAACCCCGTCTCCCAGGTTCAAGCGATTCTCCTGCCTCAGCCTCCCGAGTAGCTGGGATTACAGGCGCCTGCCACTACGCCTGGCTAATTTTTGTATTTTTAGTAGAGATGGGGTTTCACTATGTTGACCAGGCTGGTCTTGAACTCCTGACCTCAAGTGATCTGCCTGCCTGGGCCTCCCAAACTGCTGGGAATACAGGTGTGAGCCACTGCGCCTGGCTGGATTTATTGTCCTATCAGCTGCACAGACTTCTATACTATGATGCTCCATGACCTATGAGATAGTTTCCCTTTCGATGGACATTAAAAGTTTCCATTTTTTCTCCATTACAAATTGTGGTTTAGTGAACATTCTAATTTATATATCTTTCTATAGTTGAATATGTTCATAGAATTTCTCTTTACAAGTGAAGTTGCCATATCAAGAGGATATACAAATGTAAAATTTTGTTTGCCCTTCAAAAAGTTTATAGTAATTCACATTCCCACCAAAATGTGGGTGAAAGGTTATCATTCGGTTTTAAGTGGCATTTCTTTCATTGTTAGTGAGGTAGGCTATATACTCATTAGTACTATTTGCTGTTGTATATTTTCCATAAATTGTCCATTGATACACTGTCAAAGTTTTAATAGAGTGTTTAATTTTTTTACAAATTCATTGGAATTCTTCACATTTTAGGGTATTAATTGTTGATATATCTTAAAGTTTTTCTCCCTGTATATATATAGGCTTTTCTTCAGTGGTTAGTTATTTTTCCTTTAAAAACTGAAAAACATTGGATTTCCTTCTTGTCTATCTTTTTCTTTATGCCTTTGGGGTTTTGTGCTATGCACTAGGATCACCTCCTTTTCCTGAGATTCAAAAATATTCACATACATCTTACCTAATACTTTCTTTTGGCTGTTATGTTTAGATCTTCGGTCCATCTGAAATTTGTCTTTGGGTAGATGTGAAATAGAACTATAATTAATTTTCAAATGTATAGGCGTTTTCTCCAAAATCATTTGCTGGGTAGTCTGTCACGTTCCCCCATCCGGAGATGTCCTCTTTATAATGGACACATTCCTGTGCACACGTGTCTGCTTCCAAACTATGTTTCCGTTAATTACTGTGCAGATTTAGTTATTATAGTTTTATATAGTATATTTTTATATCATTCCTGCACTACTCAATTGTTTTCCAAATGTTGTTGGCTACTGTGGTACATTTTCTATTCTAGATTCCAAATTCTAAAACTTATACTCCCCAAAATAACCACTGAAATTTTCATTTGAATTGCATTGAATGTATGTTATATTTAGGGATAATTGGTATCTTTATAACATTGTCTACATATCCATGAATGTAATATATCTTTTTGAGTCTCCTTTTATGCCTCAGCAAAGATTCTTAGTTTTTGTTTTCATATTATTCTCACACATTTAAGTTTAATTCTAGATATTTTGTTGTTTTAGTTGCTATTTTAAATGGAATTCTTTTCCATTATGTTGTCTAATTAATGATGGTTGGTATGTAGAAAAACTACTGATTATATTTCTATGTGCTCACCCTACTGATTTTCTTGTTTAATTTTGTTTTCAGCTAATTATTTTGGGAGAGGCAAACTTTTGCTGTAAAAAGTCAGACAGGGAATATTTTTGGCTTTGCAGGTCAAAGGATCTCTGTTCCAACTACCCAACTTGCCACTGTAGCATAAAAGCAGTCATAACAGACAATACATAAATAAGTAGGCATGGCTGTGTCCTAATAAAACCTTATAGAAACAGGCTGCTGACTAGATTTGGTTTTCTGACTATATTCTAATGATGCAAATATATCATATTTAAGTAATATATCTTCTCTTGTCCCCCAAAACACTGGATTTCTGGAGTGTTGAATAATAGAGGTGATAATAGTTATCCTTGTCTTGTTCTGATTTAAGGTGCTAGGCTCTTGGTATTTCACTCTTATGTTTGATGTTTCTTATTAATTTTTGGCAGATACTTTAATCCAATTAAACATGTTGTCCTCTATTCCCAAGTGACTAAGAGATTTTAACAGCAATGTGATTGGGTGTTATTGATGCTTTATGAACATGTGTTAATATTAACATTTCACCTATTATTTTCCTCATGTGTATAAACAAAATGAGCTATCTTTTAATTCCTAGAATAAATAATTCCATTTCCTACATTTCATTTAGGATTTCTACATTTACATTAATAAATAAAGCTATAGTTTTCTTTTTGTAGTATCTCTCTGATTTTTAGTGCTATTCGGACCTTGTAGAATAAATTGAGAAGCTTCCCATCTTTTTGTGCTCTGAAACACCTTAATACAAAAATTAGCTGTTCTTTGAAAGTTTGCAAGTATGCTCCAGAACCATTTGGACCTGGCAAACGTTTCAGCAATGGGGCTTGCCATTTCAGCGTCTTCTGTGTCATTGATCTACAGGAGAAACGCTGTAGATCACACATCACATCTCTTTGTCCCTGACCCCTAAAGTCTGTATGCGGTACTGGCCAGTGTTCCCTTAGACTTGCCCTTGAGAAGCCAGTCAGCCCAGGCAAAGTGCAACTGCAGAGGGAAACGTGCCAGCACCTGAATATCTTGCGGGTTTGTCACTGCATTTCTGCTTGGGTTCAGGAAAGGTTAGATTATACAAGGGAGAAAGATGGAAGGAGAGGGATCTGGAGAAGCTGAAAGGGTGACAGAAGCAACCTCTTTAGAATGAAAATAGTCAGTAAGGGGTGGCCCCAAGCCATCTGGAGTGAGAGAGGGACGGCTCTCCCAGCTCCCACCTCCACTCCCTCCGAGATAGAGCAGCACTGGAGGTTTTAAGGACATTACTGGTTCAAATAAGGGACGATGCAGTTTAGAAAAGTGAATGGGTTTTTAGGTGCCTGGAGGCTTTGGGCCTCCAGGTTCCTGTTGGGTTTTCAGGTGCCATTTGCCTGGGCAGTGCCGCCTTCAGTCCTAAGTGATGCAGACCCTGGATTGCAGAGCCCCTGGCCTCCCCAGCCCCACTTCCCCATCCATGGGCTACACCCTTTCCCTGGGGGTGGGCAGAAAGGACACAAAGCTGCCAATCTGGGGCCTGCCCCTCTCTTTTCTGGGCCACGCTCAGGTGCTGGGAATGTGGGGAGTCCTTGCCGAGTGTCCCCGGGCTGTGAGCCTGTTCAGAGCCTTCAGTGTGCACACCTAGAAGCTCAAGTTGTAGCCCAGGGGTGGCCTATTGTGGGGCAGGATTAAGTGACAGGTGAGAACCGAGAGTCGGGCAGTACAGGCTCACTTCAGATCTACATGGTGGCAAGGAGCTGAGGACCGGGAATGCCCTTTGCTTGAGCTCAGAAGGGTTGACTCTCAGGAGCAGGATAAAAAAGAGGTTTCTATTTCTTTTAGAACCCAGTCTCTAGGTTTCCTAGCTCTGCATCCAGGTAGAGAGAAAGATGGAAGGCAGAGGCCACAGAAGGCAGTGAGGGCAGGGCTGGCCTCCCCAGCTTGCATGTCCCTGGGGCTCAGAGGTGATGAGCACAGAAGGGGGAGGGTGCTTCAGGGCACACATTTATAAATTGCAGACATCTGTCCATGGGCTCCCTATCATGCTTTGTTTATTGTTTTTAAGACTAGGGCAAATACCAAATGTGATCTTGCTGCTTCTTGACCTGAGTGTTTAAAGGTCCTTTCTGGAGCAGTGGGACCTGAGCCCTATGAGGGGTGCACCCAAGGCCCGACAGGAAGAGCAGCTCCCTCCTGCACGTTGGACTCTCCATTCTAGGGAAATTGCCCCTCTCCCCAGACAGGTATGATGACTTTTATAGGATTATTGGCCCAACGGGGAAATCTCTTCCAGCTGAAACCCCATCTGCACCCAGCTTCAGCTGGAATTGTGATGGTCAGTGACAAGACAGTGGTGCCACTGAGTCTGCCCTGTTCAGTGGGATGGCCAGCCGTGGCCTCCACTCGGGGGAACATTTCAGGCTCAGAAAGCCAGCACCTCAGAATGCTCCCCATGCTTTTCTCATCTGCGGAATCTGGACTTTCTCTATATGGACTAAACCCCCTAATTGAAGGCTTTGATTATCCTGCATGTGCCTGAGGTGTTCCCAGGCAGCCAGGGTGTGGAGGCTCAGGAGCTGAGAGAGCAGTGGGTGCGGCGGGTTCTGATATGGGATGCTGGGCCTTGAGCAGAATGCTGGGAAGCTCCGGATTTTCTCATTGTTCGTGGACCTGGCTATCTTGAAGTCCTGCTTCCACATGGAAATGTGGTTTACTCTCAGCCCCATGTTTGTGCGTAGGCAACGGATGGCATTCACCAGGAACAGCACAAAAGCAAAGCTGCGATCTTCCTGGAAATAATTAGAGTCAGCACTGCGAGCATTAGGGGTGGTGTGAGCTGGCACAGCCTGCTTCCTGCCCTCACTTCTGTGTGAAAGAAACAAGGCAGGGCACTGTGCAGCCACTGGCTGGTGGAGGGAAAGGTGCTGGATGGAGAGGCTTTATGAAAGTCAGAGCCACCAGGAGCCCCAGGGCCATCCCATCAGGCCAGAGGAGCTGCGTCTGGTGCTGGTCCACTCTCCGATGCCCGCAGGAGGCACCCTGCCTGCCCTCCTCGCCCTGTGCATCCCCACCCAGCCTCCTGGCTGCTCGGCCCTTGATGCTGGGTTTTGGGAAGCTGTTCTCTCCTCTTTGGTGGCATCATCTGCTTCATCAACAGGTTTGCTTTTTCTCAGGTGTTCAGTTCAAATCCCCTAACTCTACTTTTACAGCTAGAACTGAGAAAACTTTCTGTACTCATTTATCTGTTTAAGCATTTAGACACAGAACCTAGGTTTTTATAATGTGCCACATAACGATGTTCACATGGTCCCATAAGATTATAATACCATGTTTTCAATGTGTCTTTTTAATATTTAGCTATGTTTATATACATAGATCCTTACCATTGTACTGCAGTTGCCTGCAGTATTCAGTACAGTCCCAGGCTGTACAGATCATTAGCCTAGGAACAACAGACTACACCATATCACTTAGGCGTGTGCTGGGCTGTGCCATCTAGATGTGTGAAGTACACTGTGTGATGCTTGCACAGTGATGACATCTCCTAATGATGCATTTCTCAGAACATGCTCCTGTGTTAAGGAAGCCTGACTGCAGTCTGAGCTTGGTCTCCCTAGAACCCTCCCCTGCCACACCGTGGCTATTCCCGATGTGCAGGTAGTGGCTTCATTACATTAAACATGGCAGTGAAAGCCCCTGCCATGAAAGTTCTGGGTGGAGGGTGGGACCAGCCACATGTAAGGGAGGCTGGCGGTGAGTGGGGGCAGCTGAGTGGGAGGCCCCTTACCCATGCTGGGACCCACTTAATTCCTCTGATTTTTAGCAGAATCAGGGCAAACTTCTACTTATTTTGGTGCTCTGAAGAAACAAAACCTGGGCTTGCCATAGAAAAATCTGTTCCATCAGGGAATTCCCTCTTGACTCTGTGAAGGAGAAAAACTATGAAGGGATCTTTGGAATGAGGGGTCTCAAGGGCACTGGAAGGCTCTGGCATGTGAAGAGCTTGAATGCATCTGAGAGCCCGAGGGGCTGGCCCAGACACAGGAGGAAACCTCTGAGCTAGCTTGGATTTTTTTCCATTAAAAAATTCTCTGGTTCCTGGGGTGTGATGGTGATGGTGATGGTGGGAGAGGCTGGTAGGGACAGGAGGACTCTTTGTACTTTCTGCTCAGTTTTGCTGTGAACCTAAAACTGCTCTAAAAATAATTTATTGATTTTTTAAAAAGTTATCAGGAAAGAACACCTACAGTTGGTTAGATATGATTAATAACTAGTACCAACATGGCATTGTTAACAAAGAATACATTATTATTATTATAAGGTACTCAAGAGTAAAGAACAATGAATAATATACATCTAATTTTTTAATACTCAATGCACAATCAACATTTCTGATCAACAGTATAAACCATATAAAAGAGAATTCTGCTTTTCATTTGTAGAAATACTGCTTTCATCATTGCAAAACTTTCAAGGTTAAAACGTACCATATGTTGAAGCTATAAAGCTATTGTTTGAATGTTTCTAAAACAAAGTTATTGCTGTCTGTTGTTAATCGGTTACACTGTCACCTCTAATACCAGTCATCAAATCCATAGGATCTCTTAATTTCCAAGAGATTGTATTGTACAGCAAGATTATTTTTGTGGCCAAATCAGGTCATAGGATTCCTTTTTTTTTTTTTTTAAAGATAAGTAAATGCATCCAGAAATGTATGCACGGATTTAAGTTTTCCCCATAGTTTTGTCTGCTGGGTGATAGGGTGGAGCTTCTTAGTGCTTCTGCTGGGAATTCAGATAGGACAGACTTGCAGCCTCAGAGGACACACTGCTGGTAGTGCAGAGAGACATGGAAGGAAAACACACTGCCTGCTACAGTTTTTATCCCAGGTATAATTTGTGAGGAATGTATAACAAATGTTTCTTAAAGCATGAATCCTCTTCTTGAATTCTTGTTTTTATGAAAGCCATCCAACCACTTACTCAATCCTCTTGAAATCTGCCTTTTGTAATGTAACTGATAGGCCAATGTTTTCTTTCACTGTGGGAAATAAAGGCTACTTGGTTGCTTTAGGGAGGGCAACAATGTCAGCTGCATAAACAGCAAGAATATTATATTTTATTACTAGTCCACCCTTAATAAAGACAGCAAGCTTAGGAAATGGAAAAGAGGTGTCTGTTTAATATTTCCTTTGCTTTTCAACCATTGTTTAGACACTCTCCTTTCTAGTGCTTGGAGAACCTTCATGGAAACTCTGTTGAGGTTCTTGACTCTCAGCGACAGATGTGGAGGTCTTTGTGTCTTAGTTCTCTAGGCCTGAGAATCACATACACCTGCAGAATTGGCCTCCAAGTCCATGTCCTTGTGGCTAATCCCTAGGCTGGTAGTTCTCAACTTTGGCTGCACATTGGAATGACCTCAAGAGCTTTAAAAACTACGAACGCTTGGGTTTCAGCCCCAGAGTTTTGCGTTTAATTGGTCTGAGGTATAGCTGGGCTTCAAGCTTTTTAAAAGCTCCTCAGGTGATGTCACTGCAGCCAGGGCTGAATAACTTCTCTAGGGTGGCTGGGCCCAGGCTCGATAAGACTGTTGGTGAACTAACCAAAGTGTGCTGAACATTATTAGGGCTCTCCAGATATGTCTAGTTTATAAATGAGTATCAATTGTAAATATAAAAATAAAATTTGCATTGAAGTCACATTATGTATATAAACCAACAAAGTGCTATGTTATTGCTTTTCTTACATGTACCGGGTTACACTGGCAGATGATGAGAGTATGGCATGCAGCTGGATTTTTCTAGTAGTAACAACAGACAGTGAGCCCTTTCCATTAACACTGCCCCAACAGACTCAACAGAACCTGCCTCAGACCAAGCTAAATGTGCTTTCCATCATCTTTTAAAATTTCCTAAATATAAAAACGATGCTTCTCTTCTTCACCATGACAATGACTTAGCTTAGCTCCCCAATGAGGTTGTGCCTTTCTATAAGAGAAAGGGCTTTGCTCTTGCCTCAACTTAACCCTTTTAAACAAAGATTTCAGTTTCAAATTTTGATTCTATTGCAGTCTCTCTAAAGTAAACTGTGTTTCTTTTAGTAGAAAAATGAGTTTCTAAAAATATATTGTACAAAGTTCAGTGCTACATAAAGAGGATGATATCCCACAACAAAGTTACAAAAATAGATTTACATTTAAAAATCCTGTCTGTGTCTTCAATAGTACAAAGTCGTACCCCTGGTATGGCAGGTGTGGCTGGTGAGAGAGGCAAGGATTTCTGTTCTGTAAGGTTTTACAGCCCCCAGGCAAGGAAATGTGAGCAGATGATTATGTTGCAATAAAAGTGTGTGCTTATCACAAGAAAGAAATGCAGAATAGACGTTGAGGGCAATTTCAACAGGTGTTGCCTACGTGGAATAGCAGCTCATTCACAAAGCAGGGAAGAGACTGGTTTCTATAACTTACTTAGAGAAAGCAGAGGGTCCCAGGGCTTTTTCAAGGCTCAGGTGGGGGTATTTGCCCCTTTTCAGCTGAACTGCTGGTGACAATGAATTGGAGGCTTTTGAAATGGCCACTAGCAGCCAAGTCTCAGGCTTATCAGTGACTGCAAATTGTTCTCTCCACTGCACATGGGAATCTCTACCCCACCCAGCCTTTTATTCTACTCTGACTGGGGGCCCTGGTACAGACCCACAGTCTTGTACAACTGAAGACCCTAGAAATAAGGTTTTCAACCCTTATTTCAAGCCCATTAGAATCATGAAAGAGCCCCTGAGATTTGGGTTGAGTTGGTCTGCAGAGATTCCAGGCCCCTTCTTTTGAAGCTCCACAGATGATTCTCTTCTGCCTGAGGGGAGGTGCCGAGTTCCCATCACCCACCAGCTTCATCCTACACAAGTGCAATCAGAGGCCTAGTGAGAGTGGCACTGGGTGGGTGGCCCCCCAGCGAGTGCCAAGCAGACCCCACCAGGCCCTTCCTTTAGGCTAGAGGTTCTGGGAACTTTGATGAATGTTGCAATAACCAGGGGGTGCTCTGAAAAGGCCCTACGGCTGGGCTGCACCCGAGAAAATCAAGCCACAATCTTTCTGGTTGGGACCAGGAGATTCCCAAGGGCAGCCGCCCTTGAGAACCAGTGCCTTTCCTGCTAAGCAATCCATAGTCCCCTTATGTCTGCAGTTGTGAGGCAGGGGTGGTAAGTCACAACATCAAGAACTTTCAGCAAACACCTAAGCTTTGGTGTCATCAGCTGGAGTGCAATAGGATGCGTCCACAGTGCTCCCCCTTACAACCTGGACTCACAGCGAATATAGAGTTTAGAAGACTCATCCCTTCTCTGATCCCTCATGGGGAGACGGGCATGGTGTAATTGGAGGAGCTCCTTAGAGATGATGCAAGAAGACGCACGAAGGCTGGCGGCACCTATGCATGTGAGCTCTCAGCTCCTTACTTTCCTTTGACCTCTGTTTGTAAAGACCACATCTGAAGCTGGGGTCATGGGGTAAGGTCTTCCAGGAACTGACTGAGGAAGAAACAGCCAACAGACAGGCTTTCTGTAGGGTATTAAGGCCAGGCTATCAATCAGGAAGACCTTCAGGGATGGAGTCCGAGCTTTGAGAACTGACGGACCAGGGCTATTAGGTGAAAATCATGGGACTTTGGGCAGCTCCTCTCCTGACCTGCCCACCACAGTAGCCAGATCTGTGAAGAGCCTAAGGGCTTTGTGGCTTCTACCAGACAAAACTGTGCCTCCCTGGACAGATGAAGTGAGAACTATTTTGGGAAGCACAGTCTTAAAATTAATAGAATTTAGCAACTAAAATTTATGGTGGAAAATTAAAATATGAAGGAGAACAAAGCTAGAATAGCTTTTGCTCTTTTATTAGGTTACTGTTTCAAACTACAAAAACATTCGAATTTAATGCTACAGTGTGACTCGCTTACAACTGACCTGCCTCATCAATCATCTGCTTCTTGACACATAAGTGACAGCAGAATGTGGGTCCTTCTGTTTCCCAGTTCTGACTGAAATATTTCTGTATGTCCTGAGGTGAATGAATAATGGAAGTGGTTTACTGACGATATAAAATCTCAGATTCTTAGAAATGTTGTGTAGTCTTCTCACTAAGCATGTGCAGAGATGATAGCTCAAAATCCCCCTGGGGGCTGCAACTTTTAGGGAACTTGTGGGATGCTCCAAGCTCATCCCCTGGCTTAGAGGGAGCAAGTTGTTAGGGTGACTGACCTCAGCCTTACGCGGACTTCAGCAGTGGAGGCCTCTGGCAGCTGTTTCCTTGGTCAGGGTGCCCCTGCTGCACCTGCACTTTCCACCTCCCCGTTGGCTGAGACCTGGTCATCCTCCTGTGAGGCCTCCCTTCCAGGTCTCCTCAGGCAGGACCCAACCTCCCTGCTCTGTGCTCTCATAGTGCTTGGCTGACGGGTCCTGTCTGGCATTTGTCACGTTGTTTTAAGGTTAGAATCGATGAGTCCATTTCCTTTGCTAAACTGTGAATTTCTTAGAATCAGGGACTATGTTTTATTTATCTTTGTATCTTTTCTACCCATACCAGGCTAGTATAGATGCTTAGGGGTATTTGAGAGCATAATAGAGTGGAAATGAATATAATTTTATTTTCATTGAGACAAAAATCAAATACTTTCTTAACAAAGCTGTAGGGGCTCTGACTGATCTGGGAGTCAAAAATTACTTTAAAAGCAAAAGGAACATTTCGTATGTGTGTGTGACTGAACATAATTGTAGGCTGAAAATTTTTCTGAACCATTTCTTCCTTGATAAATTGGATGGGGTGGATATTGACTAGGAGAGTTTAAAACACTGTTTACAAAGGACTGCTGTTAATCAGTCAGGTTACAGGGCACACACAGATTAGGAAAAAAGGTGGGATCCTAACTAGCTGAATCTTCCAATTGTAGAGAAATTATTTTAGGAAGGAATTTTTTCTTCTAAAACATCTGCAAATGTTGTGAAAGCATTATCAATTTCAAACCCTAGTTTCACATTTACTACCTGAATTCCACACTACTCATAATGCTACTGTCATTCGCACCTGTAAAATGCCCTGTTGTGGCCAGAGCTGTAAGTGCTTGAATAGATGACTCAGGGTGGAGACACTTTTTGTTTGACAAAGTGTAAGGAGGGGGTTTGGGGGCAGCTGACCTGGAGGGAACATATACTCTTTGAGTAAAAAGCTTTTAAAGTGAAGTAGAAGGAGAAAACTATCTTCCATGAGTAACCCAAACTAATTTTGGGGAGTTGGGGTGATGGCTAAAGGAGATTTCAGAGCAGCTTCATTTTTGTAGTCTCCTGATCTATGCCCCAAAGGACCTGATGCGTTTCGTCTGAGCCTCAAATTAGGAGATATGTTTTTGTGAGAACAAAAGCGGTGCTATCCTTAGGTATTCCACATTCTCAGCTGTGGGCTATTGGTCTGAATGCTGATGAATCCAATGTGGGCTGGAATCCAAGTTATTATTTGATGTGTCATCCTCTCTTGCTGATTTCATGACAGCAAGACAAGGGCAGCATACTGAGTTTCAAAACAATGGAATGGAAGACAAACAAGTCAGTCTAACGCTCACGACTGGAAACCACTGGTCAACCAGTGGGGAGTAAGTACCGTGGGGACATTTTTACAAAAGTAAGTCTAAGGAAGAGTTCTATCCCTTCCGTTTCTTCTTTGCTCAGGAAGGGACAGAGTGGCTTATCCTATTGTACCTGCCATGACTCGATACAGTACCGATCCGGCCTGCTGGGGCCATGAAGGCCTTCTTGGATCTTTAGTGTTTTGCAGTGGAAGCCTTGAAGCAGAACCACTGGAATCAAGTGTCCTCTGGAAGACTTGTGGCTTGTGCTCCTTGCTCACAGTTGGGCCTGGATGAACTCAGGGTAGCAAGTGCTACCAGCAAGCTTCTTCCTTGTTGGAAGAGCCCATTGAAGTAAAAATCAGTAGCGACAATGAAAAACTCTGAGATCCCCAATCAATAAAAATCCTGACATACCCTTTTTTTTTTCAAATATACCTCTTTGAAGGATAAATTTCTGCTCAAAGGGACAATATTCTTGCTGGATGCGTTTCTGTAAATGCTTCACAGTTTGAAGACAAAGGAATGCACCTGCAACTTCCCAAAATGCGCCCGAGGTGGAAGCACTTCCTGGCTGGTCGGTGTAAACGTTGCGAAACCAGTCTGTGGGTCTAAGAGCTAATGCGGGCATGGCTGTTGGGATGGAGGACCTGCTGTGGCATGGTCCTGGGTATCGAAAGAGTCTGGATTTTTAGGGCTCATACTATCCTCCGTGGTCATGCTCCAATAAATTCACTGCTTTGTGGTGCGACCCTTAGGTATTCTGCATTTTCAGCTGTGGAGCCCTTAAAGATGCCATTTGGCTTGGCTTCCTTGGGAAAGAAGTCCTGCTGGTAGTCAGGGTTGTCCAGGCTAATTTGGTGGCTGCCTTTCTGGGCCCAGTGGGCAGGGCTGTCGAATGTGCTGTTGACACAGGTGGGCTGGACAGTGTTGAGATACTCGGGGTTGCCCACTGCAGTGCTGTGGGGGTCCTGGTAGTGTGGATCTCTGCTGGGTGTGGGGTTCAGAGGCTGATTATGATAGACAGGATTCTGCACAGAGCCAGCGGGCCTTTTGGGAACTGACTGGTTTATGTATTCTGAAAGTGGAAAGAAATCAGAGGTGAAGTAATCAGTAATGCACCATCACATGCAGGATCCCCGGGTTCTGAACCCTGTGAATGTCCTCAACAAGGAGACTTATGACGGGGAGCAGGAGCCTTGGGAGGGCCCTCTTGCTGTTGCTGCAAAAGAAAGTGGGTTCTTTCCTGTACTTCTGAAAGTAATGGACATGTGTGTCTTTTGTAAATTTAAAGTTCTCAGGATAAACTGCCTTGAGGGGAGTGTGTGTATGTGTGTGCGTATGTGTATGCATGTGTACATGTATCCGTGGTGTGTATGTGGTATGTGTGTCTGGTGTATGTATATGTGTGTGTATGTGTGCTGTGTGTGTGTGTGTATGGTGTGTGTGTGTGGTGTCTGTGTATGTGTGTGGTGTGTATATATGTGTATGTGTATGTGTGTGTGTATGTATGTGTGTGTGTCTTAGCAGGTTGTGAGTGTCTGGAAAAAGCTTAAAATTTATTAATATTAACTAATATTTAATTAGTTACATATATGTTTCACAGGTCAAGAATAGAGCCAGCAGAGAGAACAGGGATCAAATCTGTCACACACACACACACATCATGTACACACATGTACACACATACACACATCATGTACACACATCATGCACACTCACACACACAGATGTGTATGTCTGTGGTTTGCTTCATAAGCTAGAAATTTTGCAGATTCATTCTTAAAACAGAGGTACAGCAAACAACCCAGACACAACAAAGAGCTCGTGCAGGCTCGGTCATGTGTTTGTCTGCTCCTTACGCCCTTCACTGTGTCTGCAAATCTGCCACTGTTTCCCCCTCTGGAGATGCTGGAGGGAGCACCTGGCTTGGACACTGGGTGGTGGACACTGGCTGCTGCTGAGTGGGTCGAGGAGGCTGAGGAGCAGGACTGTTTCTAGACAAGCCACTCACCAGGCACTGGGAGGAAGGTGTCGTCTATGCTGTCCTCAGTCAAGGCACCTGTGGGGTCTGAGCTGTATCGCTGCAAGAAGCTGTCTTCCTTGATGGGACAGCTTTGCACCTGCAGGAGGAAATGAGGGAAGGTTACTCCAGTCAGAGCTGCCCCAACTTCAGTGTTTGCAAAAATCACCCGAGATCTCCTTGAGATGCAGGTTCTGATTAGTAGGTCAGGCAGGCCTGAGAGTCTGCACCCTAGCGGGTGCCGGTGCTACTGGGCCGCAGGCTGCAGGGTGGGCAGCAGGGCTGTGCTGGGTGCTGTACAGCAGAACTTTCTGCAGTGAGGGAGGTGTGCTATGAGCTGTGCTCTTCAGTAGGGGCACCACTATGTGGCTACTGGACACTTCACATGTGTGAGAAACTGAATTTTATATTTTATTTAATTTTAACTTATTAACATTTAAGTTGAAGTAGCCACATGTGGCTAGTGGTTTCTGCATGGCACAGTGCGGTCTAGACCACGGCCTCACACTTCAATAGACATCAGCATCACCTGGAAAGTGGCTCAAACACAGACTACTGGGTGCCACCCCCAGAGGTCCTGATTTGGTCAAACTGGGGCGGTGGCCTGAAAAATGGAGTTTCTAACAAGCTGCCAGGCGATGCTACTACTGGTCCAGGAGTCACGCTTTGAATGGCACTGTGAGGCGTGACAGCTATGCAGGGAAAAACCCACACAGGAAGAAAACTCAAGATTATCTGGGTTAAGATTATTTAGGTTAAGGCATTTTCCACGTAAAATAGAGCAATAGTGGAGAGCTGTAAATTCTGGCTTATAAGGTGTTCGTACATACCCCATTTCTATCAATGCAAGCCACAGTGGAATTGTTGCTGGTTGCACTCTGAAAAAGAAACAGAGCAGTTGCCCATGGACTGCTTGTACCACATCTCGTCCACTTTTCCTGAATGCAGGTGGTGCGCCTCATGGAGGGTATATCGTGAAGGTGTTTAATTTTTGTCTTAATCGTTAGTTTTAGAGCAACTAGGTTTAGTTTTGATTTAATTCCATTCCATAGTGGACCTAAAAGGCTTACAATCAAGCTGTTGCAATGCAACAAAATAATTAATACACTTAATTTATTTTTATTTTGATTTTACCATTTGGTTAAAATTGACTTCATCTCCATGTGAGTTTCACTAGATGGTTGTTATTTTCCCTAAAATTCAATTTGTTCAAATGAGTAGACACAGCTTGAGAGAGAGAGAGAGACAGCGATTTCATACCAGAGAGCTCAGGAGGGGAGTCCGTGACGTGGAGGGGCTGCTGAAGAAGCCCTGCTGTGGGATGAGGTACTCGTCGGCATCCACCACATCGTCCATGTCTTCTTCATCCATCAGGGCACGGTAGAAGTTGGAGTCTGTAGGGCTTGGCAAATGCATTCTTTCATCCCCCTGGTGCAGAGATTTTGAGGCTATTAGAATGGCCCATAGAGATGCTATTCCACTTCTTGGCTATAGGAACAGGGGTCTATTGCTAGCAGGTGCCTGTGTCTTTGCCAATTTTGTTATAATGAAAATGAAATCCCCCGTGGTTCTCTAAATTATAGCTGCCTCCCCTCATGGCATGATGTGGGTGCCTTAAAATAAAACATGAACCATGCTTTGATGCTTGAAAGCCCCTACATGAGATGCAAATAGCTTCTGAGGAAACAGAAAGGGAAGAAGCTGCAGCATTCATCGAGTGTGCACCTTGCTGTGAGGTGCTAGGGAGTGTATTTTGCAACATATTTTATTCAATCTTTGAGACAATCCTGTGAGCTTGGTTTTGGTATTCCTGTGTTATGGAAGGAGATAGGTGGATCAGCTTCCTGGGTGACGGGAAGAAGTGGAGAGTCAGGGGTGTGAAGCCACGTCTGCCTGACACCAAAGCCCGATAGACCATGCTTCTCTGTTAGACCCAGCTGAGGCTTTGGCTAGCTGGACAGTGAGGATGAGCGCGGGAGGAGAGTCCAGACGGGGAGGGGGAGATGGAGTTGGGTGGGCCCCACTCACGGACGCTGCTTAGTTCACGATGTGGCCTGCGCCTTACTGAGGCTTGCTCTAATGCGTTGGAGGGCTTAATAATGCAATCTGGGACACAGGTAGGCCAGGTTTGCATGTGACAGAACACAGTGACGTGAGATGCTCATTAGAGGGACTCTTCCCAATGGAAGGACAGACTGCGATTTGTACCTGAATGACAAGGTAGCGCTGGGGGTCTCGGGCCATTTTGGAGAATTCGATGATCAACTCACGGAACTTTGGGCGACTATCTGCGTCTATCATCCAGCCTGGGGAAGGAATGAGAAAAAACAGTGCAATTAGAACACCGGAAGAAATGATAAAGATGGCATTGCTTAAAGAAGGCATTGGTGATGCGACACTTCCAGTCAAATAAGTGATGAAAGAACGAAGTCTTTGTGGTAGACTTTTCTGTCTTGGCCAACCAGTACTGGTTACTGTTTAAAGACCATGCCAGCATCGTACATTTGAATCAGAATAACAATAATGCCCTCTAGTTTTTCTATGCCCACTCTTCCTGGGGTCAGCATCCTGTGTTGTCGCCTGGGGGGATAGAGCAGTGTGGGTCTGTGCAATTGCTCTCTGTGAACTATCCTGACTACAGGGTGCCCTGCACCAAGGTCCTCACTCAACATCCACCCTTAGCATTCCTTCAGGTAGGAAACCAGATGCAACGTAGAAAAATAGGCTTTAAAGAATTTGGGGTTGGGACTGGGCTTCTGCCCCCGGCGTCTCCAGTACAGCGCAGACCCAGTGGGCATGCATGCAAGTGAGAGGGCTGGCTGTGCTGGCAACTTCCACAGGAGGACACACTGTTAACTGTGCTGCTTCTTGTGACTACCCCACAATCTAAATCCAGATGAAACAATTTGGAGGTATGGCTACGCCTGGAAATCCTCATGCCTCTTGAGGGATCACATTTATTTTCCATCCACAAGATGTCAAGCTATTTTAGGCCAGACTGCTATGTGACCTTAGACAAATCACGTGGCTTCTCTGGATCACAGCTTCCTTAGCCCAAACCAAGGAAGTTAAAAAAGATTAACTCTGTGGTCTAGAGTTCAGAAAGGCATTAATATTCACATTAACTTGGCTCTGTCATATTCCCTGTACAACTTTACTTTGCAAATGCTCATCCCATGCATGTAATGCTACCTCCAGAGCCCACTGCACTCATGAATCTGGTAGAATAATAGCATCAATCAAGTTACACACTCTTATTTAGATTAAAATGTTTAAATGCCACACTGCAGAGACTTCACATAAATCCACTGGTTTAAAAGGTTTAAGTCAAAGCAGAAATGTTGACTCTATTAGCCTTATGTTGTTATGCACTGTCATGCATTTAAAAACATTCAGTCTCCCTGGTAACAGGCTTCAAAATATAGGGCAACTCGGTATTTCATTGAGTAACTCAGTGAATAGAATATTTTGGTGTAATGACTTGCAGAAGCCTTTAGTTTTATTTATTTGCTTGCAAACATGGGCAAATGTCAGGTCACACTGCCCAATGAGTCAAGAAGTGTCTTTAGAAGAATGCTTGAAGGGGTATTTACAGATGTTTCTGGATTTATGTGCCTGCCTTATGTAATGTGATGACATTTCTCCAGGGATGCAAAGGCCTCAGGTCTTTGGCTAAGAGCAGCCACCAAGGCTCAGCTAGGCAGTGTGGACAGCCCCACCGGTCACTCACACTTGACCATGATCATGTAGACATCGATGGTGCATATGGGTGGCTGGGGGAGGCGTTCTCCTTTTTCCAGGATGGAGGAGATCTCGCTGGCAGGGATTCCATCATATGGCTTGGATCCAAAGGTCATCAACTCCCAAACGGTCACCCCTGAGAGGATAGCGCAAGAAAAGAAGGCAGTGGGATCATGAATGAACGATCACAATCCCTTGCTTTACTCATCATTGCTGGTTACTGTTTCCTGATGTTTAGAAACCTACATTTCTGTAGTCTTGGGCAATTTGCTTCAGTGCTGGAAGCCTCAGTTTACCTCTCTATAAAGTGGGATAATAACAGTATCTGTTTCACAGGATGGCTGTAAGGACCCAACAAGATAATACAACTGAAATGCTTAGCGTGATGCCCAGCAAGTAGTAAGTGACTGATAAGTGGTAAACTTTGGTAATTAACAATAAAGACAACAGTAACTCTACTAGCATAAGTATTATGCTCCAGACAGGATACACACTCAGTCACCTGCTCTGAGGGACCTGTATCTGCAGAATGAGGAAGATGTAGATTCTGAACAGGGCTATAAACTGCACATTTTTACATCATAAAAAAATTGGAAATGAAAAAGCTTAAGTTCCATTTGATAAAAATAAAAACCTCTGGAAGAAACTGAAACCCTGAACAGACCAATAATGAGCTCCAAAATTGAATCAGTAATAAACAGCCTACCAACCAAAACAAAGCCCACGACTGGATGGATTCACAGCCAAATTCTACAAGATGTACAAAAAAAGCTGGTACCATTCCTACTGAAACTATTCCAAAAAAATTGAGGAGGAGGGACTCTTCCTTAACTCATTCTATGAGGCCAACGTCATCCTGATACCAAAACTTGGCAGAGATACAACAAAAAAAGAAAACTTCAGGCCAATATCTCTGATGAACATAGACATAAAAATCCTCAACAAAATACTGGCAAATCAAATCCAGGAGCATATCAAAAAGCTTAAGCCACCAAAATCAAGTCGGCTTCATCCCTGGGATGCAAGATTGGTTCAACATATGCAAATCAATAAATGTGACTCACCACATAAACAGAACTAAGGACAAAAGCCACATGATCATCTCAATAGATGCAGAAAAGGCTCTCAATAAAATTCAACATGTTTAAAACTCTCAATAAACTAGGTATTTAAGGAACAAACCTCAACATAATAGCCATCTATGACAAACCCACAGCCAACATCATATTGAATGGGCAAAAGCTGAAAACATTCCCCTTGAAAATTGACACAAGACAAGGATTCCCTCTCTCAACACTCCTATTTAACATAGTATTGGAAGTCCTGGCCAGATAAATCAGGTGAGAGAAATAAATAATGGACATCCAAACAGGAAGAGAGGAAAACAGCTATCTCTGTTTGCAGATGACATGATCCTATATCTAGAAAACCCCATAGTCTTGGCCCAAAAACCCCTTAAGCTGATAAACAACTTCAGTGAAGACTCGGTTGTACAAAATCAATGTACAAAAATAATTAGCATTCCAATATGCCAACAACAGTCAAGCTGAGAGCCCAATCAGGAATGCAATTCAATTCACAATTACCGCAAAAAGAATAAAATACCTAGAAATACAGTAAACCAGGAAGGTGAAAGATCTCTACAATGAGTACCACAAAACACTGCTTAAAGAAATCAGAGATGACACATACAAATGGGAAAACATTCCATGCTCATGGATAGAAAGAATCAATATCATTAAAATGACTATACTGTCCAAAGTATTTTATAGATTCAATGTTACTCCTATCACACTGCCAATGAGATTCTTCACAGAACTAGAAAATACAACTTAAAAATTCACATGGAACCAAAAAAGAGCCTGAATTGCCAAGGCAATCCTAAGCAAAAAGAACAAAGCTGGAGGCATGATGCTACCTGACTTTAAACTACAGGGATACAGTAACCAAAACAGCATGGTACTAGTACAGAAACAGACATACAGACCAATGAAACTGAATAGAGAGCCCAGAAATAAGGCTGCACACCTACAACCATGTGATCATTGACAAAGTTGACAAAAAAAAAAAAAAAGCAGTGAGGAAAGGACTCCCTACTCAATAAATGATGACTAGCTAGTCATGAAGAAGATTGAAACTGGACTCCTTCCTTACACCATATACAAAAATAAACCCAACATGGATTAAAGACTTAAATGTAAAATCCCAAACTACAAAAACCCTGGAAGACAACCTAGGTAATACCATTCTGGATATAGGAATGGGCTAAGATTTCATGATGAAGACACATCAAGCAATTGCAACAAAAGCAAGAATTGACAAATGGGATCTAACTAAACTGAAGATCTTCTGCACAGCAAAAGAAACTATCATCAGAGTGAATAGACAACCCACAGAATGGGAGAACATTTTTGCAAGCTACAAATCTGAGAAGGGTCTAATAACCAGCATCTATAAGGAAATTAAGCAAATTCACAAGAAAAAATCAAACAATCCCATTAAAAAGTGGGCAAAGGACATGAGGAGACACTTTTCAGAAGAAGACATACATGCAGCCAACAAGTATATGAAAAAGAGCTTAACATCACTGATCATTAAAGAAATAAAAATCAAAACCACACTGAGATACCATCTCATACCAGTCAGATGGCTATTATTGAAAAGTAAAAAAACAACAAAAAACAAAAAAACCCAACAGATGCTGGTGAGGTTGTGGAGAAAAAGGAATGCTTTTACACTGTTGGTGGGAATGTAAATTAGTTCAATTATTGTGGAAAAGAGAGTGACAATTTCTCAAATAGCTAAAAACAGAACTACCATTTGACCCAGCAATCCCATTACTCAAAGGAATATAAATCATTCTACCATAAAGACATATGCATGCATATTTTCACTGCAGCACTACTCACAATAGCAAAGACATGGAATCAACCTAAATGCCCATCAATGACAGACTGGATAAAGAAAATGTGGTACATATATACCATGGAACACTAGGCAGCCACAAAAGAGAATGAGATCATGTACTTTGCAAGAACGTGGATGGAGCTAGAGGCCATCATCCTTAGCAAACTAATGCAGGGACAGAAAACCAAATACCGTGTGTTCTCACTTATAAGTGGGAGCTAAATCATGAGAACACATGGACACGTAGAGGGGAACAACACACACTGGGGTCTATAGGA
Organism: Symphalangus syndactylus; assembly: GCF_028878055.3. Taxonomy (NCBI): domain Eukaryota; kingdom Metazoa; phylum Chordata; class Mammalia; order Primates; family Hylobatidae; genus Symphalangus; species Symphalangus syndactylus. The sequence goes on from NC_072431.2 coordinate 75,445,311, forward strand.
AGGTGGAGGATGGGAGGAGGGAGGGGATCAGGAAAAATAACTAATGGGTACTAGGCTTAATCCCTGGGTGATGAAATAATCTATATAACAAACCCCTATGAACAGATTTACCTATGTAACAAACCTGCACATGTACCCTGAACCTAAAAGTTAAAAAAAGTCAGGTACTAAAATCTAAAAAATACAAAACCACAATAAAGATATAACAAGCATAGAATAAAAACCCTCATATTTTTCCTTCAAAAGCAAACAACTATGATGGTTAAAAACAAGTGAAAGCAGTGATAATTTTAGAACCAGTGTTTTTTCAGACAACCCCGAGTTCTGATGGCCCTCCCATCTCTGGATAACAGAGGCCATTCCCAAATGGAACCACCTGAATTAATACACAGAATGCAAGCTTAACAATGGAAGGAAAGCAATGGTTTGGGGGCAAGAAAATAGATTCTTGTGTCATCCCCTGCTCCCAACACCATAGTCTATATGGATTTGTAAAAGAAAGACTGTCTCATTTCCAGATCTATGCAGTCAGTTTAACTACTATTTAACTAGGTTTTTAAACATGTATGATGAATTCTAGTGGGAAGACAGGTTATTAGATTTTGGAACAAACAGCGAGAGGGAGGAGAGCTAGTGTAGCCAGTGTTAGGTGGAGAATGGACTGGAAGGTGTTGCGAGTTCTCTCTTTTTAGCTCCTTGGTACAACACACTAGGCCCCTAATTTATTAAATTGAATAATTTGCCTTGACTAGAGACTAGAGAGTAGAGAAAACAGGATATGATTTTTAAACTGAAAATTCAGGCTCATGGTCTGGTAGTTCCAGTGGGCTGCCCAGGCCAGTGATTATAATCTGCCGTGGCAGCCTCAATGATGTTGAAAACACACAATGTTTTCAGTGGGAACCTACTTCCTGAGAATGGGTGTGACCACATCAAGGCACTAAGCCCCTGAATTCGAGAGGGCTTCCACTTGTGCACGGAGTGTGGGCATTGCACTGGCATACACTGGCTGTGCCTGGAGCGTGAGGGGAGGGGGACCTGGCGGACGGGAGAGTTGCCAGGGCCAGATGGCCCAGCAACCCATCAGTCATGGCCAGGTGCTCCGGTTTTATGTGAACATACCTGGAGGACCAAAGAAAGATGTTGAGCAGAGAATGAAAAGTCTGATAAAGTTAAAAAATATGCACTTTGGGAGGCTGAGGCAGGCAGATCATGAGGTCAGGAGTTCGAGACCAGCCTGGCCAACATAGTGAAACCCTGTCTCTACTAAAGACACAAAAAACTAGCTGGGCGTGGTGGTGCATGCCTGTAATCCCAGCTACTCAGGAGGCTGAGGCAGGAGAATTGCTTGAACCCGGGAGGCAGAGGTTGCAGTGAGCCGAGACTGCACCACTGCACTCCAGCCTGGGCGACAGGGCAAGACTCTGTCTCAAAAAAAAAAAAAAAGTTAAAAAATATATGTGGCTGCTGTCTGGAACATAGATGAGGGAGAGCAAGTGGGAAGAGGGGAGACCAGCAGGAGACAGGGCTGTGCCTGGGGCAGGAGGGACCGGCTGCATGGGGACAAAATAAATGGCTTGGGGCAGGACCCCGGGGTTCCCTTGTGGAGAGGAGATACATTCTGAAAATGGCTGAAAATAACGATGCATGAGCAGACCTTTATTTCCTTATTTGTTCCATTAATTGAGGCAGCTCAGCTCACAGGTGCACACCAAACTTCACTTATTCATGGACACAAATCTCTGCCTTTGTGTCATAAATCTTACATTTTAACAGAAAAGATAAAGACTCAGGAAATTTAAAAATATGTATGTATTTGGAAAATCAGAAAGTTAATAATGCTATAGGAAAAAGAAAAAATACTAAGTAACAAAGGACGATAACCTGAATAATTTTGCTTTTGTGGTACTGACTAGATTATTCTTGGAAATTCCTTTCAATAGTGTTCTCCTCAAATACACATTTCTAGAGAGGTGAGGCGACTCCTCCCTTGCTCCTGTTGCTGTAGATGGCTGGGGTAACTGATTTTCCTCAGTAAAGGGGTAGGTTCATGGGTTCCAGCCTTTCAGTAAGTTGCTGGGTGAAATTCAAGGACCAAGTGCGGTAACGCAGCGGAACATGCCTGGCACAGCGGTCAGAGACAATGTGTCAGCAACACTTTCTCAACATGGGAGGCCCTTGTAGGCTCAGGACAGGGCAGGGACCTAGGGCCGGATGAGGAGAGGGGCCCTCCTGAGAATGGGTACAGGCCTGTGCTGGGCAACACTGGGATTCAGAAGAGGAAACAGAGAATCCCCCGGGGCCGGACCAGATGGTCCTCCTGAGAGCAAGATGCAAGGGTCATCTCCCTTTCTTCTTTTATCCCTGCAGACATCCTCAGTGTGTGTTTGTCAAGCCGTTCTCTCTGACACATAAGGGCCACGGTAGTTCATCTTAAGCCTCATTTCTCTACTGGAACTATTCCCCACCAAGCTGCTTCTGTCACCTCCCTCTGGTTCACTTCAAATTCATGGCAACGTTAATGGTTTGGTTAACATTAAAGTTTGGTTGGACTTTGCAGGGAGAGCTGTTTCCTAAGCTCTTTCCCTCCCATACCCCCCACCCTGCCAGACCAGCTCATCGCAATCTCCAGTGACTTTTGGACGGCAGCTGGACTCCATTTCCTCTGTCGTGTTTTCTCAGTACAATAGATAGACAGCAACGATCACATTATCATTAGTCATTATCTCGAAAGAAAATACTTGCATGTCAGAGGATATAATGTAAATTAACTAACAATAAAAGCCAGCTTGGCCTCAGTACAAATTCATTAGCATCAGGATTATGACTCACCATAGCTCCAGACATCACTCTGGTGGGTATAAATTCGGTGTAAAATTGATTCCAATGCCATCCACTTGATAGGCACCTTGGGATGGCGAGAGATAAGGCAGTGAGACAACTATTAGTTTCCCTCTGTTGGAAAAAGTTAACTCACTCTGGACCTAATTACAAGTGACACACACAGAGGAGCCAGATCACCCCACGACCCATCCCCCAGGCCTGGCGCCTCCTCCCGGCAACAGGGGATTTCAGTCTGACGGAGTTCAGGGCTGCTCTGGTAGGTTTCTGAGCACCCTCTGGGTCCTAGGCTGCTCTGGTGAGCTGGGAGCCCTGGCTGTGCCCAGTGGCCTCACTCATCCAGGTCTGTGTGTGTTTTCAGGGCCCAGCATCACGGGGTTGGTGGCTGCTAGGAGCCAAGCAGGCCAGAGTGAAACCTAAGAGAGGCATGGCTGTGGGAGGGCATTAGAGGGCCTGACAGGGGACGTGCATCCTTTAGTGCTGTGAGGGTCCCTAAGGGAAACCTGAGCCAGAGAAGGGAGAGAAGGACTCCATCGCTGCCTATCCCAGCCACGAGCCACAGATAGCCCTGGGAGCTCGGGCCCGCATGGGGGCCTTTCCTGTTCCTTAGGTGTCCTCCACAGCAGTGGGCCACCAAGGCAGCTGTGACCTTTCCCAATTGCGCTATTGAAGGGGGCTTACATATCCTGCAGGGAGAGGCTGAAACCTAACCTTTGCTAATGATCACCTGGGGATAGCATCCTCATTCACTGTCCCAGCAAGTCCCGTTCCCAAAGCAGCTCTGGCTCACACTACCAGGAGACCCCGGCTGGACCCAGCTGCCAGCAGCAGCTGCTGCGAGCTCACCCAGAATGTCTGGAAAGCGTCCTCCCCTGCATGAGTTAAACAATACGGGTAGGCAGCCTGGTCCCTGGTGTCAGGAAAATGCTGGCTGACCTAAAGCCACCTCCTTACTTTGCCTCCTTCTGCATGGTATTCTTTCTCTTCTGCACCCAGCAGTTTGGCCAGCCCAAAATCTGTGATCTTGACATGCTGCGGTGTTTTCACCAGTACGTTCCTGGCTGCCAGGTCGCGGTGCACCAAGCGCCGGTCCTCTAAGTAGTTCATGCCCTGAAACAGAGAAGACCCTGCTGTGAGGGGCAGATCATCATGGGAAGAAGCTCTGCATCTGAATTCAGGGTCATGTTCATGCCGGGCTCTGAGCCTCTCCATGTCGAGGACTTACGGCTGGTGAACATTAGGGACTACTGATCCAAAGAATAGAAAGGCGCATGAAAGAAGATGTAACCTGCTGCTGACCTTTAACTTTTCTCCATCCAGTTCCTCAAGTTTTAAGTCCAGAGATGCTCGTATATGAGGACAAAGAAGAGCAGGGGCTCTGCTGCCCAGCTGAGACCTGGGCTTGAACTTACTGGATTGCCAGGCTGACCCTCCTGCATGTGGTTTATCTGCAAAGCGGGGATGGGAGGTGACGGGGACCATGCCCTCTTCACCGAGCTGGTGCAAAGGAATGTCTGTCAGGGTTTTTAAGCCACACTCTCATTGTGCTTTATTGGACCCTCCAACATGGTTCACTGCCTATGAAGATTTTTGTCCTGTTTTACTTTTCACTGGTTTATTATTATTGTTATTACTGAAACCACGTGGATACTGAATATGCTTTTAGAAGACACCACTACCCCCACCTCCCTGGCTGCCTCCACAATCTCGCTGCAATTGAAATCTCTGCTCTGAGAGTAAGAAAGAAAGAATATGTGAGAAGCAGCTAGCACAGTGCCCAACAGAGTGAATTCCTAGAAATGCTACCCTGACCCTGGCTGATCTGACACACAGCCTCTGGTGTCCTTGTCACATGCACCTTTCTCCCTGCCGGCTGCTGGGGTCACTGCTGACCCCTGCGCCTCCTTGCTCGACGGATGCCTACCTTGCTGAGCCCAACTGCCCCGGGCTTTGGCATGAGCATGGCAGCCTGCATCTCTCTGCAAGGGCCAGGCTGGCAGGTGGGAGAGGCTGGGAGGGGTCAAGCTCTGCAGACCTCTTATATTGTTTCTACCACACTGTCTTCTCTCTCCACCAAGAGGGTGGGCCACCTTTCTAGTTCCCTTTATGGCTGATGTTCATGTACTTTCTAGTACAGAGTGGGCTCCACAGAAATGCTTGCTGTGGTGCAGCAAATAGAAACAAACAGGCATCCCCAGCCTGCTCCACTCTGTCGCTCCTGTATGGAGGGATCCCACTGTAGTGTGACTGCAGGCAAGAGCTGTAGATGTGGATGGATTCCCAAGTTTTCTGGCAAATTGTTTTCTTTTTTTTTGCATGACTGTTATGTGAAAATGATTCGTTGAATTGGCATGTCAGAGCAAAATTAAAATTTTTTCTTTCTCAGGCAAAACCAGTCATCATAAGAACGTAGGGTCTCGCAAAGATGCTATGCAGAATTAGTCTTTGGGCACCGTTTGTGAGGCCTTTAATGTTTTTCTCTTTTGGAAAAGAGATGCTTGCCTGACACCCACATCTCATGACTGCATGGACTGTCCCCTCACCCTGCACTGCCGAGAACGCTCCTATGGGTTTCCGATGCTGCTGGACATTAGTGCTTCCCTGCCTACTTAAGAGGAAATGAGCAGGTTCTTAAACGGAACAACGCTTCCAAATTAGGAAGTATTATGTCAGGATGGTGGGTGGAAAGGGAGAGGAGAGGGAGGGAGAGAAGCCGATGAAGTGCTTCTCAAAAGAGGACTGGCCCAGATTCTCTGCTACTCTGGCAGCCTGGGTCTCCTTCAGAGGCAAGCTCCCTGCCCCCACTGTCTGCCTCATCTGACTCCTGGGATGCTGACTTGCTCTCTGCCTGGTACCCTGTCTCTTGCAGAGCAAGGCCTCTGTTTATTAAATATCATGAACTCCTGCCCATTCGAAACGGAGAGTTAGGCTCAGCCTCTTGCCGGTTCGACTGAGTGTCTACCTTCTTGGCTGTGTGAACTCCCAGGCTGTCTCCTCTTCTCTCTTCTCTGTCCCTTGATTTCTCACCTTCACCCTTGCTTTCTCCTTTCTTTCTACCCTGTATCTCTTTTGTTCGTTCTTCACATTTGTTGAAGGCGTCCTCTGCGATAGCTGTTGAGCAGGAGTGGCACAGGCCTACAGTAAAGAGCCACACACAAGTCCCTATGCAGGGGACCGGGAACCTCTCCCTTTCTCCCTTTCTAAAATGTGTGGTTTCTACATGTTCATTAAGCCCACAAGGAGGCCTTCAGAGCACATTCCCAGCTTTGTTTCACCACAATTGCTAACTTCCATTCTGCCTCTTTAAATGCTTAGCGGAGACTTTGGTATACTGGGCACATTTTTAAAATGGCCTGTTGAAGAATGAACAACTGAATGAATGAAGGAATGAAAGATTGAATGATCGAATGAATGACTGAATGATCGGTGATAGCAGCTGATGGTGCTGATCACTGGCAATGTGCCAGCCATTTCACACACGTCCATGCAGATGCCTTTTCCATCCCAGTCCCCACACGACTACCTCGTTAGATTACCTGGGGTCCAGAGGCTGAAGCATGTGGCTGCACAGACCAAATCCCCTGAGCCCCCAATACCACTACCGGGATGATGGCTTTAATTCCCCTGCTGAGAAACGCGCCTGCTAAGCCGGAGGCTGCTTGGCGTTTTATATATATATGTGTGTGTGTGTGTGTATACACACACACACATATTATGTGTAAGAGCATGAGACAGCGTGAGCACACACCTTGGTCCCGTGCCTCTGGGGAAGTCTGCGACACTCCGTCAATCTAACAAATCCCGCTGACCTCTGGCCCAGCCCTTCCCCCGCTCCTCAGGCCAGGGCTTTAAAGGACCTGAGCCATTTCCACACAGTGTCTGTTTTCTTAGAACACCAGTCTTCAGCAAAGGTATGGGAAAAGGCAGAGAGCACAGGACATATTCTGGAATTCAGGTAATCAGCTGGAGGGTTTTAAATCAGAGACAGTTTTGGGACAAGGAGAGAATCCCATGTGAACTTAGAGGAGACTTGACACATGGGTCTCCGTCCCACTGCCAGCACATTTGAAAGGACAACTCTGTGCCTGCCGCAGTTATGCTTTAACCGGTCCCCAAAGATAAGAGCCGCGATATGGCTTGTGAGCTCCCAGGGTCTGAGCAGAGGCCGCAGGAAGCAGTATCAGCAAAGCCTCAGCGGGGCCTCTCGGGAAACTCAGTTCCTGCTTCTTCTCCAAGACCCTCACTTTAATTGAAATTAAAGTATTTATTTTTGTTAATTACTACAGGAAAGCTGGAATGAATTTTGAAATACAGCACTGAGGTTAAAAGGGGATTTGAAAAGCCAGCCTGGAACTTCCACTTACAAAAAAGAAGGCTCTGCCCCAAATGGCTGTTGGGGCTTTTTCTGGCAGGGTACCCCAGAGCCAGGGGGCAGGGGCTGTGTTTGACCTTGAAGGGCTGGGTGTTCCCACGGGCTGCCGCACCCCACAAGTCTTGGGAGGAGTTCAGAGTGAGAGGCGGGAACTGGATTGTTTGTGTTCTATTTTGTAAATCTCCTGTGGAAGAGCTCATGGAGCAGTGACTTAGTGAGGAAGGAAGTGGAGGAGGGGAGGACCAGAAGGTCGTGTGGTTCTGGTGGAGTGGAGGGCTTTCCTATCAACACCATTTTGTTGTTGCTGTTGTTCAGAAGTATTTATTTAAAGCAAGATCAGAAAGAGGCTTAAGGTTCATCATCTTCAAATTAACCCACCTCTACCAGAACCATGCTGAGACAAAGATCACCATCACCCTTCCCCTGGGGGCTGGGGCTCACCCCTCATCTCCACTTTGGGCTGGTCCTGAGGCAGGCAAGGCCAGACACTCCTGGCCACAGTTAAGGAGAAGGTGAGAGGCCCCACAGGGCTTTCTCAGGCCTCATCTTCCAGGATCCCCCTTTATAAATGATGGTATTCTCCCTTCAACCTTTCAGCCCTTGGGGTGCAGGTGGGGAGGGCAGCCCCACCCCAGAGACCCACCTGCAGCTGGTAGAGGTAAGGGATGGGGTTCAGGGGGGCTCTGAAGCTACACCTCTGATGAAGTTTTTAAGCAGAGTGGTCACCAGGAGAAGCCTCCGCTCCTGTCTCTGGACTCCAGATCTCAGAGCATCTGTGGCTTTGAGCTCCCCCAAAAATGGAAGAGTCTGTTCCTCAGGCCACCTTGCCACCTTCCCATGCGGGCATAGAACAAGTGCTGGACCTCGGAAGAGGCAGGAAAGTGTCAGAATGTCCTATTCCCAGACAGAAGTGGTGCAGCATGGGCACCCTGCTGTGCTGGGAGGGAGGGCTACTGGGACCCCTGTCCTGAGAGTCATGCTCTGAGCTGGGGCATCCATGCAGGCTGAGAGGCTGCACCATGGAACCAGGCCACCTGGATCAAATCCTGAGATCTGGGCAAGTGACATAAACACTGAATGCCTTTGTTTCCCCATACGTAGAATGGATTAATCAGAGGGTGGAATGAGTTTATGCAGAGACAGCACTTGCTTAGATAGCACCCATGGAGAGTCCTGTGCAGGTGCTCATCACTGTCAACATTCTCTCCAAATGCCAAATCTATTCTCTCTTTTCCATCCCTTTTGCAGTGACCTTGAATTTGGCCACCATCTTGCCTTTGTGATGAGGTCCATGGGCCTGAGGGGTCCACCCCTCCTCCCTAGTGTCCCTTATCTGGTGGCTTCCTCCCTGTCCTCAGCATCTCCCAGTCAGAGTCACTTCCCCACCCTCAAGTGCCTTCACGCCCTCTCTGCAGCCAACTCTCACCCACAGAAGCCTCTGGAACAGGGAAAGGACCTGTCACCCTGTTTGGTCTGCAGGACTCAGGGCTCTGGAAGGTGAGGGGCCATCTGGCTTGTTCACTGCTATCTTCCCAGAGCCGGGGGGCTTGGCTGACAGACCCATTCCATTCAAACTTGGAGCTCACCCTCCCTGTGCCTTGCACGGTGGCCTCATGACACCTGTGCCTCCTGCTCTGACCTGCTTCCCTTCCTGCTCTGTATTCGTTGGCAAACTTGGGGAGATAAGAAATTTTGTCTTACTTCTATATATATTTCATGTGATGCTTAACACCAGCAGGTAAGTGCTTAAGAAATAACTAGTCAAAACGTCTAAAGATGATGAATGTGCTTCAACAGCACTGTGAGCTTTGTCTTCTTAATGATATACTAAAGTGATCGTTAGGTTAAGTTTAGCTGCGACCCTTTGTGGAATATGCAAGAACAAATAAAAAAATAACTCACATAACTGAAATCTCTGGTCCTTGGACCTAGGAACCCACAAAGCTGTGTGATGTGAACGTGCTGGGTAAGTCATCCTCTCTGGCCCAGTGCAGATGGGAGCAGGAGGTGCAGGGCTGAGTCACCACCCTGGGGCCACAGTTGGTCAGCAGGGGTAGGCTCTGCGGAATTCTCATCTGAGGATGGGAAAGCCATGAGGGGAGGGAGCAGACCTGGACAAAGAAGACCGGAGCCCTCTGGGACCTGCCTTGCAGTTGCATTGGAAGCTATGTAGAGCAAGCCAGGGTCTCTTCTCCATGACAGCCTATCTCCACCAACACACTGTGGCCTCTCCTCAGCGCTCCGCCCAGCGTCACTTTCACTCTCTCACAGTCTTGCTTGTGTGCTATGACACATACACAGCACGATCTGTCAGCGTGGTTTTCGTGACTTGGCACCTAGGAATAGGCCTGAGTGGTCTGGAATGTGCTGGCGCCACCAGCTTGGAGTCTCCTTCCCTGTCTCCCGGTGTGGACGGGATAGCCCGGCCCACTCAGCTCATCTTCCTCTCCCTCCCATTAGCAGCTCACAGGCACCGGGGCCTCTTGTCAGTAGCAGAGCCGTGAAAGCACCTAGGGCTTTTTAAAATGGACTGGGACCAAATTAAGTAGCCCATGTACTTGAAAAAAGGAGCCTTTGAAGTTTCCTTTGATGTTTATCTGTATTAAATTTTACCTCATAGATGGAACTAAGTATAGTTCGGTGCTTATAGAGTTGTGGTCAGAGAGTGCCACACGTGAGCCGGTTTCATTCTGAGAGCCCTGCCCTGCCGCTACTGTGCATTGTTCACCAGGCCTGGCCTCAGCACTGTAAACTGATATTGTTTGCTGTACTACAGAACCACATCAGTGTCTGCCTGAACACTCAACTTTGTGAGACTGTAATCTGCATTAGGTGATGAGAAAGCTCTGTTGTCCAAATAGTCTGGAAGAATGTGAGATGAGTTGCAGTCTGAATGGCAGGACTCTGCAGTCCTGGGCATGGGAGCTTCCACGGGGAGAGGGTGGCGCAGGAGCAGGGCTTTCCAAACGGCACGGATGGTGGGATCTTTGGATGACTGTGCCGTGTGATTTATTCTGGGATTTACTAGCTGGCTTGTAAATCCCAGGAAGAGTAGACAGGCTTTCTTAACTCTAACTTACTCCCAGTACGTGAAAGCCACTGTGAGCTCCTGTGTGGGGAATTTAGGTGGCACTTGCTCTTTCTGGCTAGTAAGCAAGTGGTGTCTCCGCAAGCTCCTGAGATGGTTTTGCACATGGAGAGCAAAATCCATTTTCCTTGTAGATGGGAAGGGATGTCTCTCTTAGTCTACTGGTCTCATCCGGATTCCTCCCAGGACACCTCTGTTTTTTTTCTGTTTCCTTTTGTCCAGTTGATATAATTTTATGTAATCTCTTTAGCAGTTTAGTCAGGACAATGAAACTTGCATAAAAGTGGCCAGCTCTCCCATCAACATTTAGAAGAAAACTTCCCAAGATAGTTTGTGCCTTTGTGAATCAACACAGGACATTTATAAGCCAATAAATCCCATTTTGAGGATGTCAGGAGTTTAGTTTCTGGTCAGCCACTAAGTGTTTCTGGGTAGTTTTACTTCAAACGTTTAAAAAGAAAATTTTTTAATATTCAGATACATTGTAAGTAACCCAAGAACAAATTTCTATTGTCACAATTTGGGGAATCATTGTTTTCATTTCCCTCCGGGGACAGCTGTTCCATCATTGCAACTATTCAAATACAGAGGAATGAGGTTTCTCTTGTGAACTAAAAAGCAAATCTAACAGAGACAAAGCGTTAACTGCCCATAATGTAAAAGGACTTCAAATCAAAATAAAGCTAATCAAAGTACAACAAACACAAGAATGGCTTTAAATAACAGGTTGAAATTGTAGGTAACATTATGCAGAAAACTGTCATGGAAAACTTTCAGGCCCTGGAAAGTTAAACTCAGGCTTTCAGTAACTTCTGCTTAAATGGGACCCGCACTAAGTTTATTCTCTGTAATGGACACTATTATATTCGTTTACAGAAGGCTACTTTTCGGGGTCAAATAAACCTCCATTTATCTAGGCCAGGCCGACTGGAATGTGAGCATGAGAAGGAGGGCCGGAGAGCAGCTCATGAGCAGTGGAGCTCGGGAGCAATGGCGGGCATGTGATGGTCATGCTGCACCGGGGAATGAGGGTTGGCACAGATGTAGATTAGGAAGATGTTTCTGGGTATATTTTAGTGGCTGCTCCAACCTAGGTCAGCCAAAGGGGATCAAAGGAGGAAAAGAACACTCAGTGGGGATCAGCCATGTGCTGGGCCCGTGATGGGCGACGTGAAGGGGCTCACTGCCCTCCCTACCTCCCAGAAAGACAAGGGGCAGAACACACTCCACAGCCGGGAGACCAGGCACAGAGAAGCCAGCAACGTGCCCACGTTCACACGGTGAATGCGCCAGAATCCAGATCTGAATCCACAGTCCACTGGAGTCCTGAGCTCGTCCTATATTGGACGAAACCTGCCAAGACTACCTGCCCCTTAAGGAAAACGGTCACATACACATTTCACACGGATGGCCCGACCACTTCTCCACCATGTGAGGAGTCACCTTTGTGGAGCTGGGGGTTACTGGGAGACGATTAAGAACAGCTGTGGACTGTTGGCCTCCTCTGATGAACGGGGGAGGGGCAGTTCCCACATGCAGGGCCGAGTTCGGGGAACAGCCAGGGCTCACCTCCCGGTTGGGACAGGTATGCACAAACTTAAGTAAGCCATAAACCAACCAGATCTTCTGGGGCAATATGTGCTAAGAGGAAAGTAAAACCAGGTGATAGAGACTGCCTGGGCATGGTGGGCAGTGCTCTCCATTCCCTGCTTCAGATAACCAGGAGGAGAGCTGGGGAAGCAGGTCTGGGTTCCAGGTCAGGGCATGAGTGGATGTAGCTCCACACCCAGCAACACCTGCCCCAGGCTGACCCGCCCCCCCAAGACAGTGGGTTGCACAGTGTCCCCACATTTCACGTCTACCCAGACCTGCAGAACGTGACCTTATTTGGAAATGGGGTTTTGCAAATCTAAGTAGTTAAAAGTCTTGAAATGAAATCATCTTGGATTTAGGGTGGGTCCTAAATGCAATGACTGGGATCTTTTTTAATATATATATTTATGGAGTACAATGTTTGTTTTGACATTTATACACATAGCGGAGTGATCAAATCAAACTAATTAATATATCTATCACTTCACATATCTATCTTTTTTTTTGTGCTAAGAAGATTTACAATAGACTCTCTTAGCAGTTTTCAAGCTCAATGACTGGTATCTTTATTAAGAGAAAGGAGAGGGGCCTGTGGTTGCAGAGACACAGGAAAAGGCCGTGTGAAGACAGAGGTTGACGTGGGGAGGTGCAGCCACAGCCCAGGGATGCTGGGGCCACCAGAAGCCAGAGAGGCAGAAAGGATCCTCCTCAGAACCCTTGTGGGAGCATGGCCTTCTAGACACCTGGCCTCCAGAGCCAAGAGGGAATAAAGCTGTGCTATTTTGAGCTACCAAGTTGGTGATAATTTGTTGTGGCAGTCTTGGGAAACAAATGCAGCCACACACAGAAATAACAAGCACCTCCCAATAAAAAGAGGCCCCGGCATCCGAGGCACACAAGACCCTCTCCCAGGACCACTGCCTAACAACGGTGATGGGAGTGTTCTACTCTGTGGCCCGGGTTATGACCACGAGAAGGCAAAAATATTCAGTGATTTTTCTGCTCAGAGAAGCATGAGGGCTCCCCACTTCCTGGGCTGCTGGGGGCCCCCTGTGGCTGCAGCTGAGAAATCAATGTCCAATGGTGCTGGAGTAAAAGGGGCTGTGCAGGGTGTGCTGCTATCTGGTTATCCTGGGAGGTGGTCCCTGCTTCTACAATGTGGCCCAGGAGCTCTGCGATGGGAAAGAGCGGACCCAAGCACCACGGCTCCCAGCAAGAGCCTGCCTGGTGGTGTCAAGGGCAGCTGTTGGCATAAGAGCGCTCCAGATGTTTTTGTCTTCTTGTAGGTCACGTTTTACATCTGCCTGGAGTTGGGCAAGGGCCTCACGAATGACTCGGCAGGACTGACTGCCACTGCTAACCAGGGGGATGCAACCAATGAGGAGGACCTGCCCAGGCCGGGTGGGTGTCTGCTCCCTCCCTCTGGTCCCTGGCACATCCCTGGACCCCCTGCCCTGCTGTTGGAGGGAGATGAGGGGCAACGACATATTCTCAGAGACAGGGCCTGCCTGCAAATTCTTTAAAGTCAATGGGGTGAAATGTACACCCACTGTCAGAAAAAAACAGGACTTAGCAAGTTGAGTGCAAATAACTGATGCAAGATTGGGATGGAGATGGGAGGGGTTTGGGGCAAAAGCAGAAGTCTTTCTGGGTCCACACGAGCTGTGAAATACCTGGCTTGTTGCTCTGTGCCTGTCTCCAGCACCCAGGTGGGGCCACCTGACCGCTCTGCTCTCTCAGCCCTGCCCTGGCTCTGGAGCGAGCCTGTGGAAAGGGGGACACTTAGCCAAGGCCCCAACCACACAGCAGTAGCAGCTGCACCCTCTGTCAGCTCCTTGCATCTGCTCACTGGGCCTCCTGCTAGGCACATGCTCCACTCCACCACCATCACCTGGGTCCTCCTGGCCTTGGCCTGGCTTGCTTACCTTGTTATCAAGTCCTGACTGGGGGAAGCAATATTCCTTCTCCACTACAAATCACCACAGTATTCACAAAGAATTCCAGAGAAATAAGAACAGAGACATCAGACCATACTGAGCACTCAATAAAGAGAAAATTCTTCAAAGGTAGCTGATTGATGAGAGTTTCCACATGCAGGTGGGACAGGCACTGATTTGTGCACAAGAAGATCAACTTGATTGAATCCAAAATAAAGGAATGTGTGTGTGCTGCATGCACGCACACACATATCCCCACGGCAAACTCTCGCTATCCCAGGAATGCAGACCGCATGTGAGGATCCCGGCTCCTTATCTCCCCTCCCCTTATCTCCCCTCCCCGATTACCTTTGCGATCTGCACACACCAGTTGAGCAGGTACTGGGAGCCGATATTGTCTTTGTGTTCCCGGACATAGTCGAGGAGGCAGCCGAAGGGCATGAGCTGCGTGATGAGCTGCACGGTGGAGGTGAGGCAGATGCCCAGCAGGCGGCACACGTGGGGGTTGTCCACGCTGGCCATCACGTAGGCTTCCTGGAGGGGGGGAGAGGCGCGTCAGTGTGGCTTCCCATGGTGGCCAGAAGGAGGGGCACATGGACTCCTTCCAGATGAAAACGCATGAATATCTTGAGTTTCAAAATATGTACTCATGAGTGAGAACATGTGGTGTTCGGTTTTTTTGTCCTTGCGACAGTTTACTGAGAATGATGATTTCCAGTTTCATCCATGTCCCTACAAAGGACATGAACTCATCATTTTTTATGGCTGCATAGTATTCCATGGTGTATAGGTGCCACATTTTCTTAATCCAGTCTATCGTTGTTGGACATTTGAGTTGGTTCCAAGTCTTTGCTATTGTGAATAGTGCCGCAATGAGAACGCATGGACACAGGAAGGGGAACATCACACTCCGGGGACTGTTGTGGGGTGGGGGGAGGCGGGAGGGATAGCATTAGGAGATATACCTAATGCTAAACGATGAGTTAATGGGTGCAGCGCACCAACATGGCACATGTATACATATGTAACAAACCTGCACATTGTGCACGTGTACCCTAAAACTTAAAGTATAATAATAATAAAATAAAAAAATATGTACTCATGGAGGAAAAGCTGTGCCTGGGAAAGACCTAGTGCAGGGACGTTTATGCAGGGCTGTGAAGTGACAGATGCAGTGGGAGGGGGGCCCCTCCTGGGTGCATCTGGGGATTCCCCATGACAGAGAGGCCCAGGCAACAGTGGCCATGAGGAGCACATTGGAAAAAGGAGGAGCCGGAGTCACCTGATCTCTTAGTTTGGGAACTGATAGTGTCTTTGTTATGAAGACCTCCGCCTCAAGGTTAAGGATGCTGTGTTTTAAAATATCATGAGGGCCTGTAGGAATCTGTGTGGGGTCCGGAACACCCTGGGTAATGACTGACCCTGCACATCAGGGATGCTGGCTGTGGGTGCTGCAGAGGAGAGGCGATGGAGAAGGCATCCGGGGAGCACCGAGCCAGCAGGGAGAAAGGCCTCCCTTCTCCACAGGCCAGGCTTGGCCCTGACTGTGCTGTGGGAAATGGGTGGGCATTTGGGCTGGGGACCCTGCCCATAGCACCTCTGCAAAGAGTAGCTGGACAAGCTCTTTCAATGGACCAGTTCCAGGCTTTGAAATGGACAGAGCATTCAATCTACAGTGACTAAAGGCTGCCTGGCTGCCCGGGACCCATTTCTAAAGAGAAGTGGTCTCTCTGTGCTGTGCCCCCAGGCTCCCTATGGGAAATCCATGCTGCACTGAGTCAGGCATCTGCTGCCCTGCTAATTCCGGCTGGCTGCCAAGGCAGGGGCCTTCCTTTGACAGAGCCATAAATACAGACTTTATTTTAACCCTTCTGCTATTCTTGGGCTGAGGAAGCTAAATTTATTGGCAATCATGCACACAATGGGGGCCTCTTTTCTGTCTGACTGAGAATGAGGGAATCCCCAATTTCCACCCATAAATTCTCTTTCCTTTTAAAATACAAATGGTGGTGACCTTTTATTCAGATATGGAAAAGAACACACGGACTGCAGCAGAATGCACGCAGAGCTGCTTTTCACATCTCAGCAATGCCTGTGTTTTGAGTGTGGACTTGGGCAAGTTAGTTTCTCTGCTGAAGTGAACCCACATGGCCAGCATCTGAGATAGGGTGCTGCTCCAGGGTGCCTGGGCAGGTCAGGAGCAACAGGCCAGCAGGAGGCAGGGTGGAGATAGGAGACAGGAGACAAAGGCAAGGTGGGGCGAGGGATACAGACAGTCGACGCTCAGTATCTGGGGAATTGGTTCCAGGACCTCCCTCAGATATCAAAATGCAAGGATGCTCAAGCCCCTGATATAAAATGGCACAGCAGGCCAGGCGTGGTGGCTCACGCTTGTAATCCCAGCACTTTGGGAGGCCGAGGCAGGTGGATCACAGGTCAGGAGATCGAGACCATGGTGAAACCCCGTCTCTACTAAAAATACAAAAAATTAGCCAGGCGTGGTGGCAGGCACCTGTAGTCCCAGCTACTCGGAGAGGCTGAGGCAGGAGAATGGCATGAACCCGGGAGGCGGAGCTTGCAGTGAGCCGAGATTGCGCCACTGCACTCCAGCCTGGGCGACAGAGCGAGACTCCGTCTCAAAAAAAAAAAAAAAAAAAAAATGGCACAGCATTTGTGTGTAACCTACAGACATCCTCCCATCTACTTACAGCATTTCTTGATTACCTATAGTACCTAATACAATGCAAATGCTATGTGAATAATTGTTATGCTGTATTGTTTAGGGAATAATGACAAGAAAAAAGTCCGTATATGTTCAGTACCGATGCAGTTTTTTTCCCCAATGTTTTTGATTGTGGTTGATTGAATTCATGGATATGAAACTGCAGACATGGAGGGCAAACTGTAAATATTTACTAAAATACAAATATGCTCACATACTTTCCTTGCCCTAAACCCTGCCCTGGCCTTCCCTGTTCTTGGGAAGCCCCGAGGCTGCCTGCCTTCCTCCCTCCAGGCTCTGGTCCTCCTCCCCACCTTCTCCCCAGGAGAGCTTCCTTCCGCCCTTACCCACGGGAAGACTTCTGTCCCCAGAACCCTTCCACCTCCTCCTTCTTTAGCAGACTCTTTCTCAGAGGAGCCTTCCTCGACTCTTCAATCTAAATGAAACTCTCCTGGTATCTTGCAGTTTTTCCTTCAGAAAGCAGCCTTGGCATTGCCTGGGAACCTTTTAGAGCCACACATTCTTGGGTCCCGCCCCAGGCCAAGACATGAAATGCAGGAGACAGGCCCAGCCTTCCCTATGAACAAACCCTCTGGATTCTGAAGCTTATGAAGCTGAAGAGCCACTGCTTTGGGGCACTCATTATAATCTGTACTTAAATACTTGTGTGATTTAAAAAATGCCCTTCCCATCAAGCTTTTTGAGGAAAGAACAGCTTGGTCAGCTCCTAGCACAGGCCTAGGGTCTAGCTGGCGCTCTGCAGTGTCAGGTCGCCCAGCACAAACTTGCTCTTATGTTGCCTCAAGCCTCCGCCCTGTATCTGTTGGCAAGTATGTGGCAAGTGCTCTGAGGGCCTGGACCTTTGTTTCTTTGACATTCCAGCAGGGACTAGGGCAGATCTAGGCACATACCTACTTCAAAACTGTCAGGGTTGAACTGTACTGAAGTCATGCAGGGTCAAAGACTCAAAGCAAGTCAAAGTCCAGGCCACTTTCATTCAAGACAAACAAACAAAAACTATAGCTTTAAATATTTCCTGCAGTGTTTAGGCTCTCTATTTTCAAGGAGATTGTGTGTTATTTTCCTTTTATATTCTGTTATATTCCTTTTATATTTATATTTCCTTTTATATTCATTTTATATAATGTCACAATTTTAAAGAAGAGAGGAGATGTTTAGTATCTGTGGACTCAGTAGATATTGAAAATATCCCTTTAACTCGGAGAAGTGCTTGTTTATAAAAAGTCAGAACTGGGCAGGGCCAGGAAGCATATTTTGTCTGAGGTCACTGTAGTCAGAGGGTAAGCTGAGGCTGACGAGGTGAATGGCCCACCTGAGGCCATCCTGCGCAGGGTCAGGTCTGGGCCCACAGCCAGGTCTCCTGACCCCGGCTCCCTCCATGGCCCACTGCTCACCCCAGTGGGTCGGAGGCGTCCCAGGTCCTCTGTGTGAAGGCAGCCTGTGGGGCCTGTTGGGTGCTCCAGTTAACAGACTTTAAACGTGAGAGACACACACACAGTACACGTAGAAATCTGTTTTGCGTTCCCTTTCCATTGCCTACCCTAAATTTAAACTGGAAAGCCTATGAAAAATTACTAGGCTATGGGATTGCCAGAAAGCACAAATCACATCTCTCCCCCCGAGTCTGGGAAGCTGTACAACCATAACACCAAAGAAACCCTCTGGCTCTTCCTATTTTCTCAAGATCTGCTTGAGATTTGAAAACATATTGTATTCATTTGAGAGGGAAGAAAAATCTGCAAACCAGAGCAGTTTGAGCAGCCCATCTGCTGCAGGGCCTCGTGGGGCTGACCTGGGGCTGGGAATGGGGAGCAGAGCGGGGGGCGTGGGTGTCGGCCACACAGAGCCTGGAGCCCCTCCAGGCCCCATCCTACTAAAATCTGATAGACCCACTGGGCCATCACTTCCTCCCCACCCAGCAGGCACAATGGGAACGCTGTTCAGTCGTGTGTCCTGTTCGGTGTACGCAGAAGCTAAAGCGAGCTTTGTTCTCGGCTGTTTGTCTTGGAAGTGGTAAATGTGCACCGTGACCTACAGCAAGCATGCTTGGTATTCCACAACAATCTCCGCGGAGCCCCAGCGCCCGCAGGCTGGCAGGCAGAGCGCACACTTGGAGCCCCCATGGCTCCTGGCCCAGTCCCACCGCAGGAGTGTCTCTGAGGCTTTGTGACCTTGAAAGCCTGTTATTTTGTCCTAACTGCTGACATGACTTTTGGTTCCTTCCTTCTGGCTTGTCTCCCTCATCTGTGAACGGCTCTACTGTGTGAATTGGGATTCCACTACCTCTTGAACTCCTTAAGGAGAGGTGTATGTTCAGCCTTATGAATGAAGGGCAGGTGTCCCCTGCATTTTAAGAACTTTACTCATTCACTAAGCCACTGCTAGCAACATGGAACTGGGGCTGCAGTGTGTGTGCTGGCCGCGGGGCCTGGTGTCTGCAGGGGAACGTGAGTATGGAGTCATTGCTGCCGTGTAGACGTGCATGCGAGTCTTTCTAAAAGCACACGTGGCCCCATGAGCTGTCCTGCCACAGGATTAAGGTGCTATTTAACTCCCTGTTGGAATTGGCCTGGGCACTGCGGCTTTTGCTTTCTTTACCAGAAAGTGCCTCCTCCAGCTTCCCCCTCTCCATCCCAGTGTGGTGCCCTGCCTGCCAGGATTGCTGGTGAGGCCTGGGCAGCCTGAGCTGCAGCACAAACCACAGGCTTCAGGGAACACTCCAGGCTTGTTGCCCTCTGACTGCAGCAGACATGACATCCATCATTGGAGAGGAGGGGGGACATGGCCGCAGTGAAGAAACATGGGGCAAGGAAATAAAATGATGGAGGGGGAAGAGGGGATGAGGAGACAGGACGAGCAGGAGGCTAAACTGAGCCTTTCTTTTATTTATTTAATATATTTAGAGACATATATCTCTCTAAATATATGATATATCATATGATATTATATATGATATATTTATATATCTACATAACTATATAAAGAGTATGTATCTAGATAGCTATATTCAGATATATATAGGTATCTGTATTAATATCTATATCTAATTTTTTTCTGAGCAGGGTCTTGCTTTGTCACCCAGGCTGGAGTGCAGTGGTGAGATTTTAGCTCACTGCAGCCTAGATTTCCTGGGCTCAAGCCATCTTCCCATCTCCTGAGGAGCTGAGAATACAGGCATGAGACACCACACCCAGCTAACTTTTTATTTTTTGTAGAGACTGGGTCTCAGTATGTTGCCCAGGCTGGTCTCAAACTCCTAAGCTCAAGGGATCCTCCTGCCTCAGCCTCCCAAAGTGCTGGGATTACAGGCGAAAGTGACCACGCCAGGCCCATGGATGCTTCAGATGTTGGGTGCGCTTAACTTTTAAGCCTTGACCTTATCTATCTTCTATCCCATTTCCAACTCCGCAGAAGCATATTTCCTCCAATTAAAAGGTCCTGGGGGGCACTTTTCAGTAAACACTGCTTCCTTCCCAAAGCCCACCTATTGTCTTAGAATACATCCAAACCCTCCTCACACTGCATTATAAATACCACTGAAATTCACATTTCAACATGATTTTGTATAATTTATTAGAATGTGTTGAATGAATAAAAAATGAATTAAGGAAGCAAATTGTGCACAAAGATTTTCCTACACAGCACAGCACAGGTGAGGGGCTAGAGATTGTAAGTGAAAGTCTGCACAGATTGCCCATCTTCCTGTACTTCTTGTGGTTATGTTAATAGACTTAACATTTTGTTACTAGGATTTGACTCAATTTGTAAACCATTAAAATGAAAGCTAATTTTTCTTGATAAGTATATCATCAATTTTACAGATTTTTTATTGTACTATATCAATTCATCATCTTTCATTTAGAAGTATATCAACATGGGATTTCCCCTACTATAATAAGAGGAAGAAAAGCTGTCCAGAGAAAATTAAACTATAGATTTCCTCCAATTAAAAAACTGTGTCTGAAGACATTTTTATAAAGGCCCATGTTCTCTTCACTTGCTATGTATTCTGTGGGTTAGACATGAGGCGGGCGATATTACTCTCTGGCTTTTGTCCTTCTTGGCTGTAAGATCAACTAAATTCTCTAGAGTGTTGAGGTACTTAGGACAGCCATTTTTCCTTTTCCTTGATTCTGCTTCCCTAGTCCACTGCCTGAGCCCCTCGACCTCCTCTTTCACTTGCTCTGTGTTGGGACAAGAGCAAAGGTTTCCACCAATTCACAGCAAGCCCAGGCCAGTGTAGTAGAGGCTCTGTCAGACTCCAGCCAGTGTCTTCCCACCATTGGCTGGGGAAGGCCCAGAGAAGGTAGAGAAAGTTCAATAGAATTGGTAGTAAGAAGATAACAATAATCTTGTGGAATTTTCCAAGAACGTATTCCACAAAGTAACAATCAACAGACACTGGAGAAAAATGTGAATTATTTTGACAGAAAGTACAGAAGGTGGGCAACAGTTTATAGACCGCACGCCACCATATTCTAGGCACCTTTAAAAAAAGCCATTTCAAAGCTGAGATAACTTGGTGGAGTGAATTGAATGCAAGTTTCAGAGTCAGAAATAACAAGGGGATTAAACCCTATCCCAGCCATATAAGGGTCAGCCAATGTCTTTATGCCTCCATTTCTTCATCCAAAAAAATACCGAAAACAATACCCATGCTCCAGGCTCACCAAAAGCACTCACTCATCATGCGTGTCAAGAAACTAGTGCTGGGTAGATGCCAGTGATTGCCTGTTTCTAGCCTTTTGGGGTGGATACCAGCATGGGAGAGGCCAGTGCTGTCTCTAAGGGGAGGGAGTTATACCCACTAGAGCTAGAAAGGGAAAGACATGGAAAATGAACATTTAGGATGTGGAGATGAGCACGGTCTAGAGCAGAGAAGCTGCCAGACATGAGAAAAGGTGGGCCCTGAGGTTCAGAGCCATGGACTCCCACACAGCAAAGCAGAAACTCACATCGAGGATTTCCTTGTTGGCTTTCGGAGACGTTGCTTCTCTTAATTCCTTGATAGCAACAGGAATTTTAACTTTCTCACCTTCTGGGATCCAGAGTCCCTATGACAGAGAGAGAGGGAAGACGTTAACTGCCAATTGTGAGACAGTGCCACATGCTGCCCAGTGAGCTGGGTGGATTTTACCAGCGATGCACCCCAAAGGTGAGGGACACTGGGGCTGTGGAGCGGCACCCAAGGTGGATATTGCTGAGGGCTATGACGCCCCCACAGCCCTGCAGCTGTCAGGCTCCACGAGTCACACTGATTATTTAGATAAAAGAATCTCAAGCTTGTAAAGCCTGTTATAAAGTCCGTGTGGATCATTTCATCCAGAATTTAACGATGCTGCATCTAAGCCTAACTGAAATCAGATTTCACGCAAAGAGGATCTAGAAGAAGCAAAAGAAGATGAGCCCATTTCAGCTGGGCTGCATTCTGATGCCGTGCGGTGAGAGGAAGCCCTCCTCCCGCCCTGTGCTGCTCCCCATGGCAAGGTCAATGGCGTCTTTCATAAAAATGCCTTTGGTCTATGAATTGGTCTCACAGGACCGCTGATCACTGTGGTTATAAAAGATTTCCTCTCAATAACTTGGGAAAAACACTGGAGTTTCCCAAACACTCAGTGAAACAAAGAGTAAAGTAGATGATGGAAATATACAGCTTTCGAGGACTCTGGGCTCCCCACCAGACCGTGAGGGGCCTTGAGGCCCAGCCCAGAGGCCTGTCCCAGGGACCTTACCTTATACACAGTGCCGAACGCGCCCGAGCCCAGCACTTTGATCTTTTTGAATTCAGTTTCCTTCAAGATCCTCAAGAGAGCTTGGTTGGGAGCTTCTCCACTGGGCGTAAGAGGCTCCACAAGCTGCGGGGGACAAGAACACAGAGAAAAGGGTCCCCTCAGTGCTCACCACGCTGGAAAGCAGTGCTAGACGTGGCCCAGCAGGGGGACCAGCAGCCATGGCATGTGCTTGGGTGCCAGGACACGGCACTTGCCAGCTCATTTGGAAGGACAAATGTACACCTTCTCTACAGAGCTTGACAGAAGTTAGTAGAAACACAGGCTCTGATACAGGTGTTCTTTAAGTGAACAGCTACCTTTCAACAAACACAATTTCTATTTCTGTTTCCACGCCTACTAGCTGGATTGAAAAACTCCGGTAGGGAAGTCGTGTATGGCGGTCATTTTGGTTGGGGCACATCACATGCGCTTATGCTTATGAGCCGCTGGGTTTCTCTTTCCAGAGAACATGGCTTCCAGCACAGGACTGGGCTGTGGCAAAGTCCATCATGGACAAAGTCACTGTGTGGACAATGGTGTTCTCCAAAGCAGGAATCTCTTGCCTT
The DNA here is from genome assembly GCF_028878055.3 of Symphalangus syndactylus. Taxonomy (NCBI): domain Eukaryota; kingdom Metazoa; phylum Chordata; class Mammalia; order Primates; family Hylobatidae; genus Symphalangus; species Symphalangus syndactylus. The sequence continues at coordinate 75,468,222 of NC_072431.2, forward strand.
CGCCACAGTGCTGGCATGGGATCAACAGCCAGGCTTCCTGGCCTCCCTCCTACGCACACACAGGCACCAGGTCCTAAGCAGATGCCACACAGCTTTGTGGGCATTGAAGGGTGCAGCCTAGAAACATTGTCATTTCCTCGGATGGATATACTAACATGTCACTAACTGGGTATAACTGCACATTCAGAGATTCTTTCTGCATCATAATACAATTATGTATCTAACATACACAACTGCTAATGGCCCATTCTTGGGGCTGGCCCTTGTTCCCGTCGGGGTGCGAGGGCTCCTGAGTGCACCCAGGCCTGGCACTCACCTCCCTCTCCTGCAGCAGCCTCCGCAGTGTGCGCTTCCGAACGATGTGGCGCCTTCGCATGAAGAGGCCGATCCCCAGGGCCACCACCAGCAGCAAGAGGAGGGCCCCCACCATCCCAGTGGCGATGGACGGGATCTTAGGCCTGGAATGAGGTGGAGGAACAAGGAAAGGTGAGGTTGCTGACAGATTCTACGGCCTTGGCACTCAACACACCCCTGCATGTTTCGGTGCACTGACATCTTGTAGAATGATCTCGGAAAGTGAGATACTATGTAGCTTCTAAAAGGAGAAAAAACAGGCTTCTAGGGCAACGTTTCCAACTTTCTCAAGCTCTCTCCAGTCCCCTACCAGGTCCACTTTTCCTCATTTTTTAAAATTGAGGCTTTATCTGGACCTCTCCATATGATGAGTATTTTTCAATTTGTTGATTAACAAAATATAATTAAAATAATAACTTAAGACTTCAATAATGCTTTTTCATGGATTGGTATTGTGTTCATTCCAAGAGTATTTCCATGCAGTTGAAGTGCCGTAGTCCATACACATAGACCAGGCACTGCCTCTGGCCAGGGTGGGTGAAGGGACTTTTTGGCAATGCTGAGACTCCTCTGGGTCCTTGGCTTTCAAGACGAGCACACGGATTGTGTGAAATACTCTCTGAACGAGCTTGAAGGGGGTTATAAAGGGATAGGATTCAGACATAGAAAGCATCATTGTGATGAGTGATGTCATCATGCAGCCTCAGACTGTAGGGTGCATTTAATCCTCCCTCCCACAAAGGTCATGTCTAGTTCCAGATAGAGGAAACCAGAAGCTATGTGTGCCAGCTCACTAGAATACCGGAAGATATAAAGAATCATTTGCTATGGAGCGCATGTTCGTAGGGCGCCACAGGAGTAAGGGTGGGTGAACAGGAGGAGAAGAAAAAGATGGAAAAGAGCAGATGTAAGAAGGCGTGGCCGTGACTGGTTTCCAGGTGGAGACATGGTGGAAAGCCCCGTGACTAAGATCCCTGAGATTGCAGCGTGGAGTGGGGAAGTTCTGCTGGGTGTCCTAGCAGCTCACTGAAGAGACGGGAGTGGAAGGGGACCCAGTCTCTGCGAAGTTGCCTTCTTCCTCGATCATGTGACACTGGTGGCAGGAGAGAGAGCTATGGCTGTCAACTCAGGGGCGGAGGAGCATGCCAAAATGAAGGAAGGGCAGTGGTGAGGAAGGGACTTTGTAGATGTTACCAGAGATGGCAGAGGGGCCTGGAAGTTTGGCTCGTGTTTGGAAACATCCAAAACGGCAAACAGGTGCTCAGTGTATAATTCCCTGATTCCCGGCTAGACACCGTCGAGGGTAACACCACTCTTTCCTGGTGAGTTTGAACAAGATTTTTCAACTTTGCTTTTCTCAGGGCTTCCCTCTGGCAAACTGGCCAAAGCTGATGTTGAAGGAAGCCCTTTTGCCTTTGCGGGGCAGTGTGTCTGGGAAAGAAAGCGAGGAGAAACACTCCCCTATGCTGGAGGGTGTCATCGAACAGAAAGGCCACTCACATACAGGCTTGTGATGGGACCAATGGGGTAAGTGGACAGAAAAGAAGGGGAGCTAGAGGCAGAGAAGGACCCAGCAAAACCAGTGGAACCAAGGAATTCAGAGGCAGGCCATGCATCGAGCAATGGCGGAGCAGGGAGCAGCCCCAGCACTGCGTGTCCAACCTTCCCTCCACTGAGGACAAAGTTGGCACGTGGAGCCATGTGGAACCAGCTGGGCAGTCTCTGCAGAAATCCTGGCTGGGGGTAGCCTGGCCCAGAGCCATAGAAACTTGATCAGGACAGAGGACAGTCAGAAACGCAGGAAAGCATCATCTTCACCCACAGCACCATGGTCATTCTGGACAAGGTCCATTTGACACAGAGCTGTGAACACTTACCCATTCGCACAGCCTTCAAGACCTGGCCCAGCACATCTGTAGGAAGTGAAAGAGAGATATACATTTTTCTCATTCTACTTCTTTGACATCTTTCTTGGAGATTTTTAATTAAATCATAAGGCAATATATGCTAAACTACTCTTAAATAATTAAAATCACAATGTGTTTGAATGTTGGATTGGTGGTTATTTATTATGAATTTATTCATTTGTTCATTCACTCAGCAAATATTTCTGAGTTTCTACTCTGTGACAGGCATTGTTCTAGCATTGAACAAAGCAGCCAGTTTGTTATTGAAATGTTTTCACATCTGGCTTTTGACACAGATAATTGTCCCACCGCTGGCTCTAGAATTTCAAATAGAGGGGCAGAAGGAACCAAGGCTAGAAGCATGGAATGGGGCCACGCTAATTACGGAGAAGGCTGGCAGCATGGAGTCCTTGCAGGTTTCTGGCAAATTCTGTGCTTTGAACAATCATGTGGCAGCGAGGAGGAAGAGGTCAGTCCTGGGGGTGATGGTTAGGCTACTAGTTGGGGTGAGAGGCATTGGCAAAGGGAGTGGAAGGAAGGAAATGGGTAGGATACTCTTGAGAACCTGGTGGCCCACGTGCAGGGGTGGCAGAAAGGAAAAGTGGGGGGAACAGACGAGTGAAGGCATGAGGCTCAGTGGCAGGAGGAGGCCGTGAGGATCACAGATGCAGAAGGCCAGGCATGGAACTGGCTGCATCCACCCCGACCCAGCTGAAACTCTAACGGCAGAAGAGATGGGATCCAACCTAAGCATGACTCCTGAGCAGCTGGGCTCACGCTCTGGTGGGACATGCTGCCACCATTACTTTGATTACAGGATGATAGTTTTAAAAGGCAGAATAACGTGGCTTTGAGACTCTCATTTCCTGGCCTGGGGAAAGATGGACAAGTACATTTCAATATGTGAGAGGCCTGGGGAGCCCTGGTTTAACACTATAATCTGATCCTAACAGTTTCTATCTCTGCTCTTCAGGTCTCTGTTCTCTACACTGCTCTTCTTAATTTGGGGGTCTGGGTGCTCCCTCTTTTCCATGGTGTCATGTAGTGCAGTCTTACCTCTGTGGTGCCTTTGAGCTTAGTTCATAAACCAAACACACAGGCTTCGTAGAGGTGGAATATACAGGAGGCCTCGTTACTGCCCACCCCACTACCTCCTACAGACACCAAACAGTCTGAGACAGAAAGCAGTCACTCAGGAACGGACCTAACAGCAGTCTCTCCCTGTCTGCTGAATGCAATACAATGGGAACACCTGCAGAGGGAGGGCAGATTGAAACTGCAAATTTTCTACAAGATGCAGAATCTTATGCAGCCTCTGAAAATACTTTTGGGCAACCATAGGGATTGCTAACAAGAAGCTGTGACAAACAAACTTGTAGGGAAAGGTAGACCAGTTGACCCTTGAAGAGAAGCTGGACAAGGACAGTGGCAGGACGGGGCTGCAGCAGAGAAGGATGTGAGAGCGTCAGAAGGCGAGGGGCTCCTGCTGACGCTGATGAGGCCCTCGGTAACTCTGCAGAAATGACTATTGGGTATGGAGTCAAGCAGGCTATAGAATGTTATTTAATTCTGTCAGAAAAGTTATTCTCTGTCCCCCACTTGATTCTTTTTTTTTTGGTAAGGAATTTATACATATTTGCAATTATAGCAGTAACTAAACTTTGTTACATATAATTAAAATAGGCAAACTCATATTATTTGGTTTATTAGGATAAAGATTTCAAAGCAACTTTCTCCTCACTGTGTACTATGAAAACACAGTTCCATTTAAAAATAGATATTCTCGCGGGGTGCAGTGGCTCACGCCTGTAATCTCAGCACTTTGGGAGGCCAAGGTATGTGGATCACCTGTCAGGAGATCAAGACAAGCCTGGCCAACATGGCAAAACCTTGTCTCTACTAAAAATACAAAAATTAGCCAGCCATGGTGGCAGGTGTCTGTAATCCCAGCTACTCGGGAGGCTGAGGCAGAATTACTTGAACCTGTGAGGTGGAGGTTGCAGTGAGCAGAGATCACTGTACTGCACTCCAGCCAGGGTGACAGAGTGAGACTCCATCTCGAAAAAAAAGAAATAGCTATTCCTCCAGGGTCCCTCCCCCTCCTCTGGGTGGCTGTGCCTGCCCGGTTGGAAGGTGGGGCTTTTGGAATCAGCAGCTGCTTATGCTGTAGTCTGGGCTCTGATGCTGCTGTTCACAAGTTGTTAAAGAAACCCCTGTAAGTGTTTCTTTAACAATAGAAATGGAGAAGGCAATACATCCCATCTGAGAAATGAGAGAGGCAATATATTCAGGAATGTTGTGCACATCCTAAATACTCAGTGAAAGAAATTTAAAAAATTTTCCCTTACTCTCATCAACATTTCTCCATATTTAAAAAATTAAATCCATTTCTATCGTGCAATTCCTATATAATTAATGGCTTTGGGAGAAGACACAGGTGGCAATAACAAGATTGTATCAAACTATATACTCTTCTAAAAAGGCTCACAATCAGGAATGTAATCACACATACTAAAGAAAATATTTATAAAATTCCATATGCCAAATAAATAGCATTAGGACTTTATTTGAAGCAAAGGGAGAAATTGAAATTGTAGAAAAGAAATGCAGTTTTAGTGGGAGACTAAAGTCAGACAGTGAAGATTTATTAGGACCTGGGAAAAAATAGAAAGACATTAGAAAAATGACCACTAACATTTTTAATTTAAATGTTGACTAAATCCCCTCTTTCTATATTTGGCAAACTGTTTCTTATACAAAGTAAGTATATTGAAAATGCCAACACCCAATCACTTTCTGGACCTCCCCTAAGCCCAGCGACATATGCTCATTGACACAGAGATACTGACGCAGAGATACTGACGCACATCTATTCCAGAAGAGAGAAAAGGGGGGAAGATAAAACATTTATTCTATACAGATAATATAATTCTGTTTCAGAGGCTTAGCTCCAAAATTGCTTATACAAATAGATTATGTGAAAAACTAGCAAAGCATCTTTTATACCATGCTTCATCGAGCTCACAAAGCGGCCAACAGAGCTGGCATGTTGGTATACCCAAAGGCGAAAATATGAAAAATCATTGCTCCCAGGGAAATATTTGCTAAAATTCAAAGTCAATTCCAGATTTAAAAAAACAGTTAAAAACTAGGTATAAGTGAGTACTTCCTTAACTAGGTAATTAGTATCTCAGACTAATAGCAAATGTTTTTCACGCTGCGACATTAAAGCTACTCCCATCACCTTTAGATGCCAAGCTCTGATATCCACTGTCATTATGTCTGATATTACTCTGGAAACTTGGCCCTTATAACATGATCTGATACTTTTGGAAAAGGTATTAAGATATCACTGTTGGAGATTAGGTGAGTGTTTTCCTAGAAAGTTCACAAATCATCATCATGTCTCAATCACCGTCACTGCCACTATTGTTACTCCCACGTCCTCATCACCATCACCACCATCAATACCGCCAACATTGTGACTCCTACCTCCTCACCACCATCAATACCATCATCACCACCACCATTTTGACTCCCACAGCCTCACCACCAACACCGCCACCATTGTGACTCCCACCTCCTCACCACCATCAACACCATCATTGTGACTCCCACCTCCTCACCACCATCAACACCACCATTGTGACTCCCACCTCCTCACCACCATCAACACCATCATTGTGACTCCCACCTCCTCACCACCATCAACACCGCCACCATTGTGACTCCCACCTCCTCACCACCATCAACACCGCCACCATTGTGACTCCCACCTCCTCACCACCATCAACACTACCACCATTGTGACTCCCACCTCCTCACCACCATCAACACCACCATTTTGACTCCCACCTCCTCACCACCATCAACACCACCATCATTGTGACTCCCACCTCCTCACCACCATCAACACTACCATCATTGTGACTCCCACCTCCTCATCACCATCCCACCATCAATGATGGTATCATTGACTCAGTATTCACCATTTTCCAGGTACCATTTTAAGTATATGACATATCTTAACTCATGGTCATAAAAATCTTGTGAGCTATGCAGCATTATTATCCCAATTTACAGAAAAGAAAGTGAGGCACAGAGAAGGTAAGACCCTTGCCCGAGGCCACACAGCTCATACAGATGGATTCAGAGAAAGAATGAGTAACAGTTCCAAACAAGGCTGAGGATTTTGAGAAACAGAAGTAAGTGTGAACTACTATATGACAGCTCAACTTCTCTTTCTGATAGTTGAGTGGGATCCAGTTTGATTGACAGCTTTATTATTCCAGTAAATAAGATACACACAATCAGAGTGCTTCTGCTAATTCCAGTCAAAGTAGTTTTTTTTTGTTTTTGTTTTTTGCGACAGAGTTTCGCTCTTGGTGCTCAGGCTGGAGTGCAGTGGCGCGATCTTGGCTCACTGCAACCTCTGCCTCCTGGGTTCAAGCGATTCTCCTGCCTCAGCCTCCTGAGTAGCTGGGACTATATGTGTATTTTTAGTACGGATGGGGTTTCATCGTGTTGGCCAGGCTGGTCTCGAGCTCCTGACCTCAAGTGATCTGCCTGCCTTGGCCTCCCAAACTGCTGGGATTACAGGCGTGAGCCACTGCGTCTGGCCCAAAGTAGTTTTAATTTAAGTAGCAACAGCTTAACAATCAACTAGCTTTAAAAAAGTGTCTTTAAGCAACATTCCAGGCAATGTTACCTTTTATTCATTGCAAAACAGTTAATCCCCATGCTAACCTTAGAAATCTGGAGAGAAACGCAAAAGCCCCTGGAGACAGGCCGAGGTGGCAGCTGCCAGGACCTGTGCTCTTTTGTCCCTCTACCCTCCTGTTGTGATGTGCAGCATTGCACGACACCGGCCCAGCCAGAGACACGGTGCATGGCAGAGAGTCATTCCCACTGCACTGAGGCCTGCTCACATGCAAGTTGCTACTGGCAAGGCTGTGGGGGCCAAAACACCTTAAGTAACTGACTCCAACACAAACCTCAGCAATTTGTTGCCTGAAAACTTGGGAGACATTTTTGATCTCTGAATTTGCAAGAGAGGAAATGTTCTGTTCTCCTTCACTTTCCACTCACCCGTAGGTGCAGTTTGGATGGCACAGGTGGCACACGTGGCTGGCGTCTGCATACTTCCAGACCAGGGTGTTGTTTTCTCCCATGACTCCTGCTGGGCAGGTCTTGACGCAGTGGGGGCCGTCAATGTAGTGGGCACACTGGATACAGTTGTCTGGTCCCTGCACCGAGGTGGAGAAAAATGTTCATGCATGTCTCTTTCTTTTCTCTTTCAAAATGGAAGTAATTTTTTACTTAAAATATTTAGTGTGTGTGAGTGGGGAAAGCCAAATGATAGAAAAATTCTTAAAGGAGAAAACCAGTTCTTCTGTGGTTGCACCTGCTTGATATGGTCACTGTCAGTTGCTTAGAAGTTCTCCCTGTTTTTGAATGCATATAATATACACCAGCATGGAAGAAATGATATTCTCTACATTATTGCATTCTGCTTAACCATTGTGGGCATCTTTCCTTGGCAAAACCATCTTGATTGGCCCAAATGTGTATTTATGGTCAGATAGTCTTTCTTGCATATTATGTTTGAAGTTAAAGGGAAGCTCAGAGGGAGGCAAATTTAAGAAAACCCACATGGGTGTTTCTCCAGTGACAGGAAGGTGGCAAGTCTCTTTGCAGTGGTTGGCATATCAAGGACTGAGTCATACGCTACCTTCTGTTGGCAAAACTTGGAATAACCTTGCAAAACTCAAATAAAAGCATTGGGACTCAAATAAAAGCACTGCTCAGGTTGTGTGCCCCACACTTCAGAAGTAGCAGAAATAAAACCAACAGGGAAAGGCTTTCCCCTTGGCCAAGTTCTCTAATGTCAGTTTTGTCCACCCAAAGGCTGCGTGTGCCCAGAGCCAGCAATATTAGATGACTATGTCAATATCGCCAATTATTTTAACGACAGAAATTTAACCCAACACCATGTAAACCTATAAACCAAGGCTTTACTTTGTAACCAGCCACGCTGGCAGCCTATCCCTCAAAACACGGTCCTGTCATCTTCTGCCCAATTTAGAGAACGTCTAAAAAATGTTTTCAGTTAGTAGATTTAGAACTGGCTGTTGAAGCTCACATAAAAACAGAGCTCCCTATATAATAACATTGAGAATTAACAATATCAGGACATTTGGTGTGAGAGGGGCCCGAATTCTCACTCACATTCTTTACAAGATTATTGTAAAGAATATTTTATCTATATGTTATTGAACATATAGATACAAAACTATGCAGTTTAAAAAGTTTTGCTAGGAATTTCTTTAAAAATTCTTCAATTAATTATAAACTAATGTTAAGAATTTGAAGATGTTTGATGAAAGCGATAAAGCAATGCTGACTAGGTCAGGGATGGGGGACACCAGGTGAAAACAGCTGGCGTTAAATGTGAGGATTTAATAAGCTTAGATGAGGTTGGGGGTGTCAGCAGAAAGAGTGAATGTTCATTGCAGGCTAATGTATGTGCTAATGTCACTGACACCCTGCCTGGACAGCGCTGTCAGAGCCCACTGTCTCCTCTGGGAAGTGGCTCTGATGGCCGTCCTGCCCACACAGGATGCCCTGGGCTATCGTCACGGTTCGGCTTCTGTGAAGGCCCTTACCATGAAGTGGACGTGGATAGCAGCAAGGGGCTCTTACCTGTCCTGTGCAGGTGATGTTCATGACCTGGGGCAGGCATTCTGGGTGGCACTGTATGCACTCAGAGTTCTCCACAAACTCCCTTGGCTCGCTGAGAGGAGGAAGAGGAAACCCGTCAGCCCCGCCTCTGAGACATTGTTGCAGGAACGCAAATCACCTCTCCAAAATTCCAAATAACTTGAGGTAATGGTCAAGGAGTTGGGACTCCAGGACTATATAGTAATATAATCAGCTGCTTTTGTTAACTGAATCCTGGGTCATCTTCTCTCTGAGTAAACACATGAGCTTCATTCATAATCAAGACATCTTTTCTGCTTTTTCTACAGCATAGTTTTTGCATATTGGGTAAGCAAGCCAAATGATAAAAGAAAAGATAGTTCTGAGGAGGTGTTCCCTGCCTCTAATACCAGATTCATGGTTATCAAAACTAAGCTGGAAAAATGATAATTTTAGGTTAAGTGATAGAAACAGGAAGCAGGGAGAATGAACTTGCTCAATGGTTATTACTAAAAATGGTGAGTGTGGAACACAGGTGTGAAAAACTTAGCTTATAATATTTTGACATCCCTCAAGATGTACAGATCAATGTTAAGCAAGAAGCTGATGTTTGATTGAAAAGACAGAGCAGATGTGCGGCTGTTTGTCAGTAAGACTGGACTCTGCCTGGTAGTCAAGCATAGTTCTACCCTCCAGCAGCGAACAAGGAGTGTTTATTCTCAAAAGTGTGTGCCTTGGCCAGGCGCAGTGGCTTATGCCTATAATCCCAACACTTTGGGAGGCTGAGGTGGGCAGATCACTTGAGGTCAGGAGTTTGAGACCAGCCTGGCCAACATGGTGAAACCCTGTCTCTAATAAAACTACAAAAAATTAGCTGGACGTGGTGGCGCACACCTGTAATTCCAGCTACTTGGGAGGCTGAGGCAGGAGAATCGCCTGAACCCAGGGGACAGAGGTTGCAGTGAGTTGAGATCACGTCATTGCACTCCAGCCTGGGTGACGGCATGAGACTCTGTCTCAAAAAACAACAAAAAAGTGTGTGCCTTTCGTCCTCCCCTTTGGTCAATGGCACCAATTAAACAAACTATGATACAGGGTTGTGTCTTCTGTGTTGCTTCTCTGGGTCACTGCCCTTGCTGAAGGGGGCTGGGCTTGCAGAGGGAGCAGGTGCTGCTGGACACCAGGTTTCTCTACACTAATGGAAGGACATGGGGCTCCCCACGTGCGTATTTTCATCACCTTGCCTCTTAAGAAACACTTGAAAACTGAAAACATGAGACCACTGTCCATTTGTAGCCGTAAGGATTGCATCAATATTCCTTACTTGAAGTTGAAGCAGCACTATTAATTATGTGATTTGTTCTGAGCCTATCAGCTAAAGGATTCCTATAGAATTGAACTTGGTCCTCTTATCCTGCTCCTAAATATTTCTGGATCCAAGCTGTAGTCCATGCCCAGAGAGTAAAACAGGAAGATTTCCTACAGCCATCTGTAATTCCTATGGTGCTCACCAAATTTCCCTTTTTCTTTACATCTTCTAAAACATGGCCTTGGCCTCTATCCTTCAGTTTTACTTTCCTATTTATGTTTTGTCCTCATTTGTCGTTCAAAGCCTTACGTCAATATCAAGAGCCTCAGAGCATTCACAAACTGCACTTTTTATTGATTGCAACTACACTCAACAAGCATCATTATGAATTATTTCTTTGTCCGTGGGTATATTTAAAGTTCCTGGTACTGTTTGATGTTCAACGCATGCTGGGGGCACATAAAACAGATATTAACTTGGCAATATAATTTGTGTTAATTTATTTTCACACACCAGGAATCGGGCACTACAAAGAGAAGCCCAAATGGCCATGGTGTTGGCTAGATGAACCATTGATGACTGTCTCATTTGTCTTAGGAACTTTTTGTAGCTTAGAAAAATTTAAGATACTTCTAGGAAAAGAGATTCTATAAATTATTTGATTAAATTAGGTAATAATACTTGCTTATTTCCTACTGTGCTTAAATTTGCCAAAAATAAAGCAATCAAACAACTTCCCGTCTCCCCACAGAAAACCCCAAAACCTGCAAAAGCTAAGGGCAAAGAATAAAAGGAAAAGAAAATCAAACAGAATGCCTGTAAAGCTATAACAACAACCTGGAGCCTTATTTTTGATCAAAGCAAGAGGATTAAAGAAATAACCTCCTACCCCTCCAGAATGTTGCACTTGTCCACGCATTCCCTGCCTCGGCTGACATTCCGGCAGGAGACGCAGTCCCTGGGCTCTGGGCCCCAGCAGCCCTCGGGGGAGCACAAGGCATGGCAGACCTGGCCTGTGGCCTCTGCGGAGACAGAGTGGGTCACAGCAGTCAGTGATGGAGCAGGGACCTGAGGGGCCGGAGGAGACGGCACCTTCCCGGGAGGGGCCCTGTGTTCTGTGACCTTGGGTGACACAGACATGCTGGGTACCCCTGAAGGAGGAGGACACAGACTGGGCTTCCCAGAGGCCGACCGTGACTGGAAGGACAAAGCAGTTGTGCTGGCTGCTGGGAAGACTGAAATGTGCCTGACAGTGGAGGACAGGTCTTCCTCCTGGTGGGAGCCAGGCGTGCTGGCACCCGAGAGGGGGTGCCGTGAGTCCTCCCCTTTGGCAATGGCACCAATTAAACCAGATGGGACTCCTTGTTTTCTGTGCTCCCACGGCCACTGCCCCTGCTGAAGGGGCCCGGCGTGTAGAGGGGCAGGTGCTGTTGGGCACAGGGTGTGTTTTGATGGTGCCCAGGGCAGCCTGGAGCAGAGCTGGTGGTGTTCTGATGACAAATCCTACAGCCGATAGGAGCCATTGGGCCATTGGCTGTGTGCTGTGTGCTAGGCACCATGGAAGGGTTTTACACACAGAATTTCACTGAATTCTCTCAAAGCACTACGGCGTAGGAATCATTCATATCTCCATTTTATGGATGAGGAAGCCAAAGCCTGAACAGATTAAGGGAATTGACAGGGGCCTCAAAGCTAGGAAGGCCAGACCAGCACTTGACAAAAAGCTGACGCTGCCCGTGGCCAAGGCCCAGCACAGGCCAGGCTCTGACCAGCTTCAAAAGCTGAGGCTCTAGAGTCAGAACAGGAAATGTTGATGTAAAGTGCTCATTCCATTCCTCTGTGTGTGTATGTGTGTAGCTGTAATCTTTACAGGCTGAAATGAGCAGACCTACAGCTAAAAGGTAATATAACTAATACTAAATTTAGTTACTTAAATTACAAATAATTGGTAGCCTAAACCTCAGGGTAAATTTATCCTATTGAATGGCAATGATCTGGAAAAAGTTTTAATGGAATTCACATGGTAATTTCACAATTAGGAATCTTAAGATTTTAATTTGCTTCTTAAGGAACTGAAAAAAGTAATTTAAATGGGAATAGCCCTTCAATATTCTAAATAAAAATAAAGGACCCATTAGAACCAACTCCATAAACAAAACAGAAAGCGGTGACTTACTGCAGCTGTTTTCACCTCTGTTGCTTATAATTTTGGTTTTCTGACCGGAGGTCCCAAACAGTTTTTTCCAGTTTATTGTATTTGCATAGCACAAATTTTTGTTTCCTGAAATTATCACATCTCCGTCACTTATCTCCTTGAGGGAGCGTAATCCCAAGGATGTTATGTTCAGGCTGACGACCGCAAGAGAAAACTGACCACTACATTGGAGAGAAGAAAAATCATGTGGTGAAAAATTATAAAAACGATGTATCCCTGAAAACTTTGTTTTTCCAGACCACCTTTGATTGACTACAAACTGCTTTCTAATGATGGTAGGTCATGCTGTGGGAGGCACACACTGCAACTTTTGAAAACTGCAGGTGTTTTTTAAGCTCCTCCAGGCAAAAGCTAGTTCCTTGTTTATTTAGTATCTTTAACCCAGTGGCAGATGGGGAGGATGAATAAAATGCCTTAATGTCATTATATTTTCTCCATTTTCATTTTGCCTGGAAATTGAGAACATATTCTAACCTCTCAAACAGCCAAATACACTTCAAAGGTGTGGGTTCGTCCATCTATCCACCACCAGCCTGTCCCTCTATCCATTCATATATTTATTGAACAAACACTTGAGGTTCTCTGTCCCAAATTCTGTGCAGGTTAAATACGTTTCCTCCTCTCAAGGACCCTTGATCTGGTGGTGACACAACCCCATAGGCAGATCATTTTGAGCTGGTGTGAAGAGCACAGTGAGTGTGCGCAGTATGGAAGCAAAGAGCAGGGGCCTCTGAACAGGTCTGGGAGGGATGCCTGGGAAGTGGGGCCTCTCTCCAAAAAGCTATGCCCAAGGTTGTGAGGCCCTGAGAGCAGGAACTGTGGCATTTTCTTCACCACCCAACATGACACTAGGATGCTATTGGGTGGTCCAATGTGTATATCAGATGACTGGATGGAAGTCATTCAGACTGAAGGGGGGATGTCGTCAGCCACCTGGAGGAGCAGGAAGGCACGCGGTGGACATGAGAACCACTAGCCCCGGCCAGACCACAATGGGTGTGAGAACCACTAGCGCCTGCAGGACCATGATGGGTGTGAAAAACTCTAGCCCCAGCCAGACCACGATGGGTGTGAGAACCATTAGCCCCACTGGACCATGATGGGTGTGAGAACCACCAGCCTCACCAGACCACGATGGGTGTGAGAACCTCTAGCACCTGCAGGACCACGATGATGCAGGCTGGGAGGGCTGGGCTGGTTTGGGGAGGGAGCACAAGGCCAGAGTGCACCTTGTGCAGGAGCTGTCTGTAATTGAGAAGGAGCCACAGGAAAGAGATCTGCATTTGCAGGAAGCTCTCATCTGACCCCAGGCTGAGGGCTGGGCCAGCTGAGAGCACTGGATGAAGAGACTGATGTTCAGGTGTTGGATGGCAGGGGGTTAGAGTATCATCCAGAGGCTTCTCCTCTCCCTGCTGCTTTTCTTTCCCCCATCTTTTTCCTTTCTCCTACACAGATGAGTCGTCTTGGATAGGAGCCTGTAACCAATACCATTAGAAATTCTCCCCCATATATGCCCAGGGAGGCCAGGACACCAGGGCAGAGCCAGGTTTTCCTTGCAGGGCAGGTCTGGGGCCTCAGTGAGTCACGCCCTGGAACCTGTGGCCAACCTGTCTCAGTAGGAGCTGGAATCACCAGACTTCTCATTAAGTGTGAAAAGTAAGTAACCCTTATCTTCCTTAAATCCCTACAACTAAACCAACTGGCTCATACCAGCCATCCAAGAAAGTTGCTCTAAATCTCTTATTTTTATAAGAATCTTGGTCAAAGAAAGATTCCAGAGAATTCAGAGCAAAAAGGCCTTTCTGGGAAGCAAAGGTAGCCACATATTTAGTATCAGAGATTCAGAGCCAAGGGAGTTTATGGGAGGCAATGCATATTTCATGCACTCTTATTATCTTTAATGTTGCACAGTATTATCTAGTGCTTTAGGAGTCAAGTAGGGGCAGCAGTTCTCATAACGAGGCTGCTTCCAAGGCGGGTTTCACTAAGAGATTCCCATTCCCTCCTCCACACCACTAAACTGATGATTACCATTACCATATTAAAGATGCTTGTGTGTGAGCACCTGCATGTTTATTCCACTGTCAAAGCTGAAAAAGTGAAAATTCTTGAAGAGTGGTGCTAAAAAGTCTCTCTGGTCCCTGTGATAAGATGTGTATAACCTCAACTGCATCCTGAGAAAACACCAGCTGAACAGTCATGGTTAGACAGTCTGCAAAGTACCTGACCCACACGTTTTGTAAGTGTCAAGGCCATGAAAAACAAGGAAAGACACAGGAGCTAATATAGGTTAGAAATGGACTGAGAAGATTTGACAACTAAGTGCAATGTGGGATCTGGAGTGGACACAGAAGCAGAAGCACTGGCGAACGCTGAGAAGTCTGTGGTTTAGCGGACAGCCTGTGCCAATGGTCGTTCAATCTTGATCCTTGTGCCTGCTCATGTAAGATAGCATTCGGGAATGCCGGCGAGAGGTGTAGGAGCTCTGTGCCCTATCTTAGCAACTCTCCTGTTAAGCCTCATTTCCAACTAAAAAGGCAAATGTAATCTACCAGGCTTTGGCTGTGGTCAACTTACTGTTGCTTGGTCCTGCCGCGTATGATTTCTAGGTTCTCAAAAGCATGGAGGTCCGTCCTGTTTTCAGGCCAAGCCTGAATCAGCAAAAACCCTGTAAGGCAGAAGAAAGACTCAGACACACACCACGTAGGAGTTTCTTTTTTGTATGAGACATTACTCTAGACTCTCAGGGACTCTGTATTATATGAACAGTGAGTGGGAAAATTGGATTTGCTTTCTTTTTCATTACCATCTTCTCTGAGTGTACATGCGCATGGGCGGACGCAGGCCGAGCCAGGGTTCACAGCTGCTTCCCGCCTCCCACAATGATTCCGCGTGTCTCTCGCCGCCCCCCTGGCTGCGGCCCTGGGACCCCTGCTGCGCCGGGTATCTGATTACCCCGAAGAGGCTCCTGCTGCGATGATCTGCCAATTGTGGATCTGGTATCACATACAAAGGAGCTTTACAGATTTTCCTTATTTGATTCCAACCTTGTTATTTTGGTGTAATCTTCCCATTTTAGAGAGGAAGGAAGCGGAGCTCAGGCGGCAGTCATGGACCCGAGGCTTGCCCGTGGCCCCACAGGGCTCTGGCGTCCAGTTTCAAAAGCCTGAGGCCCAGGCTGCTCCTCACCTACCCCTGTCCCCTCCCTCTACCCGCAGGGGTTATGGGCCACCAAGGCAGCTGGCTGGGGCCGGGCAGCAGGGAGAAAGCGTGTTCACACGCGCAGTGAATGACCCAAGCCTGGCCTTAACGTGTCCCCTTTTGCCTGCAGGGGAAACTGCACTTTTGAAAAGTATCTAAACATCAGCCATTAATGGTAAAATTTCAGAAGAAATGTTTTTATTCCAAGGGAGAAGGAAATATGTCGAAAAGTTCTCTCTCAAACACGGATTTCCCATTTATATTCATGTGATAATTGAGCCCAAACCTGTGATTTCCTTTACGGTTTTCAGAATATCCAGTTCCTGTGGGTCCAGAGGCGGAGTGTGAGTGAAGGAGTCACTGAAACAAACAACAGGGTGATTATTGATCACCAATCTCTACCAGTTAAAAAGGCAGATTTTGTTTTTCTCTATACAAGTAACTGAACCTGTAACTCACCCCCTAAATGCCACCGGCAGGATGTGGAGATCGCCACTGATGGAGGTGCAGTTTTTGAAGTGTTTAATATTTGTAGCATTTATGGAGAGTGTGTCTTTAAATTCACCAATACCTATTCCGTTACACACTGCAGAGATAACAGAGACGTGTATTCCGTTCACATTTGGTGGATTAAGAATAGCTAGGGATCCACAGGCAGAGGGAAGCAGGAAGGAATTCCGGTCGCGGGAACCACCACTGCCACATCATCCTTCATTGACTCAACGAACTCTGACGGGGCTGGGGAGGGTGCGGGGGAAGGGGGGACACCAGGACCTATAGCACACTTTGGGGCTACGGCGGTGTAGGAGATGCCATCCCTGTCACCCCACACCGACCTTGCGTTCTCCTCATTATTTCCCATGGGCCGCGTGGAGCTGGACTGCTTCCAGCTCTGCATCCCCTGGATTCTCCCCAGGGCTGGGCACCTGGCAGCCGCTGAGGGGCTGGCTCTGTGCACTGTTCTCATCAGAGCCCCCCACCCCGTCACAACCTTCAGTGCCTTCCCATTGCCTAACCTGGCTTTGCAGCTTTATCTTCTGTTTTAAAGAAACAATATGCATAGTTGTTTTTTAATGAGAAGAGGAAGATGTGTTCATCTGGAGGTGGCATGAGAGCGCAGCCTCAGCAGCTGAGAACAAGCCTCGTCTGCACACCGGCAGGCTTCCTACCTTTGCGGCAAGGCCCTTCGCACTTCTTACACTTGCGGACGCCGTCTTCCTCCATCTCATAGCTGTCGGCCCCGCAGGCTCGGACGCACGAGCCGTGATCTGTCACCACATAATTACCTGGGGAAGAGAGCATGAAAGGAAGGTGACGACGGTGGCGCCAGGTGCTCGGGCCTCACACAGACGGTCCAGGTCCTCCTCTCGAGGGCTGATGGAAAGGCTCCATCCTCCTTTGGCTTTATTTACTTTAAGAACAAAGAATGAAATGTTGCAAATAGAAAAGGAATCCCGTTCAAGAGTTTAATAACATTCTAGGCCGCAATGTGGACAATACAGGTGTTTCATCATGGCAGGAAACACTGGGTCCCTTGAGGGGCCAGCTGTTCTGCATCCCAGCAGGCACCTCAGCCCTCTCCTCCACCTGCTCTCACCTTTAAAGTAATTCATTTGTGTTAATAGCAGACTTCTGTGTTATTTTTAGGAGCTCTATGTCTTCCTTTTTTGTTTGTTTGAGATGGAGTCTTGCTTTGTCACCCAGGGTGGAGTGCAGTGGTGTGATCTCAGCTCACTGCAACCTCCGCCTCCCGGGTTCAAGCAATTCTCCTGCCTCAGCCTCCTGAGCAGCTGTGATTACAGGCATGCGCCATCACGCCCGGCTAATTTTTGTATTTTTAGTAGAGATGAGGTTTCACCCTGTTGGCCAGGCTGGTCCCAAACTCCTGACCTCAGGCAATCAGGACCCCTCGGTCTCCCAAAGTGCTGGGATTACAGGCATGGGACAATGAGCCACTGTGCCTGGCCTGTTCCTGTTTTAAGTTCCCCAAGAAGATCTTCGAAAATATTTATAGGACCTTGGTGATTCTTCTGTGAACCGTCTGCTCTTGGTATCTCAGGCTTGAAGTGTTTTCCTATGGATTTTAAAGCTCTATTAAGCCCTATCTCAAAGACTATATCTGTGTCATCACTGTGGCACATTTTTCTTTAGCTTCATTTGTCATTTACCTTATAATGGCTTATTATTTTGTGTTTTTTTTTTCCCATACAGAGTGTAAAATTTTTCATGTACACAAATCTGGAAGGGTAAAATCTCCCCCTCATAATTATTCTTTCAATTTTTTTTTTCTCAGTTAATTTCCCCTTCTAGAGATCAAGACTGGTTTCTAAAACTCTTTCATTAGACAAAGTTTTGCTTTCTCTGTCAGGAAGTATTTTATGTCACAATTTCCCTAAACCCTGGAGCCACCAGTACAAATGTAAGTACAAACAAGCAAAACTCAAACCCAAACCCAAACCATTAAAACAAAACAATCAAACAAAACCTCTACGATACAATACTACTAAGAGGCATAACTTTCACTAGAATTTTAACAACTCAAGAAGGCAAGTCTTCTGATAGACTCTCTGATTTCAGTCTATTAAATACCTGCTCGGCACAAGCACTAAACCGTGACATGCCCACGGCTTTGTGCCCAGCAGACAACTGAATACCCACGACTGTGGCTGCTGGATGAGTGGTGAGGGCTGAGCAGCAGGTGTTTCTCCTGTGAGGTGGCCTGGCCACCAAGATCTGCCCTGTGCACTTAGCAGCCCCCATGGGTGGAGATGGCCACCATCTGCCCACTCCTCAGTAGCAAGCCAGCCCCTTGCCTCTGTGCCTGGACGGGCACAGGGTCGCCTCCCCAAAGGGAGGCAAACACATACACGCAAAGACTCTCCAAGACGGGATACTCCAGGGCTCAGCAGGAGACAGAGCGAGACAAAGATGCCTGACCAGTCAGAGGGCCCACAGAGGAGGACTCACGGGGACACTTCTTCACGCAGGTGGCACCAAAGCTGTATTTGCCCTCGGGGTTCACATCCATCTGGTACGTGGTGGGGTTGTAAAGCATGAGTGGGGGGCAGGTGTCCTTGCACGTGGCTTCGTCTCGGAATTTGCGGCAGACCTGTGGAGGAGAAAGGACACGCTGGGCAAGTGAGGTAAGTACACTCAGTGCCACACACGGAGGAAGCGCAGCACTGCGTTGACTCCCGTCAGAAAGCCCAAGTTACCGTCTTCACAGCCTAGTGTTCAACTAGTGTGGAAAACCCAGCTGGCGCCCTCTGCAGAGTCAGAAAGACCCTTCTCTAAAAAGTCCATTTTTTTCTTACGTGTACTGTCCCACCTATCATAATTTATGGATTATGATAAAAATACGTCTCTTTACTAACGTACAGATGATGGAGTTCACACATTATAGTGGTGACTATGGAGTGAAATTATGTTTAATTTCGCTTATAAAGTACATTGGGCTTCCCTTATAAAGTACAATTGAGGGTACATTTTATAATGTATTGCTGAATGGCAGAAAACCTTGCTAGAACAATGCCCTGTAAAGGGGCCAGACCTAATACAGTGGGGGGCTCTTCCTAGGATCAACCCCACGCACAGTCTTCTCCCTGGGGCTCACATTAGAAACAGCCCAGGCCAACCAAGTCACAATTCCTGGGTCTGGGTCCAGCCTCTGGAATTTAGGAATCTTCTCTGAAACCACAGAGTGCTCTGGATTTAGTCTTAGGGAGGGCTTCGTCACACCAGCTCTCACTCCAGGTGTCACATCCACCAGCCTTGGCATCTCCAGGACTTCGAAGACGCTTCTGACCTGCACCCTCCAGTGCTGCCCAGAGCCCGCTGGGGCAGCAAGGCTTCTGCTGGCACTTTCTGCAGTAATGGGGCGGGAGTGAGTACTTCAGGACCCCTTGAGGGCAGGGTGCAGCTCAGGAGGTGCCTGAGCAGTGGTGGAGGAGCCGAGAGATCCGTGTCAGGAGGCCCTAACGCAGCTCCAGCCAGCAAGACCTGTGTGGCTCTCCATGGATCTCTTAGGGACCTCACAGTGTCAAGTCTCTAGAGGTATAGCCGAAGTCAAACAATAAAGAGAGTGTGCTGCTGGCAACAAGGCACATTCATGACAAATACTTGCATGTAGTGTTTAGTGCTTGTTCTGTGCCCAGGTCCTAATGATGGACATCACAGGCATCACATCATTTAAGCATTCAACTGGGAGAGACTTTGTTATGCATCACTGTCAGGTAAGGAAATGGAGGCATGGCGGTCCCATCATTTTCCCAAGGTCTCAGTGAGTGGTGGAGGCAGGATACTAAAGATACTTTGTCACCAGGCAGAGGGCAATATCCTGTCTGTTACTACAAATGCTAATTGACAGCTCCCCCACAGGAAGTCCTCTGTCCTGGTGTGGGTGGGGAGGATGCAGCCACAGCCTGCTCCAGGGAGGCTGCCAGAGGGGCATCTTACCAGGCAGTCGCTCTCTCGGGGGCCCGTGCAGCCCGCGGCACACTGGTTATGGCAGCAGTCACTGGGGGACTTGCCACGGCAGCGCCCGGAGCACTGCTGGGCACAGATGATTTTGGTCACTGAAAAAGAGCAAAGGTCCCCAGTCAGCTGAAGAGTGAGGGTAGGATCATTTCCCAGGGACGTTGCAGAGCGCTTGCAGACTTTTTCACGAAAAAGTGAAGACACATTTGCTTCCAACGAAACCACATTCAAGCTAAGTCAAACCATGCCCTTTTCTGATTGCCTCTTTTTTCTCCTGATTTATTTTTAATCACTTAAGAGAATTCATCAGATCAAGTCTAGACTTTGAGACCTACTAAATAATGAGATACATCTTGGGCAATGCAGGAAGCACATACAAAGAACAAAAATATCTGCTGGGAAGTAGTGTTTAGCAGGGCCTAACAGCCACCCCACAATTCAGCTTAAGGACATAGGGTCCGTTTTTGAGCTTATGTCCCCAGGTTCCTTGGCCACTGGCGGCTGAGCCAGATAGCCATACCCGGGAGAATGGCCCTCTCCATCGTAAAGCAGGGTCCTCATGGAAAAGTCCCCATGAGAACCCGTGCTCAGGCTTCTGTGTAGGTGGGTACCAAAGAAAGCCAGGGAGGGAGAGGAAACAAGAAACCTGGTGACTGCTGTCAACAGGGACAAGTCTTCCATTCCTGGGAAAGTGTGCTGTGTTCAGAGGACAGGGCTGGGGTACCTGCTCATGTTCACTTATTGTTGTTGTTCTTGTTTTGAGACGGAGTCTTGCTGTGTGGCCCAGGCTGGAGTGCATTGGCACGATCTCGGCTCACTGCAAGCTCCGCCTCACAGGTTCACGCCATTCTCCTGCCTCAGCCTCCCGAGTAGTTGGGACTACAGGCACCCGCCACCACACCCGGCTAATTTTTTGTATTTTTTGTAGAGACGCAGTTTCACCATGTTAACCAGGATGGTCTTAATCTCCTGACCTCGTGCTCTGACCACCTCAGCCTCCCAAAGTCCTGGGATTATAGACGTGAGCCACTGCGCCCAGCCCCTGCTGATGTTCACTTATTTGTGACAGGCTTAAGCGCCCAAAATAGCCCACCCTGGATTAACCGCATGCGGTGAGATTTGCAAGACTGTCCTTCACCTACTGGTTCACATCTGGCCCTGTAATGAAATAACTCTTTGGAGTCTTCAAAGGGAAAACAAATCCAATCACCTAAGTAAGTGAAGGAAGAGAGGGGCAGTCACACATGTGTCTGAGGCTGTTCACTGACTTACGTTTCTGGCAGTTCTCCTCTCCTGCACCCCAGCAGCTCCCATTGGGACAGCTTGGATCACACTTTTGGCCTGAAATGTAAAAGTAATAGATGCATATCTCAGTGAAAGGGAAGGAATGAGAAACTGATGACACCCTTTCCCAGGCCTGAGTTAAGCATGTGCAATAAATGAAGACAATCTTTTCAACTTATTCTCTGATTGTTTGGCAGGCTGGTTTGTAGAATCACTTAAGAGACCCTAATAAGAAAAGAAGATGAACCATGAACTGCTTTTATTTACATGTCAGCTGTGGAAACTGAGGTAGAGAGTAATTACTGACACGGGCCACATAAATGAGAATTTTTCATGAATTTGAGGTTCCTTGTTTACAATCTGCTTAGGCTTGGAGCATTTCCTGGCATCTCCCGCCACAGCTAGAGTGTCTCGTCTGGCTGAGCCTTTGGCACGGACCCACTACTTCCTTGCTGTGCCCAGTCTTGAGTGACTGCATGTGTCAGCCGTTCTGGGATTGTTAAGTCATGGCCTGTAAATAAAACCTTCTAGACTCCAAACCAGAGAGAGGCACAGAATGGTGCACAGAGGGTGAAATGTTAACAGTGCAGATCACTTCAATGACTGTGTAAAACCTTAGCTATCTGGTCAATTTTTGCAATTTTTATAATTGGCCGATTACAAATTACAGCTGCAAAGGTTTTCCTCTCATCTGTCGTGTTTTCTTTTTATCAGTATTAAGAAGTCTGAAGGTCGAAGTGCTATATCTATATAGAAACAGCAGGTTAACTACCAAATTTGTTAAAGAGTCCAGTCATGCAGATATCTTTTACTGTGAAGACATAGTAAACTAGAGGTGTTCATGGGTCCTGAGGTCCCCTGCAGTCAGGAAGAATTTAGATTTCAAACAGAAAAGCTGACGATCGATCTCCCATGTGACTGTGAAGCCAGGATACCACCAGGGCAAAGGGCGCTAATGCCGCGCTGGTGGTCCTTAGAGTCATGAAGTCCGGGGAGGCTGGCACCACGACAGTGACAGCGGGGGATGGACGTTGTGAGGAGGGAGGCAGAGAGACTGCGACAGAGGTCTAGAGAAAGCAAGGTCATATGGAGGCATGCTAAAAGCAGCTAGATCTGTAGCGTGCAATCCCATTCTTTCTACTTTTTACCCTGTACTCACATATAATTTTCAAATTTCTATTATAAGCATGTAATCATTGTATAAAATAAAAATGTTTAAAAGAAAAATGCATCTTTTTCTAACAGGGGAAACATTTGCCAATAAACAAACTTAAGATCTGTTTATGATTCTAGTATTGACCATCTATTACAAAAAAGAAATACAGGCACATCATATAAAATATGGATAATAGAAGAAAGCAAAAAGAAGACATGAGACTCATCCAGAGTTAATCAATATAGACATATAAATCTATGTATATACAGGAATTGGAATCCCACTGTACATTGTGTTATAACCTTAAAAACCCAGATAAAACATGGCAATTTTTCCATGCTTTTACATGTGCTTCTGTGCTTTCCATGCCTATAAATATGCATCAATAGCATGGCTGCTGCATAATTTATTCAACCAATCTCTTATTTTTAGATATATAATTTGTTCACAAAATTTATTATAAATAAGGCTGCAAGGAATTCTTGTATAAGAATATGTTTCTACATCTCTTATGATTTTCACTTTCATTATTATTTCTTTTTCTCTTATTCCTAAATGTGATATTCATTGGTCAAAGCTATACATACTTTGAGGCTTTAGATACATATTGCAGGAGTATTGCCAAGCTTGATTTTATTAACATATATGCCCACAAGCAGAACATGAGAATTTCTGTTTCTCCACACCCCAGCTGACCCAGGTGTTTAAAAGCAAAAGGAACCCAAATACTTTGCAAAGGAAGATGTGATGCTTTCTTATTTTAGTTTGACCTTCTTATTACACTAGAAATAACATTTTACTTTATCTCTTTGCCATATTTGTGTGTGTGTGTGTGTGTGTGTGTGTGTGTGACAGAAAGAGAGAAAGGGAGAGTGAGAGAGAGAGGCTGCTCATGTTCTCAGCTAGGTTTTTATTAAGAGATTCATCTTTTTCTTAGTCTTTTAAAGATGACTTCAGAGAGTGATATAGCAAGGATATTAACCCTCTTTGTGGCAGTCAGACATGGCACAATATTTTCCTGGTAGCCATTACCATATTTTACATGAAAGTTTTGTTTTATGATGTCAAATTTTGGCTTTTCTTCAACTTGATATTACAAAATATTCATCTTTATGTTTCCTTCTGGCACTTACAAATATATAAAATATTTTATTATACGTATTTAATATGTATTTGGAATTTATATTTCATGGAGTGGGTGATGAATTTATTTTAATTTTCTCTCAAGTAAACCCATTCATTCTAACTTCTAATGCCCAACTTCAACATAAACATAAAAGCTGGGCACACCGTGAAATTTTTCTGAGTCTTAGACATCTTGTCCATAAAACACTTAAATCATCTCGTGAGATTTTTTTTGGTGAAGACTAAATGAGACCCGTTCTGAGCAGGAATGTGTAGCCATAAAGCACCAGTCAAGAGAGGGGCTTCCTTTACCACAGGAGCCTGGCAGCATTCCCAACTTGCCTCTAGATGGTAAGGAGGAAATTTCAGGTATCAGGTCGATGGTGAATTTGCACTCTCCAATGTAACTAACCCAACATACCTAATTCCTTTTTAAAAACCCTTTATAGTTCTTTCACTTTGATATTTTCACCCCTAATAGTTAAGTCATTCCAGACAATTTATTGAATAAGGAATTATTCCCTTATTGGCTTGAAATGTCAGTTCTTTATAGACTTTTGATTTTCTAGGCTTATTCTTATTGTCTTATTTTTTGTTTCTTAAAGCAATGCTATATTGGCCTATAGTTCCAAGCCCTGTAGTATTTGAATCTTTTTACTGCATGAACCTACCCTTCATTCCCCTTTCCAGCACTTTCTTTGTGGGTCTTTCCCACAGTTGTTTTATAGAACATGGAGACCTGTGGGCTTCTTGTTTGTGGGCTGCCTGATGTGATTCATGGCAAACACTTGCCCCATAACCGTTCCAGGTTCATTAAAAAAAAAATAAAATGTGCACAATTTAACCTCCCCATTGTCCACCAGACAGCTGAGGAAATGGTAACCTTGATCTCATAATACGAAATTTTGCAATGTGAAATAAACCTTTCAGTCTCTTGCAAACATAGTAGGTGTCAGGATGGGTAGCTGGTGGAATAATATATCTATAAAACAAAGAGCCTCAATACCCATGTTCACAGCAGCATTATTCAAACAGTCAAAAGATGGAAGCAACCCCAGTGTCTGTAGATGGGTGAATGGACAAACAAAATGTAGTGTCAACATACAATGGAATATTATTCAGCCGTGAAGAGGAAGGACATTCTTAACACGTGCTACAGCATAGATAAACCTTTGGGACCTTTTGCTAGGTGAAATAAGCCAGACACAAAAGGACAGATACTACATGATTCCACCTGTATGAGAGCCCCAGAGCAGTCAAATTCATAGAGACATAAAGTGGACTGTTGCCTGCCAGGGCCAGAGGCTGGGAAGGAAGGGAGAGTAGGGAGTTACTGTCTAATGGGTAGAGTTTCAGCTTTGCAAGATAAGAGTTCTGTGTGTGGATGGTGGTGATGGCCACACACCAATGTGGATTTATAATGCCACTGACATTATAACTTACAATGGTTAAGATGGAAAATCTTGTATTATGGGCATTTCATCACAATCTATCCATAAAATAAAAAATAAAACAAATATACAAAAATCCAAAGCCCTCTAGATGATTTTGAAGATTCATGTCAGCCCTATTTTTTTTTTTTTTTGAGGGCAGAAAACAAACAGTCATCCACCGCACAGTTGTGGAGAAACAGAGAAGCAGGAAATGGTGATCACTTCTTACTCTAAAGAACAGAAAGGCCGGGCGATCAGGAACGGGTACAGCCCAGAGGAGCTGGGTGAGTGTGAGCTTGGGTCTCAGTCCCCCAACAGCGCTGGCTTCAGCCGGGGCGCCACACTGACCTCTGCCTTGTTCCCTGCCAGGCTTCCCCACAGGCTGCCTCACTTGTGAACGGGACAGGGACCAGGCCACCAGTATTCAAAGAAACATGGACAGACTTCCTCTCCATGGCAGTGCCCAGCTGTGTGTGTGACTCCATGTGGCAGTGTTCACGACCTCAGCTGGGGGCGGATTCAGCCCTGGTGCCTTAGGAGGGCCGGGGAGCCTCTGGAGACTCAGCAGCATGCAGGAGTTTGGCCAGTCTCAGCAGGGCAGGCTGGGAGAGACTCTGGTGCTGCCCGCCCCATGAACAGCAGCTCTTCTTAGGACACAAGTGCTCTGCTGTCCCTGCAGGGGATCTGCCTCGGGTG
Source organism: Symphalangus syndactylus (assembly GCF_028878055.3). Classification (NCBI taxonomy): domain Eukaryota; kingdom Metazoa; phylum Chordata; class Mammalia; order Primates; family Hylobatidae; genus Symphalangus; species Symphalangus syndactylus. The sequence goes on from NC_072431.2 coordinate 75,494,077, forward strand.
GCCTGCACTGCCAACCAGCTGGGCTGCACTGCCACCCGCCACAAAAAAACGATCTCTATGTCTGTGGTAAATACATGCTCTTCTAGTGGTCAGATATTTTGCTTACTACTTTTTGTTTCTGATTAATGTGACTTACTAAACATGGCTTCTCTCCCCCCACCCCAGTGCTGTAGAGCTCTCCCCCATAGGAGCTGGAGGCAGAGATAGTGTGTATTCGACACTTACAGCTGCCCAGGTGGTTCTGGAAGTCCATCGACATGTTGCTGAGAAAGTCACTGCTGACTATGTCCCGCCACTGGATGCTCTCCACGTTGCACAGGGCAGGGTTGTTGCTGAACCGCACGGCGCCATGCAGGATTTCTGCGGGAGAATGGAAATGCGGTGAGCACCCTTTACAGCTCCTTTAAATTCCCATGAAGGATGTATGTGCTCTTCACATTTATATTCTGCTAAGAGATGCCATGGCGCAAACAAGAGTCCCACGATTAGCCCACTGGACTTCCCGGGGGGCGGCCAGATAAAATTGTTAATGATAGCGCCATGGAGGAACTAGGGTTTTCTCCGAATTGGGCTTTGAGCAATGATTAGAAATTCAGAAATATGGGAAGGAAGGAAGAGAATGGTTTAGTCAGTGGTCACAGCATAAAAGATATGCATGTGGTAAGCTGGGGGTCCCGAGGGGCTGATCAGCTGGACTGGAATGGTCGCATGATGTAGGGGGTAGGCAGGGCAGGGAGGCAGGTCCTGAGTGCTACAGCCCCGGATGCCAGGTGAGGGGTCAGCCTCCACCTTGCATGCCCAGGCGGAGCTTTTCATTAGAGAAAAGGATATGAGAGTGACATGAAGCAAGAAGAATCTGAATGTATGACCGAGTCAGGTAGACTCCAGGGATGCACAGGATGGTGAAACTGTGTAGCTGTTTCCAAGGAAGAACTAAGAAGATGTGGAAAAGTCAGGCATGAACACATTCAAGCCTTTACAAAGGGGGAGTGTTCCATCGATGACATTAAACATGAACATTGACAGAACGACTGATGTGTACTGTGCAAGTGCTGTGGGCTTTGCGAGGATGAATTGGATCCACTGGCTTCAATCTGGGAGCTGACAGGCTTGGGGACAGACATGTCACACACTGTAACCACCTCATGCCCAAGGAGACCCTGACACAGTGAGGCTGGGTACCTCGCTGGCTGATTTATAAGCACTACCTTCATTCATTCTCACAATGGTGCAATGACCATCTGTGACTTTAATAGAGAGAAAATCGACCTTTGATTCATGAAGCAATGCCCAGCGCCCCAGGTAGGGAATGGGCATGTTGTGTGTACAGAGTACCAACGTGGGAAAGGAGGGATTCAGCCCTGAAGATCCTGGAGGCGCTAGAAAAATGAGCTTCCCCAGGAGGGGACGGGCACACATCTTAGAGGAGTGTGGAAGTGAGGGCTGAAGGCTTCCTGCAGACGGGAGACCCAGTGCAGGGAAACAGTGGAACAGGCTTCTTCAGTGGATGTGCAGAAACAAGGAACTGAGGGAGGAAGCCTGGGGTCATGAGGGCTGAATTGTGGTGCTTTGTTTATCAGGTTGGAGATGACAGCAGAACCATCTGTGAAAACACTCATGAGAAAGCCATGCACAAGTGGATGGAACTCAGGACAGGACAGGACTGGAAATACCAACAGGGCTGTCCAGGCTGCTGTGGCAGCTCAGACAACAGACCAAAGAGCTGAGAGAGAGCAGGGGGCCGGGCGAGGAGAGCACAGAGGGAGAGTCAGAGCCGGGCCTTCAGCACACCCCAGGCAGTGACTGCCAGGGGAGGGCCAGCACAGGTGAGGGAGGCTGCAGGAGCCTCTTCCCGGTGGCTTAGTGGAGGAGGCAAGCACCCAGGTGTAACGGAGGCTCACCCTGCAGCAGGCACTAGGTTAGCTGTTAATGGTATCACATTAATTAATCTGCATCTATACAATCCCAGCCTTGGTTTAAAAAACAATCATACCAAGGAAGTGGAAGGAGCTGCTGAGGCCTGTTCTTACAGTCATTTAATTTTCTGTACCACCTAGGAAGTATGTCACCATTTTTTAGCAGCCATGCCATCCACATTTTTGAAGACGAGGAAACAGAGACACGAAGGGATTGGAGAATGCGCTCCGGAGCCGTCTGGCTGCTGAGGGACGGTGCCGGGCAGGAACCCAGAGGGTCTGGCTCCGAGGTCCAGGCACCTGCACAGGCTGCCTCCCTCCGAGATAGCGTGTGAGGCACACCGTAGGAACCGGTGTACCAGGCCATCTCACAGGAGGCACGCACAGCACAAGCATGTGCGTGGCTGCTCTGAGCAGCAGGGGGTGTGGGGAACCACACAATTTTATAGTTGGTGAACCGAGGAGCCATGCCCGGAGGTGCTGGCTTGGGTCCCAGAGCTGCACCCCTGTTGGGCTCCTGTCACTCCCGATATGACCCCCTCTGCTGGGCACCCCTTTCATCACACCCCTTTCCTACCAGCACTGCCTCCCTGTCAGAACTTCATGGCAAAGGAGGGGCGTTGAGAGCCCTGGGGCAGAGACTGGTGGCCATAGCTGGCCTCTCCATTCACTAGCTGGGGGCCTCAAGGGAGTTACTTGACTGCCATTTATTTATTTGTAAAATGGCAGAGCACAGCCAGTCCCCGGCTTACCATGATTTAACATAGATTTTCGACTTTGCCATGGTGTGAAGGCAATACACATTCAATTAGCCCTGAAATCCGACCTGATATGACGCCTTGACCTTCAGCGGGGTCCAGCCAGATAGGATCCCATCATAAGTCAAGGGGCATCTGTACAATGCCTACTTTGAAGAAAGGTTGTGGGCATTAAATGAAGTTACTGATTTAACATTACTGGCCCCAAACCTACTGCACAGTGAGGCACAATCACTGCTGTCTCCAGTTTTTAAAAATCAACTTCCCCTCTCTTCTGTCATCCTTCATTGTTTCCTCTCACAGAAACCTCACATGTCCTGCTCACAAAAATTCAAAGTTCTAGAACACCTCATTCTCTATCCTTAACTTACACACGGCTTTCTGTGTAGCAGTGCGACTCTCAAGACTGTCCTCAATGTGGGTTGATTTTTACTGTATGTCTTTTATCCTTGAGGTCCAGGTAATAAGACCGGCAGTTTATTCACTGCCTATGCATATAGATTCATGATTCCTGCCCAGCTTGTCTGGTCATACTCTCTTTTACTCAGAATCTTTACGATTTCTTACTATCTCTCCGTATTTTTTCATGTCCATGGAAACACTGGTACCCCGCTTAAATCTTCCCATTCCAGTATCTGCCATCTTCTCAGTAACTTCCCCTGCAGTATCTTACACACAGCTGGCACTCAGTGCACGTGTACTGGATAAAAATAAAAGTCTTCTCTGAGGTGGAATTGAGTGACAAGCTCACTGGGAGCCATTGGAACTGCTCTCTGCATTTATAAATCCCCAGCCTTGGCATCCCAGCCTCTCACCCTGTAAATTTCTCATGGGCAGCTCCTTCAGTCCGGTTTTATTTGCATCATAGTTAGATAAGACTGCTAAGGCGTAGGAATTTTCATAGTACATATTTCCTCTGATGATCTGCAGGTTTTCCAAAGGAATCCGCTCCACTGTGTTGAGGGCGATGAGGACATAACCAGCCACCTCCTGGATGGTCTAAGAAGAGAAAACATAAATGCGTGATTTCTCTTTTGAGGAACTCCAGAACTCAAGGTCTAAAATGGGTCCAGGGAGCTCTAGGACACCCAGTTGAACGCTAATGCACACGAGTGCTCAACAAATGTAAAACAGGTAGATGATTGCAGTCATGGACACAGGAGGCAGCATGTCCACGATCTGCAACAATCCCTGCACGTTAGCCTTTGACCCCTGTGATAACGAGCAGTAAGCATTGTTCTGGAATACTGTGCTCTCATGCCGCACGGGGTTCAACACTCTCCAGTGAAAATGGAAATTAAAAAGAATTACTTTGTATCTGTCTTGCATTATTTCTTATTTAAAAAGGAAAGGTAAAAGAAAAACAGAAGAAGGCTAAGTAAACCCCATCCAAAGTTCAGTGAAACTCTGAAGCTTTCAGAGCTGGCTCCTATGGGGTCATTAGCGCCTATTGTGAAATAAGAATTCTGAGACCAGCTGGGTGAAACTCTCGATAGCTTGAAATCAGCTATGGTAGGAGTATTTACACAAAGGAAATAGGCAAATGGTGCAAAGCAGGGCTTTTAAAAAAAGTTTTTAAGAGCTAGTATGGCAGCACACCATGACTGAGGCAATGGTCAGGGATAAAGGTCAGTGTCTATGATGACAGTGGAACTCCAGATTAGCCTGTTTCTATTTGATATTCTTTTCTAGCTATTACTTGACACTAGCTGGTAAAATGGCTTTCTCATAAAACTCTCATTTGTAGCTCTGTAAGACTTGTCATTGCCATAGCAAAAATAAACACACTTCAAGTGGAATTCTGCCCAGGCCTTTCTCCACTTAGATTTTCTCCAATTTTATTTGTGTAGGAAAATCAGTCACCAACCTTCAAGAAGGAAAGATCGTAATTCCTCTGCACGTAGGTAATTTCCAAATTCCCAAGGACAACCTCACAGTTATTGAACATCCTCTGGAGGCTGAGAAAATGATCTTCAAAAGTGCCCAACTGTGTGAGCTTATTACTCGTGCCTTGGCAAACTGGAAGAAAAAGACAGATATCACATGAAATACTGAGAAATGCAGAAAAACTAAAATAAAACAGTCCTTAAAGGTCCAGGTAATAAGGCTAGCAGTTTCTTCACTCCCTCCACACAGAGACTCACCCACTCCTGCCCAGGTCATCTGTTCACAAAGCTTACTAACTTTGTGAGCTTTAGTGACTGGTAATACAAATTCTCACTAAAGGACACAGCAAAGCAAATGTCATAAAAGATTTTTAAGTTTATATAAGGTGCAATTCATAATAAGAGATAGCTTGTCCCTATAATGCATGGAATTACATTAAAATGCCAAAATAAAAAAATGTTGAAATTTAAAGGGGTGGGCGGTAGATGAAAATTCTATGAAAATCTTAAAGTCAGGATTAACCTGTAAGAGCTCCACTAGGCAAAAAATAAATTTCACAAGGTATTTCACTAATATAACTGCAGAGTTGAGTTAGTAACTATATAATGAACTTTTTACTTCTCAAAAACATAGTATGTCACATTGTGCGTGCAATGAATGTTTACAAACATAACATACACTGGGCAGTAGTGTACACAACACTGTACACCTAAAATCAGCGACAAGAGTGTAAATTAAAAACCTAACTGGCTGGAGATTAAAAATGTTATTCAAATGAATGCATCAAAGAATAAATCAAAGGTCTAACTGTAGAATATTCAGAAAGTAACAAACATCAAAATACAACATTTAAAAACACTCTCAGCTAGTGAGAAACCCACACATCCCTATGCTCATCCACACTCCCTGTTGATCCACCCAGCACAGGTGGAGGCACAGTTACTTCCCTCACCACCAGCACACAATCTTGTATGCTTGAGTCCCTAATGCTTCAAGGCATCAAACTTAATCCAGTAAAAAATTTTAAATTAAGGGACAAAGTTGGACCATAGAAATGGATGTGGTGATCCATTTTTAAAAGCAAAGGAGAGGATTATAATAAAGTTGTATTTACAGAACTAGCTCTTTGAAAGGCATGTTTAGGCAAGCATAACAAAACAGAGTCTTGGGGCTTTTGAGGCAGAGAGTGTGTAAAGGGACTATAATTTGAACCCAAATTATCTTAAGAGTGAAGAAATATGGCCTCTGGCTTTGGATGTTAGATTGAGCCTTGGCCAGTTTCTTCCTCATCTGCAAAGGCACTTCTGCAATCACAGTAACCAGGTGGTAGAGCACAAACCATGGCCAAAATCAATACACTGGCACTTTCTTCAACGCTTTTTACATGTGCATTTCTATTTTACAGGCTTCTTTGTTCCTTCCCCATGGGAATGATTCTAAAAAGTATCATCGGACTATCTGCCCTCGCAATGAGCCATGGAAATGAGCACATGTTCAGACAGCACATAACCAACTCAAAGCATTTACACAAACATTAAATATGAAGCAATCTTCACATCCTCTTTAACTCTGTGGGGATTTCCCTGTTCTTCGCTTCTGTGTTCTCATTCAATTTCAGTGATAACGATAACCTTCACATAGGAACCATGACAGTTGACAAGATGGAGTCCCTCTCTCCTGTCACCAGGGGCAGAATTATTCCATCATTTTTCCAACCATAACTCTGGATTGACCCAGTGTCTCTGGTCTGCTTTTCCCCAGGAGTATGGGGGAAATGAGGTTGCTGTTAATGCAACCTCAAGTTGGAATAATTGTATGGTTGTCTGCTACACATGCAGATAGGGCTAAACTGATTTCCCAATTCTAAGGTCCTTAAAGATGTCAGCACTGATGTAGGTACAAGGTTGTGACAATAACATGTGGCCTTTCAGTTAGCACACCTTGGAATAAAAGCTGCTTTCCCAGCTGACAGACTATGGCCTCTTAACTCTCATTCCAACTAGATTGGCTGTGGTCCAGGTAGCTGCAAGTGTTAGTTGGGCCCCTCATGCCAAACAGATGAACAGGGTCAACTAGAACCTAGGACTGGAACACGTTGCAGAAGAGTTTCTTCAGGATGCAGAGGGATGAAAACAGGCAGCTGCTTTCATTTTAAATAATCAAGGACGTCAGCTTGCAAGTTTCTCCCAGCTGAACCAAAGAATTTTTATTATTAAATCAAAGAATAAGTAACTTTCGTCAGTAAAATAAAGGAAAACATGCCATTTAAGATTAATCTATTATAGAAAACAGTATTAAAAAAACTGTACTTGTGCTTTTATTCATTTATTCAAAAAGTGCTAAATAAGCCCCAAATGACCCCCCGAAAGCCCCTTCAGGGCTTATTTAGCACTTTTTGAATAAATAAATAAAAACACAAGTATTAGAAGCACTTCATTATCAATGAAGATAATGACTCTTCATTGTCTACAATTAGCATGAGTAACTTTTATATTCAGAAAAAGATCCTGTATTTGGGAGACAATAACAACATTACATATTCTTGATGTAAATCTTAATTCACAAAACATTTTGGGAAGCAACTGGACAATTTGTTTAAACAAGTAAGTGTGCTTAAATTCTACATCATGATGATTCCACTTTGGGAAACGTATTCTGAGGAAACAGACCTTATGCAGAATGCTGCTCATTAATTTTGTTAATAATGGAAAAAATTGCAAAGAAACTTAAATGCCCAATTACCCAACATGTCTATTCTTGAGAATAAGAAGGCAGTTGGTATGCTATTTGATTCAATATAAGGCATGTCAATCTTGAATACTATCCTGGGTTAATTACTAAAGTATCAAAAGAAAACACATAAGGTTGTTTCTTCTGAGGCTTTCCCCTGTCACATACCCTAAAGGAGACAGCAGCATTTAAGTGAAATCTAGGATGAAGATCAGAATGACTTGGTCTAGGTTTTCTAATTAAAACAAGGTATTATCTTGGTTCCATCCTTATACCAAATATCTCATGTTAGAAATATAAAGCAATGAGAAAATTTAATGTGAGACCACTTATATGAGTAAGTTACTTAAAAATTACAGTCACAAATTAGGTAGATTTAAGACAAAACTGCAAAGAGCAAGAGGTTTTTAATTAATCTAAGATAAGGTTTTTGTTTAGCCACTTCCTTATTGTGTGACCTTGAAGTACTTCTCCAAGCCTTCTGTGCCACGCTTTCCTCAAATATGAAAATGGTGACAATAACATTGATCTCTGCTATGGTTTGAATGTGTTTTCCAAAGCGCATTTATTGGAAACTTAATCACCAATGTAACAGTGTTGAGAAGTGGAACCTTTAAGAGGTATTATAATTAGGTCATGAGAGCTGTGCCCTAAGGGATGGATTAATGCCATTCATGTAAGAGTGGGTTAGCTATCATGGGAGTGGGTCCTTGATAAAAGGATGAGTTAAATCCCCTTTTTCTCTTCCCCACCACCTCACATGCATGCTCTCTTGACCTTCCACCATAGTTTGACACAGCATGAAGGCCCTCACCAGCTGCCAAGCAGATGCCAATGCCATGTGCTTGGACTTCCCGGCCACCAGAACCATGAGCTAAATACATTTATTTTCTTTATAAATTACCCAGTCTGTGATATTGGTACAACAACATAAAATTAACTAAGACAACCTCCCAGAAATGTTTTGAAGATTGAATAAATATATAAGCTTTTGACTTTCTTTTATTAAAGTTAACTATTGAGAATGTGACAGTAACATAACATAACATGCATCTGGACTGATGTTAGGGGATGTCAGCCACTCTATGTTGTCTTAAGTTATTGTCTAAACTGAGCTGCTTTGATCTGCATATGGACTTACTCAAATGTTGGCCGTTAAACACAGTTACTTTATAGAATATTTATCAAATCAGAAAAGAAAGAAGAAAGAAAAATGAATACATAGTACTTTAAGAATTACATAAACATATTTATTTAAAACTAGGTATTTTAATAGTTTATTCAAAGAAAGAGTTGATATTACTTTAAGTCTATACATTTGAAAACCAGATAATTAGAAGTGTTTGCATCAAGTTCCATACAAAATGCTAGTGGTTTGCCCTACCCTTTGCAAATGTGAAGACAAATTCTACTGCATCAAGAGCAGCAGGCCCTATGACTTAGGTCTTCAAAGCACTAACTTTTTGTCCTAAAATTTTATTATGAAGATTTATAAATGTATAGAAAAGCTGAAAGAATTGTACCGAAAACATCCTTATGTTAGCATTTTACTACATTCACCTTATCACATATCTATTTATCTCTCTGTCAGATGTGGTCCTCTAGTCTGCTTTTGGATGCATTTTAAAGTAAAGTAGAGATATCACTATACTTCACATTGGCATATCACTAACCAGAGTTCAATATTAGTTTGCAGTCATCGTTGTTTTTAAGGTAACATCCACAAACTGTGAGAGGATTAATCTTAAGTGTAGCATTTGATGAGCTTTAACAAATGCACGTGCTGGAGTAATCTGAATTCCTGTCATGATCGAAACCCTGTCATCCCTCATGCCCCTCTCAGTCGATCCCTGCCCCCATACACCAGAGGCAACAGTGTCCTGATCCATTTTCACTACAGAATAGCTTTGCTTGCTTTAGAACATAGACGGACTCACACCACACTGTCCTCTTGAGCAAGCCTTATGTCACAGCACAGTAGTTTTGAGGTTCAGCTCTGTTGTTGTGCTCCACTTGGCTGTCAGGGGCAGGTTCAAGAAAGTGGATATAGGAAGTTATCTGTGCATTCTTGTTGGACATCTAGGGGGGGTCAGTGGTCTCATTATTATTTTTCTTAAGAAAATCCTCACTTTATTTTAACTGAAAATAAAAGCAATCTGCCTCCTTGAAGTTTTTAAATGCCTTTGGTTTTGTAGAGTAGGCCCTATGGCCTTCCTCTGCTATTATGGGGGTGTATACCTCTCTGCCCACAAGCCTGGGCAAATCTATACTACTTATTAAGACACAGTATTAGAACAAGTTTCTCCAGATTTGCCCAAATCCACTTAGATACTTAGAATTGTCTAAGTAAAAGTATAATTGTTTTAATTTGTTGTTTTCTCAGCTATGCATTAAAGACTGCTGAGGTATGAGCTGGGCTCTTGTCAGTCTCTCCCCTTGGCCTCGAAGTTGTCTCTGCTTCCATCCCTAGCCCAGATCTTCGCATATTTGCTTCCTTTGCATCTTCCAGGTAAGCTTAAAGGCCTACCCTCTAGAAAAGCCTGTTTTGCAACTACATTAGCTTAAGTACCCACCATTACATTCTGTCACATTATCCTGCATTCTCTGCTCCCTGGCAGTGATCACTACTTATTATTAAGTAGGAATAACTTAATAATAATCATGAAATTATTATTTGCCTATGAATTTGTTATCCATCTTTCCCTACCAGATATACAGATGGTCCTCAACTTTCCACAGGGTTATGTCCTAATAAACCCACCCTAAATTGAAAATAGCAGTCGAAAATGGCATTTTGTAGACATGATATGATTCAAAAACACAAAACACAATATCCCCAAAATGCTGGCGACACAATCCACTGTATAGTATCTGCTGTTTAGCCTCTTGATTGCATGGCTGACTGGGAGCTGTGGCTCCCAGCCATTGCCTGGCATCGCAAGAAAGTAACATATCAGACATCAACTAACCTGAGAAAAGATAAAAAATTCAACATTAGAAGTATGGTTTCCATTGAATGTGCATTGCTTTCACACCATTATAAAGTCAAAAAATCGTAAGTCAAACTGTAGTAAGCTGGGGAGTATCTGTACAGATGTGTGTGTGTGTGTACACATATGTGTATATATAGATAGCTTATTGGACCTACTGGTATGAAATGCACACACACGTTGCATTTATATTTTTGTGGTGAAAGCAATGGATGGCCATGTGACCAAAGTCTTGGATGACTTATCCTGGGTTTCTCTGCCTTTCTGGTTTCCGTGTGCCTGAGGGAGACAGAGGAAGAGGCAGGCTGTATGGGATGAGTGACAGTCCTCACCACTTTCTGGTTGGTCATTATAAAATATTTCTAGCTTAGTCATATATTTAATTAGGCTTTAAAGGCCAGAGGAGGATTTTTTTTCCTGCTTTCTTGCTGAAAGATTTAAGAAAATCTCAAATAAGATGGATCGATAGTTCATTTATAGGATGAACTTAAAAATATGTAAGGAAAATATAGCAAGTTTGCCAGAGGTTTCATTGAATCAGGATTGGTCATTTCTTTTGCTATACTAAAATCTCAAAATGAACATGTATACACATCTCAAATGTGCTCAAATGCACAGAAGCATGACAGGAGGAAGATACACCATGTTGTTAACAATGACCTTTTCTGAATGGCAAATTTCTGGGTGTTTTTCTTATTTACTCTACATAGTTTTTGTGTTTTTTAAATTTTCCATAGTGACCATGTATTACTTTATGCTAAAAAATTATCCAAAATTTAATTCACATAACAAATTTTATGTTTTTTCCTCAGTTGTTCCTTATTTTACCCTATTTTATTTCACAACTAATAAATAGTTCTTAGCTGATAGGCATCCAAAGATACCTGTCAAACTGAATTTGAATCTATATTGGAACTTGAAAATGCACATGTGATACTCAAAAAGTCCTTTTGAATTTCTGACAATCTGCCATGTTCATTACAATATGCCTTCTGGACTAAACATGCCAAGCTGTGGCATGCCCAACACAGCTGCAAACTAACGTATCTCTAATTAAGTTAACAAGCAGAAGACTTGAAAATAACGTCTCTTTATTTTGAGTTAGGGAACAGAGTACCCAAACTGGTGGACTTCCAACCCCGTGATTCTCCTTCTAGCCATTAAAAGAATCCCAAGCCAAGCTTGTGATTTGTAAAATATACACTAAGTAGAGTGAGAATAACTCTGTAGATTGTCCCCACCCTCTTGGGAGTTCACTGATGCTTCTGATCACAGGAAGGCCAGTTCACGAGGGACTGTGGAATACGCTTCCAGTGACATCATCAAACTTCTACAGTGTGAAGATTGTGATGGAACCATTATGGGATGATCTCTAGCCAGTTATCTCAACACGCTGGGTCTCAGTGCTCAGTGTACCCTGATTAACATGGGACCAGCTCTGTGAATTTCACAGGGCAGTTGTGAGCAGTACTGAGATCATGGACATGAAAGGGCCTCAGAAATCATAGATCTCTCTAAATATGAAGCATGACACTGAGGCTTCACATGGCAGCAACTATTGCGATCTATTTCTGCCTATGTGTCTTCAATGATACCTGTTCTACTTTCACTGATTTTTAAACTAATAATCTTAAATCACGTTCCATTTTTTATGGGTAACTGAATGGCTAGTAAATCAGAAATGAATTTGACCTGTTATTGGACTAAAAGAAACAAAATTGGGCTAAAAAGATTTCAGAAAGCAATACCTGTTGATCTGTTATGTATTCAATACAATAAATTCATTTTGAGTCCCTACTGTGTGCCTGGCAGCGCCCTTTGCCCTGGCAGGCAGTTTCTCATAATGTTTCCATTTTAAACACAAGGACACACAGGGAACAAGGCTCTTGGATGGAGGAAAGCAGATGATTTATCTGGAACTGAACCTGGATATGGCTGGGGTGGGCCTCACTGTGTCCTGAATCCTGGAACTGGACGTGCATGTGGCTGGGGTGGGCCTCACTGAACCCTGAGTCCTGGAACTGGACGTGCATGTGGCTGGGGTGGGCCTCACTGAACCCTGAGTCCTGGAACTGGACCTGGATGTGGCTCGGGTGGGTCTCACTGTGTCCTGAATCCTGGAACTGGACCTGAATGTGGCTGGGGTGGGACTTGCTGAGTCCTGACTCCTGAGCAGGGGACATTGGAGAAAGGACAGGCTGCTGGCTTGGATTCAAAATCCCTCTGTGTGAGAGGACAGACAGCAGTGAGCGTGCTGGGCCTGGCTTTGCTTCCTAGACAGAGCGTGAGTAAGCGCCTCCCTTCAGGCCAGCATTCTGCTTGTTTAATCTCTTCGCTGGGACTTTTGCTTACTCATGTTCAGGGGCTCTCTCTTTACACATGGGCATACTTTTGAAGTGAATAATACCACTTCCCCACCAAAAGTCTGTGGGCCAGGCCGGTGCTTGCACCCTGTGCCTCCACTGTGTCCAGGGCATCTGCCTTGCTGCTTCAGGGCCATGTGGCTCCTCCAGTGGCGCCTCAGACCTGCCAGGGAAGGGCAGTGCAGAGCCAGGGCAGCAGGAGCCCCAGCAGAGCTGGCCTCTCCCTTCCCGGCTCGCTGGGGAGCCGACAGCACCACGGAAACCGGGGTGGGACAGAATGGGGCAGTGTGGACGTGGGGACGACGGGGATTGCATGATTATCACCGAAGGTGAGCTCAGAGACATCTGGTAGAAGGTAGGGGGTGATACAGAATTCCTAAATGGGGTTGGCATCAAAGACCACTGCTCAAAATCAGCTTCAAAACCCGGCCAGCTGACTTCAGGAAGCTAGCTCTTTGTTCAAAGTCAAGACTGCCCTGTGCTACCTCCCTTCCCCTCTAACTTCACGTCCCTCTTTGTTACTGGAGAGCTTGTGAGCACCAGGCAGTAGAAAGGTGCCAAGGGCTGCTGGGGGCTGCAGACTGCACAGCCCAGCCCAGCCTCCACTACCCCAGCAGGCTCACTGGGCAGCTCACTCTTTCTTCCTCAGCTTTGCATGAGACAGCTCAGTGCTGCCTGCCAGGGTGCAACTCTTCTCTTCCTAGACAGGCCCTCACAACCGAAGGCATCCTAGCAAGGTGATGTGCAGGTAAAGAGAGGCAGGGCTGCCGGGAGTTCACCTCGCTGGGCGCAGTCCCACCCAGTCCACACACCTTTTCTCCTCTATCTTCTATTCAGCTCAGGCCCATGACTCACTCCTTGATGACAAAGGCTGAGTAATATTTCCCATATGGAGCTGTTTATTTGCTAGTTGTGCTGTCGCTCCAGAAGTCATGTGAATACCGAGCATGGCTGAGAAGCTCCGTGGCCAGGTGGAGTCAGCCACAGAGGTTGCACGATGACCCTTTGGTCAGGCTCACTCCACCCTGCTCTGAGATCCACACCAGGCACCAGAAGTTGCTTGTTCTTTTGTTCATTAATTCAACTACAACATATCTAGTAAGGTAGTGCGAAGGCAGCTGCTAAGGATGAATCAGAAGTACTCACTGCCCTGAAGGAATACGTGACTCCTTTGGGGAGGCAACTTTACACATGAAACAGTCATAGGACATCTCAGAGCCATGCAGTGTAGAGGTGTGCTAAAGGAACACACGTCAGAAAGAGAAATCAGTCAGCTTGAGAACGGGGACGAAAGCACCAATATTCCTCATTACCAAGCAAAGGAAAACATAATACTTCACATTCAGATTAGAAGACTACATTGCCTACAAGTGCAAAGTGTTGGGCTTGGTGACTTCACCATAGGTAAAATACATAGTCCCACCATTTACCACTAAAAATAAAGTTTCTTCCATTTCTTTTTTTTATGCCTTCCCCTTCTCTGGATTCGAATTGGGGGGTACAAGTTATTATCCTTCCTGATTTGTTCATAGTTATCTGTAAGAAACACATCTTCATTCATTCTTCTTATAGTCAAAAATCCTGAAACAGATATGTAATTTGCAAGGAAATAAAAGATCTCTGACTCAAAAATTGGGATTGGAAATTCTTTTTTGCAAATGTTTATCTGCAGAGAGATTTTGTTTGGCTTCCGTTGGGGAGGTGCATATCCACCCTTAGCCCAAGATGGTTTAAATGTTCTTTTAAAATTTTTCTTCAATTTTTACCCATGTCTTTAAAAAAATCAATCTCTACTGCAGAATTGCAATTTAAAGCCATCTCTATAAACATACACACATTTACATTGGTTTACCCATGAACATTAGGAAAAAAGCATAAAGGCCTCTCTTTCAAAAAAAAAAAAGACAACCAAAAATCGAAAGAAAAGAACAATCACTAAGACATCAGGAGAAGGCCACTACACCAGTGTGCTTTTTTTTTTTTTTTTTTCTGAAAGCAAAGATGCTCCCTGCGCTTTTCCCTTTGACCTCTACAGCACTGGGCCACAGAATGGCCACGTCTAGCTGCTCCGCTGTTCCACAACAGCTGTTAGCCTGGGAGGCTGTGCTGTGTGAATGCCTCTGAATGCTGACAGCGCGAGGGGTCAGCAGCAGGGACCTCAGAGCATGCTGGACACCCAAGGGTCTCTGGAGTTTTCCCCTGAGGGTCAAACATGCAACTCTCAGTACTGACAGGAGCAGGACAGCCAGTGAATTGAATTGCTGGTGGGCAGAGGGCGCTCGGTGCCTCTGGGGTAGCTTGGGGAGAAGCAGCTTCGAGACGGAGTGTCCGTGGGGCCCAAGCTGCCCTGCCTTGGTTTCCAAGCCCACCCTACGGTCTAAGCTCGCATGGTGCTGCTTCAGGCTGGAGGCGTTCCCTGAGTCATCGTCATCTTGTCCTTTTTACTGCGGGGAACAGATGAGAAGCAGTAAAAGGAAGAAAAATAATCTTTCTAAAAAATTACTGACTCAATTTTGCCAATGAGCAGTCCACTGCTTGCTTTTTTCAACTTATAGAAACATGTCATGTTGTCAGCAGAACGATGCAGCCAGTAGTTCATGTTTATGTCATAAACTGTTTGAAGAGTGAAAAAAAAAAAAAAGAAGAAGGTGGAAAGCCAGCCCCCGCCGGCAGTTTACTCGACAGAACCACAGGCAGTTGCACTGTTACTGGTGCATGTCAGTGGGCACTGGGCTCAGTGGAGTCCACGGTTTGGAATCCTGGTGCCACCCCTATGAAGGCAACATCTTAATCACGTTGGGTCTGTTTTCTTCATTTGTAAAACAAGGACTCATGTATCTGTGACTCCTGGGAGGGAAGTGAGAGGGGAGAGTCCCTGGTCAAAGCACCTGGCCCCTTAGTCAGACTTGAGTCTGAGTGAGACTGGAGGGGTCGCACAAGAGGAATCCTGTCCCTCTCTCCAAGCACTCAGAGGTTGCCAGCCTGCCCTCCTGCTCACATGTTGCGACCTCACCACGGAGCGGGGCAGCTGGTGCTGACCGCAGCTGACTGGCCTGCCTGGACACAGGGATGCGTCTGCGGCTTGAAAGGAAGGCAGCTGGCCTTGTGTCTAGCAGGGATCCTGTGCGGGGCACATACAGCTGAGAATTCCCTTCAGGGAACCCAGCATGCTCTCAGAACAGTCTCCACCCCTGTTCTTTTTCATTTAGAAAAGGGCCTCGCCTGACCCCCTGTGATGGTTTTGTAAGCATGGTTGGATTTGTGTGCTGTGTGTGTGTGGGTTTTCATTTAACGCTTGTTTTAAAATGAACCCTCTTCTCACTTCCTACTTAACTGAAATCCTCCTTTTAAGTTTCATTTTAAAGTGGGTGAGGGATGTAGCAGTGTGAAGACAGAACTTGTCCCAGGGCGGGCGTGAAGCTTTCCCTTTCCCTGGCTACCCTGTAATCCCAAACTCATTCCTGGGGTCGTTGACGAGGAAAAACTGACTCAAAAAATCACTAACAACTACCAAGTTAACTCAGAAGAAGCCCCAGCCAAGTTTCTGCCATTGAAGAATCTTAATTTTGGCTCAGGACATTCTTGCAATAGGGCCGTACTCCTGTTTCTAGAATATATTATCCCTTCCCTGAGGAGAGCTGCTAATTAACAGACCAGTTCCTGCACGTAGACACTTGACATTAGATGGCTCCCCTGCCTGAAAAAATGAGTGAGTTGGGAGTGCTATCCTGAGCTGGCTGTTTACTGCCCCAGGCCTGAATCTAGTGAAGAGTGAGCCTGAAGCAGCGCTTGCCATGTCTCAGAGAAGGTCTCAGCAAACCTCCTCTGAATACAGCCAGAGAGTAAATGTTTTCAGCTTCATCCTTCGTATGGTCTCTGTCCCAATTATTCAACTCTGCTGGGATAGTGTGAACACAGCCACAGACCGTAAGCAAATACATATGGTCATGCTCCAATAAAACTTTATTTGCAAACACAGGTGGCAGGCTAGGAGTGACCCACAGGTTGTGCTTTGCCAGCCCCTGTTTTAGGGAAAGGCCTAGTAAGAGGTCAGGAAGTACATGATGAGGAGCCCCTTCATCCTATACTTTCTAGAAGACAGACCTGGTTGGAGTGATTCATTTTCCCCCAAGGCCAAACTCCAAAAGGATTTTCTTAGTGCTAAGCTCTTACTATTTCATCATCAGCTAAATAAAGGAATTGAAGTAAGATACGAGGTCCTGAAACCCGAGAGGGAAATGCAGGGGCTGGGGATTGTTATTTGTGTGTGTTTGTGTGCAGGGCAGTGTTGCAGCTCCGTGCTGGGCACAATTTACTTCTAGATTGGGATGCTCACTCCCTACCCTCGCCACTCCCACCCAGGGCCCCTGCCTTCCCATACTCTACCAATGGTTGTCCACTCCTCCTGGACCATTCTGAGTGACTAGGAGTGTGTGAAGAAGCAGTCTACTCTTGTTCTTGACAACCCTATCACATAATTGTTCCTTACGTTAAGCTGAAACCAGTCCCTTGATAATTTTCTTTGGCTTAACACAGATGCAACGTATTGCTTCTCTACCTTACAGCCCTGCAGATATTTTAAGACAATAATTGTTTCTCATCACGTTTCTCACCCCAGTGCTTTCCTGCAGATTCCCCGCCTCCACAGCCCTCCTGGGAATTCCACGTGTGTGGCCTCCCCACACAACTACATCCTCTGCAAAGGCCTCCCCAGCTAGATCTGCTTCTTGGCTTCTGTAGTCCCCACGGCTTTCTCTCATGTATGAGCACTCGCTCACACTTGAGTGCTGAAAGCATTCTATTATTTCACAGCACATTTTGTCCTTTAAAGAGATAATAAGTCGTCTGAGAACAGCACATTTTGTTTTCTTTAGCTTATTATTTTGAAAAATTAGCAAGCAATAAAAAGATAAATAAAAATTGTTGAATTACTGGAATGCATGCATGAACATCATATGTAAGTTTTCAACAGACGTGATTCCCTTTTCTGTACAGTGTAATAATGAATACGGCAGTTGAGTAATGAAAATGGAATCTGTATTCCATCTATTAATAGGAGGCCTGACGGTAAATTGCTCTCAAGTTTGGATGAGGAAGTATTTTTCCTTGCTTTGGTCTCCCCTAGGTTTTAGTTTCCTATCACATCCTACTAGCTTAATAGAATTATATTTGCTATTGACTACAGATATAGAATCTTGTAGAAAACCCATTTTCTGATTGAATATATTTGAGATTTAACTAGAGTGATATTTTCCAAAAACATGGAGTCTTCTAGAATACTAGAGAAGAAAAAATATCATTGCCATGCTTTGCTTCATTATTAATTACTCTGCAAGAGAATACACACAAATAACTTTCATGGGTGAGTCACAGAACACGCGTCGTATATTCTTTAAAAAATTCCTACTTTCAACTTTTCTCTTAGGTTTTCTTTTGCTTATTGAAAACGTTTTGGAATTCTCTTCTTTCATTAAACTTCTTAAAATAGCTTTCATATTTAAGGGCAAACTTTCTTAAATAGCTTTCATATTTAAGGGCAAACTTTCTTAAATAGCTTTCATATTTAAGGGCAAACTTTCTTAAATAGCTTTCATATTTAAGGGCAATGACTAAGGTGAAGCTGCTCCGCCATGACAGTGATTTTAGACCAAAGAATATTTCAGTGGATTTCTTTAACTCTCAGTAATAAACTATTTGAATTTCTCCTCCTTGGGGACAATTAGAAATGAACCGCAAGGGGACACGTCAGCTGCTTTCATCAGCAGAAGTGTCTTTCAAATGCAGGCATCGTTGGGTGGTCTAGAAGACTCACGGTAATGAAGCGAGAAGAGGAGTGGAGCAGCAGGGCTGGGGCCAAGTCCCTGGGTCTAGAAAACCACTATGAATGAACGCCGCTTGCACCCATTATAGGTCTAAGCACCAATCCAGGCTCAACTGCTCACTCCAGGAGGATGGGAAGACTTCGTTTTGGTTCCTGTGCCAACTCTGGCTTCTCTGGCTGCCCCATTCAATCTGACAGAACATGTTGATGGAGATAAGGTCATTATCGGCTCCTGCAAGGCCCCTACCATGTGAGGTGGTTTCCAGTGGCCTTTCCCGGGGCTGAGAGTGGGGCCTGGTGAAATGGACATATTATAAGAAGTCTGTAATCTGTAATCTGAAGCAAGCTTTTGTTTTTCTTTTTAAGTTGACTGCCCGGTTATTGAGGCCAGTAACCAGAGAAGGGAAAAACTGGAAGTGTGTACTTTGTGTCTCAACTGAATTCATCCTGAAGTTGTTTATTCTGGCCCACTGTCAAGTCTTCATAAGGGGGGTGTCGGTGGCAGAAAGGATTGGTCCTAAGGGCTATATGAGTGCCTTCTACTCAGCTAATTTCTATGCTGTTGAACAGCCATTCAAAGCGTATTATTTTTCCTTGAAGCTGAGAAAGTTTCTATACAAGCATTCCTTTGAAAGTGCTATTAACTTTTGTAACAATTTGTGCTTTAGTTTAAGAATTGCAGATGTTGTGTGGGTGGTGGGGGGTGAGGGGGTGGGAAGGAGAGGATGAAGGAGTAAGGATGTAGATGCCTCCCACTTGGAAAATGTGGTAACACTTCCTTTCATGGAAAAAGCGCATCAATTTTTAGAATTACTAAAACATTTAGATGGTTGGTGAAACAACTGAGAAGGCCGTGGTGTTTGGTTTGGGGGAGGTTGGGCTGGATCATCTCCCAGCTTCCTCTCCTTCCTAATGAGACCCAGATCTTTGTGACAGAATTATCTGGAATTGTGATTTTATGCTTGGAAACTGTCCAAAGGTTGGGTAGCAGAGCCCGGCCACTCATCAAAAATGCTAGCTCAATTTGCAAAAGAAATACAAAACCCAAAATGTCACATCACCATCGGGATGTAAGTATTGATGTGTGTGGGTCAGAGGAGCTCTTATTAACTAGACGGTACATTAGTTTTCACTGGGGAATGGTTTTCACCATTAGAAATACACTTGCACTGCCCCCAAGTCTATTCCTTGTTATTTAGTGTTAGTTTGAGGTTAAGTGGGGGTGTTTGGTTTCATTGAATGTTTGTGGCTATTTCATACTATGGTATAATCCTTAGTAAACCTTCTACCTCAAAATCCACACTACTTTTTGTATAATGAATATCTCACTCATCCCCTGACAAACAAAATAACATTTATAAAATGCTTTATAGTTTGCATTTGCTAATAATCTAGATTTTCTAATTCATGTATATCCAGTACTTAAACTATTAACAGAAATCAACCTAATAAGGAAACTATTGAGATTCAATCCCACTAGAATTAAATCCCTTTGTATATATGTGACTTCTATGAAAGTAGTTAGTCAGAGGCAGTGTAGGAGCATTTCTCTCCCCCTCACTGGTATGTGGAGATGAGGTGTGCAGTGGGGGCACCTGGCATAGTCTTTGAATGCATGGGTCCCAGCTTCACATGCCTACGTTTGCACCCAGCTCTGCCAACACTAGTGGGGTCCCATTGGGCAAATGACTTCTCTTTACTAGCTCCACTGTCCTTGTCTGTTAAATGAGAGTAGAAGAATGCCTCCCTCGTGGATTGTTGCAAGGATTAAATTGTTAATATTTGCACAACACCCAGAAGAGCCTCTAGGTCATGTAAGTGGTTGCTGTTGTCATCGTCCTTTTAGGATTAGTATGTGCAAAAATGAACAGTCCTGGGACATAGCATTGACTGGAACCAATGCTGTTTCTGCCCTCAGGAAGCTTACCATCCAGTGGGGAGACAGACATTCACTGAATCATCATAGCATGGCAACTGTGATTATGCCATGGGGATGATCTAAGAGTGCAGAAACCTGACCTGGTCTGAGAGGTTCCGGAGGGGTTCCTTGAGGAAGCAGTTCAGCTGGGCTTCTAAGGACAAGCGGGGCACCGCCACATGTGGGAAGAGTTGAGGGAAGGGGACCTTCCTGGCAGGGCAGGAGGAGAGGGACTGTGAAAGGCTGCTTGGCTGGACAGAGCCTAGCAGAGATGAAACTGAGAGTGTGAGGGGAAGTGGGAGGGAGAGATTCCTGCTACAAGGCTTGTAAGGACTGTAGATTTCATTTGAAAGGCACTGAGAAGCCACTGACAGATTTCAAACAAAGAGGAACATGTGCAGATGCGTGTTTTTAAGAATGTCTCTGCTTTTTGGAGGGGGTCCTAGATGGCATCCGGAAGTGGGCGTGTCTGTGAAAGCACAATGCGAGGGGCCCTGTAGCGTGCAGGTGCTCTGGACTTTGCCTGGGTCAATGCCTCATCCTGGCTGTGACGCTGCAAGATGTCTCCGTGGGGAAAGCTGGTACGCTGGATTTCTCCGCATCATTTCTTACAGCTAGTATGTGTGAATCTACAATTTTCTCAAAACAGACAGTTTAATTACATAAATTCTTGAGATGTACAAGCTGTAGGGCAGAGCCCTTGCAAAGAAATATCATCCATAGGTGTGTGTTTGCTTTATGGGAGGAGCTGGCACCCCAAAGCTGGAGCACCCAGTGCTGTTGGAAATGAGCTTCACTTCTGGCAGTGCCCTGGTGACAGGCGACTCTTCTTCTCTAACTGAGATAAATGGAGTTAGCCATAATAGCTTGTAACTTTCAAATACTATGATTTTTTTTCTTATAATTTTTTAAAGCATATGGTTTCAATGGTGCATACTTGACTTATGACTAATAGTTTTCTCAATCCCATGTTGCACCTTTTAGTATTAAATAATCTCCTTCTCCCAACTTAAAACAAAAACACAAAAACAGATCTTATTGCCATGTGGAGAAGGGCCCATTAGGCCTCCAGGGAGTGTGGAGAAACCCCTAGGAGGCGACAGCAGAGCCGGGAGTCCCCCCACTCAGAGTGTCATCTGCAGCACAGCAGCGGGGGCATCCCCGGGAGCCTGCTGGAAATGCAGCCTGAGCGCATCCCAGATTTGCTGAATCAACATCTGCACTTTATTAAGGTTCCCAGGTGATGCTCATGTATGCCGAGCTTTGCGAAACAGCGCACCAGGGAGATGGCAGGGTGAAGGGGCACAATGAACACTCCGACAGGGGTTAAAGAGGGTGAATCGACAGACTTGGGGATGGCTTAGCTACAGAAAGATAGAAAAGAGTGGCATCAAGCAGCTGTTGACATCTCCAGGTCAGAATTGGGAATGTTTGAGTGAGTATGGTAGTAGGAGCATTGGAGGCTCAGGTTTATAAACTGTGAATTTGGTCTGGAGCGAGGCATGTGGGGCAGCCAGCCCGAGATAGCATCTGGTCTTTCAGCTAGGGCTGCAGAGGAAACCAAGGCACCCAATGGACGATCAGAAGGGAACGGATCCTGACTGTTGTCATCTTGGCTGGAATCAGCCAGTTGAATTGCCCCCGAGGGATCCATCCTTTGGATCAGTTATGCCCCATTTAAACTTGCAGATGATGATAATGCAGATTTCATGAAAATTCTAAGATCCACAACTGTTAGCATAAAGCCCTCTGTAGTTTTTCAACCATAAGTTGCAGTCAAAGAATATCATAAACAGCACCATGATTTTAGAGCTTAAATTTTGTAATTTTGAAAATCTGAAAATTTAAGAACTGAGTTAAGCAAGTCTCCAAGCCTTGGCCCAGGCTTATTCATTTTTTATTTTGAATAATTTAGTCAATTTTATGGCCAAAATACCTCTACAAAAACCAGGTAGAAATTTGAAATATACTGATATCAATAAAACCTGTTGGAACAAAGGTTTTAGATTTGATTGAAGTAGTATGGAATGTCACAGGGACATTTTCTGACAATAGTACTGGGAAACATATCAAATCTGAACATTTTAAAACCATGACTGATAGGGAGCAAAGTTTTTCCTATAATTTAAGCTATAGCTTTCTTGTTAATTTCCCTATTTCTTTATGCACTTTCTCTAGACTCTAGAACTACACACATACATTAATACACACACACACCAAGCACACCCGTACATTCACACTTCTATGTGCATACACACATACTTGCAAACAGATGCATAAAACACACATACATGTACACAATACATGCCCACACATGTATACACACTTACTTGCACACACATGCACACACACAAACATCCATTTACACACATGCATGCATGCACATACGGGCACATTCACATGCACACACACAGAACTTTAATTCTAGCTTGAGTTAAGAAAAACCTGCTGCTCTAGTCTTTTATTACTCTCCCCTCCTGCTTGATTCCTCTAGGTTTCTTCTCTTCTAGGCTTTCCCCCTCATAAACTGCCTCTGGGATTTGAATTGACATTCATATCCATGAGATGTTGTAGCTCTAGACCTCCTCTTGCAAAGCCTCATGCAATAAGGCATATGATAAATGTGAGATGGAGACCCTCAAGCTGCTGCCTGCAATTACTTATGTGCACCAGTAGACTCTGAAGACATTTCACAAGGAGGTACACTTAGCTATGAAGAAATGCATTTCCTACAGATGCTACACCAAAAAGGAAGACCAGAAAGGAGAAAAATATATCCTTTCTGGGATATATAATCTGAAAGAGATATGAAGTATTTTTAGTTAAGTTTTCTTTATATTTGTTTGTAAAAGGAATGATATATCAATTACTATAAGCAAATAAAATTTGCAAATTAATTTCTTAATTGATTGCACAGATAATTGTTTCAAAGAATGACTCTTTAATCACCTGGCTTTGACCGCAATATCACAATTCCTTGAGTTAATCTGAAACTTACTATGTTGCACCAGGAAAGGTCTGTAATCACATATCACATTTTCTTCCCCCAGACATGACATTTAAGACACAACCTGATAAAATAAAGGTAATTAAGTAGATGATTTTCAATATCTTCTATAGCAAGCCTGTAGACAAAAAAAGAATTCCTGATCTAGTCTTGTTGATTTTTTCTTACTACAAACTAGCTGGTCATCCTTCTAAAATATCCCACCATGTGAATTATTTTGATGAGATCTTTGCATTGAAGGTTGCACTGTGCTAGTGTAAACCATTAATTAATCAATTCATCAATTAATCAGCTATATACTGAATACAAGACACTGCATGCTGGCCCCAGCACTGAAGGAACTCAGCTGAAGCGCAGAAAAGCAAGTCAGCCATTACCCCACATTGTGACAGATGCTGTTGCGGCAATACTCACGAGACATGCTGGAAAAGAAGTTGAGGCAGCTGCTAATTTTCAGCTAAGAGAGGATGAGGGACACGTCATCAGACTGAACAACTAAGGAAAGTGTCCCAGAGGATCTGATGCTTGAGCTGTCCTGTGATGGATGGCTTGGAGGTAGGCAGAGGAGAAAAGGGGAGAAAGGGCAAAGGGAACAGAGAGTGAGAAGGCACAGAGAGGGGAGGCAGCAGGAGGAGTCAGCACATCTGTGAGAGAGTGAGGATCCCATGCAGGTTGGAACGGCTGCTGCCAAAAGTGAGCGGAGCTCAGAAGGGCAGGAATGCGCAGCCCTGGCTGCCTCTTGAGGGCGAGGGCAGGAGGCCGTGCATTTCTTCAGCAGCACACAGCATGGCTGTGCCGTTCCCCCTATTGCCGCCAGCAGCCCAGTGAGGACACATGCTGCACTGTCGCAGGCATGGACTTTGCAGGTTGGGCAGTAAGAGGGGAGTGAGGGAACACTAACGATGTGAGGCTGTGTCATGCAGGCTGGACAAAAAGAGGGAGTGAGACCAGATGGGAGCTGCCAGGTGAAAAATCACGTTACCAAAGGCCAAGGTCGATGGAGGACTAGAGTGCTCCATGAGCAAGGCTGAGAGTGCTGGGAAGACAGCAGGCCAGAGAGAAATGTGGCCCTGAAGACTGGAGAGCTAGAGCCTTCCCGGTTATGGTGGGGTCGCAGAGGCTCCTAGAGAGCAGATCTCTTCAGTGAATTGCCTCGTTGCACAAAGATTATCTAAATACATTGTTATCTTTTCCTTCCAGAAGTGGGCTCAGGTCTCCCCTCCAAGTCCTTTTTGGATAGTGAAGAATCAGTAAAGAGCCCCTAATGCGGATTAAAGAGAGATGGCCGGATCCACTGGACTGAACTGGGCAGCTTTGAAGAACAGGCCCCACATGGGACAGCTTCACTCCCAGTCAAGGTCACTGTCGCACAGAGGCCATATATATTTGTTAAATGACTGAATTAATTATGGTACAAACTTGACTGCATCACTTAAATGCTTTTCGATTCTGGTAAGAGGAAGTTCTTCTAATATTAACTTCGATTTAGTGGAAGTTACCCAGGAAAGCTCAGTAATCCAAAATAGAAGACAAAGCCACCATTATGTGGCAGAGTGTTGTATGTCTAGGGGTCTGTTTTTTACGGTAATTCTCTGAACCAGGAGTTCCAGTGGAGAGAACGAAACTACAGTGGTCGTGGCTGGGCAGAAGGCTGAGAGGGAGACAGAGCAGAAGACAGCACAGTCACGCTGCTGGCTACTAGGACAAATGACAACTCTCGAAGGGCAGTACCTCACATTCCTCTCATCACAGAAAATGAGAAGGTGTGTAGGACATTCTCCTAATGGCTGAGCTGTTACCTAAGAAGGGCAACACACAATGCCACTGAAATGCCGTATGATATCTGCCAGAGGCACGAGGCTCCCATTGACTCCTCCTTTGTTGAAATGGATTCTGAAAGAGCAGCGGCAATGAGAGAAGAGAGCCGCCTTTTCCTGGGAACGTCTGCCAAAAAAGGTTTACCTTCTCTTCCACATCAGAGTTTTATCCCTCAATCTATGTACGGTTGTAAGCAGCTAAGCATTCAGAAGTTTGGATTGTATGGGCTTTCTGAAGAGGACAGTGTGAGGAGCTCTTGTTTTCATGCTAAATTGGAGACTTCATCCCTGCACAGTATGACACACTTCCCTGTGTTGTAAGACTTGGATTTAGTTCATGGAATCTTCCAGGCTTTCGAAACAGATGACCTCTCACTAGAAGATCCACTTATCTCTTTCCCCTTGGCCCTGTAAACCCGCCCAGCAAAGTCCCAACTTGCAACTAACAGGCAATTCACTCTACCAGAAAACAGTTATCTAATCTCTCAAAAATGACACCTGGCCAGTTTCTAACCATAATGCCTTTGAACTCATTTCCATCAAATGTCTTCCTATAAGCAATGTTAACAATGCCTTTATATCTGTAGGCACTGTAACCAGTGGAGAATACAATTAAAAATAGGAATATGCAGCCCGATGAATGCCCTCCACTTCAAACGAGTGTTATGAGATGTGTCAACAACGTTCCCAGGAGAACTAATCTGTTCACCATTCAGCAAGTGCTCACTGAGCCCCGGATGTGTGCCAGGCCCTGTGTGTGCTGTGGAGATACCAACAGTCTCTGCCCGGATGGAGCTGACAGTCTAGGAAGGGGGATAGATGTTAAATACGCTGGTGAATATTTCTCCCACCACCACCCATTGGCTGATTTAAAAGGAAAATGGGGGATGCTTTGCAGATGGTTCATTTCCATGTGAACGTCCTTGTGGTTGTAATACATTGCTTTCTCTACTAACAGGAGTTAACTTTCAAATGAAAAAATGGAGTGATTATTTGTCAAACCAAAGTGCTTTCTTCATTATTAATAAAGTTGCTCAACATCCCTTTAGTAAGTGAAGTTATTCACACAGGGTACCAGGAAGCGGAGATAGTCACACATCAGCCCTCTTGGGCCCTCCACGTGTAGGCAGATGAACAGGAACCATGAGGGTGGGTGGCGTCCCCGAACATTGGAGAGCAGGCTGTGTAGAGTGCTCTTGGTCATCCTGTCTGCAGTCCTCCTGCCAGGGAGGGCAGCACCTAATCACAGAGAGACACAGCAATGCAACAGAAACACTGAAAAAGAGTAGCTTGTCCTGGCCCACATCAGCGGCCTCAGGTCCATCCAGGTTTGCAAGAAACAGGAAGGTTTTCACTTGTATGTGGCTACCCAGTCAGCATACTGACCTCAGCACTATTTGTATGTCAGGAACTGAGACCAGTGCTTCTCAAACTCTCATGGACATAGGAGTTACCCAGAACTTTGCTAAAATGCAGATTCTGAGATTCTGGAGGACCTGGCCTACTGCATCTCTAACACACTCCAGGGATGGTTGTGCCCATGGCCCTGGGGAGGTGAAACAGATTAGGGGCAGTGGTCACCTGCTGCAACAGAATGTGTCCTCCAATAGAAGAGACCTTTCAAGACACTGATAAGGAGGGATCAAGAGGAGAGGAGAACCAGGGCAGCGGGGGAGTCACGCAGCCCAGGAAGACAAAAGCAGAGGACCGTATTGTCGAATGCAGAGGGGCCAGGCCACGCCAGAGCGAGGGGAATCCCACAGATGTAGCTACAAAGGGATCCTTGTGATACCTGTTTTTGAACATTTCCTAGATCAGTTTCAGTAGAGTGGCTAAACAGAGATATTACATTCTGAACAAATTCAGGCTTTAAACAGGAGAAGATACACAGTGAGACTCTCTTCCCACAGCATTTGCTAGGATAACACCAACTCCAATTATGCTGAAATTCTAGTTTCCAAATAGTTGATGGTTGTTGGGGATGTACAGAATCGGAGCCAACATTGTCCCCTATATGTTTCTGGAACCACTCTGAAGGTTGTGTTGGTTTCAGGCACTATGTCATGGCTTATTGTCTTAAACCAGGAGAGCCTGACATCCATTTCCAAGGTTGTAATCTCTCTCTGTTACACCTCATGGGAAAAGGGTTTGTAGGTCATGATAGACACTGTGTACGGAGAAATAGGTACTCAATTCATTAGGAGGGCACTCTCTCAAAAGGCCTGTAGTTATTGATCAAAAATTAATTTTATAGCTTTCACATTCTTCTCAGATCAGACATATTAGAAAATTAAGGTCTTGATTATGCCTTCCTCTTCTTGGCAGGATAAATTGAATGGCACTTGAACTGTAAAATGAGCAGGGGAAAGAGCAGAGTTTTAGGCTTACTTGGTCCATTGTTCACTCCTATTCTTTTCTCCTTGACTTTGGAGGAAAGATAGGACTTGTTAACAAAAATTTTTTTTTTTTTTTTTTTTTGAGATGGAGTCTCGCTGTGTCGCCCAGGCTGGACTGCAGTGGCGCAATCTCGGCTCACTGCAAGCTCCGCCTCCCGGGTTCACGCCATTCTCCTGCCTCAGCCTCTCCGAGTAGCTGGGACTACAGGCGCCCGCCACCACGCCCGGCTAATTTTTTGTATTTTTTAGTAGAGATGGGGTTTCACTGTGGTCTCTATCTGCTGACCTCGTGATCCACCTGCTTCGGCCTCCCAAAGTGCTGGGATTACAAGCGTGAGCCACCGCGCCCGGCAACAAAAATGTTTTTAAAATTTATTTTTGAAGTTAAACTAGCTTTCTAGTATGAGTTTTTTAAGTAAAACAACCAATTTTCCCATGAGTTTGCTACTGAGAAAGCACTGAATGGGAAGATTTGGGGGAGCATTTCAGGCTGATGGGCCGACTTCTTATGTGTCGCTTCACCCCTCCCTGTGCAGCCCTGCATCCCGCCCGCCCTGGGACACTTCTCTGTGGACCTGCGAGATCACAGCTCCTTTGTCGGCCCCTGGAGCTGTCACCCATGGCTCTGAATGACTTAGTGACTTGTCATGTGCCAGTGGACATGACATTTCTGGAGGGCAGAAATGGTGTCTATCCAGCTAGCCACAGCCAGTGCCCTGTGGTGGCCTGACACATAGTGGACAGTTGACAAGTGTTTGTTGAATGATGGCTCCAAAAGTGGCAACCTTCCACACAGCCGGGGAGTAGGGGGGAAATGCGTTCAGAGGCTGGTCCACCTGCTCCTACCACTCTGGTCTTTGGGATGGTGCTTTCAGGTACCTACTGAGCCTATCTTACTCTAGTAATCTTTTAAAGTATTTGAGATGACCAGTGCTTCTCAAACTCCAAAGGACATAGGAATTAGCCAGGACTTTGCTAAAATGCAGATTCTGAGATTCTAAGAGGGCCTGACCATCTGCATCTCCAACATGCTTCAGGTGATGGTTGTGCCCGCAGCCCTGGAGAGGTGACACAGATTCGGAGCGGTGGTCACCTATTGCAACAGACTGTGTCCTCCAACAGGAGGTCCCTGTTAGTTTCAGAAGCACTGGCAAAATGCTCAAAAGGGTAATCTCCATCAAAGCATTTTATGAATAAAGGATTCATTAATGAAAAATTAACTTGTGCTAGGCACTTTAAAAACCACTAAAATGTCAAAGTGTAATTGTAACGCAATTCTAATTTATAGACACGCCAAGTCTGAGTGGTGTCAGGCCCTACTCTGGTCCAGATTCCCTTCCTTCTCCTTTTCTGGGGGCCCATTTCTGCACAGGTGCATGTCTCAAGCTAACTCCAGTCTTCCCGGCATCAGCACTGAAGTTCTAATTGCAAATTTTCAGTTTTTTGGCCTAGGAAATCTAGTCTTTTCAAACTTCTGAAGCCTCAAATATACACTTTACCAATGCTTTTCCACAGCCCTGACTGTGTCATTCACCATGACTGCAGAATCACATACACATATGCAAACCCTTGGGAGACTTGGTCTTCCTTGCTCCTTCGTTGAGGGCACTCTGCACGGGGTCTGTGGCACAGAAGGGAATACTGCCTAGGACTTGATCGCAGCAGTATGCCCTGGTGGCTGCTTTGGTATTATTTTACGTAACAGAGATCTATTAAAGGGCCATGTTCCCTGGAGGAGTTCTCCCATCATTCCTGGTGGTTTCCTCCAGGGTTGCCCTGGCTCTGCTAGTATCAAATATGCTCCTAGGGCAGGAACCATGGCCAAGAGCCATTCCTCTTTGACAAGCTGCCTCGTTTTCTGCAGCTTACCTATAACACGCTAACCGAATGTGGGAGTTACAGAGTGTGGGTCCCCCCCAAACCGGGAAATGCCCCTCCTTCTAGACTGCTACGTCTTTCATTGCGTACCATAATTTCTCATCTTTTCTTGCCTTCATTCAACAAACATTTACTGATCTAAAAAGGTGGCAAGACAACTTTTACCCACATCTCTATTGCACTTTATAAACTATTTGAATAAAAAGAATAAACATATTTCCCTTCAAATTTGCTGAGTAGTTAAGTAATTGATATGGAAGATGTATGTGGCAATCTTTGGGGGTTTATTGTGAGCAATTTGGAAATGTTTTCTACTGCTAGCGGAGTATAATTTGCTATAACTGTGTTGGAAAATGTTTTGGCAATATCTTTCAAAGCTACTAAAGCGACAAGTACCCTCTGGCCCAGCAATGCCACTCTGAGGTACCCAACGGAAGTGCATACAAAAGTTCACCAGGGACATGTGGGACAATATTCATAAACTTGTAACTGCAAGAAAAGAGAAAGAACCCATATGTCCATTGGCGGTAGAATGGATGAACGCGGTGTGGTATTCTCCTATGATGGAACTGTCCAGCTATGGAATGCAAGAAATACAGTTTTGCAGCACAGCATGGAAAAATATTAACACATAATGTTGAGCGAAAGAACCCGACCCAAAGGAGTACCTACTGGATGATTCTATGTAAGCAAAATTCAACAGCAGGCAAAGCCAGCCCATCGTGCTGGCCTTAGGGTGGTGGTAGCCCTGTCCCAGGAGGCAGCACAGGGCGCTTGCAGGGTGCTGGTGTGGTCAGCTGTCCTGATCTGGGTGTCACTTACAAGGGGCTAATTGGTTTGTGATATTGGCCAAATTGCACACCGTTGACTTGTGTGTGTGTGTGTGTGTGTGTCTGTGTTTTTTTTTAATTTAGTTATACTTGAAAGTTTATTTGAAACATTTCTAGAAAGCTGCTCCCTCTGAGCAAAGCTGCCTGGGCAGCAACGAATTCCCAGTCAGGAACTCATGTTTTTAGAAGGGAGTTGTGCTGAGGCTCTTAGGAGTACATAAATGAGAGTTGCAAAAAGTAGGGTGCTTGGTGCAACTGGATTTCTTATGGAGAGCGGCCAGGGGTGGGATGTGTGCATTGTGTGTGCACAGGGATCTCAGTAGCTGGCCCCAGAGCAGAAACAGAGAAAGCACGAAGTCCCGGACTCTTCTGAGCTTGAGGTCAGGGGATCTACTTGCACATTAGAATTATTTAAATGAGGAAAATGCATGCGCTTTTTGAAATGATGTTGCCAAGCCTTTCTTTTCCAAGGAGAATCTTTGGATTCCTAGCATGGGGAAAGCATGTTTTCAGGTATTAAAATGAGTAAGATTATAACAGTAACCATGAAACCACATGTTGTGCCCCATTCTAAATCAAGTATGATGATAACAAACACTGTGACCAGTGCCTAGGAACACTTGTTTCAAACTTCAGACCCCTCTCCAGTTACATGGGAAGCATGGCTTTGGGCACGCATCTCCCTCCGCATAATCTGCTGTCGCTTAAAACTTAAAGTTATGGCAATCCATGTTGTCCTGATGATTATAAAGTTTCCTGATGTCACTCCCCTTTCCAGTTCTGCAATCCCAGGGACATCCAGTCCAACTACCCAGCAAAGACACCTGCCTGCTACTCTATGATGGCATTGGCTGAGTTTGAGGAGGGTACAGAGGAAGCTCCAGGCGCTATCTACAGCTTCCACGTAGGTAAGTCACTGGGTCCTGAGAGTAGACCGGGATATTTGCAGGGAGCTCGTGGATGGGAATGTGAAGCCAATGTTTCACTATACCTTCAGGAAGGCTTCCAGGAACCCCTTGAGATTCAGAGACCTGGGAGTCACTCTCCCATACTGCCATGATTATAGAATCTATTTTTAAGGGAAGGAATAGCTAAAATCTTAGATGATAATAAATATAACTTCTTAAATCCAGTACAGGACAATAAATATATGTTAAAACGAACTCATAAAAATAGCAGCCATTGACTGAATATTTACTTTGTGTGGGCAATGTGCTTGGCGTTTTTACAATAATCCTGGCAGGTAAAATGAAATTTAAATAATCCTTATTCACAGGACTATAGTGAGGTTAAGAGATCATGCCTGTCTCACTTTTATAAACTATAAACTATGTGAGTGCCTGGCTCTCTTTTCTGATACCTTTGTCTGAACAGAGTCTTGGTGATATTTTAACCTGTGGTATTTTTTGAAGCCATACTAAATTCTCATGTGAACTTTAAGAATAATACAACGCCTGTAATTCCAGCACTTTGGGAGGCTGAGGCGGGCGGATCATGAGGCCAGGAGATCGAGACCACGGTGAAACCCCGTCTCTACTAAAAATACAAAAAATTAGCCTGGCACAGTGGCGGGCACCTGTAGTCCCAGCTACTCAGGAGGCTGAGGTAGGAGAATGGTGTGAACCCGGGAGGCGGAGCTTGCAGTGAGCAGAGATTGCAGCACTGCACTCCAGCCTGGGCAACAGGGCGAGACTCTATCTCAAAAAAAAAAAAAAAAAAGAAGAAGAATACAAATGAAAGTTGCAGTGTTTCATTATTTCTACACAACGTCCTTCTCTCAAAAGCTGATATTTATACAGGCAGTAACAATATATTTAGAATTTTTTGTAATGCCAGAAAAATAACAAAACATAAACACATTGATTAATACTTTAAGTCTATTGGACATGGATACTATAGGAGAGAATGGATTCCCCCGTCATCTCAAAGCCAATGGTTCCTTGTTATAAAAAGTTAGAAATACAGATTTTTTAAAAAATAGTACTTTTAAAAAGGTGCTAATAGTCCAATATTAAGAAACTTAAAAATTATAGTATACATAGATATAAAATCGAGTACTCTAATAATTAAACATCATGTATTTTTAAATGTTTTAATTTATTTATTATTTATTTTAGAAACAGGGTCTCACTATGTCACCTAGGCTGGAGTGCAATGGTGCAATTACAGCTCACCGCAGCCTTGAACTCCTGGGCTCAAGCGATCCTCCAGCCTCAGCTTCCTGAGTAGCTGGGACTACAGGCATGTGCCACTACACCTGGCTAATTTTTAAGCCTCAAGTGATCCTCCTGCCTTGCCCTCCAAAGTGTTGGGATTATAGGTATGAGCTACTGTGGCCAGTGTAAACATCTTTTAAAATATTAAATGGTATAGGAAATATCTCAGGATATACTGTTAACGAATAAAAACACATATAATATATTAATAATCATTGTTCCTGAATGACAAAATTCTGTGAGCCTTTTATTTACTATAACATGCTTTTCTATATTTTTGTAATATTCCAGAGTGCCCATGTCTTACTTTTTACACTGAGGCTGTGAAATGCGAGAACACAGGGAGGAACCTGGTTTTGGCACCTCTGTGGAGCAGTGCTTCCCACCCTGGCCACACTTTAGAGTCACCTGGCAGCATCCAAGCCCCTGCCACCATGGCTGTGCCCATCAGAGTGTCGGGTGGGGCCTGGCTTGGCAGCAGCTGCTCAAAGCCCCCAGCAGAGTCCAGGGCTGCTGCAGGAAGGCAGGCACCTGTTTTCTAGAGGTCTGTGGGTTTTGGATGGGACTTGAAACCATATCAAAAACTCCCAGAGCCCAAACACAGCCCCGAGTTTTATCAAATCACCTTGGAATCTTTGTCAAAGCTAAACATTCAAGGATGTTTGTATCAGAATTAAAGTTCTGTGCACTCATAGGGCAAGAGTGTTGAACAAAAACTAGAGTTCTAAGCTATGCTTTTGGATCAAATAGTGAATCTAATTGAGACTGTCAATGATTTTTTTCCTTATCGATCCTCTATCGAAGAAGGGACACTGAAAAATCATTGGGAATGTGAAGAGAATGTGGTTTACTTGTCTGTGGGGGAAAACATCACATTTGTACACATCAAACATGGAGGAACCAAAACCACCCTCCTGCAAACACATGGGAGAGGGGAAGAGCCGTCAGGTGTTTTCAACTGTATATTTCACCTGGGAAAAAAAAGAAGGAAATTTCCTGGGTGCCAGGTGATTTGACTAGGACATTTTTGTGGGATTATCAAGGCAATAGCATGTTTACTGAAAGCGTGCTGTGTAGCAGGCACTCACATAGACTCACGCAGTCAACATGACCATGAGGCAGAGCTGGCAGGCTTGGCAGCGTTGGGTCATTATTAGAATGTTTAGGGAAGGGAGTTGTTTTCACTCACAAAACTTCCTATTTAACAGAAGGTTAAGGAACAAAACCTCTTTCCAAGGTGATTTTTGAAAAACTTTCTACAACGTACAGGAATCGCTGCTCCCCTGGCAGACAGCCTATTGCTGCCTGTCATCCAGCGTCTGGTACAGACATCTCCTCCTTTTCATTCTCAAAAGTGTCCTTGTGTGGAGGGAAAATGATATGGTCACTCTGAGTCTATGGGGATAATTTAATCTTCCTTGATGACTATCTCTGGATCATCAAGATAAGGTTGACTCCCATTATAAAAGACAAAGTCTGGAACCCGGGAATCCGGGGTTGCACTGGCACTTGACTGTAAGGCTGTACGGGATAAAGGAAGGTGCACAGTCCTGGAAGTCGGAGGTCTGGGATTCCAGTCCCTGCTCTACCAATGGCTACCTGTAACTTGGCCAGTTACAGAGCCCTCCGACAGCAATTCCATAGTCTACAAATGCACTGCCTTGGTGTCACAGGGCAGTAGGAGTCCCATCCAGCATTTCCTACTTGTGCATTCCAACACTGATCTCCAGAGGCCGGCAGGAAGACCCTTCCTCGCTTCACGGGAGGCTGCTGAGGCTCAGCCAGCCACTCCACAGGGCCTTCTGAGGGGGCAGCCATGGCCCTCGGGCCACACTTCCGGTCTACTGCGAGATCAGCCCCTGGCCGCACCAGGCCTGATTCTGAGGCCATGTCTAGGCGATGTGAAAACTCTTGATCGAAAGTGACCACCCCAGCTAATCATCTGTTTGTTTTGACTCCAAATTATGGGTCTGAGCAACGTGCCACCCTGGGCAGCTGCCTCAGTCGCCTGGCTGCTGTGTGCTCATGGTTGGCCTGAGACTTTTCACCCACCATGAAGGGCATGAACTTCTAGAATTTGAAATGCTTGGGCAGGCGAATGACCCTGAGCCACAGCACTCATCAAATCATTACTGAACCACCCTTAAATCGTGTGGCTATCAAAGTGAGTCACGATGAGACCTGAAGGGGTGAGACGCTGACTGCAGAACCTGCTGTCTAAGCTAGGTATCAGTTAGCAGTGGGGGCCTCTGTAAGGGGACCTTGCTGCCCTGCTGCCGGTGAGTCCTGTGTGTCACTTAGCGAGGGCGTCGTGGGTGAGGCTGGGTAGCCCAGGTGTCTGCCTCAGTCACGCCAGGAGTTCCAGTCCCAGCTCTGGCACCCATCAGCCGGAGACCTCAAGCCCATCACGCAATCCTACCCTGGGACCCCACCCCACATCAGCTGTCCGTCAGGTGGTGACTGCTGGTTAAACAAGATGCTGTAAACAGTGCCCGGCACATAGTGATGTAGAAGCAAAGGAATATGTTTCACCTCCTTCCTGTTTCAAAAAGGTCTCCATTAATTGGCATCATCATAAGCCCTCCTAAATGTGGTATTTATACGTCATTTATCTGGTGGGCTGCTGACATAGAAGGACAGGTCTTTACAGACGAGCTGGCTATCATAACGTCCAAACGCTCCTCAGGTGGGTGCTCGCCTGTGCGCCATCTCATCTTAGCTCACTTAACTGAGCCCACTCACTCCTGAGCCAATGCCAGCTTGCTACATGTCAAGTCCAGGAATTCATTTCTATAGGATTTTATTCAATCTAGAAAGTAACATGATTTTTAGTGTTTTTTAGACAGTATTTTGAGCAATTTAAAACCTCCTAATATAGTCACTGCTGCATTTTATTCAAGAAGCCTGGTGGGTTCTGCTTCAAGCCTGTCTAATCAGTGGCACAAACAGGCTCAGGAAACTGGAATCCAAGTCTAATAAATAAAAGGTGTGAGGTTTAGAAAAAAAAAAAACAAAACGTCTAGCAAGCGAGATGAAACCTGCCTTGCTGGGCAGCTGCTCTGAAACCGGTTACTGTGGATTGCAAATCATACCCTGGCTGATTGAGCCCTAAACCACAAAATGTCTAAAGAATGAAGCAAAACACTTTAGTTCTAGTGCACTTTGGTGTAAGAAGGAGTCCATTAGAGTTAGAGGACTCAGTGGGCCAGGCAGACAGAGCACACACTGCGCGATACCCGAACCCAGCTGGCAAGGTTTCTTGGGAAGAGTGCAGTCAGCTGTCTGCTAGCATTCAGCGATTCCAAATCCAATTTCTATGGTTTCTGAATCAGTTCCTGGGATATAAATGGAAGGGGGGAAAAAGCAACAATGATGCTTCCAAGAATAAAAGCAGTTGCAAGTCTGGAAAACCCCCAAAACTCCATTCGCTGGAAGGAAGCTTTTCTGAAGGCACTTGAATCCCCTTCATTTCTGCATAGTGTCAATGGAAAATGAAATCACTCCCATCTTGGCCCTGAAATGCTTCTCCAGCGACTTCACACCTGGGCCCAAGATCTGCCAGGGGCCAGCTGGTCATTGTGCAGAGGCTGGTGGCTAATGGCCAGCAAATGGCAAGAGAAAGGAGAGCCGGGCTAAAATCGGTCCCAAATAAAGCATGAAAAGCAATATTTGAAATTCTACTTCCGGATCCGAACAGGAAACAGAATGGAAACCCAGTAAATCACAGACTGGAAAGTTGCTTTGCTCCTTAATTCCCAGTCACACAGTCTCCTATGAACTTCCTGGTTTTGGACACATGCTAATTGAGCTATAAATAATTTAATGATCGTAAGACAAAATCATCGGGGTCAGTGCCAATGAAAATTGGGGGCTTTGCCCAGCCTCTGTCCGCCTTTCCCAGTGTGTGGGGTGGGAGGGCTGCCCCATGTGCGAGGACGCCCCGCAGACTGGGCAGGCTTGGCTGCAGCAACCCGGATACACGCTTCTGCTTTATTATCTTCTCGGGTTAGCAGTGATCAAGTCACAGAGACATCTATGTCTGCAGAGACCCCTTTTCTCTCTTTTTGGCTACATTCCTACTGGCACAGAATAAATAAATAGGAAAAGAAAATAGATATTTATATTTTCCATTATGCTACTTTTAAATCTACTATGTCTAGAATTTTATAGCATGGGATATATTACATACTCTTTTAAAAATAAAGTAAACTTTCTAAATTAAAAAAAAGCTCAAAACTTGTTCTCTCTGGAAATTCTCATAAGATTCCTAGGAATCTCCTCACTTCTTCCTCCCCAGCAGTATCTCATCATGTGATGCCTCATAACAACATACACTGTGTGTTTATGCTATTATCTCTCACATTTTTCTTTCTGTGCCTCCTCATGTACTTTCTTACTTGGTTATCCGGATAACCTTCTCAGCGTGGAAAGGTCGCCTGCCAGAGGGAACACACAGCAAATGCACAACCAGCCAGCAGCCCAGAGCTCCCTCTTGTTCTGAAGTCCAGTGGAGAACTGTTTTGGAACTCATTCAAAAGGAGATGGGCTTTATATTTTTGCTTTCATTTGCTGAAATACCAAACAGGCCCTTTTGTCATGGAAATAAATGCAATCCTAGGCCCAAAGGAATGATAGAATTTGTCCTGTGAGTCAAAAGTTTATACCTAAACCAGGAGAGGATATCCCTTTAAGAGCAAATTTGGAATTAAGCCTCTCTGCAAAGGTAATATTCTGACTAGCAATGACTCATATGGGAAAGTGAGGAAGGCTTTGAATTACTGCTTCAGAACCTGTCTTGTCTTGCTTTCTGCTTGGTCCCTGGCAAAGAGGAGCTGGCCTAACCAGTAAGCAGCAAGCATTGCAGTCGGCTTTGTGCTTTGTAGCAGGTCCTTGATTTTTTTTGGAGAGGGCCATGAGGCCACACCTCAAGGGCCAAATCGGCCTGCAGTCATTATTACCTGGGAACACATCCCAACACCCGATTCTTCCATTGCTGTAGATATTCCTTAAAGTTTCCAAGAATAAAAGCGTCTCAGTTTAACTATAGAAAGACTTCATGCTTGGGAAGAAGGGTATCCAGACCCCTTTTGTTTAGATTGCATTAATATGTTTTAGGTGGAAATAGATTTTAAATGACTTTGCAGATCACATAATTTAATCCTCTATGCGCATTAATCTATTTCCTTTCTAATGTTCAAGGTTTTGGAATTTATTGCCTAAGGAGGCAATAAATTCTTCTTCCTATGGGACTGTGCTGCTCATTCTACTAAATGCTGTCCCTCCCACCTTCTCCCTTGCAGCCCTCTCCAGCGTATCACTCTATTGTAGTCTCACTGAGCAATGACTGTCCTCACAATGTATCCTGCTGATTTATATGTTTACACGTGCATTTCTCTTTCCCCACTAAGATGTAAGCTCCGAAAGAACAGCAACTTGCCCAGCCTGTGTCAAGGTGCTTAGTTCATGTTTGTGGAGTTCAAATCACTCCTTAGGAAGTTGCACATGAAGTCAAACTTTGGCCCTGTTTCACTTCCATCCGTTCATTGCCTCTTATTCTGCCACCTGGAGTCCTACAGATTAAATCGAATTTCGGTTTCGAGTGACTGTGCTTTGAGATTGGAGTCCTACAGATTAAATCGAATTTTGGTTTGGAGTGACTGTGCTTTGAGAATTTGAAGATGGCCCTCCTACTTGCAACTCCCTTCCCCATCTCTCTTGTCATGACTAAATCACACCAGTTCTTTCAACTAGTATTCATGAATTCCAGGCATGGCGACTTGCCTTCAGCCTACTGCTGTTTCTCAACTTCTGAAAATGTAGCATGTAAAACTCACAAACCTCTGACCACAGATTTCACTTCCCAAAATTATCCCACAGACGCTCACTCAAGTACCTAAAAATGCGTGAACAAGGATGCTCATGGCAACCGTTTATGGAGATGACCCACATTTCCAACAACAGAGGAAGAGACAGTCACCCTCGGACTCCTCTGCACACCAGCACCCAGGGCACCTCTGGCGGAGTGCTACGGCCCCTGTGTGTGAACATGGACAGTTCTGAACATGAGTTATAAGCTCTAAGTCATGACTAGAACATGAGCATGATTCTATTTTTGTTGAAAATTCTGTGGGAACGGCCTATGGCCATTTCTTATCACTCAGGGCTTTTCTAGGCTCTTGCATGACAAATAGACTAACTCAGGGTCAGAGATTTCTGCATTTGGAATGAGTCACACTGCAGCTAAAAAGCACCTTTCAGAAGTTCTGCCAACTTAAAAAGAATAGAACTTTTGTCTCAACTTCATCTTTCAAACACAATAACTAAAGAGGAAATACAGATTTTTCTAAGGCATCCAATAAGAGCCAGAAAAAAGATGGTTCTTTTATACAGCAGTGGAGGTGTTCATGAGCTGTTTTGTGTTTCTTGACATTTTTATACATAGTATAGTACCATTTACATGAGATTTAAATATTTTCCTTAGTTTGCAAACCATTTATTTTACAAGTAGGCCTGTCTTTTGAATAGCTTGTGCCAGATAACAGGGGAACAGGGGGAAGATAATGCAGAGTGGGCAAACTCTATATAGCACATAGGCACTTGTGCAAAAAATAATCTTCCAATTTCAAATGCAAATATTGTTCTGTCCTCAAATCTGTGGCCTTGAGAATTTGGAAGTCAAATGCGCTCTGAACAACTGGAATTCACTGCCATGATCTGCAGTATTCCGTGCCTGGCAGGGCAGTGCTTGGGACATGCAAGATGCTGGAAGAGATGAACTCTGTGCAGATGTCTCACGTCCTGCAGCATCCACTCCTCACAAATTTCCTTTATTTGGGGTTATACTGCCAGTATTTCACATGAAGTTCATTAGACATGAACATCTGAAATAATAGATTTTTTTATATTACTTAATTCCATAGGTGCCATGGAAAACAAAAAACGAAAAATGGAAAAACAATAGGTCTCTGTCGTCAAGTACATCAAATAACAAAACCCAGTGGGCATTTTTCTTGATTGAGGGAACAATATTCTTCTAGTGATCGTTTTGCTTGTCATGTGACTTGCCAATGGAAATAGGAAAAAAGTATACACCTATTATCAGGAAGAAAAAAATGGGGAGGAAAAGAAGGCAAGGAACAGGGAAGAAATACATAATTGTTACCACATTAACTAGTCTGTATGCACAATCGAACATTTGAGTTCCAATAAACCAGATGCTGCCAAAATATGCTGCTGCTTCTATTTTTTCTGAGTGTGTATGTGTACACACACACACATACACACACATATGTTTATTTATGGGCAAAACAGACTGACTTTTCCTGTATTTTAATTTTGCTTGAGAAGGCACAAAGTTGGCAATATATATGTTTCTACTTACATATTTAGGATGTTTATTGTGAAAGCCAATTCAGGAATATCTGAACATTTGAACTGTAAGAGTTGAAGACAATTCCATGGGTAATAAGGTAATGTCTTTACTTGATAGATTTTTACCAGGATCTCTAAAGATGATTTTTTAAAACTGACTTTAAAATGTACACTTTACAGTGTACATTTTACAATGCAGCTTTGAGGATAAATGATAAACCACCACATTAAGGATACATGTTGATAATAGGATACATCAAACTTCCAGAGTTTAGGAGACATGTCTTAGAATTAGAGTCAGGACTAGCCTCTTGCATAAAATAATTAATTTGAATAGTTTTACTTTAAGTCTCTACATCGAAGATAACATTTCCTTCAGGCCTGTGGATTGTGGAGTGCACAGGCAGTGCAGGCTTGATTTTTGGAGGGATGTGTAAAGGAAACAGAACTGAAGATTGATAAACAACCCCTGGACATATTGGTGCCCAAGGAAAGCAGATCCATTTTGCATTGAATGAGTAGGGTAAAACGGATTAGGAAATGAAGGCATATTGCCACAGAATGAAGGGAAAAGGTGGGCTTGCCCCACTGGAGGGACTTGCTAGGGTTCTCAGAAAAGGGAAGAGGATGACAATATTGGTGGCTTCTGACCCAGAACGGTTTTGTGAGTTAGGGCGAGGGGCCCTACAGACACCTGGACGCACACTGTTCCATGTACTGCTGGGGGAGCAGTGAGCGTGTGCGTACCTGACACATCCAACTCCACTCGAGGGCTGCAGGCACTGTACTATCAGCATTGCCCTGCACTGAGCTGCTGCTGGGTTTTTGGAATAGCAGTGGCTGTGAGTTTCTACTGATGTCATCCCACATCCAGCCCTTGCTGCTAGGCTCCCAGACCTGGATCTCTAGGTCTCCTGGGGACTCTGCACTACCTGATACACCTCCTTTACCAAATTCTTAAATTTTGTTGTTTTCAAGTAAAAACCCAGAAATTTATGTGTGTCAGCCCTTCTCATCTTATGCTTAAAACTTTGTCACATTCTCCACATCTGAGTTATCTCACAGGAAAGAATAAAAATAAGTTGTTTCTAAAAGCTTATCAAATAGAATGTTTGTCTTAAATTATGTCTTATGTACCAAACAGATGTTTTTTTTTAACAATCAAAACAACTAAATTAAAATAATTGATGCATTTGGAACAATGGTTAATATAAATAATCCTTAGGATGAAATCAGAGTTCTTTTACTCTTTCTATATAAGCCCTAATTACGCTGATGTTTTGTGATTCACCCTGGATGTTGTCAAACCCCGTAGAGTCAGATGTGTAGGTGGTCTCAGTTTGCACTAAAGCTCCCTAAATGCTTCTCCAGTTGTGCCCATGGCTAGTTCACAAGGCTATCATTTGTGCAGAAGCTGTTTTCATGAAGAAAAGGAGGGAAACAGTGTCCACGTTAGGATACTGGAACTACTAGAGCCTGGTTCTCTTTGATCATGAAAGACTCTGTTTTATCAGAAAGTAATAGAGTAATTCCCTCTCTCCCAACAACAGAAACCCATTTTAAAATCTTAGCGCTGACTTTGAAAAGCACTTAGAATGAGAATAAAAAGCAACAGCAAATGATCTAGTTTCATCTCAAATACTTGAAGTGATGAAGGCATAATCTTTCTGCAGTTTCCCACTTGTGCATTCCCCACTCTTCTCAGCCACAAACCACACCAAAAGGTATGTGATATATTTCTGAAGGAGCCACATTATAAATGAATGTATCATCCTTGCCTGAGCATTTGACGCCAGGGGAGATGGCTAAAAATAAGCAATAAAGGCAGAGATGTAACAAGCACAAGCTCCTCTAATAAAAATTTAGAACATTCATTATACTCCAAATTCAAAATCAAAAGCAAACATCCATTGTACAATCACTTTATAAAGGGGCACCCCTGCAGCGTAAAGTGACTATATCAGGCAAAAAGCTTGCTATTAATATTTCTATCCCTGGAATTCTTACTCATCCAGATTTCTCCTTTCAGTTACTTTTTCTCTTTCACTTGAGCAGTTTTCTGAGTGCAGCTGATCTGCATTGGATCAAATGAAGCCAAAGCACAAGCAATACATGACTATAAATCACTTTTCCTGACAGTCTGCCCACTTCCTACTGCACTGTAAAACAACAGAAAAAATGAGGGGCAGTAACATGAATTTTTGGATGAAAAGAGTCAATGCCCCTCAGAGTTACTGAGGCAGCCCAGGCTCCTACAGTGGGTTGGGAGAGAGGGGAGATGGGGGCAGTGTCTAGGCACTGGATCAAGCCAGGCAGGGCAGAGCTTTGGGAATTCACACGCCGACATATTTCCACTAAGAATATAAATTGTTTCTCATCATTTGTGAAACAGTTACTGCATGCGGTAGACAGTGCCATATGCATCCCTGGAATCCTTCAGATAACCCTCAAAGATAGGCTCTTGGTTTTCTTAATTGAGAGATGAGACAAATGAGGCTCAAGGAAGTCAACTTGCCAAGGTCATCCAGCCAATAGGCAGCTGGGACGGGACTGAAACCCGGCCTGTCTCAGAATCCACAGGGCTCCACATCTGCATCTACCAGGCATCCTCCAGCACGGTAGCGGCCACGCGGAGTTGGGAGCCTACGGAGGAGGGTTTCAACCCAGCTTGGCAACCTGCTTGCTGCACGGCCTTAGGGAATTCCATGGCACTTGCTCTCCATGCCTCGTTCTCCTCGCTGAATTGCCTGCAATGCCTTTTGCCACACAGATTGTAGATGAGGGTCCAAAGCACTCGGGATAGTGCCTACCAGACAGGAGCATTCGAGAAGCCGCTCCTTTATCGGTAGCAACAGGTGGTCTATCCTACTCAGTGCTGCCCAAGGCTGCTTCTAGACAGAACAGGCACACGTCCTTTATAACTCCTATAAATTGGGCTTGAGTTGGGCCTCTATTGACATTGCTGTTTCTTAATATGAGGACAGGAACTTCTATCCTTCTGGCATGGAAAAATAAAAATTAATATAATGCAAGTAGTGAATTTTTAGAAACAATGTCATTTCAAAACAATTTCACTCTTGTGAATTAAAAGATATGAGCCTTCTATGCAGCATCCTTTATTCTTAAACCAGAGACGATGAAATCTGTATGAATAGTCACATGTCATGTCTGGTAGGCATAGGTTCAAGTATACATAATGATGTGAAAAGGAAGAGACAGTTTCCAGAATATTTAAGAGTCTTTTACAGGTCATATGTCTACAGACTCTTGTGTTTGTTTGAAAGAATGTGACCCAATGTGGACAATCCAATATCCAAATACCCGCAACATCATTCTTTGGTCAGATTTAACTACCACCACCCACAGGCACATCATTCCCTCCCTAAGCATTACCCTTCTGTAGCTCTGTCTAGACCAGCTTTCTTCCTTAGCTTGTGCTTTAAATGAAAAGCTGCCAGCTTTTCACTTAGTCTGTGAATGCAATGCTGCAGGTTCATAAATGGTGGATCACATTCTGTAAGGGTATCTTTACAAAAGCATACTACAGGGTGTTAGGAAGGGAGATATATTTGAAGACATACTATGGTTATACACTTCTGCAATGAGGCTGTCTAGTTAACTAAACCATAATATTAATTAAGAATCAGTTTAAAAAGCAACCCCTCCCAAATCCCTTTCCATGTATTAAGCACACAATTCAGATTTGCTCAGAGAAGACACATACTGAAGGGCTTGTAGAGACTGGGAAAGGTCATCTACTTCATAAATGGATG
This sequence comes from Symphalangus syndactylus, assembly GCF_028878055.3. Classification (NCBI taxonomy): domain Eukaryota; kingdom Metazoa; phylum Chordata; class Mammalia; order Primates; family Hylobatidae; genus Symphalangus; species Symphalangus syndactylus. The sequence goes on from NC_072431.2 coordinate 75,537,748, forward strand.
CTCTCCAAGTTCACCAACAGAGGATGCCTCAAAGAAGGGGAGGACATTCGGAAGCAGCTCACCCTCCTGAGGAAGAAAATACTGAAACTGCACTAAGAATTCTGATGCAAAAAGATACTTCATGACCCATATGGGGAGTCTATTCTTATATCTTTCTCCATCTTCCTAAACTTCCTAATTTCTTCAAAGGAAGAAGAAACTATACAGGAGTATTTTTAAAATCTACAGAAGTCAAAGCATGCGGCCTTTTTATTACATTGTCTGAAATGTTCCTCTTTCAAAGGTGTTAAAGACTGTAAGATCTGCAAGATTTAATTTTTCCCTCTCCTCCATGCTTTAAATAAAATCTGATTTTACCGTCTAGCTAGGTATATCAACCAACAGTTACATGGTGTGCCTCCTGAGAATGTTTATCAGAAGTTTTAAAAATAATTTTTAAAATTTCAATTTAAGATATATAAATGAACAGATACTTAGATAAACATACACATTATACATGTGGTATATAAATTTCATTGCTTAATTCTGACCCTAAAAGTTGAAAAACGTTTTTTCCAGAAAGCATTTTAATAGAAACATCAGGGGAAAACCATATATTGTTAACATTACTTTTGGTAAAAAAAATTGTTACATTGTTTTGCTGAAATTCTATTCTTTTGAAGAGCTGGGCCACCAAGAAGCAGCAGACGCTGCAGTTCAGTGTGCATGTCCAAGTCCAGTTCAACTTAATGAGTGAACAGTATGCACAGAGCAATGTGTTAGCTGCTTTTAAAGCAGAGTTGAGTTAGACATAGTCCTTCACCTGGAGAGCATGGCTCAGGTAAGATGAGCCAGACAGACCAGGAGAAGGTGGAGTGGAGTGCCCTGCTGGAGGTCGAAGGTGGCTGGAGTTCCTGGAGGGAGCAAAGCCATTTGGCTGAGAGATGGGGAGAGGCATTTGGAAATGTCCTTGGAGATTAATCTTGAGGGGCAGGTGGGAATCTTTCCAGTAGGAGTCTTACAGGTGGGAGTGGGGAGCTGAGGCTCTGGGTGAGGGAAGGTGGTGATGAGTGGGGGTGGGTCACAGAAGTGGGCTTCTGTGGAGCACAGGGACCTGCAGGGCAGAGGCAGGGAACACGTTTAGAGAGGTTTTCAGGGCCACACAGTGACAGGCTTTAATGCCAGAGTGATGAGTTTGATGGAAACTGAGGGTTTTAGTCAAGAGAATGTCATGATCTGAGCTGAGCTTTGGTACAGAGTTTCCCAATATAGCACAGCCTCTTCCCCTCACCACGTGATCCAAAGCTTCTGGGCTGTGTGGAAAAGGGATGGGAAGAAATTAAGTCAAAATTGCTGAACCTCCGTTGCTCAACCTTAGAAAATCCTAGAAAACACAGTATGCTGTGGAGAACTGTTGACAGGCAAACTTGTTCTAAGTTTCAAAATGGGAAAGGAGATGGAGATATTATAAATACCTACCTCAGGAAAAAATACAGACAGTTTAAAAAAGTTGCGTATGTGCATGTACAGACAGACTTGTTACTCCTAAATGCAGGTCATGTGTGGCTAACCTGTTTCATAGCTGGGCAGCACTACAAAGCGGACAGGTCAGGGCAGCAGCCTCAGCCAATGCTGTGCCCGGACGCAGCGTGTGCGGCAAGTTTCTCCTGATCCAACTGCACCTTAAAAGGAAGTATGCAGCCTGGCTGATAGGATTTCATGGATTCGTGACCGGTTAAACAAAGCACAGTGATAAGAGGATGGATTTCTCAGTAGGTGAGAATTAAAATGGTGTTAAAATACAGAACGCAGCCTCGCTCCACATCCTCATGGTGATTCAGTAAATAGAGCGACAGAAAGAACACGGGGAAACGCTGGAGCAGAACTGTGTCTGTGGCGACGGCATATCACATCTGAGTGGACCTCAGTAAGCTGGAAGGACGTGCTGAGAACAGTAGGAACTGCAAAAGGAACAAATGACAAGGACTTAGGTCCCAAAGCCCAATGATGCAAGCGTGAAGTCTGGTGGAAGGAGAGGGCAGGCTTCCTCGAGTTTCCAGCCTTCCTGGATACCTTCTACCGGGGTCCCTTGTTCACATCTGGCAGCCCTTGCAGAGGTTGTCAGAAGGAGCAGAGTTGTCAGTGGGTCGCTTGGAGGAGGCTGCTTAGCCTTGGGAGGAGAAGAATCAGCTGTCTGCAAGCCCAAGGTCAGCACGAGGAGAAACAGTCTCGTGTGGTGGAAAAGCACCAGGTGAAGGTGAGGCAGGGACGCCGACACTGGTATTCACAGCAGCAATTTTTTATGACAGTTTAAAGAAAAATTGTTGGAACTGTCAAAAAATGGAGCATATTGCCTCTGGCAGTGGCAAGTTCCCTGTCATCCGAGTGTTCAATTGACTTCAGGGCCCCGCCAGCCCTCCAAGACTAACAGTGATGTGTGACGTGAGGCTTGGCAGCTGACTCTGGTTAGAGCCTCTGAGTGGCTCAGGTGGCCGGCTTCCTGTCTGCGTGTCCCAGGAGCGGCCCTCCCCAAGGACGGCGTGTGGAGATGACAATGAGGCCTTGGCAGGCGTGGGTCTCCAGCATGGTGCCCCACCCAGGGCGGAAGCGGAGGTTCCCTTTCAAAGCCTCGGGTGACCACAGCTCTGAGCAGGGTCACTCTGCAGTAAACAGCTGCAGTAGCTCTTAGATAACTTAGAAAACAGACCTCTCGGAGGGGAAGAATTTCCTGCAGACATTTCTCCCTTGAGGGCCTCCCACCCACCTCAGAGGCTGCACCCAAATCCTGAGGATCTGGCAAGAACCATGTTTTTGAGATGTAATTAGTACAACTGTTTACACACAGCATCTGCTGGGGCAGAGATGGCGGTTGTGTGCAAGCCACAGCTGTGATTGGAGCAATCTGATGACAGTGAGCTCATGGTGTCCCCAAGGAGGCCTTTGTGAAGTACTTGACATAATTAAAATTGGGAGGAAAACTAGGTCAGGCGACCCGGGGTGGTTTAGGTGAAAGGGCTTCAGAGCTCCCAGCTCTGCCCATTCCCTGGGCACTGTCAGGCGACGTATGAAGGATGTGTGCTGAAACGCAAAGCCACCACAGTCTCCGCTGAGGAGCAGCGCCTCAGAGGTGCTGAGAGATGCTGCTTTCCATTCAGAGTGGCCACCACTGATATCTCTGACAAGACTAGCAGTCTGCTGGCTGGGTCTCTCAGAAAAAAAATTTAAAAAAGGATTGAAACCTTAAGATGCAGCCCCCCTTGTATTATCTGTAAACACCAGCATATTTGATACATTGGTTCTGTCTCAGATTTTAAATTCAATTCATTAGCCTATCCTTTTCCATTAAAAAGTTTCCACTTATAATGTTGAGAATTGGACTCCTTTGTCTTTTTTCTTTTTTAATTGCACATCTGTTCACAGAGGTTGGCAAAAGACAATGGAAGTGATTGTGAAATCCACATTGTGATTCCTCAGGAATCAGATCCTGGAAGGGGGTGCCCAGAGCTGTCGGCACACCGTCCCAGGAGTCCGCCTGTGCATCTCCCAGCCAGGCAAGAAGCCCTGAAGGCAGAGTCCCAGGTGGACACAGCTGGAAGCCTCTCTGACGATGGTGGCTCTGGTGGTGAACCCCTTGGTGTCTCTTCTGTGCCTCTCAAGGCTGCACAGTGCCAAATACTCTTTTCCAACCAGCTCCCGAATTCCCCCCTCCATCTGGGACTGCATGTCCTGCTTAGCGATTTCAAGCAATTATTTCACCTTTTCATAGACAGGGACATTGTCCTCCTCAGGGCTTGCACCATCATTCTGATTTCCAACGCTGACAGCCAAGTGGAGGTTTTTAATTCTTAAAAGAATGTGGCATTAAAAAGAAAAACTCACCCATCTCATGGTCTAAAATAAAGCAAAACAAGTCAGATGGCTCTGCCTAATCCAGCACAGCATCTGTTACATAATCTGAAACTTCTGTGTAATTGAGTGAGATGTGGGAGAACTCAAGCACAGTCTTTGTAGCATTCTGGGCATGGAATCCTGATCCGCTAATTCCAGAGACTGAATCAACAGAGGAGCACAGAGAAAGCCACCACGATGTGTGAAAAGGAGAGATATGAGAGAGCACACAGAGGGCTGTTTTAGAAATTGATTTTCATCTCCCGTCTGAGGCCCTGGGAAAGGAGTGAGAGAGTAGAGGGAAAACATGGACGTTTACGAAGAGCTGCCAGAGGCCAGGTTCTCATCACTTTCCAGGGCCTCTCGGGAGAGGCCACCTGAGGCTCGTGTCTGACTCCGCACTGTCTCGAAACCAGAAGACTCTGGGAGTCAGAATCAAATCACTTAATTAGCTCACAGACAACACTGGACACCTTTTAGGGTTTACTGGTTCACATACTATTTCAACTACTTTGTTGAATCTTTTTAACAAGTGGAGGAAACTGAAGCCTTGAATCACAAAAGGCTGGCAGTGTGGAGGGCCAGGTTTGCCTGTTCTTACTATCTGTTTGATGACAAGACAAATTAATTATTTTATTTTTATATTGCCGGAGTAACATGTTATTTGAAGCAAAATTAGAATTATAGATAAGCAAACAGAAAAAATACTTAACAATATGCATACAGTACTTATATTTTTCAGGATTCTTTTTGTGCATACATAGTAAATAGGTATATTTATTTACAAAAGTGAGATTTTACTGCACATAATTTTTGATGCCTTAAGGTTTTTTTTTTCATTTCACAACGTATAGTAAAGTTTTTTAAAGCAAATATTTATCCAAAAATACTTTTTACTGGCTGAAGAGTATTTCATCCTATGGAGTTGCCATCACGTCTCTGAGCAGTCCCTGACAGTGGGAAGGTCATGCATGCTGTCGGGTCAGCCCACCCTCAGGAGAGAGTAGTTCTCCCCAGTCTCCCTAGTCCCATCCCTGCCAGTCCTGGCTGCCAAAGGCTGCAAATTAGTTATCTGGAGAAACACAGGCTTTTGAAAAAATCAATGAGCTTTCAGTTTCTAACGAAGCTACCAACACCCTCATTTTTTCCCTGTCTTCATGGTCTGTAACCAGATGGAGGCTAAGGATAAAGATTATTTTCTCCATCAACTACACTGTCAGGCAAAGCAACTCTGGGGTCTGTATGAGAAGAAATATGGATTTTATTTATGTTAGCAGTAGTTACTGCTGTGAGGCACTATTTGAGTATTTTTTCATTATATTTTAATTTTTTTTGAACTTCCTATGATAAAACGATCTACACTATTCTAAGTAGGAAAAATAAGGGAATGAGTGTCATGTTTTTAAAAATTTGGGGAAAGATGAAGAGTACAGAAGAGCATGGGGCAAAAAAGAAGCTTAGGTGCATTTAGGTGACATCAATAAAGCCCAGTTCCTTTTTTTTTTTTTTTTTGACAAATGGGATCATCCTATAGACATTGTTGGGCAAATTACAGAATCTATCTGCGCTGTCCCTAGTTGGGCACAACACGCTCCATGGCAATCTGTCTTGCTGCTGTGCAGTCCTTCCCCGGGTGGCTGCAGGGGCAGACACAGGGTTTGGAGGTCCTGGGTCTTATAGAAATCAGGTACAAAGTGACATGTATATTTAGAAGGAGAAATCGCACAAATGAGACAAAATGTTTTCCTCATGCAAATTTCATAATATAAATTATAGACACTGCCAGTGCACTGTTAGGACTCCCACGGCCTTGGAAGGGGCTTCAGTATTATTGGCTTTACAATAGATCTGGTCCAGGTGAATGTGCGATGATTTACTTCTCCATTTTATCTTTGATGGGTATTTGGGCTGGTTACAGTTTTATTTTACAGTTTTATTGTTTCCTATTAAAAAACACTGGGGAATAAATTTTATGGGGGAGGCTTTGTCAGCTGAGGTTACTATTGAGATGGCTGTGTGACCTTCCCTTCCCCTGTAGATCTGAGAGCATCCAGGCCATTAGGCAAGGAGGATGGAGGAGGCTGGGATTCTGCATTCCAGGCAGTACCGCCTTGAAGAAGTGGTTATCAAAGACACCACCAGAATCACCTGGGGGTGCTTGTGAAAACTGCAGATTCCTGGGCCATGGAACTGGGGCAAGGCAGAGAAATATGTATTTTGACAAACATCCTCACTGGCTTCCTCACAGGTTAGAATTCTAGAGCCAGTGACTGGGGCTTCAGAAGGAGCACAGGTATGCAGCCTTGGGCAAGCCACAATTTCAATTCAGTCTCCTTACTAGGGAAAAGGAGCCAGGGATATGCGTGTGGAGGATGGGTGAGGAGCTGGGGTAAGGAATGGACAGCACGTTCATTCCACTACTGTAGCTGCATTCCCCGAGCACGTGTGGTAGCCTCTGTATTTTAATATAGAACCTCGGCAGCACCTCCCATGACTCTAGGAGGGACCCCGTGCCCTTCCCTGGCTCCAGCAAGGGCACAAACCACCCTGCGCCTGTGCCCCTGCAAGCTGGCAGGGGCTGACAGGTGCTGTGGCAGGGCCTCTGCTGCATTGTGAGGGAGCCATGGGTGGGGAGTTTCTTTTCAATGGGACCAACATGTGTCCACTTCACAAAAGTGGCCTTGCAGCGGTTCCCACAGGGCTGCATGGCAGGGAACTCCTGGTCAGTCATTTTATTTCAGAGTGGAAAAACATTTTGCCTTCCTTGATCCCTGAGATCCTGATGCTTCCTGTCTTCCTAGAAGTAAAATGGCCATAAACAGAACTTATCACAGGTGACCTCTGGCATCGTATCCCCATCGCCTGATGTTATTTTTACAAGGGAGCCGAAAAGATAGCAGGATTTCAAATCTGGCCCTGCCGTTCCCCATTGCATGTTCAGAGGTCTAGTCCACAGGCCGCCACAGAGTTAACTCAGCAGCAAATTTAAACACATGAGGTACACGTCACAGGATTCTTAATCATGACCAAGCACATGGTGAACACAACTAGAGAATTAAAAATCTGAGGTATGTGTATCAGTGTGCCTGAGAAGATTTAGAAGAGAAAAGGCTTAGGTGGGGTCTGGGAATGAGGTAGAAAGGGGTGCAGTTGGAGCCAGAGGGCCTGGGATACACTTTTGTGCCGAACTCACCTAGAATCGAATCTTCACTTTCTCTTCTATAAAAAGTGGAGAAAAACAAGGCTTCTTTCACTCCTCCTGAACTAGCTAATATTACTTTATCTTTATCTCTTTCTCCTCCTGAACTAGCTCATATTACCTTATCTGCATGTGTGTGCCTGTGTGTGTCTGTGTGTCTCTGTGTGTGCCCATGTCTGTGTGTATGTCTGTGTCTGTGTGTATCTCTGTGTCTCTGTGTGCTGTGTGTATGTCTCTGTGTGTATCTGGTGTATTGTATGTATATCTCTGTGTGTGTGACTGTGTGTATCTCTATGTGTTGTAGATATGTCTCCGTGTGTCTATGTGTATCTCTGTGGGCTGTGTGTATGTCTCTGTGTGTGTGTGCCTGTGTGTCTCTGTGAGTGTGTCTCTGTGTGTGCCTGTCTGTGTGTATGTCTGTCTGTGTGTATGTCTGTCTGTGTGTGTGTCTGTGTGTGTCTGTGTGTATCTCTGTGTGCTGTGTGTGTGTGTGTGTCTGTGTCTGTGTGTATTTCTGTGTGTTGTGAGCATGTCTGTGTGTAACTCTGTGTGTTGTGTGTACGTGTTTGTATCTGTGTGTGTCTGCATGCAATCCTTTGAGTCAATAATTAATTCTCTCATTGCACGTATCAGAGAGAGAATTGTGGCTCTAAAGGCGAAACTGGCCCACACTCCCAATCTGCCCTGGGCAGGGAGCTGTGTGTTGAACCAGGACTGTCTTTCCCAAAGGACAGGGCCTAATTTAGGACCCACTGAAGCAGCTTCAGTAAAATGACTGTGGCATGCCTGCCTGTGAGAGGGCAAATAATGACAATGACAGTAATAACTGTCAACCTCATTGGGCCACTCTCCTCACTTAATCCTCACAACAGTCCAGTATCTTCCCCACTGTACAGAAAAGGACGCTGAGTTTTGAGAGGTTAAGTAACTTGAGCTTTTGAATGTCACATGGTGGAGGGCCAGTCAGACAGCAGAGAAGAGGGAAGGTGACCTGGCCTGCAGGTTTGCTCTGTGTCTTGCGGGACCTGCAGCTTTTCCAGCTTTTGCACTTAGAGCAGAGCCCTGCAGGAGTGGCCTGGGCGTGAGCTGTGCTAGCATCAGGGAGAATCCACCTCTGTGTCCTTGCTTTCTTTAAAAGATGAATCTTTTTATCACTTTTATTAGGAGAAATAAAAACCAGCGATTAGAGAGCCCTGACATAAGGCTGCTGGTGCCAGGGAGCACCTGGGTTCAGCACCCATGGAGAGGTTTATGGTTGCCGCTGCTGCACTGGGGCCTAACTGCCGAGGTCCAAAATGGTCCAAAGTGTTTCTGTTAAATTGTTCTGGGTCTTTCTAGGTTTTAAAAAATACTTGTTTTACCTGCAAAAGAGCAGGATCTGTCTAGAGTCTGTACAATAAACACAGGTGAAAATGTAATCTCATATCAATTAGGATGTATAGAAATACACCTAAAGCACTATGTATTTATTTCTTTTTACCCCACTTCTCTCAAAGTGGATCTGTGATGTCCATGTAAATGCAAAGTCTTGGAGTTTCCAGCATATGTGAGAGGCGAAGTTAGAAAGGAAGTTGCTAGACTGCCCTGTCGTAAATTCCTCTTCCTGTTTTCACTGTGGACTCCTAGTAGAAACCCATGATCCAGATGTTCTCACTCCTTCCTCTGAGGTCACCTGTAATCTCCAACTCAAGGGCTCTCCAAAAATCCGTGGATCAACTGCCTACATCTTAGGCCCTTGAAAACGTCTGGGCAACTGGGTCTCCTGACAGGATAGGCCAGTCTCCCCAGATGATCAGTGGGTGGCAGGAGGCTGCACAGCGAGGCCCCCCCTGCCCCCCCACCTGGCAGCCCACAGCTCAGGAAGAGTGCTCTGCAGACTGCACAAACTTGGCTCTTGCACCAGGCAGCTGCGTGGATGACAGACCAAGAGCTATCTCTCCCAAGATAAGAAGCTAGATGCTGGGCGAAGCCAATTCATTTTTCTCCTCATCAGTCAGTGGAAATTCGCTTCCACAGATTGATTTCCAAAGGAATAAATGTTATCACCAGATGTCATCCTGTCAAGCAGCCCCCTTCAGAAAAAAACTTTTCCTTGGTAATGGGGGAAATTTGACTTCAAGGAGGCAGTACACAGCTGTGTACAACGGGTTTCATCTTTTTACGTTACACATGCTGTACTGTGAGTTCTCAGTGGCTGCACTTCCCATCTTGCCTGCAGCTTTGCCACCATCACAACATAACTGATGCTTTATGAGGCCAATTTCATAGTGTCTGCTGGCACCTCTGCACTCCCTGAGCTACCAGTGACAGTTACGACAGGACTGGCTGGCTAAGCACCTGTGGCTTCCAAGCATGATTCAGGCCGCCACACTGCCCGAGAGAAATATATGGAAGTGAGACCTCAGATGATAGACTAGTTTCATCTCCCTAAATTAAGACAACTCCTTGCAAAACCAAGACAAAACAAAATGCCATCCACCAGTTAAAGTTTTCATCAAAATTGGAATAAATCTAAGTGCAGTTTTCACCTAAAAAATTACTTCCTTGTTATTTACAGTCCACAGATATGAACAGAAATGACCACTTCTATGAAAGAAGATTTTATGATAGGAAAGGACAAGGGAAGTAGGGCTGAGGCACATCACGGTCGCGAGAAGGTCCTCATTCTGTTTACCATCACTGAGGACTAAGACACGGGGCGAGTGGTGGGGAGGGAGGGCGTGAATTTGCTTACACTGTCACCATGCCATTCATTGCTCACTGTACAATACTGATTTTTGGCTATAAATTGGCCACATTAGTGATTCCAAAACGAGGTAGAGTAAAAATGAGCAGCACAATTCCCAACACAAAAGCAATTCCATTTTTAAAAAGCACAGAAAAATGATTTTCATTATTTCAAACATGGAAATCAGAACAAAAAAACATGGAAGGCAGTATCTATTCTTATGGGATGTGACTGACAAGTGCATTCGAAGCTTGGTTCCAGCAGGAAGAGCTTACAGGCTTAGGTGCTGGAAGGAACCCAGCGGACCCCTGAGCTCATATTTTCTTCTAGATGTCAGTTAAGGAAATCAAGACAAAGATAGGCTGAGTTTTTAAAGCCTCATTTCATTCTGGATTCCTTTGATTAAAATAGAAAGGTTCTTGTTTTGAAAATGCAGGGCAATCTAGGAAGAGGCACATAAAGTAGCCAATTACATGAACTCTGTCCATGTGGCTTTCAGACTTCAGGATCAATACTCTAATTGGTTATTCTTAAAAATGCTGGCAATAAAAAGCCCTCCAAATTTGTAATGTCTAATCCAATCTTGAAAGGGACAGATCTTTAGTAACATCATCAGAACCACATTTGTTATCTGCGAATTCCTGGAGATACGGTGCCAATCCCACACCGCCCGCTGGCCCTGCCAGGAGCGGCTGACGCCAAGGCAGGCTGAGCCATCATTAGCCAGGCACAGGGATGATGCGCATCTGCCTGTCATGGTGCTCGGTGACATCTAATACTACGAGCTTGTTTTGATCTGACAGAGAAGATATATGAAGTTGATTCCATAAAGCTATTTTGTTAAATAAAACAGCTTTCTTCAAAAACTGTCTTAACAATAATGTAATAAATATAGAAAAGAGTTCTAGGGAATGAAAATCAGAGTCATTATATTTGCTGCATTTGTGGGGGTGGGTAAAATGTAAGAGGGTTGGGCTTTAAGCCTAGTTTTGATTGCAAATGCCCTACACTATGAAATCACCAGGAAATTGGAGCCTGAATGTGGCCACTTAAGTGCAGGCCTCCAAGTGAGGCAGGGACTAATACCACTGATGCAAATCTTGCCAAAGTAATTAAGGCAAATGTTCAACCTGACAGGGAGCCACCCAGTCTCATCCTCTAGGGCACTCCTGGGCTCCTCAAATACATTGTAGGACTCAGCATCTAAGTGAATTTTCAGAGCAAATGCAAAAGGAAGGGAGGGCCGGTTTACAAAATTTCACCTGCCAATATTGGGCCACAGGGCCTGTTTTCTTCCCCATTCTGTTATGAGCAGAGCAGGAACCACAAGTAGCATGGAAGAACAGAGGTAGCCCGCATTAAACAGTTCTCTGAACATTACAGCCTGCTATCCATTAAGGAGCTGTACAATTAAGTTAGTGGGCTGCAACCAGAATTTTTTTTTTTAAGGAGATAGAGTGGACTAGGAAATGCTAGTAGTAGATTAATCATGAATAAACCTTCATTAGGGTATGTATTGTTTTGCCAAACTTTAGTTCTCTCTCTTTAGTTCTCTCTCTCTCTTTCTCTCTCTCAGGGTGTGTGTGTGCGTATGTGTTTACAGTGGGTCAGGGTTTGGATAAGTTGCTGTACGAGATCCCCTCTGCTTTGAAATCCTCTAAGCGTGAGTCTCCCCAGCTGCACACAGCTCCTCTGAGGCTGGAGTATCCTGCCAGCGACACAAGGCTGCCATTGTTTAAGTGCTACTCCTGGGCTCCGCTTGCCACTAGTCAGGACCAGATTTTAGAACATAGTAGGGACTTGTATTGTCAATTAATGGAACTCTTTCCACCAACAGCTTCGACATTTCTCAACTTATTCAACTCTCCCTGGCCTTACTCTCTGGAAGGTAACCAGGAAGGCTGTACTGTCGAAGGGAGGTGGGAGGGGTGTGGATGACTACAGGCCCCACCCCCAACCCAACTGTGGCCTCCCCACACCCAGATGTGGCCTCCCCGCTGGCTGTGGCCTCGCCTCTCATTCCCTGGCTGGTTACAAATCTTTGGCTTACACATCTTTCACTGCATTAGGAACCACCATCACCAGAACCTTTCAAGATGGTAGTTTTCATCACTTTTTACCCCATAGTAGATAATTACAGATGAAAGACTTATTTATCATATTTCATGATCATAGCACTTTTCCTGATATGACTGATCCTTTTCATTCAAAAGGCCCATTTTGCAAAGTTGAGGGCATCCTCCTTCAGAACGTGAAATTGTGCAAATCCAATACAAAACAAAACTAGAAATCGGGGTCTTTAAATTAGAAATCGGGGTGAAAATATTGCCACTATCACTTGCCAACTCAGTGATCTCACACACTGGTACCTCTCAGGGATAGCTGAGAAGTCAGATGAGGTCAGGACAAAGTGCTAAACACAGTGCCTGACCCCCAGAGGAACATTATATGTCTTGAAAAAGCAAAGTCACATTTAATAACAATCTCATATACAAAAGTATATTGTGTACATCATAAAATACCCAAATATAGGTTGGGTCCATCAACATCAGAATGCATTTTTCAGTTCTTCATGGTTAAAATGAGGATATCGTTCACAAGTAGGAGTACTTCACTTTTTACTAGCCTCGTTCCTTAAGCCAAGATGATTGTCTTTAGAAGAAATATGTTTTTAAAATGATAAGATATATTTTGAATTTCCAGACAGTTAGTTACATATGGCTTTCTCAACAGACAAGGCTGGCCATTTTTTGGCATCTCGGGCTGTATGTCTGAGCTCTGATTTCCAATCAGGGTTTAGTACGGTATTTTTTAAGAAATTAGGTGAACCTTTCAGGTCATAAGATTTATGGTTTTAGTAAATAATGTGCTTTCTACCCTTTTAAATGCCTTCATGTTATACTTTATCATCTATTTTGTTATTATATCTGAATCCTAAATAATATGGCCAAGTCAAGAAAATCTGCACATAGGACCTTGAAGAAGATTCATGTGGCAGCAAAAGACCCAGGGTCTGGGAGGGGGCCCAAGGTCAGGGGCTTCTTGGCTGTGTGACCTTGGCTGGCGGCCTTTGTACTGCTAGCTTTTTCATCAGCAAACAAGTGCTGTGTACCCTGGAAATCATTTGAAGTTCTTTAAAAAACAGAAAAAGGACCTGGTCATCAAAACTAAAAATGCATGTACAGCTCCTGAAAACATGAAGCACTTTGGGAGGCCGAGGTGGGTGGATCATGAGGTCAGGAGTTCGAGACCAACCTGACCAACATGGTGAAACCACGTCTCTACTAAAACTATAAAAATTAGCTGGGCGTGGTGTCACGTGCCTGTAATCTCAGCTACCGAGGAGGCTGAGGCAGGAGAATCACTTGAACCCGGGAGGCAGAGGTTGCAGTGAGCCCAGATTATGCCACTGGACTCCAGCCTGGGTGACAGAGTGAGACTCCGTCTCAAAATACATAAATAAATAAATAAATAAATAAATAAATAAATAAATAAAGTAGAGAGCATCACCTAGGCTCACATAGGTGAATTTGAACTGAATGAGTCCTTTGAGCAGCTTGTACTGACAGGAAAGAGGGCATCCTGCATAGCTGGTTAGAGGGAGGCCCCAAGAACCAAACCCCACACGGTGGTCTCCAAGCTTGGCTGGAAAGAAATATGGGCTCTGGCAGGTCAGGGAAGGGTGAGAGGTGGGCCTAACTTTTGGATCATGTTTCAGACAAACCACAATGGAAAACACATTTTTGAGACAACTGGAGATGTGTCAGTAGGCTGGTTGTTGGGTAAATAAGAGATTTATGGCTAATTTTTAAGTTTGATGACAGTATTGTGATTATGTTTTAAAAATCATGCTTTTAGAGATTCATAACGTGAAAAGGAGATAGTGTTGTGTGGAAGGATGGGATTTCTTGGATGAGACATGACTGGCCTTAAAATAGTTCAGAAATGGAAGGACAGATGTGGAAGAAAACAATCGACGATTTGGGGTTCCGGATGTGTATTAAAACTTCTTTGCATAACTGAAAATTTAAAAATTCCTCCATTGAAAATCCTATTTGAATGGCACCCTCTGCCAGGCCTCCCTAGCAAGCCCTCCTTTGTGTGCACAGAGAAGCACGTATGAACAGTGCCCAGTGTACGGGCTGCAAAGCCCAGAACAAGCTAAATCCCCTTTTTAGTGACAGCCTCACAGAAGATGAGGGAGCCATTACACACATGGGCTGAGTTACACGTACTTCAGTTTAAAAAGCTCTCAAGCAAAGTAAAATTAAGTTAAAAAAAAAGCAAGAGGCAAAACAATATGTATGAATGATATAAGCTCATATGTATGAAAATATAAACAAAACCTTAATGATCGACCTTTATTTGTACATGTATTTTTATGTATATAAAATACACAGAAAAAATGCTGGAAGGATTCTTCCACAACTCTTGACAGTGGAGTGAAAGCATGGTTCTTGCTTTTTACCCTCTAATTTCCTGAAATCATTATACTTTTTACAAAGAGGAATATTTTTGCATGATGTACGTAAAATACAGCCAAATAAATAAGTAAGTAGAGACAAAAAATGATGAAGGGCGTGGGAGACGAGGCAGGGAGGCCGGATGGCCAGTCTCCAGAGCTTGATGTTTTCATCGTCAAAGGGACAGGACTGAGATGGGTAACATTTTGGTTTCACTTGCGAAGGCTTTTCATTCCAGAAAGAAAACAGTGTCAGCATTACAGCCATGGGTTGACAAATGGTTAAGGTCCCATTAGCAGCACGATGGAGGCTCCCCTGATAATCACAGGGAAAGCCAAATGACGGGAAAGGTCACATGCCCAGAGGAACTCCCCTGTAATTTGTATTGTAATGAATTACTACCTTAATACAAGCATGTGCCAGGCATCTAATTTGCAAGTGTGGATGCCTGGCAGTTGCCTTTAAAATAACTCTGGAATTATCCCTGTATAATCTGAACAACCAGAAGTGTGACCAGGGCTTTACCAAGAGGGAGTTGCACAAAAGGGTAAACTGCAGACTGGGAAGTTCCATGAGCATGAAGGTGCTGGACGCACCGTGCTCTTTTTCAGGAAGAAGTCCTACACACATTTTCTGCATCTGTTTTATAGACTGGACTGTGCACTCCTTCATGGGGCTCTTTGTGCGAAGGGGGCCTCCCCCATCTGCTCCTACCTTCAGCGTAGGGCCAAGTCCAAGTGGAATGCAGCCTCTGAAAACATGGCTGCTTCTCACACTCCTTGGAGCCAGACCACTGCTCCTTTCTATGTACCTCAGGATTTGTGGGGGCTTTTTATTCAGGTGGGAGAAGAATGGGCACTGGGGTAGGTGTGGTAGACGCCAAAGAAGTGAGAGTGTGTGTGTGTGTGTGTGTGTGTTTATACCCTGAATTATATCAGAATGGAAGAAAGGAAATAGTATGTCCATCTGTTATCTCCTCTGTGGGCCTACCTCAATTAGCCACCAACACGCATACACACTTGTGTCCCCTTTGATGAAGGAATTAAGAAGGCCCAAAGTGACTCATGTCACTTCCTTTCTGTGGCCTGCAACTCCAAAAGGAGAAGAGGAGAGGACGAGGGAGGGCGGGAAGGCCATTGCTCCTGGTTCTGGGGGTGCCTCTCCCCTTGCCTGCTCAGGTTCCTGTAAGCCTCGGCTGTTGGTCAGTCCTTTCCACATCTTCAAGGAGACTGTGCCTGACAGGGCTGGCTCGAAGCTGGGTGCCTGGGTGTTCATGCTCTAATAAACCCAATTGGGAAGTTTCCAACTCATCACAACATCACAAAGAATGTGCAAGAAAATGCCGGCTTTCTTATTTCTCCTTCAAAGTTTGATTAGTGACTCTAGGAGGAACCAGAAATCCTTGGTGCCAATCAAACACATTTTGCCATACCTTCTAAACATTTTACACACAACCCATGTTTCATGAGAGCATGGCTCTTATCCCTTCGGGTGCATGGAATAAGACTGCCGGATCGAATGTTTCTGAGACCTGCTCTCTAATATTCTAACTCAATAGGCCCCACGCAGGGCCTGAGAATGTGCATTTTCAGTAAGTGCCACTGCTGATGTTGATCAGTTCTCTAAGAAATTCTGGGTTAGCTATGGGATTATAAGCATATGCTCAGAGTACAGGTTTTGTTTTTTTTTTTTAATAATTGAGAAACTTAAAGTGAACCTAAAATGGTGTGAGCCTGAAGTGCTTGCTGGGCAGCAGGCAAGCTTTGCCAGCCTTGTGTTCCCAGTGGAAATGCAGCATCCGAGCCATCCTCTCTTCCCCGCCGCTTGTGGTCAGCTCTAAATAGCACACTCACAGCGCAGGGGGAAAATATTTTTCCCTGTTTCAAGTGGGCAGTGGAAGTAGTGAAAGCCTAAGTAAACTCTGACCATTAGATAATGGGCCATTATAACTCTGGACGACTTCCTGAATGACCCTGAAAAATGACTTCTCATTTCCTGCCTGTAGAGAAGAGAAATATTAGGATAGTGTTGTGTGCAAAAAAATGCAAGCTTGCAATGAGAGATGCAGAGAGTGAGGGAGAGAGGCACAAGGGGGTGGAGAAAAAGGACAGAGAATTTGAGGTTGACTCACGGCTTTGAAGGGAAAACAAACAGGAAGAAAGTCTGTTCTCCCATGGGTTGTCAAACCCCACACTTCACACATCTTTCCCATGGGGCCGCCAGCTGCCGCCACATCACAGCTGTGCTGCCACCCGAGTGTGCCGCCCCCACAGTGGGAGCGACCTCAGCGTGGCCACCTCTGCCTCTGGAGGACCTGCGTGCTGGCCAGCGGTGGCCGCCCCAGACCCGGGTGACTGGGCAGCACAGTAGCCCGCCTGGGCAGGGCATGAAATTAACGAGGCAAAAGAAGCCACGGAGAGATGAAAGCATAGAAGAAAAAAAGTCACCCTGCAGCTCAAATTAAAACAGAAAACTCTGCTGCTATACTTGGTCTTATTCCAAGAAGCTGCCAGGAAAGAATTGGCTCACAGAAAAGCCACAGCTTCATTTTTTCCCATACTCAAGTGATATGTCTTTCCAGGGCTTTTTTCCTCAAAGGGAGCAAAATAACCTCACTTTTCTGCATTACCATAGACTATCTTAAATAATTTTTTTTACAGCCTGTAATGGCTGGTTGAGATACCAGCTGACAGTGAAGTGGATGAAGGCTCCGGGGTGCAAGCCCCTGGCTGTCCTGGCCAGCTCTTTAACTCGAACAAATTACTTACTCTCTCTGAACTTCCCTTTCCTCGGCAGTAACATGGAGGTATTGAGCAGAGAAATTGTGAGGCACTGCAGACACAAGATAATTCACAAAAATTGCATGGCACGGGACCTGGCACATAGTCAGCATTTCATAAACACTGGCTCTCATAAGGTACGTAATAGTGGTTTCAAACTATGTATCAAATCTAAGAGAGGAAGAGGGGCTTCTAGGGGGTGGGGATGGGAGGGAATGTTCCAGTACAAATCGTGGTATCGTCAAACTTGGGGCAGCATGTTCAGGAGACGAAACACGGAGGCACATCTGCACAAGCTCAAATTCTACTTCTGCCACTGCATCATTTGGGCCACTGTGGCTCCTTATTTCCTTATTTTTAGAAGAGCTGATGTGAGAATGAGCTGATTTAATGTGTAAAATACCTAGTGCCAGCAGACAGAAGGTACCCGCTACACATCAGCTCTGTACTCTGCCTTGATCCTTCGCAAATTTCGTTAGCAGAATTCCACCACACACTACTGACTTTATGGTATGGCTAAAACTAGAATTCTAAATGTTCAAGGATTCTTGTGTAGTTACTTCAGCAGGAGTTTTCAGAAAGTGGGAGAAATATTATTTATGAAGCACCACCCATGTGCTTTATTCTTTCTATATTATTAGGTTTTCATGATAATACTTGAGAGATAAGAACCCTCCTCATCTAATGGACAACGGAACGGGCTCTACAAGAGGGTGTGCATAGTGGATCTGTGGTCTGAAGCCCACCCTGCTCTCTGCACCTGGAGCCCACCAGCATCCCGCTCCCCATGCTGCCTCCCCTGGAGAAAGAGACACATGCAAATGATGAAGCACGCAGGAGCCACAAGGAGGTTTTATAAAATTAAAAGGATTTACATGAATGCCTTGGAGAAGGGGCAACTCAATGTCAACTCTGGCATCCCAGGCATGATACCACTGACAATGTGTCTGCTGGCATTGTTTTCCAACTTGGCAAATATCCTTCATGTGATTAAACACAACATGCCTGTGACATTGTTTTTGTTTTTCTAGCCAGGCTGACTGTTGTCCTCTGAGGTACTGTAGGCTTCCAAAGGCTGCTGGTGCCCTGACCTTCAGCTCCTAAATTACCACCTGAAGGGCAAGGACTGGGGAAGGGAAGGAGAATTTGCATTTGAGCGTACCATTCCGTAGGTCATTCCAGCGAAACTGTGACTTCCTCCCGGTTGACTCTCCACTCACTGAGTGTGACAATATGCCTGACTATGGAAGATCATGGATGGGGCTGTACTGCCCTGCTACCGAGAGCCTGGACAGAAGACAGCAGGTGAGCCCTGGAGGCTGGAATGAATGGCTAAGAGCGTCTCAGGACTCCACTTCTCTGAAGGCAAAATCCAATATGCCAAATTCTTCTTCCTAATAAAAGCCCTTTAAATATTTGAAGACAGCTATTATAACTCCTCTTAGTTTTCTCCCAGATAAATATCCACATTTGCCTTCATCCGTCACTTGACTTTTCTCAAGTGCCTTCCCCATCCTCTGACCATTCCAGTTTGTAAACATTCCTCCCAAGTGTAGCCTTGTAACTGAACACTTCTAATCAACAGAAGCTTGTCCAGCTTTATTATATCTCTAATGCAACTTGACCCAAATGCATGATAAATATCAGTCCCATGGTTAGGTTATATGGCAAAGTCGAAGTTGTGCAGATATAATTAACATCCCAAATCAGCTGGTTTTGATTTAATACAAAATGAAGTTGTCCTGAGGGGGCCTGACTTAATCAGGTAAAAGACATGAAGAATGGACTGAGCCCTCCTGGAGGCACATGCTTTCCCACTGGGCCTGGAGAAGCAGGTGGCCATGCTAAGAACTGCTTATGGAGAGGGCGGCCTCTAGGAGCCAGGACCTCAGTCCTACAGCCTCAAGAAACTGAATTCTGCCAAGAACCCTTATGAGCCTGGAAGACGACCTGGAGCTCCAGATGAAAACATACTTTGTGAGTCCCTGAGAACCCAGACGCTGACCCACAGAAACAGAGATAAGAAGTGTGCATTGTTTTAAGCTATGACATTTGTGGTTATGTGTGACAACCTCATAATTTGGGCTTATATCTCATCACGGTAAGCCAATCTCTATCTGTCATAGGGGCATTTGTTAAACTACCTTTCTTCCACTCAGGATATTTGTTACTGATTTGGCCTTGACCTTGTTATTAATAAATTCCATGATTTTGTTCCATTCATTTGGGTCTGTATTTTAGGATCCCAATCTTGCTAAACTATATGTTCTAATCCCTTCCTCTTGATTTCCTGTATTCCAAAAACCTGGGGCACTCATTTAAACCGGCCAATCATTCCCAGGATGTTACTTCTTGACTCATCAAAGTAATCAACAGAGACATTGGGTTTCATTTTACCAAAAACTTCCGGTATATTTAAACATTAATGCATGTCTGCATTATATTACTTCACATATTTTTAAAACACAAATTCGACTAGTAAGTAGCCATTTTTTTTCAGGAAGAAAAAGATTCACTTTCTTCAGTAGATGCAGCAAAGATCTCCACTTGGCCTGAAAATAATTTAAAACCATGATATTAATTGTACACACATGCACACAGTGTGCCTCCCCATGTGCCTGTTTTGGTTATACTGCAGACAGGCTTTCATGCCCTTCTAAGAGTGACCTACCATGTGTTTTTCTCATAAGACATTCACCAAAGATGACATTCAGCAGAGAGCTCTAGACCACTGACGTCAGGCGTCTGTTACAGTTCTGGACGGGGGAGGCCACAGTGGAGTGAGTCAAGAAGAAAATCCCAGGGAAACCCTTTACTGGAGTTCAAGGCTGAGTTATTGTCTAAAGAATCCCAAGGAAGTGAACATGATGATTGAAATACATTCTGGAGATCATATGCTTCAGGCTGTCAGCAATGCTGGTGACATTGCCATGGTTAATACTACTAAATAAAGTCAACGTCTCCAAGAAGGAATGCATAAATTACTATGTGTCATCAGTTGAATTGTTCAATAAGGTATGTTCAAGTCCTAACCACCAGCACTTGTGAAGTAACCTTATTTGAGAATGGGGTTTTTGAAGATGTAATGGAGTTGAAATGAGGTCTTACTGGTATAGAGTGGGCACTGATTCAATGACGGGTGTCCTCATAAGGAGATGGAAACACAGACACACAGAGAGGAATGTGAAGGCACAGAGACAGACATGCAGGAGAACTCACTGTGAGGATAGAGGTGGAGATCAGAGTTTTGCATCTACAAGGCAAGGAATGCTAAGGGCTGCTGGGAACATCGGAGGCTGGGGAGAGGCCAGGGACATCATCCTCAGCAGGTTTCAGAGAGGGAGGCCCTGCTGACACCTCAGTTTTGGACTTCTGGCCTCCAGAGCTGTAAGCAAATAAATCTGCAGCTTCTTAAGCCATGGCAAGGGTGTTGATCTGTTAGAGCAGCCCTGGGAAAGCCACACACTATGGCTGCCCTGCACGAGATGTCTCAGGAGGGTCTCAGATGAGGCTGCTGCCTGGAGCCACAGGGACGAGTAGTCTATTGTATGTCTACACTGGAGTGAAAATGAACCATGAAATGAAAAAAATGAAAACCCTGGATAACAATCCTCATGAAACAGGAAGAAACAAGAAACAATCATAGTAAGATGCTGTCCTGCTTTCTCCTGTGGGTGGTTTTGTGTCTAGGCAATCTCCTTTTTAGCCTTGGATGCCACCCACTGGTTTAAATACAACTATTGCTGTGAGTCTCCAAAAGGCTATAAAGTCCCAGGTAGGAGACAAGGGAAACAAACAAACCAAAACACCAAAGCTGCTTATGAACAAAAGGTGGGCAGGGGTGGGGTTCAGAGGGGAGGAAAGGAAAGGGAGGGGCATGTAGGATTGTGCATCCTTTACAGGTAGGAGGTGTTCAAGGACTACCTTTTTTCTCTTTGAGGTATTAGGAATGACCCAAGTTCCTTCACATATCCGACACTCTAACAGCTTTCTCATCTTGATGTCACTTGGTAAGATCAAATAACTTTGGTTTGATCACTGATCCACTAATGTCCCCAGTTACCTACTTTGTACAGTGAGAGGAAGGCCCTAGATTGGGATTTCAAACTGTGGGCCACCACCCAGCCTGCATTGTGAAATCACTGGAGTGGGTCGCGACCAGCATAACAAGGAACAGAAAGAAAAATAAACAGAAAAGAATAGACAATATCAGACTGATATCGTAAAGGCAGTATTATGAAAGTTTAGATACAGCTGCATGTGTGCCATGATATTAAAATGTATTTCTTACTTTGGTAAGGTCAAAATGTTTGAAAGCCACTGAAATAGATGTTATCTGGGAAACTTTCCCGTGCTGGCTTTTTGTGAGCCTATGATTGGCTCCAGAATTCCTTACAGAGTAAACTAGAACACACTGACAGCACGTTTTGGAGAGAGAAAAAAGCTTGCAAATTAAAAAAAAAAATATCACTCTAAAATAATCTCTTCCTGCCACAGACACTGACCAACTGTGCAGTGATGGCCCCTCCTCATCCAGGGTTAGTGGGTGATTTGGTAATAGCCTGCTTGTCCTGGGAGCACGGAAGGATGCTTTTGCTTTAGCTATGGAGAGACCGAGGGGCAGAATTCAGGGGCTGCTCTCATCTCTGCACGATGGCAGGTGGCTGAGGACAGGTCAGCTCAGGCATCTCAGGCTCTTGCTCACAGACACCACACTTTACCACCTGGCCTTTGTCGGGAGTCTGCAACACTCATTTCGAAGAAGAAAGCCAGGTCCAGTCTAAGCAAGACTCCTTCGTGGCAACAGTGTGAACAGCCCAGGAAAAGATGCAGTTACCCCGCTCAGCACAGCCCCCTCCAACCGTCCACAGAATCGAGTATCTCAGTTAGGGTGTGTGGCCCTGGCCCAGACTGTACCAAATAATACGGTTCCTTCTGCTGCCAAAAGTCCATGATTGATAATTGCCCTGTTAATCATTTCCACTGTGATCTGCAAGGAACCCTGCCAAAAGTATGTTTCAAAATGCTTTCTGTTCAAATTAAATTGCTGTTGTTTTACATGAGGAAAAATACTACCTGGGAAAATGTTTGGCAAAAATGTGGCAATTAAATGCACTTTTGAAGCACTTAAAATCCAGGATTGAGCTTTCAATCTTTGATGTGCACCATTTGCAGGGCATTTCTAAGTAGTATAGTGGCAAAAAGGAAGCTTTGTCATCCTGACTGGCACCCATACCTCCTGATAAATGGCCAGTGTCACTAAATCACCCCTGGGTCCTAGTTGTACAAGGGGGGCTATCCCACACCTGTCCCCACCACATCCATGACACAGTGAATAACATTTATTTTATCTTATTTTTAAATTTACATAAAGAGACAGTATATATTTATGGTATACAACATGATGTTTTGATATATGTATCCATTTTGTGGAATGGCTACATCAAGCTAATTAATGACTGTATTACTGCACATACCTTTTTTTGGTATGGTGAGAACACCTAAAATCTATTCTGTTAGCAATTTTCATGTATACAATACATTGTCACTAACTACAGTTACCATGATGTGCAATAGATCTCTTTAACTTATTCCTCCTATCTGAGATTCTATGTCCTTTCACCAAATCTCCCCAAGTTCACACCTTCCCAGCCTCTGGTAACCACCATTCCACTCTTTGCTTCTCTGAATACAATTTTTTAGATTCCATGAAAGAGTAAGATAATGCAATGTTTTTCTTCTGGTGCTGGCTTATTTCACTTAACATAATGTCCTCCAGGTTTGCAAATGACAGGATTTCCTTCTTGTTTTTTTAAGACTGAACAGTATTCCATTGTGTATGTATACCACAAGCAGTGACTGGCAGTTACTAAAAACAAAACAAAAAGAAACAAAAGCTCCTGATTATTATAACTATTAAGTCTTGACATTGGCTACCATGTTTTCAACAAATGGTGCCAGAGCCGCTGAACATCACAGGCAAAAAAAGAGCCTTGACCTCAACTCTTGTGCAAAAACTAACTCAAAATGGGCCACAGATTTACATCTAAACACAAAACTATGAAACTTGTTGAAGATGACCTAAGAGAAAACCACAGGACATAATTTGGTGCAGACTTCTCAAACCTGACACAAAAAGTATGATCCATAAAATAAAAAAATTAAAAATATATTAGACTTCAAAATTTAAAACTTTTATTCAGCAAGAGAGCCTGGTAAGAGGTTGGGAGATAAGCTATGGACTGAGAGTAAATATTTGCAAACCACAGATCTTTCAAAGGCATCATATCAAGAATATAAGGAATGCTCAGAACATACAAATGCCCCTCCTGGTAACAGCCTACATGTGTTCAGCTCTGCTGCAGACGCCTGGGGTGGCGGGACCCTGGATTTTCAGACGACTGGGCTTGTTTCCTTCCTTTCTGTCCTCAGGTCTTAAGGTTCCCTGGGAATGACCAGAACTATTAAGCCAGCAGGCCCAGGCCTAGGGTGGGGCACATTCTTGGGCCTAAAACTTAAGGGGACAGCAAAGGACTCTGTCTTCCCGATAAACCGTGCAGTATTTTGAAAACAAACAAACAAACAAACAAACAAATGCCATAAAATCCATGCTGAACAAAATCTCAAAATGTAAATGCGGCCGAGACCCAATGAGTGCCTGTCTCAACCATCACTCAAATCCTGGCCCTGGAAGGAAAAAAAATCAAAGAACATGTATTTGGGAGAAACAAAGTAAAATGTGCAATCCTAACACAGTCCATTTCTTTTTGTAAGTGCTTCTCACCACACCAGCACACACAGAGCAGGCCGCAGCTGGTGCATCTTTAGCAGCACGCCGACCCGCCCCTCTTCCCCGCTGCACAGGCCACCTACTCTGAGTGTGCATGCCTGGCTCTGGGCGGAGCACCTGCTCCAGCTCTGCAGGCCTCCCACACCCCGTGCCTGGCCTCTCCTCTTCTGACCTTTCCTTCTCCGTCTCGAGTCCTCTGGTGGGAAGTTTTCCCGCCCCCGCCCGGCCTTAGCGGGGCTTTCCCTCCAGCCTCAGCCAGTGCCTGCCTCATTCCAGGGCCTCGCAGCTCGGGTCCCTCCTGGCTCCTGAAGGATGTCCCCGCTGCCTGCCCGGCCCACGGGAGAGGAATGGACGAGAACTCCCTGAACTTACGTTCTCTTTTCTCTTCTGAAGCCAAACGGAATAGAAGCACCCGCCTGCTCCCTGGGGTGGGGAAAGGGGTCTGGAGGGCCCCGGGCACCGGGAGTCTCCACCTCAGACGCGTGCCTGGCCGGAGATAGGGGAGTGGGGGCTGCATGGGCAGTACAGAACCTGAACCCTCTGTCTCAGCAACGCCACTCCACTGCTCCATGGGGAAGGCGCAGGCTCTGGGGACATGTACAGGATCCGCGGGCTGCTCAAACCGTATCAGGATGTCCCCTCTCTGTCCTCCTGAGCACAGCCACAGGCCGTGGAGTCACCACAGCGTCCACTCTTTCACCAAAGCGACTGGGCCCTGCACGTGGGATCTGTATGGGCAGTGACTCGACCCCACAGATGATCAGTGGTGGTGCCCGTGTGGCCCCCACACTGACGAGTGCACATGGACATTTTCCTGCACGTGCGGAAGGACGCAGGTCAGTCTGGGCAGCAGTTCCCCACGGAGGACCAGCTCAGAGGGAAGGAGGAGGACGCACATAAACCCTATGCACCGAGGCATCCCAGGGTTGGTGCAGCCAGCACACATGCTTTAGAAGTGACAAACACAAAGTGAAAAATAGTGTCTCTACGTGGCATGGTACCCTGGGGGTGGGGCTGGAGCCTCAAGATACGGCTGTGTCGAGGGGGCTTCCTGGCACCGCTCTGGGCTGTGGCGGTGGGGTGGGGGGTGTCCCAGGACAGTGCAGACGCGGGACACGGGGCTTGGGGTGTGTGCGGGGCCCAGGGCCTGTCCCATGGACAGGGTGGTCCTCATCCCCTCCCTGCAGCCTTGTTCCTTCTCCCCTTCCCACACGCCACACACCCAAATACCCCAGGACAGGAACACGGCACGGTGGACAGGAGAAACCCTGCACAGTGCCCAGAAGGTCTGCAGGAGCTTCTTCCCTTTGACTCACGCGCATTATTCTAAACTGTTCCTGGGCGTACTTTACCCCAAGAGAGCCAGCCACTGCCTCCCCCTCCACACCCACGGCGTCACCGGTCCCTGCAGATAGCGTCTCCCTGGTGCAGCATTACACCCTTGCAAAGCTCCGCTCACCAAACAAAGCCGCGCTGACGGCCTCCAGTTCCTGCTCAGGGTTCAATGTCCAGCTCTTCGGAGCTGCCTCTGTTTAAAAGAAAAGACGGGCCTGCATCTGGAAACTACCTCTCCCAGGTTTCTTTTTTATGAGCATTTAACTCATTTTTTTCCCCAAGCACCAAACAGTTTCTGCAGCCCCATAGAAGCCTCCCGCTCTTCCATGAGGGCGTGGAGTTCTTGCACCGCCTGTTTCCTAGTTCTCTAGCAGTCTTGGTCTTTCCGTGCAAGCAGCTGCCCTACCGAGTTACCCTGGCTTAGTTCCACTTGGAAGTAAACATTTCTGTCATTTAATTATATCATAATCATGCTGGAAGGAATTAGACCGGCAAGTGTGAGGCAGGGTGTGCAAAAGGGCACACAACACACACACACACTTTTCACTGTCAGAGAAAAAAACGGAGGACACATTTTTACTTCTAATGTAAAATGACAAGATCAAGATCAGAAAATTTAGTGATGAAATTGTACTATGATTTATATTGTGCTGAATTTTATTCACTCTTTTAGCCACACAGGAAGATAATTTCACAGCCTTAAGATGACATTTTTTGCTGAAATTTTATTTAATTATTATCAAGGAATTTTTCTGTGTGCTTGAGGTTCTGTGCTAGGCACACTGATGCCTCAGTTTAAAAATACCACACCCAGCAAAGAATATTAGTCAATAAAACTGCCATATTTTCTGCTTGGCTTACAAAGGATGAAGATCTGATAGAAATATCGTCTTTGGAATCTTTGGGGTCTAAATAATAATCTGTAATTGACCTCATCAAGACATTGAATGATTTACCAACTCATCCATTAGTACATGGTGTTCAATAGTTGTACTCACATATTGGGATTGACATGGATTTTTGTATGGCTTACATTCTGCCTTTGTATATCTTATGACTGTAGTGAACTCAATTTTCTAATGTCCAAGCAGAGGATGGCTTAGGTCCTTGGCTGTTAGTCAATTTCCCTCATTCCCTCACTGTTTTATTTATCATGTATTTATTGATAGCCTACATGACAACAGCTAATGATGGAGTGGCAGGCATTATGAAAATAGTTAAGGGGGTGGTCAGAGCTCTGATGGAAATTATGTTGTTGTATATATATTCTGACATACAAAGAACTCTTCAGGAGTGAATGAACCACGTGCTCTACTAATGAAGTTCAAAGGGAAAGAAACTACAGTATTCCTCAGTGAGGGTGGGTGCCATGCACACTAAGTAGGTTTTATTGCAATGAGCATTGAAAATCACCTAGATGGTAACAGGCGAAGGAGTGTGAGTATGTGTGTTTTGTTTGCTTGGCTACTTTTGGTTGGTGTGTATATGTAAAAATAGGCCTATCAGATGATGGAATAAAAAGAGGAGTCTTTTTCTGGACATTAGTTGTGTTCCTAAGTCTAGGCCACACAGTGTCCTAAAAATTGTAATCATTAAAGTTAATATGCCTAACAGTGCTTATCAGGATTTTTTTTCCAACAAATGAAACTAGATTTTACTGGTGTCCTTGAGTCTTGATAATAAAACTCAAGGACATCAGTCTTGTATTTGCCCGCATTTCCCATTAGATTGAAGGAAGTTACAAGGCTTTCTTGGGTTTTAAGAATACTTGACATGCATTACCATTTCTGTTGATTTATTCATTTGTACTGAGAATCATATTTTAATTCAGAATTTCAGCAAGGTGTAGTGCTTGAAAAACTAATAAAGCCCTTGTGCAGCTTGGATTTAGTATTAATACATCTCAAGCTGGTACAACACTACTAACAGAATGTTATAATAAACCATACCAGTATCCCAAAGGAGATGCTTTAATACCAAATGTCTCATTTATAACAAATTACTAATGGACAATTGCTAGGCTGGACAAGTGAACAAGGACAATTAATTGAGGTAAACAGGCTTGGACATTTCCAGTTGAATGGAAATTTCCACGCGATGTGCTTGCCTGTCTCTTTGTAAAGAACTGTTGTGCAGAGTTCCACTATTGCACCCCCACCACTTGAAAGCCAGCCCATCTAATTTAATGCTCTTTTTAGCTCAGCAAATTCTGATTTGGAGAGTTGATGTGCATGGATTTTTGTGCAATCCTATTTACAAATCAACTGAAAAAAAATAAAGAGTTCCAATCCCGGAGTACACTGTGTAGCTCCGAGCGTGCCAGAGAAGGCAGCTGTGGTGCACTTGTGATGGCCTCTGAGGGCTCCGGGCGCTGTCCTCACTACGGTGGTAGGTTCCGCTGCCTGACTGTATCCATTACAGGAACTCGAGCTTCAGGTGGCCCATTATAACCCAGCTCAAGAGGATGTGTCTCCAAGTTTCAGGAGGAACATAGCTGTGCATCAGCTGCAATGTTCCTGTGACCTAATCTAGGGGGAAATTCAGACTGGTATATTTGTTCCAAAACACATTGTTGCATTGTTGTGGTAGTGATTGCTAAGTCCACTCCCCAGTGAATGTATTCTGAAATTAGATATAAACTATCTATATTATCAAAGCCCTAAAACAGGAAATTCTGTAGTGGTGGTCACAGCTCAATCGATAAAATGACCTCTATACAAAGAAGGGTTCAGAGTGAATGAAAAGTGGCCACCGGTGTGGAGGAAGCTGGAGGCCTTCACAGATAAGTGAGGCCCAAACTGTCCTAGGTAGTATCCTCTGGTTGGTGGAATTATTTGAAACATTTGTTTTTTTTTGTTTGTTTGTTTTTTGTTTTTTTTAGCTCCTGCTTCAACTTTAATTTGCTCTGCCCTTTAGAAGAATGCAGACTGCAACCGTGGCCCCTGTCCTGGCCCTGGCTGCCCACTGATGTTCTGGGCTACCTACACACACTTTGGCCTTCTATTCAGTTACTTACAAATGCTCTTTAAAAGTCTTAAGAAGATGACAAAGTGATTTTACTGGTATTGCGAGTTATTTTAGTTGCTCTTATACTGATTTTCCATGAATGTGATTGTTTTAATAGTAACCTTTGCCAAAGATTTCGAAAATAGATTTCTAAAATACCATACAATCTCAAGGTTCAAATTCTGGATGAAAATAATGTTTTGTTGAAATGATCTTCCAAAGAGAACACTGTGCTTGGTAATTAGAATGACAGGTTAAGCATTATTCTTCAACTACCATAAGGAAAAATAATCTTGACTTTGCCAGCTAATTGATTTGCTTACTAATTGATTTAAAATGTCCTTTCACTTTAATGAGTCTGTCTATTTACAGTTGTAGTTCATAAGGCTAAAGTATGCATTGCCAAATATCAGATATTCTTTAATCACGTCATATATCCAAGTTGAAAACAGTAGGTATTTGGGGAGCAAGCAACACGATATTTAAAATAATTAGGTATTTTTAAAAAATTCATATTATTCTCAAAAATAATTCTGGAAAGACTTCGGTGGCCTTTCACATTGAATGAGAGAATATGATGTCACCACTTACACTTTCTGTTTCTGTTTTATGTACACAAACCAGGCCAGGGGGCCAGCTGTAAACCCACATTCTACTTTGATTACATTGTCATAACTTTCAGTTCTAACTGGAGAAAGCCAGAATTTAAATCTAGCCAGAGTATTAACGCTGCTCAACCAGGAGGGAAACGAAAGTGGGATCTCAGAGTGAACATGTGGTCCTTCCGAATTTCCTCCTGGACCTGGACAGGACTCATGGTCGAAACAGAGATCCTGAAACATTTTCACCGTGACTCAGAGTGAGCAGGAAGGGTGGGGCTGGCCTCTTTGTTTTCTCACAAGGTTAATAGCGTGTACCTTAGAATGAGCCAGAGTGCAGCAGGGGTAACAGCACGTGGCTTAGCCTTCGCGAGGCAGATGTGGTGAATGAGCCGCTGAGACCGCCCCTGACCACGTCAGACTGTTTGCAGTACCCATGGGCCTCGCCCTCTCCAGACTAGGGAAAGGGTGTGTCTGAGACGCAAATCTAAGAAATGATCATGCTTTAAATTCTAAAGGTGAAGAGATGTAAACAGCATTTTAATTATAATTTGCCTAAAATGTGTTTCTTGTAGGGGATAGGCATCCCTGTGCGTATGCAAAGTCTTGGAAGAAAAATATATGTTGAGAAGGCTTGACTAAGGGACAGAACAAATAGCACACTGGTTTTCTGTTTTCCTTAACGCTGATAACGTCAGAAGAGCTGTGAATGTCTCTATGTAATTAACAGGGTGGCAAAAGAACAGGAATGAGATTCAGGGCACTCCAGAAAGAACTTTAATTTCTGTTCCTTGGTTTCCTCATGGGACACATGGGACGAAGTATTAATAGCTATAAATGCCCATAACAACTGAGATTTGATAGTAAATTCAAAATTAAGTTCACACTTGAACTTTATAAAAAATACACACTTCATTTCCCTATGGGCCATATACAAAATGTGAGCTTCAATCAAAGTCCTGGCGAGGGAGTTTCTGGTAACGTGTCTCTACTGTGGGATGTACACACTGAAAACAGCAATGATCACTGCACCTGCAGAAGCCTTTCCAGCGTGTGCCTCACCCACATACTGCCTGAAAGTCTTTCTGAGACTCATTCTATACTCACAAAAAAATCCCCTGGGAAGGTCCTACACTCATACCTATTTTACAGATTGAGGAAGTGGGTTGGAGGCTTGATAACTTGTGCAAGGCAGCATGGCTGGTAAGCAAGCACTTTTAACAATTGCACTATGCTGTCTGCAATATCCAACTGCCCTTTCCTTGATCCGGCACATAGTTTGAATTGAAGGAAGTCTTTCAGTATTTAGAAAAATCACAGATGACTAAATGGTAAAATAGCAGAAACAATGAGTGAGAAGTTAGATATTCGCTTCATTCCAAGGGAAGAGAAACGACAAAGTAGTCAGGTAGTTAGCCAAAAGCTCAGCCTCCAAGAGCAGTCAGATATAGCAAAGCCTGAGAATTCCTTATCTAAAAGTAGTGACATGTGAAAGGCTAACATGAGAAATTTCATCCTGATTATAAGGAAATTTTCCAGACAGTGAAGTGAATTGAACTGTAATCATGTACCTAAAAAGAAATCAGGAAAGTCCTTTGTGTATGGCATTTTAGAAACTGACAAGCACACAGGAAAGAAGGTAGGTTCACTGACTCCAGACATCTTTCCATCTGCACTGTCTTTTTAAGGATTACTTTAAGGACCTCAAAAGGAGACAAAACAGCAGACTGTTAAAAGCAGCCATCAATATTTATCTAAACACAATGAAGCAACTGCTTGTGGCACGACAAGCAGTAATAAAATGATGGGACGACCACTGTTGGTCCTATTAGTGGAAACAATTAATAGAAAAATGGGCCAACATGAAACTGTCGGTGGCTTTGTAAGGGAAAATCACCTCCCTTAAAAAGGGAACAGCATCAGCATCACCACTCATGAGAGCAATGGTTGACACTTTCACATGCACCAGCAAACCTCATCCAGCCCGCAGCCCTCTGAGGAAAGCACTGCTGACAGCTCCATGGTGCCCACCATGGAGAAAATGCAGGTGCAGCTGCTTCAGGAGCTTACTCAAGTCCCACAGCTGGTAAGTGGGACAGCTGGGATTTGCACCACATTCCTCTGACTCTGATGAACGTGCTTTTGTCCGTGATATGATGCCACAAATAGAGCTCTAAAATCCACCTTGAGTAGGCAGTATGCTCCAAAGTCTGTACAGAGTACAGACTAGTAATAGCTACAATTGCTAGTAACAGCTACAATGCTTAAACTGATGTTGCATACATTTAAAATTAAGTTTGCATTTGAACTCGATAAAACATGTGCATTTAACTTACTTCCCTGCAGGTCACATACGAAATGAGAGCTGGATTCCAAGGCCTGGCCAGGGAGTTTCTAGTATTACTGTGGCACACACTGGACGCTGCACTGACCACAGTGAGTGCGAAAGTATTTCAGGTCTCTCTACTCCATTTTCTCTATAGTACTCTCTGACCCAATCCAAGAGAAAAATGTGCTGCAATATTGGCTGTCTTCCGTTGGTGTTGCTAAGTTACTGAATATTTTGCCTTGCCTTGCCCAGAAACTGTGTTAATTGTCTTTAAAGAGATAAGCTACATTCTGGAACATCTTTGTGTGTGCCCTAAATGTACTGAGTATTTTTGTAAAATAAATTTTGTTCTTTTCTTTCTCTCTCGAATATAATTTGGAGAGAACCATGTGATTCTGTACTAATTTGAAATATAAATCTCTAACATATTATTAGTATATAAGCAGAAAAATATCTTATTTTAAGTCCTTGGGAGCTGTGCGTGTGCATATGCAGGCACACCCATGCATCCTGGCAAGACTGCCTAGAAAGGAAAAGACCCATGCTCTGAAAGGGATGATGACATTGAACAGAGAACATGATGGATCACAATTCTGCCAGTGAAGGCAGGGCAGGTGGAGAGGTGGGTGCTGGTCTGGCCCCTGTGTTTAATAACACAGTCAGGCCATCTGTTTTAGTCCTCTTTTCAAAAAACACATTTTTGAGAGAACTTAATTTATTTCTTGAAGGTTCTGAATAATGAAAAAAGAATAGGCAAAACAATTTTATATAACAGAAGGCAAATTGAAACATATATTCAAAATGCTTGCTTCTTTTCTTTTGCCCCTAAAGTCTTCACGTGAAAATATACAAAGGCAATTTTGGACATCAGCATATGTGTTCCTATCTTCTATGAGTTCTCTACCTCACGCAATTAATGGAATGGGAATGGGGGTAGAAGACTTGCAGCTCTTGAACAGTAACACCAACTCTCCAAATTCCTTTCTACTTCTTCCTAACAGTGGCGGAACCTTGCTCAGTGTCAGGGCTGGGCTTTAGGGAGGTCCTGAGACACCGGAGCCACAGAAGGGCCGATGTTCTACCTCTGGGGCTGTCTCCACGTTGTTCCTCCTGCTAGCGGCGTTTGGCACAGGCCTTACCTGCTCTGAGCCACTGAAACATCCGGTGGGATGTGTATACCCATGTTGCCATGGAATAAAGCAAAACTTTACAAAGCTGGGATTAAATAAGATTCTCCTAGGATCTGTCGGCTTTACTAATTTCTTTTTCTTTGCTCCACTTCCTTTCCTTTTTCAAGACTGGTATAGGGGAAGGAGACAAATTTAACAGCTCAGCAATGGTTCTGTCTACGGATAGAAATAGCAAGAGAGGAGGAAATCCAAGCTGTAGGATTTGTGATTTCTTCTTGCACATGTTTGCAAATTTGCTTCTACAATCAGCACTGGCTGCGAATTAAGACATTAACTGGGGGACTCAGGGCCGTTTGCAAATAATCGCCCGAGCACATCCCAGTCCTCTAATCTGTGACAGGAAACTGTTGGACTGGAGGACGGCAAAGTCCTCTTCCTACTCCAGGTCTTGTCAATGTTTCACAGGCTGCTGCTGCTATTATGTACGTATGTTTGTGTGTTATCTACGCATTTATTTATGTCCCAGAACTAAACAAAAATTAGATAAATAGTACAACACATTGGTTCTTTTCCCACTGTAGTTGGGGCAATTCCTCCGAAAATGAATGACCTCACTATATTTTAGGCAGTGGAGGTTTGCTGAGGCATGAAAGTTAGTGATTTTTTGTGAATATTTAACACAGAAGAAGTAAGCTGATGATACCAGGGGACTCAGAACTTATCCTGTCTAACCAGGAAGAAAGGGAAGTATTGTGCCTGAAAAGCAGGAGAAACCCAGAGCTTTCACTGCTTGGAAAAGATAGATAGCATATTCCCTTTGAGTTTTCTTAGATGCAGCCTGGGATAGGGGAGAAAACGTAACATTCAGAGAAAGGTGGGATACAGCATATAGCATTGTTCTCCTTTTTAAATTAATTAAGGCTTTTTTTCCTAAGCTTTTTTTTGTATTCATGTACTTTTCAAGTGTGATGTTCAAAAAATAATGCGACTTTTTACTAAATCGAAAGATACTTCAGGTAATTTCTCAGTTTTGTACATGATATATTCCTGAAGGCTTTTCTGAAAGTAGACTCTCTAAAAATTAAGCAACGAGGTTGTGTGTATGTGTGTGTAAGTGTGTATGAGAGAGACAGAGAATGATGATTAGTGGGTTATCACACTTCTATGACCAGTGGAGACAGCAGTTAGGTAACTATGGGGGTTCCCTGTGAGGATTCTGTCTTTAACACTGGAGTCTATGCTGGCACCTTCCTGAGTTCACCGCATCTACCAGCCCTGCTGTGGGTGGTCTGCTATTTAAATGCCTGCTGACACTGTCAAAGGGACCCGAAGTTGGGAGGAGGGAGAGGAGTGTGTCTTTGCCAATCACAGCATCATGACCTAGGAGGTCACCAATCCTGGAGAGGAGGACAAAAGCCAAGTTGGAGTCTGGTCTTGGGGGTAAAGTACGTGCTGGGTTCTGTGGCTCCTAGGACTGAGCAAGAACCAGGTCTGATGTGCTTGGTCACCAGGGTCTGTGAGGCCCCATGGTGGGGAGCTGGGATGCAGTAGAACAAGGGGTCTTTTTAAACATGACCTTGTGCCCACTGTCTTTCTGCCTGAGGCTGTTTATTACTAGCTCAGCAGATACTTGCTGGACATATCCCGTGTGCAGCAGTCACCACACGAGCTAAAAAGTATCCCTTGCTGGAGGATCATCAACGACTCATTTTGCAGCTGAGGACAGGCTGTTTGGCACTCAAGGACCACCTCGATAAAATGTTCCTTTTTACGTGAACAGCAGTTTCAGGGGAATGAATTGTCTTAATTATCTGAATTTTAGAAAAAAATTAACCATAGAGCATTTGCTAGGTTTATTTGCACTTAGTGAATTTCACTTAAAAATACTACAATCATGCTTCATACTCATCTCTGTAATCAGTCTGGTACTCAAAGCCTCAAACTGTTTTGTAAGAAAACTTGAGTCTCATGACTTTTCTCTGAAGAAATGGTTGCAAAAAGAAGTGAACACTGTTCCCAAAGTGTCCCTGCAATTCAATAGTAAAGCAAGACCTCCTACTCCAAATACGTGACCAGATGCATTTTCCCTGTGACCCCCAACTGCTCTGCCCACCACTTCACCCTTGTCCCTGACCCTTCTTTCTACACATTTCTAAAGTTGGTGCGGATGAGGCCTTTTCCTGTGAAAAGTCATAGGAGTTTGATAACCCACTAACCATGCATTCTCTCTCTCTCTCTTCTCTAAGGTTATTCCAAGTGTGTTCTCAGATGTGGACAGACTATTGCCTCCCGGTCACTGGAGCATTTTCAATACTTCAGCCATCTGTGGATGATGGGAACAGTAGGAATTGAATTGTGCCCGTTGGTAACGGCTTCAGTAAGGGCTGCAGAGTAGATACAGAACAGAAACGACCAGGAGCAGATCCTCACGGAGCCCCCGGCTAGTGATGAGGATCACTGTGCCCTGGACACGCAGACACAAGCAATCTTCGCGTTGACCTTGTCCTGGGGCTCACTGTACGCTATCTCTGAAGAAGACCATTGTCCAAGTAAACTCAAGGTATCAGGAAATAAGATTAAAAAGGAGTGTGGGGCTGCCACTGACATTTTAAAATCTCCTCTTTGTATTCTCTGTTTTCAGAAAACAATTTCAACATCGAGCATGAAGTTTATGATGAATATAGGAAATAGAAGGATGGTGAGGATTGAGGATTTTGTCTATGGGAAATTATTATTGTTCTGATATTTTAAAACAGAAGAGCCAAACCAAAACAACTGTTCTTTTGACTAAAAAGGTGATAAGAGAGATTTTTAGTGTCCCCATCACACATGCACACACACACACACAGGCACACACATACACACCTGTGCACACACATACACACATGTATGCACACACGTACACACATACACATATACACATACACACAGGCACACCTGTGCACACAGACACACATATACACACATACACACACACGTACACACATACCCATATACATGCATACGCATGTGCACAGACACACATACACAGGAACACACACGTACACACAGGTACACACATACACGTATACACAGAGACACACAGACACACACAGGCTCACATGTGCACACACACACATACACACACATACGCGCACACACACACACATACACACACATACGCGCACATACGCGCACACACACACATACACACACATACGCGCACATACGCGCACACACACACATACACACACATACACGCACATACGCGCACACACACACATACACACACATACACGCACATACGCGCACACACACACACATACACACACATACACACACATACGCGCACACACACACACATACACACACATACACACACATACGCGCACACACAATGGCAACTATGGGTGGGTTGGATGTGTGAATTTCTTTGATTGTGGTAATGAGTATACAACGTACGTGCATATGAAATCATGTTTTACACCTTGAACATACATAATTTTTATTTGTCAATTAAATATTTTAAAATTTAAAAATATTTCCCCTCAGGAAAAAATTAATAAACAAATAAAAGTAGCAGATTGATTCCTTAGCAATGTGAATATACTTAACGCTACTGAACTGTACACTTAAAAATGGTTACGATAGTAAATCTTATGTGTATTTTACCATAATTCAAAACTTAAATGTTTTTAAAGTGAAAAAGAGGCAGCAATGGGGTTCTCACTTTAAGTTTCTCACCTCATTTACCAGTAGGTAACTTGTTGGGGCTTTCCCAGTCATTCTGCGTGTCTATGCCGGCAACTATTTGCTTGAACGTCCGTTTTCCAACAGACGCCTTCCAATACGTGGAACACTCTGGAGTCATTTCCCCAGGGGCTCCGGCTCTCCCTTCACACTGTGCTTCTGAGTAGTCTTGAAAGCATTGTAGGAGACAACAGCACTTTCCTGCAGACACAACCACCTTGAGGGTTTCTTCTGACCTTTGCTCCTGAAATCCTTTGCTGACCTTTCTGACCTTTGCTCCTGCAGCTGTGCTCACGCAGGTGCAGCCCGATGGTTTTCTGAAACTGCACCCTACCTCTCTCACCCTGACAGCAGTGCTGCAGGAGAGATGTCACTGCCCCACTAGGCAGGTGAGGAGCCGAGGATGCAGGACCGGCTTAGGTCACCTGGCCAGCCACTGCATGGTGGGGCTGAGGCATAAACCAATGGCAAGGACGCCTGCCTCCCAAGTGACCAGCTCAGCATCCAGTTCTGTAATTCCGTGTCTCTGCGGATGCATGGTTTACTTTTACGTTTTGGAATATCTATATGAAATCATGGATTTTTATGTAGCTATATCATTGTCAAGCTTGAGAAATGCACACATCATAGTCTTTGTTCCTGTCTATCTCAGAGGAGGAGAAGCTAGGCAGCTGACCTCAGGGAGCAGCCAGAGGCTTGACCTGAGGAGCCTCTTGCTTACTTGTGAATCCACAGCACCCCTGGTGACAAAAGAGAATCTGTGTGAGCCCCACCCCACCCCACCCCAGCACGGTGGAAGGAATTCAGCTGACTTTCACAATAGCAACCTAAGAACCAAAGCTTTTGAACTGCCCTTTATGTAACCAAGCAAACCAAACTCGACAGTGAAAAGAGATGCCTCTGTGATGTGCGAAAGATAATTCGTTACAGTGAGTTAGAAACTGATTTGCTTATAGAAATCTTGGTTTTATATTTGATTTACTTGTGTGCCGCAGGCTGACGGTAGCCCTGGCCAGGAGGAATTTGAGGCTACAACCCAAGCTCCCTTGCTCTGTCGCCTCTGCTTGCACCAGCTCCCGGGGAACATTTCACACCAAATATTTCTTTGTATTTAAAAAAGGACTGTAAATGTCTGAAAATAATAGGTGGCATGACAATGCCTCATTAGTTATCAAATGCCACATTATTATGACCACGGTATTAATTTTTTAGTTTTCACTTACTGGATTTTTTAAAAATGTAGGCTGTGGTTTTCAGAAATGTCAACTGCCAGAACACCCCCTGCTGACAGGGAAAGAGCCTTTGCAAACGCGTGGGGGGAAAGGACGCAAGAGGGGAGTGCGGCCGTCCCGTGCAGGGGACTCTGTCATACACCACGAGCGCCTCAGTCAGACACCTCCTCTGCATGGTACTTTCATCACGTAGTCACTGCGAGGAAAAACTGTGCTAGAAACAACATGCAGCTTTTTGGAAAAGTTTATCTTTGTCAGGATACATAATAGGGCCAGGCTTCAGGAGGCCCTCTCCAGGGTTCTAAAGGAAGGCAAGAGCGAAAGGAATGCAGCCGTAGAGAATAGTTTTGGAATGACAGAGGCCATATGACTCAGCTTCACTTGGCAAAAAAAAAAAAAAAAAAAATGCCACTTAGTCACTTACTATGTTGTCCCCTTCCCCTTGCCTTCAGCTCTGCCATGCATGTCAAAAGCATGTTAGTGAAGAGGGAAAATAAACTGGCCACTTTTCTCTAGGGAAACACAGCCATGTCCCTAATTCCCCCAACACCTTCTGGGGATGCTTGATCTCATCGCTGGTTGAATTCACAGCCAGAGCTAACATGTTTACAATATGATTCACTGTGTCATGATCTCAAGCCATTTCTTATTCCTTCTGCAACCAGAACCTTTTAATAAATACTCTTGAAAATGGGAAACTGGCTGTCAGTTTTTAGTGACTTTCCAGATCTTGCTTTATATTTTTAATCTTAAAATAAAACTGATCTTTTTAAGGACACAAATGTGTTAGTAGCCACCCAGATACTTCCAGTGAGTAAATTACTCTTCCAGAATAACAAATTAGAGGCTTTTGAAAGTGCATTAACCCTTTAGACTCACCCTGCGCAGCTCACTTGTGCAGGGAGTTTCCACACAGCGCATGAGTCACCAGCAAAGCTTACTCCTCGTCCACCCCTCTCCTCCCTAGGGAGTAATTTCCTTAGAACATCTCAGTGTTTATGCATTAAGGGCCCAGAATGCAGCAGGAATCTCCAGTAAGACTAAGAAATTCCAGAGTTGCACATCTGAGGAAGTGGGGAGGAATCTTCATCTGGCTCTCCCAGTATCAAGCGAGCAATCGTCAAAAGTGTCACTTTTCAGATAACTCGAGTTGACTTCTGGAAGCTTCGAGAATGCTTTTTGAGATGCTTTTCAATACATGCCTCTAAAAAATTCACTATAGTGTGCCTTCTGATTTTATTATATTTGGTTTGTGGTATGGTGTGTGGCAGACCTCTTCCAGGAGGACGCAGTGTTGTCACCTTGACCAGGAAATGCAGGGACGTGCCCATCTCTTGGGCTATTGGTATATGTGGCAGGTTATTTGCTAAAACAGAAATGATGAAGCCAGTAGGTTTGTGTCTACTTGCCATTCTTTTATTCTCTGACTTTTCCTTTGTTTTAGACTTTGAAATGGCAATTTCTAAAATTCAGAAGGCTAAGATCAATGAGAAAATCCATCCTTGTATTGTTAAGAAGACTTTATCTTGTTATATAGTGGTTTCACTATCTTTTCTTGGGGCTGTCATAATCCTTTGTTGAAATACAAAAGCTTCTGGTTTCTAATTGGATTTAAACCATATCTAAATTAAGAGTAAATGGGCACTGACTGAGAGTTTGAAGAACCGAAGAGAAAAAAAGAAGTGCATAAATGTCGGTGGAATCACTTTACAATCTCTGTTTGGTTTGCATGAATGGGTGTTTGTGTGTGTATTTCAAAAGTGGGGAAAATGGACTCTGAAACAGTAAAGGATCCTTTCTGGATGTCTGGATACTAACATATTTTCCTTAACAAGGCAACACAAGCTGCTCTGAGAACAACAGCCAATTCTGGATAAGTGAAATTGCAATGAGTACTCCATTAAATTATTTTCCACGTGTGAATGGCGAAGCTTGCATAATTGGCTTCTAGTGCGGAAGAACACGACACAATTATTATGAATTAAAATTACATCTTTTTGACAGTCAAACACGACCTATGGATACTACATGCAACCTATTTTTAAGCATTAATCTATAACTTTGCATATAAACTGCAGGTATTTTTTAATTAAAATTCTAGTATCAAGATCATAGTTTAAGGAAATGTATTATTTTGTATATCAAAAATTGAGGTTCTCTTAGGTTTAGAAGTTTTCTTTTAGTCCATGGAAGACTTAACGTGCTTTAAAAAAAATCTATTATGTTCAGGCTAATAAATCTAAAGACTTTATATAATTTTTTCTATTAGATTTTTACCACCTGAGGGTTTCGTGTGGAGATGAGAAGCCAAGAAGAAACATACACAGTATCAAGTGAGTAATCCTAAGAATGACTGTACTCATTTCACAGGAATTTTTCGTTTCAGAAGCGAGCAGCTGGCATTTGCCCTCCAGGACAGTCCTCAAGCTGTGGGGTGCACTGATGGTCTTCCTTTCATTTCTGCCTCCTTTCTGAATGGCATACCTTCATCTGCCACTCCATCGTTTTGCTCCGCTCCTCTCGAGGCGCAGACCTAGCGTTGACACCAGTATTTACGTCCATGCCCATGACGTCCTTTGTGTTAGTCTGGCTGATGCTGTGTGTTGTCTGTTGGATTCAAGATGGCCCCGTCTCAGAAAACTGGGAAAAACTGCATGTGCTGATGGTAAAATGCTTTGCGAGAACCTCATGGGAAGAGAACTTTTTCCATGAGTGCAAGTTTAGTATTCACTTAAAATACTATTTTTTGTTCATTATATTTCCTCCCATACACCTGGTCTTTTAATCTTAAACACACACACTAACCCCTCCATAATTCTATCTCTGTCCAGAGAATTCCACATCGTTTCAATCACATCAGCACATGTAGTTCAATCTAAATTATGGACCAAAGTAAAATAAGAACCTGAACCTAAATGACTTCACCAGAGAAGAGGGTTCAAATGAGATCAAGGAGGAAACGCGGGGGAGAGAAAACTTGGCCAAAAGGCAGAAAAAGATGTGAGAGGAGGTGAAGGGAGCCAGTTTAATGAGGTCAGTCGTTCTTGCTTCCGGGCACATATTTCTTAATTTCTCTTATTTTCTGAAACTTGACCCCCATGTGTTCTTTCCATTTGACCCTCAGTGAAGAGAACGGAGATGCAACGTGAGGTCCTGGAGCAGGCAGACTTTGGAAGCTGACAACCCTGAGCTTGCCTTTGGGGTCTGTGAGTTTGTGGAGAAAGACTCTCCATCTCTGATCCTCTGGCGTTTCCTCTCCTGTAAAAAGGGAACCGTGGTGCCTCTCTCGAAAGCCAATTTCAAGCATTGAAATAAACCAATGGGCTTAGGGCACAGTGCCTGGCATGAGACGGGCATCCACCACATGATAAGATTCATCTCGTATGAGCAGCAAGGGCTGCCCAAACTTTGTATTAAAAGCACATTTTCAAGTTCAGAGCACAGCAGCACATTTTAAGTAGCTTTTCAAAGATGCCACAAGTCCATTTCTGATATTTTCAAAGAACTGGGGAGGGGGAAAAAGGCAACTGAGAATTCAGAACAGCCCCCAGGACCACCTTCATGTAAAATAGTGATGGGAACGTGCAGTAATACGGGACTCTTTGGTTGCTTATCAGTTATGATCCAAATGGCATAAATATAATGGAAGCAAGCACCAAGGAGTTATACTCAGAAACCCATGCACACTTTCCCATGCAGATGAGCAGCAATGAAAGAGAAAACATGCTCACAGAAGCACTAAGGTATAAATGATCAGTAGTTAATTATTTTGCAAGCTATTTCTAGGGCTGTGATCTGAATTAAAGGGTTAAGAAAGGGGTACATGAGGGTCGGGAGTCCTCCATGTCTCTACTGTTTAACCTTTTCAGTGCTCATGTGTTACTCTAATTTTAATCTCTATGCCTCCAAAGCCAACACGCCTGCCTCCAACACAGTGGACTATGACTCAAGAGAGTGTGCTGACATCCCCGCCATGTCACTGGAGACTAATTTTAATTCAGAAATGAAGTTTCCTTCTCTAGAAAGTCTTGAGAGTTGCTGGTGCTGAGATTGAGACCCACTTCCAGAACAGTTCCGCCCTCCTTCCCCATCTTTCTAGCCTTGGACGTCTCTTGTTTCTAAAGATAGACTTCTTACTCTTCACTTATCTCCTGGGGATCGAGTTCCTCTCCTGGTTAATTGGAGTTTTGGTTTCTGCTCCAGGGTCCCAAATTTCCCTGAAACTGACAGTAGAGTCCCATGGCCTTGCACAGTTAAATGGCCCTCCCCGCTCTGGCCTCCAGCGGTGAGTGAACCTCAAGCACTTTGTCCTTTGATGAACAGTCAGCCTAAGCCGCTCACCTCCAACAATGCTGCCCACTTAGCAGCTGAGCCTTTGCAGTGCTGAAACAGGCTTGTTTCTGGGTGCTGCAAAAATTAGGCCATCAAGTTATAAATTGCCTGGTAGGTTAAGTAGATTAAGTCAGAGTCAGTCTACCTTTCCCATCTTTTAGCTAAGTTCCATTTGTCTCGGTTCCAAAAATTCACATATGGAAAATGAAGTTTCACAGAGATATATGTTTACAGTCTCTCTCTCTCTCTCTCACACACACACACACACACACACACACACACACACACACACACACGACATCCCTGGAGACTGTCATCCGTGGGAGGGAAAACTTTGCCTTTCACACAGCAAATGTGGCTTAGAAAATGCTCGTTTAATCAGAGCAAAGAAATGCATGCAGGGCAAGAGGTGTGAGACGAGGAGAGCAGAATGAAAGCATATTCTCTGTCCTCTTTCCCTCTGTGGCTTAAAATTCACATTGACATGGGAGAATTGTACTGATACAGACACAAACTGGGATTATGTATATGGGGGCTAATTGGAAGCAGCTGACAACAGTGGGAAGAAAAGCTACCCACATTTGGACAATTGCTTTCCTTCTCGTGGGTGGGCCAGTTTGTGAAGGCCTGGAGCCTTCCCGGGGCTGGGACCTGAAAGCTGAATTGCAACACATATCTTACATAAAAGGCAGAATCCTCATCCACACAAGAGACCTACACGTCTATTACTAAGTGGCCAATTACATAAAAGGAATGAAATCCATTGAATTCCCCTTAAGTAGTTCCCACTGGGGCATGTGATTTGCCAATACAAATATTGCTGGTACAGATACAGTCATGAAGAGCAGGCACATAGGCTGTGTTTGCACCTCATCTAAGCAGATGAGGAGCATCTCCCAACATGCGTTTCACCTTCTGTGGCATCACTTTCAGACTGGTAGGTAGCAGAACATAAAGTGTAGTCAACTTGGCCATGTCCAAGTAACAATTAAAAATAATAATTTGTTGAGCTCCCACTCTGTGTTAACCAGAGCATGTCCATGATTTTTGATGTTCACATGGTTACACAGTTGGAAACAGGCAGAGTTGGCATTGAGCCCTTGTCTCTTCAGGCCACACGGGATCCAGAGCCCCAAAACCTACTCATACCCTTTCACAGGGAACTGCATTGTTATACTGGGAGCAAGGCCAAATAGCCATCTACATGCTGGGTCTATCCAGAGCCAGTCTCCTGCACAGAACCATCTATGGCTCCCAAAACACAAGATGAAAAGTCATTTCCTG
This sequence comes from Symphalangus syndactylus, assembly GCF_028878055.3. Lineage (NCBI taxonomy): Eukaryota > Metazoa > Chordata > Mammalia > Primates > Hylobatidae > Symphalangus > Symphalangus syndactylus. The sequence continues at coordinate 75,580,551 of NC_072431.2, forward strand.
AAGGGGAGGTAAAATAATGAGAAACTCACTTTGGCCATACTTAAGAAGGATACTGATTATATCTTGGGTTCATGAAATAGTCTGGATTCTACAAACAAAGACAGAAGGAAAAGACGCTAGGAAAAAATCAACTTAAGATGTTTGTTTTTTGTTTTGCCTCATTATACTTTCTTAGAATGTGAGACTTGGAAAAAATCAGCATTATACTGTGAAATTCAAAAATTTACCACAAGAATCCAGCGATTTCACTTCTCGAACTAGATAGTAAGGAAATAATCCAGAAGGGAAACATAATTATGTATAAAACTACTGAGGCACTACTAAAACAAAAATGTCAGGAAACCACACAAATTCACCCAATAAGAAGAGCTGAACAAACTAGAATATATTAATGAAATATAACCATATAATCTCACATGACAATTTGGCAGTTAAATGCATATAAAACTGTACACTTGGGAAAGGTCAGAAAATGTAGAGTGACAGAAATAAATTAGAGTTAAATTGTTCTTTTAGGGGCAGAGGGTGTCCCTGTGAGCCTTTCTCAGAATCATCTGTAGGTTTTCCCCACGTGGCGTAACACACATCAGCTCTGTGCCCGCTGGTGGCTGCCAGCAGAGGCCCAGTCTACACTGAGAGGACCTCTCTGCCTTCGGTTCTTCCGAGGTCCTGGAAGTTGGCACTGGCTCTCTGTGTCTACAGCCCTACTTCCACCCAGCCCTCATCTGGGTCAGAACATGTCCAGTGTCTGCTCAGCACATCTCGGTGAGAATGATTGCTTTCTTATAAGGACGATGTAATGCATAAGAAATCCTGCAAGACGGATTGATTTTTCCTGCATTCATGCAAGTATTTATTCATTGAATATTTACGGAAGCCTACTATAGACTATTATTTTATATTATTAAAATATGGTAGACATACAATAAGGCAGAATAAGAATAAATCCATTCGGTCAAAAGTTAAGTGGTTGCCACAGTTTGCGGAGGGTGGGAAGGAGGAGTGAGCAGGTGGGGAAGGAGGGGACCTGTAGGGCCAGGAGACGACTCTGCATGATACAGTAATGGTGAATGCATATCATTATAGATTTGTCCAGACCTGAAGAATGTACACCACCAAGAGTGAACCCTAACGCAACCTGTGGGCTTTAGTGAATAATGTATCAATACTGGCTCATTAATTGTAACAAATGTGCCATGATAATGACGGATGTTAATAATAGGGGAAACCTGCAGGGACCATGAGGAAGAAACAGGGGCCGTGCGGGAACTCCCTGAAACTGCCACTCAATTTTTCTGTAAGCCTAAAACAGCTCAAAAAAGAAAGTTTATTAAGTAATAAAAGAGAAAGTTCTTTCACTCTTTATTTCAACTCTATCTAGCATTGAGGATGAATAACAGCTGGTGCCAAGGAGATAACAGAGACCTGAGATCTGCCTCCTGGTGTGTTTTTACTTGGAAATCTGAGTTGCACATTCTGTGGCTGGAAGTCTTGTTGCACAGAATTTTAGAGGTGACATTTAATCCTTTGTTCAGTTTAGTCTTTTATGCTGGTGCTCACAGGAGGCCCACATTCACCCACAAGTATGAAAACCCAACACCAGGTCCAACAGAAAAAGGATTACAATTCAGATTTTTCCCCATTTATTTCAGCCTCACCATCTCTGAGAAACTTATTATTTATTTGTTTTTTTGCTAGAGCCATCCAGACACATATTTTTAGATCATTAAATGAACATTTACCAAGTTAAATTCTTAATTGAGAATTTTATTGCATAGCATCTTTTAAAAAAATTTTTAAGTTCAGGGGTACATGTGCAGGTATGTTAAACAGGTAAACTTGTTTCATGGTGGTTTGTTGTACAGATTATTTTGTCACCCTGGTACTAAGCCTAGTACCCCAATACTTATTTTTTCTGCTCCTCTCTCTTCAACCCTCTAACCTCAAGTAGGCCCCAGTGTATCCTTGTGTTCTCATCATTTACCTCCCACTTATAAGTGAGAACATGTGGTATTTTGTTTTCTTTCTTATTAGTTTGCTAAGGATAATGACCTGCACTTCCATCCATGTCCCTGAAAGGACATGATCTCGTTCTTTTTTATGGCTGCATAGTATTTCATGGTATATATGTACCATATTTTCTTTATGCAGTCTACCATTGATGGGCATTTAGGTTGATTCCATGTCTTTGCTATTGTGAATAGTGTATATGCATGTGTTTTTTTTTTTTTTCTTTTGAGACAGCGTCTTGCTCTGTCACCCAGGCTAAAGTGTTCACTCGGTTCACTGCAACCTCTGCCTCCCAAGTTCAAGCGATTCTCCTGCCTCAGCCTTCCGAGTAGCTGGGATTACAGGTGCCTGCCACCATGCCTGGCCAATTTTTGTATTTTTAGTAGAGATGAGGTTTCACCATCTTGCCAGGCTGGTCTTCAACTCCTGACCTCGTGATCCACCCGCCTCAGCATCCCAAAGTACTGGGATTACAAGCGGGAGCCACTGTGCCCAGCCATGTGTTTTTATAATAGAATGATTTCTATTCCTTTGGGTATATATCCAGTAATGAGATTGGTGGGTCAAATAGTATTTTGAATAACATCTTAATTGAGATGTGATTTTAAATATACTACATTTAAGCGGCTCTTGATTTGGCTAATAACAAAAACTAACTCTTTTGAAAGTAACTTTGATTAACCATTTAAAAAGAGCACATTGCTTTTGTGAAATGAACTTAGTGCTTCGGTGTCACAGAACTCACAGTCTAGTATTTCCCTGAAAACAGAGGCTATCTTCAGGCCTGAGAGGCCTCTGCATCCACTAGCCTCACTTAAATGTGAGAACAATACTACACAGATAATGAGCTGTCAGAATGTAGAGGACAGACCATGGGAACTTCAAAATTCCCCTTTCAATCCCATTTTATGTTAGAAAATCAAGTACTGAGAATGTTAAGTTATGTGACCAAAAAAGGAAGGAGGCTGGTAAAATTGCATTTTGCACAGAAGTGTTGATTCAACATGAAGTCAAATAATATGTTCTAATGAAACCACACCTCTCACACACATATCCTTTCTCTCAAACTTCAGTGTTACTCTAGCCAAAAGTCTTAGGTTTCTTGAAGTGTTTGTGGAAGAGTAGATGGAGTTTTATTTAACCTTATCAAGAAATCCAAGCTGCAGACCCTCACATAAATAAAGTGACTTCTGTGAAGGGCTGGGTTTTGTTCACTTATGAGATGCTTAATTAAGAGGGTGCTCAGTGTCAGGGAAGTCCGCGTTTCTGGTGATTGCGGGTATGGGTTGGAAAGGAGATTACTCACAACTGCCTGTCCCAACTTTGCTTAAGCGATTCCAGGGTGAGGCATTCGCAACTTTATAAAGAGCAAATTCCATTTTAGGATTGCTCTAGCTGTTTATAAAATTCATATTAAAGTTGATCCAAAATTGGCCTCCCTGTAAGCTTCTGTCCATTTGTCTGAGTTCTGTACTCTGGAGCCAGGAGGGTCAATCTACTTCCTTCCCTCCACGATAGCATCTTCAGTACCGGAGGATGGCAGTCGCACCACCTATAAGTCTGTCTTCCGTGCTGCACATCCTTGTGCCTTCCACCGCTCTGCGGGGATTCCGACTCTCTGCTCTGTTGGCCGCACTCCACCTTACAAGCTGCAGCTCCCTGTGGGCGCCTGAAATGTGCCCTGGGTTACACAGTGCACTGCACACATCGTGAGCATTACCTCCTGAATTCAGGACACTGTTCTTATTAATGTGCTCCAGCCTCCACACCACGCTGTTGTTGGCTCATGTGGAATTTGGATCCAACGAAAACACCCAGATCTTTTTCACACTTACGCAACTGGCGTTTTTCATTCCATCAGTCACTCAACAAATATTGCCTTCAAGAAAATTATTTCCACACCAAAAGCTGAGAATTTTCCATGAGATGGTTGAGAGACAAATAGACTAACAAAACACATGTACTTCTGACCTATGGTTGAACCTGAAAATATTTTTCCACACATTTAAAAGCTAACTACATCATTTATCAGTTAGTGGTTAAAGGGCAAAGCCACCATGCAGAATTCTAATGATATGTGAAATGGGAACCGCAGTTGGCAAGTGAGTAAAATTCTATCATGTTCTAATCATATTTTCAAATGAGTTTGTTGAGAAGAGCAACAAGTATATTTCTGAGGAAAAAAATCAGACATAATACTATTTTCAAAATCAGTAGAAATAAAATCTTCAGTTTCTGTAAATTCTATAAATAATATTGGCTAGCTGCTTTCCTGACTAGAACACATCAGACAGGTTCCTTCATGTTCCAGATGCGGGCCTACACATACACAGAGGCTCACTATCCATTTTACTTAAATTCCAGAAATACTGATGAGTTTTCCATAGAGTTCTTAAACCACCAAAATTGCTGCAGAATCATAAGAGGCCTTTCATTCAATCTTCCCTCACCTATCTGGTTTTTCAGATTTTTGAGGAGCATCTGCTGGGAGCCAAGGATGCTCACCTTTTGTACCCTCTCTTTAATTGGTGAAGTGTTGTGGAACGAATGAATCACAGAGCAAATGCACTCTCAGAGCTGGAAGAAACCAGATGGACCCACCAACCCAATGCCTTATTACCCAGATGAGGAGACTGAGGCTCTGGGAAGTCACCGTCCATGCATTCAGGCATGTTGAGCACTGTGGTGAACACGGCAAGTGGAAGACACTCAAGGAACTGACCTCAAGCAGGTGAACATCTCGAGAAGAGAAAACAGAGGTGCACAAGGGAGTAATAACTCACACTCGAAGGAGTTCAAGATGAAGTCCAGGGTAGATGGCATCAATCCTGGTGTGTGTGTGTGTGTGTGCATGTGTGCGTGAGGGGGACAGCTGTAGGGAAACAGGATGAGACCTTGAGAGAGGAAGTTGGACAATCAGTGTGGGTCAGTTCGTAGAAGGACTCACATCTCATACATTTTGAAGAAAACAATAACCTATGCCATTATGCAAATGACATGTTATATACAACTGCAGAAAATGGTTCATAAATCTTGCCGGTGGGCTGAATGTGTTAATGTACAGTTGAAAATGGGTGCACTGAATGCACACATGTTCAGTTTTGTACTTTAGATAGAGAAAGCCAAAGAAGACCACCTAAAAGGCTGGTAACATGACCAGATCTGCACGTTAGAACAGCGATACTCAACTCTAGCTACACATTACCAACTGGAGAGCTTTAAAAAAATACCTGTAGGGCCCCATCCCAGACCGATTGTAATAGAATTCTTGGACCAAGAGTTAAGATTTTTTTTAAGGGTCCCAGGTGATTCTCAATGTGCAGCTGAGGTTGAGAACCACTGATTTAGAGATTCTTTCAGCAGCACTATAGAGAGACTCTAAGATGAGCAGGGGGTGGGAGGGCAGTTAAAGCCCTTCTCATAGGGGCTGGTAAGGGCCGACCCATGTCAGTCATTACGGGGACTCAAAAGACAGGTTGGATGAAGTCGGGGAAAACCCTCGTCAGGGAAATGAGGCAGTCCAGGATGGCTCCAGATGTGTGACTCAGGTGCCGCTGTGAACAGGAGGGCAGTTCCCCAGTGAAGGGCAGGAGGGTGCATCTCGCTACACGGAGCTTGGAGTGGTTCTAGGGCCTGCAAATGCAAACACGGGTGCTCAACGAGGCTGGGCTGCTGGTGAGTGCTCTGCCATTGCAGGTCATGGGGACCTGTAGCCACAAACATGGGAAAGAGCATCTGAGGGAGATGGTTGAGACCTGAGGGAGAAGCAGCCATGCCAGAAGGAAGCAGAGGCACAGCCATGTGAGTGGTGTGAACAGAGGCACGGTGCTGCCCACTGCCCCGCAAGGGGTCCAGACCTTCCCGGCAGGTTTCACACATTCTGCACTCTCTGTGGGGCCATGGTTCAGAGACAGTGTCTTGCTTTTGAACACAAAAGACACAGTCAGTGTTTAATGAACATTCTGAATTCCATGTTTGCTGACCTGTCTGAAGCAACTGTTGAGAGATGAGGGAGTGTTCCCCTCTTTCTGAGCTCCAGGCCCCACCGGCGCGCCAGGAAAAAGTGGCATTAAAGGAGCTGCTACCATGCCATGGCCAAGTTAGAGCTGTGCTCTGCCCAGACCCACCCCACTCCTGTCTGAACAAATAGCTTTTCCCACTGTGTTAAAAGTGGTTTTCAAGCTTCAAGTGATGTTTTCCAGGCAAGCTTAACTTAGTGCTGCACATCCCAAAGGGAGAGTGACTTGGAGGTGGAATCCTGAGAAACTTGCTCAAGGTCACTCAAGGTCGAGTTAGAGGTAGAAGGATAGGCTGAGACACTGGGCATGACAGTCAGGAGATCAGAAGGAGCGAAGCCTGCAGTGCCAGGTATAAGCAGGAGCCTTTAGACCTTCCAGAAAGAAGGCGGGGAGGAGGCGGGGGGAGCCTGGGGCGGGGAGTGAACAAGAACGGGCAGACCATTAGGCAGGGCTTTCCTCTTTGAGGGTTGACAGAAATTCCTGGCATCTACCACACTCAGCCATTGTTAACACACATGGAAAATACTCTACAGAGAGGGAGAGAGGGACCTGACTTTTTTTGCGAGTTGGGGAAAATGAAAACTCTTCCTCAGAGACTGAAGAAATCATCACTATCTCCTGAGAATTGGGTTTGTCTGCTTCAGGCAAAACTAGTTCATCGCAAAGCAGATTGGCTAAGAGCTTCAAAAATAAAAGAAAAAAGAATGTGAGCTCAGGTGATTCACTGAAGGGAATGGCTGGGAATCAAATGTCATCCGAGGAAACACCCTGCCCCGCTGAGGTTCCTGCGACAAAGCAGCGGCTGGGTTGGGGAGAGGAGTGCTGCAAGCCTGGCCCGGCAAGGGCTAGAAGCCTCGGATTCACCAGCCTTCACTCTGTGTGGTGATGGCCCTGGGAGCTGTGTGTCCTCCTGGTCCACAGTGTTGTTTCTAAGTGGAGGACACAGCAAATTCAGCTCTCATGAAACAGGCATTGCTCTGCAATTTCTTGGAGGAACTCTGGGAGTAGAACAAGGGCAAGGGAGGGATGGCAGCTCCACTGACTAGCCAACTTAGAAAATCTAAGAGAAGGCCCAGAGACACCAAGGTCACAGAATGGTCTTCACAAGTTGCCACATGAAAATGATTTCCCATGGCCCTGGCATAGAACAGGCCCCATCCTTTGGACCTGAGATCACACATGTTTATGCAGACAGCGTCAGTGGCATCCTTAGCCTTATTTCTAGAGATGCACCCTCCTTTCCAGAGGTCGAGGACATCTCCCCAGCCCCCTGAACTGAATCAGCTGTGAGTTAGAACACTGAAGCATGTCAAGAAACCACAGAGGTTTTCCTTAACTAAGCAAAACATACATTAAACTAGTAATAATTAGAAGAGTCTGTCCTGAAGAATGTGCAGCGGGCAGCATTTTCTTCCTGACCTGAGAAAGACAAATCTCTCCTAAGAATCTAAAAGCCAAAATAACATCTCTTCATCAAACCTGGATCCCTAAAACATTAGAAGGGTGCTATTTTCTGAGACTCAGGGAAGCAGGGAGTCTCCCAATGCTGAGAATCAAGGTCTTCTTTTCTGTGCTCCCCTCCCACTCATGACTTCACTCTGTCTCTGAGATCACGAGAGAGTCGACCTGCTTGGGTGAAGCAGGAAAAAGAAGTCAAGATGAGTCAAGAGTTGTGCGAGCTCCTGACTTCTGCTTTTTCAGAACAGCTCCTTCACCTTTCTCAGTCACATCACAGTGCCCCAGAAGCCAGCATCAGCCCCCAGCTCCATTCCCACCAGGAGCCCATGACTCCCCTCTCCTACGGGGCCCTTGCTCCTTGACTGTGTCAACCACTGTGAGCAAAAGCCTGGCCAGCTCTTCACAGATGCTGATGCAAGTGGTGGCAGGGCATTTCTCTACCTGGCTGCATCCCTTCCTCATTCCACCAGGCACCCATGCACCTGAGCTTCACAAGCTTCCTGAGGCTTCTGGGAAGGGCAGCACTTAGTGTGCCTTCAGCAGGACACAGCCAGCACGGCAGGGGCTCACTCATGATTATTATCACTGTTGATTGGTTGATTGATTGATTGATTACTGAAACTATTGAAAGAAAAGTCTGGTTTCTGAAGAACAAAAGGGCTGTAAAGTGGGGGACTCAGGCAGGGACATCAAAGACAGGGGCATACAAACAATACTGTGGATGCATCATCTCCTGAGAACCCACTTCTCAATACATATTTAACTCATGAATAACTGTGCATGAAGAAGGGAATGTGTGTCTCAATGCAAGGCAGGAAGCTGACCTTTCCTGGTCATAGAAGTGCTGCACTGGCTCAGTGCCTTTTACATGAGTCTCCCAGAATACCCAGGAGGGGGGAACTTTTCTGATATTTTAGAGAAGAGAAAACTAAAGCCCAGGAAGAATAAAGGACTTGACAAAAACCACACAGCTGAAGTAAGAGGCTGTGAGGCTGGGATCCAGGGCCCTCTCATCTTCCACCCTGTGGATTTTGTCAATCAAACTGCTATACAGTTCTGGATTCAGTGGGCACATGGGTGAAGGAAGCAGAGAAGAACTCTGCCCTCCTGGAGTTGATAGTCTAGCTAGAGAGACTATTTGAAGAGCAAACTAATAATTTGGCAAGATGAGAAGGAACCTACAACTAAAGATTTGGGGGTGGAGTTTTCCAGGCAAAGAAAAGGTTTTACAAAAGCCCTGAGGAGGAATACTTCAGTTTGAGAAACTAAGCAGTGGTCAGCATCTGTGTGAGCCAGTGGATGATAGGGTGGCATGAACCTGGAGAGTAGCTGAGGGCCAGATCATATTTGGTCTGCTCTTGAAAAGTTTCCTTTAACCTTGGACTGGCAGTCTTTAAAGGTTGGTACCCTAACTTGATGAAAGAAGATTGTCTTAGTCCATTTTGTGTTTCTATGACAGAATACCACAGACTGGGTAATTTATAAAGAAAATAAATTTGTCTGGCTCGTGGTTCTGAAGACTGGGAAGTCCCAGGGCATGGTGCCGGCATCTGGGGAGGGTCTTCTTGCTGTGTCACCCCACAGCAGAAGGCAGAAAAGCAAGAGAGCATGGTAGCCAGCAAGCAAGAGGGGGCTGCACTCAATTTTCTAACAAGCCCACTCTCACAATAGCTAACCCACTGCCTCACTAAACATGTTAAGCCATCCATGAGGGTGGAGCCTTATGACCTAATCACCTGTGATTAGGCCCCACCTCCTAACACTATTGCATTTGGGATTAAGTTTCCAACACATAACCTTGAGGGACGTATTCAAACCATAGCCCCAAAGATTCAACCTCTTCTATATGAAAAAGCCTCCCTGGGCCATGCCTGCCACACATGTCACTTCACTGATGACTAGAAGAAACTTGTGCAAAGAGCAACAACCTCAGCAGCAACTGGAATCTGCAAAAGTATGCCTTGCCAACAGCTCTCCCATGGGCCAGCACCAAAGGCACTCACTTGGAGATGTTCTAGCATGGTGCCGACCAGGATTCCCAGAATGAATGGATGCTGTGCCCACCCTCCAGGAAGGAGCTCAGGTCCTAGAGGGGGCACACTCACACACACAGCCCACCCCAGGACAGCTATGTGGGCACACAAGAGGTGCTGCAGGAACAGTGAGGAGTGATTCTGCTTATGGAGGAGGGGCCATGGAGGGGGTGTGTGCTGCAGGCTATGCAGACACCAGGACAGTTGGGATCTCTGGGTTTTTTGGGTTTTTTATTTTTTGAAAGAAGAAATGAGAGTTCACTGGGTAGAGAAGATGGAAGGCTCATGCTCCAAGATGACAGAGCGTGAACAGAGGCAGAGGGCTATGGCAATGCAAGGCCTAGCCAAGGATGACGAGCAAGAAGACTGAGCAGGGCTGGTGGGAGAGACCTACAGGGGAGACTGATGTTTATCCCACTGCTGGGGAGCAGTGGAAGGTTTTACGCTGGGGAGTGACTTGATCAGATTTGGGCTTTAAAAGACAAAGGCATACAGCTATGTTCATAGCAGCGTTATTCACAATAGCTAAAAAGCAGAAGCAACCCAAGTGCCCTCCCAAGGATGAATGGATAAATGAAATGTGGTCCACACGTACAAAGGAGTACCATTCAACCTGGAAATGGACAGATGTTCTGCCATATGCTGCAACATGGATGAACCTTGAAGACATCACGGAAAGTGAAACAAGCCAGTCACAAAAAGACGGATATATTGTATGATCCACTTATAAGAGGTGGAGTAATCAAGATCCACTTATAAGAGCTTAGAGTAATCAAACTCACAGAGACAGAAAACTGAGGATGGTGGCCAGGGGCTGGGGGAACGGAGGAATACAGAGCCATTGCTTAATTGGGACAGAGTTTCAGCTTTGCAAGATGAAAGGACCTCTGGAGATGAATAGTGTTTATGGCTATAGAACAACGTGAATGTATTTAATGCCACTGAACTCCACTTTTATACATGATTAAGATGGTAAATTTTATGTTATGTATATTTTGCCACAATTAAAAATATTTTCAAAAAGGGAGAGGAAGGGAAGAGCTAAGGAGAGGAGGCTTGGCAGAAGAGTGAAGAGGTTGTCTTGACTACCTACCTGCAGGGAGATGAGGCTCTGAGGGTGGGGGTGAAGGTGATGCCAGATGCCATGTGTGTTTTGGAAGACAATGTGGGAGCCCACAGATGTGAGGTCATGAGTGGAAATTCTGAACTTAAAGATGATTCTCAGGCTAGAGTGTAGATCAGGGACTAATTTTAAAGAACGTGCCCCCCGTGCAATCTGTAAGCAAGGGATTTGTGCTCCTCTGATCTTGGGGACACATAGTCTAGGTTTTGCTTGAGTTTATAAGTTTATAAATAAAAGAGCACAATCAGCCCCCCATTGGCTGTTCCTGCAATAGGCTGTGCTGGCAGTCCTCCGGTGGAAGGAGCATGAAGCAGTCATCAGAGAGCTGGAGAGGGGAGGGGAGGAGAGGGTCTGCAGTGGGAGGAGGAGGAGAGAAGACAGCAAGGCCCCCCAGATACAGAACACCTAATCCCCAACTGTCAAAAATGAATTACCAAAGAAGGATCCCATTGCCTTCTCTAGAGATGTTTAAGGGCTGATATAAGCACTGGTCTGTTTGAAAAGCCTAGGCCTAACCCTTTCACTGCTGAGTGGGGTGGGAGAGACTGGGCAGCTGAGTTCTCTATAGATTTGTGCTTCAGGAGAAATAATGAAGAGGCGGTTTGGTAACAAAATGAGTTGGGGCAAGAGATTACGGTCATTTCAAGTTATATTCAAATTCTCTTCTTTTTGTGTTTCCTGCAGGAGCTTATAAACAGGGGTAGAGCTTTCTGTGCAGATACCAGTGGTCATTATTCCTATGTCCAATCTAGATGATATTATCATTTATAATTTGGATGGAATACAGAATTTTACTAATTTGAGTATAAAAAATACTGTAAAACTGTATTGCATCAGCAAAATTGAAGTCCTTCATGTTGTCATATGCATACTAAATGTGCATTTCCATTTATTTTAAAGGATTGAAAGTAGTTTAGAGTGCCATCTTTGATGCTGCTGTAGGGCATCTGTGCTTCCAGTTATTGAAGTGCACCCACTCCATTGAGTCTGTGCCATATGACTATCTTCATGCTGAGAACTGAGCTAGTTGAGCTCTGTTACCCTTTTAGAGCCATCAACACTCACATGCTCCTTAAATTCTTAGAGTCATTCAAAAGAAGAAAACTTTTCTAAGTTATTCAGTTTATTTTACTCCTCAGTTGAAATTTGAATCAGCGGCTACTGTATTTTATCTAGCTGTGCCACAGACAGTACCATACAAGAGCAATGAACACCTGTACTAAGCTGCCAGCATTCTCTCATTCAGTGTTCCCGGCAGCCCTAGAAGGGAAAGGCTCTGTCCTCATTTTGAAGTTGAGTAATCTGACACTGGGATCATACCCAACATCACACAGCCAGGGAGAGACACAACCTCAGTTTGAATCCAGTCTATGTATAAAGAGATGCCTTTAACCACTATATTCAATTGGCTACCGTGAAAGTCTATTAACCAAAAAGCAGACAAAAACACTTTGAAAGCATCATGGAAGGCCCTATTAGGGTAAAAAAGATGCATGTTTGCCTCTCTAAGGGTAAAGTTCAGTGATGTCCAAAGTCACCCAGAGGCCATGGGGCATTCCCAGCTGTTTACCTAAACCTCACCAACGTCACCAGCGCTTGTAACTCTGTAAGAATCAGTAAGGCCTACATTCTGAGCAGGGCCCTGGAAATGCTGGGAGCCTGTACACACAACACATAAGTGTCACCCATGCAGATGCCTCGTCCCAGAGCAAGGCATGTGTCATTTAAAAATATTCTTATAAATACCCCTAATTACTAACTGAAAACAAGACCGGGGGGTCTAAGGATTTTTTTATTATCATCTTTATTAGCAAAAAACAAGCACATCCTCCCAATAAATGATTAGTTATTTAACTGTAATGTACATATACTAGTGCACTAATATATTTGAGCACAATAAAATATTCACAAAAGATGTAGAAAGTGGTGAGATAACCATTATTTCATATTATTTATATTTATATATTTTTTCACTTATGTATTTATATGTGAAACTGAATTCACAATTGCCTAGATATAGAGGTTATAGTATTACTTTTCTGCTCACTCCCCAGTGAAATACTTTCCTAGTTTATGAACATGTTGGAAATTTTTATTTGCATGATTCTTTTCTAGCTGTGTCATGAAATGTGGTTAGGTGATACAGCACACAGATTTCTTTGGCCCCAGTGTTTTTTTGTTTGTTTGTTTGTTTTTGAAATGGAGTTTCACTCTTGTTGCCCAGGCTGGAGTACAATGATGCGATCTCAGCTCACTGCAACCTCCGGCCCCCAGGTTCAAGTGATTCCCCTGCTTCAGCCCCCCAACTAGCTGGGATTACAGGCATGCGCCACTAAGACTGGCTAACTTTTTGCATTTTTAGTAGGCATGGGGTTTCACCATCTTGGTCAGGCTGGTCTCCAACTCTTGACCTCAGGTGATCCACCCGCCTCTGCCTCCCAAAGTGCTGGGATTACAGGTGTGAGCCAGCGTGCCCAGTCCCAGTTTTAATCTTTTAAAAGCAGCAGGCCAGATCAAGTACACACAATATGTTTTCCACTTAAAAACACTTTGATTGAATGCATTAGGCTACTCTCTTTTCAGGGCATTTTTAGGAAAAAGTTTTCCTGCATAACAATACTCCAGCAATGCTTCATCCTCTAAATTGAAATTTGTGTACCAGGTGTTCTGGGTGATACCCCCAGGGCTGGCCTTGTGTAACCACCACTCAAGGCAGCAAATGGCCTGCAATCAGGACCAGGAACCTGCAGACCTTGCCTGCAGCCATGAGGCTCAGAGATGGTTTCTGGGCCACGTTTTCTCCCAGAGCTATCTCCTCTTCTTTATGACTGTGTTATCACCACTTTACAGCTTTGCTGGAATGGCCCTATCATACTGGTAACTTTTACAAGCTGTCTCAACTATTTTCAGGAAATAGACTAGTTATAAATAAATACAAATCTAAGGCATACATTTTGTGATTTTTATGTTACTTATCTAAATAAGGCACATTAATTTTTAATATCACCGGACACAACAAGAGTAAGACCTGTACTATTAATTAGACGTGGACACTTGCAAAGCAGCAAGTACCCTGCTTTCCTCTGCCGTAGTTTGAATGTCCCTTCCAAAACTCACGTGGAAATCTAATTGCCATTGTGACAGCATTGGGAGGTGGGGCCTTAAGAGGTGATCTGAATGTAAATAAACTCAAATCTATTTAAATTTGAGCAGTTGTGGGTTGTGGCAATATTAGGCAGGGCTCTGTATTATAGGACTTTACAAAATCTTTAACATGAAATGTGCATGAGAAGCGTAGTGCAGATTCCAAGCTTTCTGAGCATGCTTGACCTCAGAATGCTGTTTTTTTTTTTTTTTCCAAGAACATCTATTAACACTAACACATGTCTAAGGAACAGAGCCGAGAAACACTGGCTTAGGACGCACCATGCCAAATGCTGCCCTTTATAATGACTCCCAGAGCCGTGAAGGGCAGCCCATACACAAGGTCAGTGACACTTCCACAGTGGGCTCTCTGAAGAGTAAGGAATTAGGCCTCACTTCATTATTTTGGAAGTAGGTTTATGTGTACATAATATCCCCTTGTCGAGAGCAGAATGTCAGAAAGAAACTGAATTCACATTTCCCTAGATGGTTATTCTTTTCAATCTACCAATGCCAATCCTTCAGAGAAACACAGCCACAAAAGTAAAAAGACCGAGGCCCAAGAGCCAAGGTCTGGAAGTGGAGGAGACTCGGAATACTTTAAGGTTCTAAAAGAGAATGTGGCATGTTTCTGAGAACCTCCCCACAGATACCACCCATAGTACTGTCCAGAGTGCTGCTGTCCAGTAGAAATGTGATACAAGATGCATACATAACGTCACATTTTCGAGTAGCCACACTAATAAAAAAAAGTAAAAGAAACAGAAAAAATTAATTTCCTGTTTTATTTAACTCAATATATCCCAAATATTTTCATTTCAACATGTAATTAATTTAAAAATTATCAACGAGATTTTATTAACATTGTTTTCCTTGTCCTAAGTCTTCACAATCCAGTGTGTATTTTAGACTCACAGCACATCTTAGTTGGGACTAACCATATGTGAAACACCCAACAGCCAACAAATGTGGCCCATGGCTACCCTATTAGAAGGCAATGTTCTAGAAATCATATCTATAAGAATAGCTGCAGCAATAAAATAGTTAGTATTTATTGAGTACTTCCTGGATGCCAGGCACTTTTCACTTTTCACACATTACCTTTCCAAAGCCTCAACAGCTTTAGGTGCCATCATGTTGACACTCGACAGGTGAGGAAACTGAGGCACAAAGAGATTGAGGTGTCTCCACTCAATCGCACAGCCACTTAAGTGATGGAGCTGACTCTGGGGTCCCAAGAACCCACCATGAGTATAGTCTAGAAGCCTCTCTTCAGGCCACTTTTGTTAGAGATGGAAGGAACCTTAGCTATCATGAAGTCTAACCCCTTCTTTTTACAAGTGAGAAAACTGGGGTCTTTTACTAAGAACAAAAAACCTATCATAGAAAATCAAGTGAAGTTCAATCAATTATTTAGCCAGATATAGTCAAATTAAACTTAATTAAAATATATGTAATTTATTTTAAAATTCTCATTTTGGGTCTCTACAACTTATTAATTTATACAGAAAGGAACAACTGCATTACAGACATATAGAGAGAGCAATAACTCATAATATATGATTAATAAACTTTATTAAATCTTAATGAAGTCAAACATTTGAAAATGTTGATTTCACTATTTTAAAACTAGCAGTTAATCTGGGGTCTCCAACTCCATAACTTCTTTATTCTCTTGAGTTTCTCAACTAGAGGTGATGCAGGTTTTGTGCAGTCAAAGCTTAAGCAGTTTTGGAAGCTCTTTTAAAGAAAGCTGGACTCAGGATCACGCCAGCTGGATGGCTTGTCTGCATGCCTTTCTAGATGGCCAGAGTGTCTGCATCAGGACATTCATGGAGCCAAGAGAATCACAGGGCCACGTAAACAACAAGGCCATGAACACAGCCTTCTTTCTTAGACAATCCTAGAACCTCTGTGGACCTTGTTAAATAAGAGAGTTGGACTAGGATCCCATCTAGTTCTGAAAGAATTCATTCACTTAACAAACATTTATTGTGCCCCTGTTGTATGCCTGCTTATAGGCGTAAGTGACTGAAGTTCAAGAAATTATTGTGTTTTAGGACACACACAAGTTATGGGGTGGGGCGGGGGGCGGTGGGAAACAAGTGTTACTGACTCTAGCTCACAACCAGATTTGCTTTTCAAGTTGGACTTCAGTTCCAACAAGACCCTTGGTCACCTGCCCTGCCCAAATGCCAAGGGGACACCCCACAGGTGTGCTGCTCTGTTCCAGGACTCTGGTAACTCGCTCGAAGCACCAGAAATGCATGGTGACTTCTCAGCCCTCTGGGGATCTGGGCAGCTGCTGAGTCAGGTGCCCAGCTCCAGGCCCTTAGTGACCTCTGCCTGGCAGAAGGCTTCCTTTTCATTTATTTTTCTAGGTTGTTAGGTGTAGTAATCTAAAACCTTGGCACAAACAACATTATTTCAAAGTCCCATAAAGCAGAAACAGGCATACATTTACTGTTCACTTGTGTAATTCAAACTATTAAACACACTTTCACCCTTGGGCAGGCTGCTACCAAAAGAAAGAATAGTTCAGAATGGAGCAGCTGCCTTCTCTCCATGACAAAGCTGGGTTAGAACAAGCTGGTTTCTCTTCTGGCTCTGCAGGATTAGTGTGGTGAAGGATTTCTTTACCTAATGGCGTCCTTGCATTGCCAAGACAGGAAAAAGTAAGAAGAAAAAAGAAAAGCACGTGTTTTATGTTAACTTTATGTTGTTTCTACAGCAGTGAAGGAGCCAGTTTCTAAGGCCAGGGCCCCACTGATTCCTTGCTGAGCAAGTGTATGGGTGGGTGCATATAACTAAGGCATCTTCATGTGGCTCTTGCTTTCACTTGGTAGGTTTTCAGGTTGAACAAGCTGAGGCAGGTGAGGTTGGAATGCTAGGCCAAGTGCAACTGGTCAGGAATGCCATCCTGCATGCTGGCTGTTGCTCTTCTGGGCACTTAGAAAGTCCAGGCAAAGGATCATTAACTGCAAAGCAAGAGGAATGAAGAACAGGACTGCATTCTTTTGCAATTTTAAAGAAGATAGATAAGTTGACTTGGCTTGACCTTGGGTTTCTCAACCTTAGAACTATTAACATTCCCGGCTAGGGATTCCTCTGTGTGGTGGGGGCTGTCCTATGCATTAAAGAATGTTAGCCTGGGCACGGTGGCTCACACCTGTAATCCCAGCATATTGGGAGGCCAAGAAGGGGGCAGATCTCTTGAGGCCAGGAGTTCGAGACCAACCTAGCCAACATGGCAAAACCCTGTCTCTACTAAAAATACAAAAATTAGCTGAGTGTAGTAGTGCACACCTGTAATCCCAGCTACTACTTGGGAGGCTGAGGCATAAGAATTGCTTGAACCTAGGAGGCAGAGGTTGCAGTGAGCTGAGATCACACCACTGCACTCCAGCCTGGGTGACATAGTGAGACTCTGTCTCAAAAACAAAACAAAACAAACAAACAAAAAAACTTGTTTACCACCATCCCTGACCTCTACTCACTAGATGCCCCAGTGTGACAACCAAAAGGTTCTCCAAACATTGCCAAATGTCTCCCAGGTGAGATGAGGACAGGATTGTCTCAGTTAAGAGCTACTGGTTTAGACCTTAACATTCCGAAAATCTGTTCACTTGATTCACAACTCAGCTCGTAGGCCATATTTCAGGTACTAACATTGAGTCTACGGCCACGCCACCTTGAACGCACCCGATCTTATCAAGTATTAACATTGAGAGCAGTGCCTTGAACATAGCAGACAGTCATTAAATAGCAGTTTGAAGGATAGACACCATCCGATTTGAAAGAGGTGGAATATATATACTTATAGAGGGCTGTGCTTTATATCTTCAAGAGATATCAATTTATCATAACACATGACACATCTAGATGTGAGAGTCTATCATAAACACAGCGAAAGGAAATTCACAGATAGCTTCTACCTCCTCATGAAGTCACTTGCAATGCTAATTTCCATTTCCAGAGGTAAACTAGGAAAGTATCATTTGTTAAACTTGTGGATGCAAAGTCAAGACAATACGCATCTCCAGCCTCACGTGGGACAGCAAAGTTTGACCTGTTATCATTATTTTATTCAGAGATTTCTTTTGATTCCCCTATATGTTATGTCTTCTGGTTGGATAATTAAAAAAATCACCTGGTTGGTGAGTCCATATTTTTGAGCTTTTTAATGACCTCATGCACATATGTAGAGTGACCTGCATTAACCCCCTTTGCAGAGGAGACTTTTCCCCACATCTGTGCCACACGGAACTATAGGTAGAAAACAAGGGCAATCTTGCAACCATGTACCAAGTGTAAAAAAGCACAGGATACATAGGATACGGGTCACAGAACCAAATGGACACAGATTTTCTTGTCTGTGAAATTCCATTTTATTTCTTTAAGTAGTTCCTCATTTAGCAGCTATGGTCTTCCCAACCTTGTGCCAGCTCTGAGAAGGTTCAATCAGACAGCAAGGATGTGACTTCTACCTCTTGTCATTACTGGATAACCACCAGTTATTTGACTCTTACAAGACATGCGTGGAGCAAACTCACTCTTCATGGTGTTTCTTGAGGTTACCAGTTAATAGCTGTTTCCAAGGTAAATGAAAGTCAAACTTATTTTTCTTTGATGTAATCTTTAATGGTTGTCATGGTGAAAACTTTTTATCAGGCACTTAAAATCACTTTATCATATTTCATGCAAAAATAATCATTTCTTTTAATTACTAAGGGGACTCAGAAGATCATATATTACTCTGACCTGCCTGTCAATTTGTACTAACTTGAATTTAAAATACAGATACAGAGAAAGAAATATATGTCTCTGAGCTTTTTGGTGCTGGTGAATGCTGCAGAAAATTCTTAGATCCTTCTATATGAAGAGGTTTAATTGTGATTACATGAAGTTAAGGTATAGTTTTCCTTAACAATGATTCCAGTTTTAATCCAAGACTATTTCCTTAAAAGTACTTTTAAACTAATATACTTTAAAGATGAATTATCTGAAAAGTAAAATAAGTAAGAAAACACTTGTCATGCTCACTTGTTTCAGATAAGGCCTATTCACTCCTTCGGACATAACTGTTTTTCTCGGTATTACAATTGAAGTATACAAAAGGCCAATGAGAAAATTTATGAATTAAGATCATTATAATCTAATCATTCACTAGTTTAAACATGTCTTTTCTTGTTTGTTTTTAAATACATTGATGCTTGTTAGCAAATAAAGACGTGTTAGGACTGCAGATGTCTATTTGAATGCAACGGTGCCTACATATGTTTGTGGCATGCAGTCAATGTATTTATCCGGTGTCCACTCTGTACATGGTATGATGTGTATGGGTTGGATGAATGGCACCTTGGGCTCACTCCACGTTTTTATGTAAAACTTCTTTTTTTTTTTTTTTTTGAGATGGAGTGTCGCTCTGTTGCCCAGGCTGGAGTGCAATGGTGTGATCTCCGCTCACTGCAAGCTCCACCTCCCAGGTTCAAGAGACTCTCCTGCCTCGGCCTCCTGAGTAGCTGGGATTACAGGCATGTGCCATCATCCAGCTAATTTTTGTATTTTTAGTAGAGATGAGGTTTTGCCATGTTGGCCAGGCTGGTCTCAAACGCCTGACCTCAGGTGATCCACCAGCCTCGGACTCCCAAAGTGCTGGGATTAGAGGCGTGAGCCACTGCGCCTGGATCTTATGTAGAACTTCTATCCATCATCACTGACTCTGACACCACCTGTGTACTGCTAATGCACTTATTTACAGGAGACACACAGATTAAATTTACAGAGTCCTCTACTGCTGTGATCCAGAGTGATATTTTTAGCTTGCGGAAAGATCATCGAGTTGTCAGGGTTTCTGTGATTTCCACATAGGACGCCACATACTATTTCTTGCATAGCTAATTTTATTCTTAAATAAATTACAAACATCTTCTGATGTAGATGCAGTAGCTTTCACCTGATAATTATTGAAACGTAGAGTGGAATTCTAAATGTTTCAATGACCTCTTACCTAGTTAATTGAGTAAAGTGTATACAAGGTTAAAATTTTCTTGTGTTTCTATAAACAAGATCGGATAAACATCCAGTGCCTATTTAATGTTAACCTGAGATTTTCTGGGAAAAAGGCATGTCACAAAAACAGCAGTTCAAAAAACATGTTTACAAGTAGACACTGAGAAATAAAAGCAAGAAAAGTCTTTCTCCAGTCATTTCATAACCCAATGATAAAATGCAGAGTAAAGAGTTTAGATAAGCACTTTAAAATATTACTTTGTAATATTTTCACCAGCTCTGAAATAAAAATACAGCAATGAGTAAAATAAATTGCCTAGGTCTAATCTGTCCATTTTATATTAACCAAAGCTTCTTGCTAATGGAAAGAATTTTCCAGTTATATCAGAGGACTATAATGCAGATCTTCCAACCCCACCTTTCTCCTATTAATTATCGCTAAATTCTACTTGACTTTAGCTGCAGGTCTCAGGATTAATATCGCTTTGAAAAAATGTAGGATATGAATACAGTAATTCTGCAGAAAGTTTACAGGCAATATAGCTACAGAGGCGTAATCCACTTTTCATATTTTTCTTGAGGCTGCGGGTGGGGGATCCTCCTTCTGACCTCCACAGAGCCCACTTCCAAGCCTGATGCAGAAGACTCAAGGCTCCCTGCAGCAAAACTTTCCAATAAGCAACTTTCCTTGTTGGAACAAGACTCAACTCTCTGATCCTAATCCACAGCAAAGCACAGCGGCTTTCAAACCGGGACACATGCAGGGAATTCTGAATTTCTGCTTCGCCATCAGTGTATAGTAAGAGAACAGTCAGTGAAGAGAACAGTAAGAGAACTATGACTACCAGTGTATAGTAAGAGAGCTATACTGCTTCAGTGTTTAATTAGCTGTTTTAACAAACAGAAAGGTATCGGCACAGAGGAAAGTCAAAGAGGACCCCATTTCTCTCCCCAGCGCTCCCTCATTTTCAACAGCTGAGAAGAGATTCCTGGTGTGCTTGACTGTTTGGGATCACAGTTCAGTTCACAGACTGCTTTCTTTGCAGCCACTGTGACAGCCCAGGAAAATGTGGAAAGAAATGGGATGTTCACAATTTATTTCTTAATTACCGATATACTCACATATCCACAGACCTTCTCTTCTCACTCCCTTTATAAAAGAACTTCACTCTCATCACAGACCCACAAGTGACTGCCTGGTCTCTGAACGCCTCCAGCCCTGGAGGAGCTCTCCCTCACCCAAGCACATTCCTCTTGGGATATGGGACCTGACATGCTCTGTGCCTCCTTGTGCCTTTCACCACCTTTTCTCATCACAAACCCGCTTCTCTCTGCCAGCCTTGAGCAGCAGATATGGGCATTAAAGGTCCTGGTCTTCCCATTGGGTGTCCTCAGGTGTTCAGCTCTCCTGCAGGCTTCCACCATCCTGGTCATCTCCGTGCTCCTCCACCTGGAGGTTCGAGGTTCCCCTCACAGCATCACAGGACAGAACTTAGAATCCTTAGTTTATCTTTGCTCCCCAAATGTCAACCAAGCATTGAAGGAGCAGGTCATAGAAAGCCTTACTGATGCCCTTAGTAAAATATGTTGAGCAAGGCGACCAACTGATTTGCTCTTCTGAGCTCCTACTGTATCCAGGGCCTACATTCACTTATAGTGATGGATCTCAAATTTCATAATGCATGGGCCCTTTTCACCAAAAAATTATTTCCATGGGTTCCAATGTGAGTAGCATTAACTGTGGAACTAACGTTCCACGTTATGCAAATTTCATCCACAGACTTCCACCTCTGGCCATTACTAACTGGTACCAGATCTACCCTCCTCTGCCACTGTAAACAATCAGAAAACTGAGCAAAATATTGGAGGCAACCGTTTTCAGGCAAGGGACAACAGGCAGTGCAGAACCAGAGCACCTGCCAGCAGGGAAGCCCCCGGTAAATATGTGGATACATATAAAACAGCAGCTTTTCTTTTGTCCTCTTAATTTCCTTAAGATGCAAGTGGCTATTTAAAATAATAATATTGTAAGGTGAGGTTTACATACATACACACACGCACACACACACACAAACACACGAGGACTGATTTATTACTATAAAATGGTGAAAGCTATACATAAGTTCAAAAGAATTTAGGTTCTCCTCAATGTGAATAAACAAAAATTCAAAAATCTTATAAAATTCTCAGTCTTTTCCCAGTGGATACATTTGTCACTCCCAGTTTGAGAAAATGACTTTAGAGCAGTTTCATAACTGTTCCACCCCTACCTATTAACCTGAGGGCAGGGACCACACGTGTGTTTGCATCCCACAAGCACACAGTAGGTGCTCAATGAAACACTCGAGCCTCTGGTGGGACAAGCTTCATCCGGCAGCAGTCACCATACCTGGCTTCTCACTAGTCCACATCTTCTGTCTTTGGGAGGCTGCACTGTTGTAGGGGCCACATGCTCCAGGTAGGGTGAGACTCCTCCAAAGTTTCCTCACACGTCATTTGCACACTACCACCTCACTGGTGTCCTCGGAATCAAGTTAGCAGCCTTCAAACTGGGGCTAGTGTGTCTCTGTGGGTCCACAAGGACTCAGCATGAAGTATGGGAATGACAGATCAATTTCCAGGTTTTCACCTCCAGTTTGTACTGTTTCCAAAAACTGATCCATCTGAATGTACCCTGGCTCCATCTTCCCCCTTCTCTACCTCCCTTCTATGGCTTTTCAGATCAAGGTTTTGAAAATCCTGCCCCCTATCTGCAATCGTAAGTGTTTTAGGACTCCAGTATAGGGACAGCCCAGAGTACACAACTAACTGGGCGCTGGAACACCGGGAGTGCAGAGGCACCCGACTAACTGGAAACGCTGGAGTGGAATCGCAGCGTGCCTCAGTACCCCTCTTCCCAGCATGTAGCAAAATATCCTTCTTAGTTAGAATCAGCATTCAGAACTGAGATAGATCTCCTGAGGAAGGTGTTAAGTTTTTTAATCAGGAAAAAAGAAGTCAGAATCTATTATCTGGGAGAAAGTAAATCTGAGTTGAGTAATTGCTTTGACAATGAAGGTCAGCTTTACCAAATAATTGAAATTACATCTCTTCAACTATTAGGATTTTATGGTAACTGATTTTTAATGTCAACTTAGAAATATGAAGAGACTATACATATTTTTCAAGGCAAATTTGGTCCTCTGTGAGCATAGAAGTGTGAGGCTTGCTGTCTACTGCATCACTCCATGAAGAGCTCCCAGAGGGGAATAAGGCTATCTCCTCACACAAGTATTCAAATGAGACACCGTGTGTGGAAGGCCCTGAGGAAGCTGTGAAGTGTGCTGCAAAGCTACATTACGCTTAATCATATAGACACATTTTAGCAAACCCATTCTGGCTTCTCCTGACCACCTTTTCAGCTATTAAATTCTCACAAACCACATTAGGTAAATTCTTGCTTGGGAGAATGGGATGGAAAGAATGGGGATCGGGATTACCGGCTCCTTAGGGGGCAGAGGCTATGTTTTCTATCCATGTAACCCTGTACCCAGCAGCTTTTCGGTGTGCAGCCTGCAGTAGACATTTGACACATGCCTATTGAGTTGAACTGAGCTAAAAATCCAAGATGAAACATGCAGATAAGATTCTGCCAAGTTATACCAATCTATTGAAATAAACTGTCCCCGCTGGTACAGCAAACATCATTTATGGTTGCATAATACAATTAGTGTAAGGATCAGGGCTCAGAATGCTCGGTGAGCTGGGAGGCCCTGGGAGCTCCCACAAACAAGAGTACCCATGTTTTGGACTCCAGTATAGGGACGTACTGTGAATTGGGAGCTTTCCTTCACCAAGGGGTTGATTTTCTCTTCCCCCTCCCTATGTTGCCCTGAATATGGCTCCACAGAAGCCTGACAATGGGAGGGAACAGACAAGGAAGGGAGCTGTAGTTATTCCCAAATAACCCTGTCCTTCTGCAGTTTCTGCTGTTGGTTAATACCTGTTAAGAGAGGCGCCTTCCTTAGAGGTTTTATCCATGTAATGGAGAAGGGGTATGTTACTTTGTTGCTATAGCATTTCAAAACCTATTTTTATATAATTTGTAATTAAGAGTAAATTGCAGTAACAGTAAGATGAGGGCCACTTTGAATTTAAGAGATCTTTTAGCTAGTTATATCAAAAGAAAGAATAGATGCATTGCCTTGACTTTAAAGTCCAATACCTCTGTCGAGAAGCTGAATTTTCTAATAAAATCTTAGCCTCCTCTGTAGGTTTTCTATCTTCTCTACCAAATGGCTGGGGGTTCAGGGGAACCATATATATTTTTAAGATTTTTATAATGGTATCATATACACATAGGAAAATGTACAAAAGTGTGCACTCCCTGAATTTTTCAAGAAATGAATACACTGGAGCACGGAGCACCTGAAACGGGCAACATAGCCTCACCAGCTTTCCAAAGACCCTCATTTAGGACACCTATCCTGAAAATAAAGAAGGCAGAACAGACCAAATACAGGACAATAAATATAGGATGGGTAGAGTGGTACACACACACACACAAACTTGACCACTTGTGATCTGAACAGAATATAAACTTAGCTCATGTAAGTTAATCCAAAAACTACAAGGAAGTATCTGGTTTGTTCAGCGAATCAATGGATCTCTCCATCTCTCTCTGTTTATCCGTCTTAGCTCTCTCTCCCTCCTCCCGTTTCTCCTCATGCCTCCATGGCCTCCAAACCTTAAAGACCAAAAACATTTCACTTAAGAAAATTAACTTCCAAATAATATCGTGAAAGGCTATGAGTTCTATACCACTGCATCACTAGGTAATTAAAATAGTGGGCTTTTGGCTTAAGTTAATATTAGATAATGATGTCAAACTTAGATAATGATATCAAAATAAATATACAAAACTTTGCTACTAAGATGTTACTACTGGAGGAGGTTGGGGGAAGGGGTATGTAGGACCTCCCAGTAGATTTTTTGCAACTTCCTGTGAATGTGCAATTCTTTAAAAATAAAAAGTTAACAAGAAAATTTGCTATCACAGCAAACCACTATTTCTATTTCTATAAGGTGGTCAGCACTCTGTTTTGTTTTTAGTACGACTTCTTTATTCTTTTTTTTTTTTTTGAGACAGAGTCTTGCTCTGTCACCCAGGCTGGAGTGCAGTGGTGCAATCTCTGCTCACTGCAACCTCTGCTTCCTGGGTTCAAGTGATTCTTGTGTCTCAGTCTCCCTAGTAGATGCGGTTACAGGCGCCTGCCACCATGTGTGGCTAGTTTTTTTTTTTTTTTTTTTTTTGGTGGAGATGGAGTTTTGTTATGTTGGCCAGGCTGGTCTTGAACTCCCGACCTCAAGTGATCCACCCGCCTTGGCCTCCCAAAGTGCTGGGATTACAGGTGTGAGCCACCACACTCAGCCATTTTTAGTATAATTTCTAAGTAATACAACTATAAAAAAAAAAACTCATCCTGTCTGTTAAATTAAGAGAAATTGAAAAAATAATATCAAAATATTAAGTTCAAATAAATAAAATGTGTTTTGAAAGTGAGTAACAATGCTTAAAAACATTACCTAGGGAATGTACAACAGTTAACTTTCTTCTTTCTTCCTTCGTAACCACACATTTTTCCCTGTTCCTGACACCTAAAAAAATGCTTATCCTAAAGTGAATATTTAAAGAGAATAAAAGGTTTTGCCTCCCAAGGCGTATGTGTTAAGCTCGAAGGCCACTTCCCTTCATAGCTTCCAGGTTTCCAAACAGAACAGGCACTCTCAAGTGTGTCACATGCCACTACTGTGCTGTACAACCTCTAGGATCTCATGGAAGGTAAACACAGGACAAAGGGTAGACCACCTTTCATCCCACTTGCAAATCAAATATCTATTAAATCTTCTCACTGTTTAAAGCAACTATGCCACCAGTGATGTCCATAAGGTAAATTATTAACTTTAAACTGTTAGCTTTTCCATTTTTGGTGTTTCTTGCAGCAAAGCAGTTTATTTTTACTCACAGATTTAAAACAACTTTAAAAATAACTTTTATATGCTGCTAGTAGGAAACAGCAAGTCTCCAGCATGCATTAATTTATGATCAGTCTATTAATCTGCAAATTAGAGAACAATGATAAGTAATCAGATAAAGAGGAAGGACAGATGGTTGGCGCATTTTTTACAGTTCCGTATAACATGTGCAGGCCTTATTACACACTAGGTGAAGAGACAGGAATTTCTGAGGATGGACCCCAGATGACAGTCACAGTCCTTGGGTGTGGGTGTGGACTGGCTCAACACCAGTCATCAGTGAATCAAGCAATTCCTGCAGTAGCTCAATTAATTCCAGATCAAATAATAATGGGCACCCGGCCAACATGGTGAAACCTCGCCTCTACAAAACATACAAAAATTAGTCAGGCGTGGTGGCGGGCACCTGTAGTCCCAGCTACTCGGGGGGCTGAGACAGGAGAATCACTTGAACCCTGGAGGTGGAGGTTGCAGTGAGCCAAGGTCATGCCACTGCACTCCAGCCTGGGGAACAAAGTGAGACTCTGTCACAAAACGAAACGAAACAAAACAAAACAAAACAAAACAAAAACAATAATGGAGAGGGAGAAAACAAATCCATTCTTTTCTCACTTGAGGAAGCCAAAACATTTCTGAAAGGGCCAAGTGCTCCAGGCAGGGAGTGTTTGCCTCCCTCCTTGCAAGACAGTCCAGGCACCTGGGGAACCGTGAAGATCTACAGCTGGACCCTTGGAAAGTGTGCATGGTCATCACTGCCACATCTGCTTTAGTGATGATGGGGGAGAAAGCGGAGCAAGAGAAAAAACAAGAAATTGGCCATTCACAGTCGTCATAGTAAAAGTCCTAAGGTAAAAAGAGCACAGGAAGAAAGCATCAAGGTTTCTGAAATGAAATGAAGAGGGTTATCAAAACTGGCCCAGGACTATGCAGGAAACAAAAAAGCAACACTCTTGAGGGAAAGTGAGACCCACCAGGGAAGGAAAGTGAGGGTTGGTGGGATGTCACCTGAGAGTCCCGCCATGGAGGCAAGGGATGGTCACCAAAGAGGCGAGCCAAGTGGAACCTTTCTTCTGTCTGGCTCTTGGCGACTTCCTAGGGTCCAGATCACAGGAAGGACATCTGGGGCAAAGTCATGTAGCCATGGAGAACACAAGCTCTCTGGTGAGAGTCCAGGCCCGCCTCCCCTAGTGGGAGGGCTGTCGTGCACACAGGGGGCGCGCTCCAGCCTCTACACCACCCTGTCACTGAATCCCCTCTGCGACCATATGAGATAAGCACCAGGCCTACCCTCATTCTGCAGATGAGGAAACTGACACCCACAGGCATTGCTCAGCATGGCCAGCATCCCCTGCAGCCCCAGCGGGGCCTGAGTTCAAGGCCAGGGCATGTGGCAGAGTCTGCCCTGCGCACATCACGTCACCTCCCTGTGCTTCACAGGGAGCGAGAGGCTAACAAGTCACTTTAATTAAAACAAAACAAAACAAAACAAAACAAAACAAAACAACAAAAAACACCACAAGGTAGGTCTTAAGATTTTTTTGGTACATTTGCTTTGTGTATTCATATGTTAGTCCATGTCCACATTTTGCTTTTTCTACTTACAGAGAATTTACCATCAAAATAGAGAGTAAATAGAAAGTTGCTGCTTTTTCTAGAACAAAATAGTCATCTATTGAATGTTAATGATTAGTTCTAGAATCACACTGACCTATCACATTCTTTAGCCTGCTATAAAAATTTTCAGATTGAGAGAATCATTCATAGACTTGACAATTTTGGACATACTGAGAACCAGTGGAAGTTTTCAAGCATTGAAGACTTTGCTTTAAGAGCATTATGATTCTAAGGGCTTTCAACACTTGGTACTGGTGGCTTATTTTGACTTCCAGGGTGGTGAGTCCCCTTTACCCTACAAACGTAGTAAATTCCTGGCTGAAAAAGTGCCCTGAGTATCCCTTTTCCCTCTCTGAGTCAAGAAAATCCTGAACATTTTCTCCAATTTTAATAAATGACATATATATTCTATCTTATGGCCAGAAAAAAATACCAAAGGACACTGATTCGTTAGGAGAATCAACTCTATACCATCCAGGATGCATATATGATTGACAAATGAGCAGAAATATCTGCTGCAAAATAATAATAACAGAAAGCATGAGACAGTCAGAGAACAAGGCAAAGATGGAATCATCAGCTTAACCAGCCAGCAGAGCTAGCTGTCCCTGATCTGGGAGTCAGATGTGTCAAACTGTGAACACGTCTGGGTCATCTGCGTCCTCATTCAGTTCCCCAGGACGCCAGGCCGCTGCTTGCCACACATGCAGAGGCCCAGGAAAAGTGTGCGCTGGTGCTGTTCTACAGCGAGAGTGAAACTTCACGGGAGCAAACTCTTTTTGAAATAAATTGCATCTTCAGACATCATTTTTTCCCTTAAGGCCCATTTAGCCTCTACCATGCTGTGCTAAGCTGCGTCCTCAGACAGAGATTGGCTGAATGATTTAATCATCCCCTGTCTGCTTCTAAGGATGATACCACTGAATTGGTAGTTTGATGTCTAAATTTCAAAATCACTGGGTATTAGTTAATTATTATCTGTTACTTTTGAGACTTCTCTTAAACTTAACTGGGCATTTTATGGCTTGGCGGAACATCTTGTGAATGGGACATAGGGCAGCTGTGAGATCTGTACTACTGTTATAACAGTGCGTGGTACCTAGAGGTTCTCTCAACTAAAAATCAACCTTGAAAACAGTGTTCAGAAGTCACCAAGCCTGTAAAACTTCTACTAGGTGACCAATGTGCAGTCAACATGCCTGTGCTCACAACAGCCTCTCTCACCTGTGACCACCACCTCATGCTACCTCTTC
Source organism: Symphalangus syndactylus (assembly GCF_028878055.3). Lineage (NCBI taxonomy): Eukaryota > Metazoa > Chordata > Mammalia > Primates > Hylobatidae > Symphalangus > Symphalangus syndactylus. The sequence goes on from NC_072431.2 coordinate 75,609,232, forward strand.
CCTTGTCACCTAGTGAAAGAAGACAAGTGTGGGAGGAAAAAGAGTGCCCAACGTCTTCTCAATATTAAGTCAGAGGAATGCTAATATTTTCCTTTTCCAAAATGAGAATAAAAACACAAAACCCCGAAGAATATAATATTGGCAACTCTCCTCGCCTTAGCACCCAATTCTCATTGGCTCCATCAGCAGAGTTTAGGCCTTGAGTTCGTGACTACTTATCTCCCTGGCTATAGTTTGAATGTCTTGTTTTTGCAACTGAGCAACATTATGAACATTTAGTAGCCATTGCCCAATAAATCTAAAAGCCTAGCATTCCTAGCCAAGACTTTAAGAACTCTGTCATGCGATAAAGAAAGATGGACTCAGATAATCACCCAAGTCTTCTGCCCTTCTGGAACTTTTCTCATTCAACTATCTCTCCCCGACACCAGGCACGTCACTACTCTGCATCTAAACAAGAATCTCTAAAGGTGGAAAGTGAAGTGAAAAAGTAGGCAACTCACCTGATTCTTCATGTTGTCCCACTTTATCAAATTGCTGGACTTTCTTTCCTGCCTTGGCCAGGTAGATTTTTGTTGACTACAGGTAAAATAATGACACTTTTGCCCAAGTAACCTTTGCAAGACTTAGAGATTCAGTGACTAAAGCCACCCTGAAATCAATATACTAACTGTTTGTTTACTGGAAGGGTTTACTTATTCAACAAGAGATACATCATCACAGGCCTGAAAAATCGATGTGTTCTCCTGGCAATACTCTCTAAACCTGCAGCACCTAGATAACAACTGGAGATCCATTGCTCAGCTGGAGTGCGGGACTTTTTCCTTTGCCACTTTATAATCATGAAATAGAAAATTGCTTTTGGGAAATTTCTGCCAGATTACTGAAAAGTTTCCACTATGTTAGGAATAAACAATAACAAAACAGTTTCTTCCTTTCTTGTGGAGGAAAATGAACACTGCATTTTGAAATTTCTTCTGGGAGAGGCACATCACCGTCACTGAGAGATCTACTCACTGCTGCACTCTCCATTCCATTCCTTCAACCCAGAAAGTACCTCCAAGTGAATAATTTGATGTGTGAAACCATCTCTTCTTAAAAGCCAATGCTTGCAAGTAAATCCCAGCCAGAATGGCTGATTACAAATGGTATGATATGGAAAATGAACACTCTTGGAGGGCCACACTGTTTCTTAAGTTTGTCTCTTTTTGTAAAAGCTGTTTCACACCCTAAAGAGGTTAAGTGTATGCCTTCATTTAAATCATAGAAATGAGTCTTACAGATCTATGTAAGGGAATTACTGCAGCTTGCCATAGGCATTGCTAACTGACCCAACTGCTAAGTCAAGTTGCCTTCTCCTTTCATTTTTTTTCTGCAAGTATTTATAGGTCTGGAAAATTTACAGAAGTTAATGACATGACGTTGAAAAGTCATACTTCTCATTTCTAAAGTAAATATTTTCAAGGCTCACAAATTCACTGCCCTGCATCTTATGGAATGGGCAGTTATAACACATACAGAAGAGACTTGAGTCTAAAAACTACTTCATAACAGAAAAGAAACCTGGGAAAGGAACCAAAACAGAGCGGAAATTGACAGAAATATACAGAAATTGTCAGGGACATTAAGCATTAGTAATAGAAGTATAACAAATTTTGAGGAATATTTTATTTAGCCTTTGATTCACAAACAGAACTAAAAGTGATAGGGGCATCAATAGCTAAAAAACCCAATGACATCTTGAAGGAGGAATAAGTGACTTTGAGCTGCATGTTGAGAGACAGTGCTGTGTAGCTGGAGAGCACCCAGTGCCCAGTGTTCACCAGCCTGGTGATTATGGACAACAGCAGAATCGCTCTGAGCCTGGGTCCCTCACCTCCCAATGTGGAAAGCTATCCCAATCCTGTGGGGTTGTAGGAGGCTCAGAGAGAAGAATGTTAAGGCATTGTGTAAACTATGAGGTGCTGTACAAATGCGAGGTGTTGTTATTATTATGACACCAATGTTTTAGCATCTAAATTATAGGGACAGCACACTTATTACCAGCGTGTTTAAATACATATCTTGCATACATTTAGATTTGTTTTTAATTTCACAGATGTTTTCAGCTGGAAGGAGTCTGAGGATCGTCTAGTTTAGCTGTTTTATGGAAGGTGAAACTGAGAGGGGAGACTCTAACCTCTTTTCTCTCCCCATTATAACTAACAACAAATTACAGAAAAAAATGTTAAGCCATGTACTAAGAGAAACTCCCTTAGCAACACCACTTTTCAGGGAACAATACATGTGTATGCATACTTGTATAACCATGAATACTGAGTGTGTTTGGTACTTTCTAACTTTCAAAAACTATATAGTATATTTTTACAGTCATTTGACAAAGTTTTTCATCTGCAGTCCTTTGAGAAGTTTCATTTCCAGTTATTTATAAAAAATTTTTCTTTCTCTATGAAGGCTAATTCATAACAGCTTGCAAAAAGGAAGGAGAGAGAAAGAGAAAGAAGGAAGAAGAAAGAAAGCAAGGAAGGAAGAAGAAAGGGGAGTAAAGAAAGAAAACAGGGCAATACACTATTCTCACTCATAGATGTCACCAGAAATTAAAATAATCAAGAAGCATCTATAAGGATAAGGTTTCTGATTCTGTATTAACATTATAGCAAATTGAAGCCAAGAAAAAGTTCTATAGTTCACTCTATTTAAAAGCCCCTCAAAATTACTACGTTAAAAAACAATCGGTGACACAATAATTCTCCAATGACCGCCTTTTTGTTTTTTTGTTTTTTTTGACTGAGTCTTGCTGTGTTGCCTAGGCTGGAGTGCAGTGGCATGATCTCAGCTCATTGCAACCTCTGCCTTCCAGGTTCAAGCGATTCTCCTGCCTCGGCCTCCTGAGTACCTGGGACTACAGGCACGTGCCACTGCACCCAGCTAAGTTTTTTTGTATTTTTAATAGAGGCGGGTTTCACCATGTTGGTCAGGCAAGTCTCGAACTCCTGACCTCGTGATCCGCCTGCCTCGGCCTCTGATAGTGCTGAGATTACAGGCATGAGCCACCGAGCCCAGCCAACCACCTTTTGTTTATCTGTCATATATTTGGACTTAATCAAAAGTGGATGACATCTGACATTGCGGGTTCCGGGGTTTTTGTTACCTATAAACAGATAATTGCTTAACTTTCTAATAATATATTAAAATATACTTTATTTTAAAAATCTAGTTGGAGCCATTAGATCTTGCAAGTTGGCACTAGAACAAACTTAAAATAGTTTGTCTAGCTTATCTTGTTCGGCACAATTTAAAGCATTTACAATGGCTTACAGTGTATGAGAATGAACTAGGAGATAATTTTGTAAGTGAAGAGAAACCACTGTAATAAAATCTCCTGAAAGCTTTCAGGTATTCAGTGTTTGCTGGTAAATAAACAAAACCAGATTTCTGAAATTAAAAAAATGTTTTTGAAAAAGTTTCTAAAATTTGGTATACAATGATGAGAAAATCTCAGGACACCTTTCCTGTCCTTAAGGACCTGCACAAATTCACTAAGTGGTTTGTTTTTATTCCAGGCACTAAAATAATGGATAATTTGAGTATCAGCAGAGACACTAAAACATGCACAGTTTTTCACATACAAATGCCAGTTTGTCTTATCAGAGAGATTATGTGCAATGCATCAATTTTATCCAAAACCTGGAGTAAAAGAAAGAAATTTTAGCAAAAGGTTGTAATGACATCATAAGTAAAACGGTAGGACTGCTAAAACGATCATGACGTAATCTGCTGTGCACTGGCCTGCAAGTACATAGTGGTAAAATCGTCAGATATCACATTTCTGCTTATAAAATAAAATCCTTCATGAATGCTCTTAAAAGAGCTGCAAAGCAAGGAGTGGTCTTTACCTCCATATGTATTTTTGCATAAAGGCATGAATATACAAGGTAACATAAGCAGCTGTACTCTACTCTTTTTTTTTTTTTTTTTTTTTTTGAGATGGAGTCTCGCTCTGTCGCCCAGGCTGGAGTGCAGTGGCGCAATCTCAGCTCACTGCAAGCTCCGCCTCCCGGGTTCACGCCATTCTCCTGCCTCAGCCTCTCCAAGTAGCTGGGACTACAGGCGCCCGCCACCACGCCCGGCTAATTTTTTGTATTTTTAGTAGAGATGGGGTTTCACCATGGTCTCGATCTCCTGACCTCGTGATCTGCCCGCCTCGGCCTCCCAAAGTGCTGGGATTACAAGCGTGAGCCACCGCGCCCGGCCTCTACTCTTAATTTGTTACAAATCTACCTGTCTGTTTCCAAATGATCTCTGCAAATAAGTAGGTAACATTGTACAACTTTCAACAGTGAATCAGAACATAGATGTCTCTTCTAATTCACAAGTACCAATGGCTCAATTAATTTAAGGGGCATTTTCTGAGTTGTGTGGTTTCACATGTATTTATTGCGTCTAGACCTGTGCAAACTTTTGTTTCATTTCTCTCTTAGATTTCTGTAGGAAGAGTTAAAGGATGGGAAGCAGTCATTTTACTTATTCATAACACATTTTAGGGGAAATCATGCTGTTGGGGAGAAACTTAAAGCTATCAACTATAACCTAGACTCTAGTCCAATTTTTCACATCTGGTTGCTACTTTAAAAAAGGATCATTTTAATTTTTAAATGCAGAATGTGTTGCACCTTACCTTTGACATTCCAGGTTTCCTCATGGTCATTTAGAAAAACAAAGCAGGAAATTCTAACACCTTAGCATCTACTTTAATAAGATGTTTGCATTTATAAAAATAACAAGAAACTGAGGGTTTGCTGAAGGAACACAGGACCTACAAGTATTTCCTCATTCCTGTCCCTGTGCCTGGAGGCCCAGCTAAGCATTCTGTTTCTGAGAAACTCCCCTTGTAGCAGAGGCTGAATTAGTCAGTCCCTCTTCTGGGATCCCACTGAAATCCCAAATCTCATCTGTTATAAAACATTGCGTTACAGGGAGTGATCATGTATGTCTCTCTCTCTCTCAGCCCTTCCAAAAGGTAAGTTGGTCCTTGGAGGACAAGTACAGTTATTTTGTTCCCTTGGTGTATCTAGATCCCAGCATGCGATGTGCCTGGAGTATGTCAGTAGTTCTCAAACTCTGGCATGCATCAGTCAGAATCTCCCAGAAGACTTGTGTGCACAGACCGGGGCCTGCCCTTCCAGTATCTTACTCAGAGGCCAGGGTGGGGTCCGAGAGCGTGCATCTCCAACAGGTTCTCAGGTGCTGCTGCTGTGCTGGGCCTGCTGAGAGCCACTGCAGAAAACTTTTTTTTTCTTTTTTTTTGTCAGTTAAAGACAAGTTTTCTTTAGTTAAAACCTGAGAGGCACTCCTGGCCAATTTTGGTCAAGAGCGCTTTCTCTTACAGACTAGGAGTATATATTGGTTTTAGGGTGAGGAAGATTATCAGAGTCCCCTCCTCTTCTGGGAGGAGGGGAGTTTATCTTGGGGCAAGCATCTTTCCGGCCAGAGGGGGGTTATCTGGAGACTGGCATCTTCTTGGCTGGAGGGGCGTTATCCCGGGACTAGCATGTCTCTGATGGGGGGTTAGCATGTCTCTGGTCGGGGAGGAGTTTGGAATGTTTCTGGCTGGAGATGTTATTTGTGGTTTATGGTCATGCTGACCTTAGCCATTAGGCTGATGCCCTTTGGATTTAGGCAGTTTTTTATTAAGGTGAACTTTAGAATGAAGGGCTTGTCCAAGATGGCGATGCTCCTGCTCTGTCGAGCCAGACCCTATAGTTATAAAAAGGAGGAGGGGCGGCGTGTTCTTTCTGGCTACTACCTCAGTGCAGGGAACTTTTAATGGACTAACTTGTGAAATAAAATGTGACTCTGGAACTGATTTACTAATGACATATGCAACTGTTTCTGGATCTCGAAGGAGCTCATGAGATGAGTAAGAAATGGGGGTCTGAGAGCAAAGACAAAATTTCTTCTGTTACAAGCTATATACAACATGTAATCCACTCCTCAGAATTGCCAAGGGAGCTTTAAGAAATGTGTGTGTACCAGCCTCCATTCCCCAGAAATACTGATTGTCCTGGTCTGGGCACAGTAAGGCACCCTCTTTTTCAAAAGCCCTTCAGCTGGTTACAAGGCATGGTCAAGGTTCAAAAGCTACTGCTTTAAGAAAAGAGAAAAAAAATCATCTCCTACTTTTTTTGGTTCAGTCACTAACATACAAAACCAGGTAATGTGATGCCGTCGTGAGCATGGAACAAGAGATCCCCATTCCGAGGATTTGCAGCAATATACAAACATGACTTTTGTACACTTATATGCACAATATATTATATTACCAGTTGCTGATAACTGCAACTAATCAGCTGCTGACTATAGCAGCCCCATCTAGAGAGAAGCTGGTATCTAGAACCCCTGGTGTGGCTCAATTTCGATGCTGATGGTGAGCATGAGACAGGTGGAGTCAGGAAACTGTGAGAGGAGAAGTTGTTCTGTGACCTAAGACAAGTGACTGACGTGGAAATATGTGAGCAAATGACAACTCAAGCCACATTGCTCTCCTGTGCTCTGGACCACCATATTCTACTGCCTCCTGGACTTCTCCATCTGAGCACTTCAAGCTCAACACATCTAAAAGCTGAATATTCATATTGGACCCTCCTGCCCTTCCCCTCCCTGCAGTCCCACTGACTTCCCAGCCTTTGTGATTGCATTCAGTATCTATCCAGGCTTCCAAGTGAGAAGCCTGGGTGTCAATCTGGGATTCTCTCTTTCTTATGCTGCTACATATACTTATCAACCAGTTCTGCCTCCTGATCAGCCCCGGAGTCCCCTGTCCTGAATCTTCCTTGCTCCTGCTCCATCCTCTGTCTCTGGCAATAGTCATGAACCTCCCTGTTTCCAATGCCACCTCTGCAGTCCATTCCCCAAACCGCTGCTGCAGCCATCTTTCTAAAACACCAAACACAGCATGTCAGTTCACAGTCACTTCTCTTTCACACAGGACAAAATCCAAAGCCACAGTGAGGATGGAGCTCTCTGTAAACTGTAGGTAGCCTTACCATTTATTCCTTCTCTTCCTACCATTTGAATTACTAGCACACTCAAGAACTTTGCTCCTATTGGCACTGCTTGTGTAATACCCCGCACATCCTATTCTCTGGGGAAATAACCATATAACCAAATAGCTCAAACGAGTAATCCCTTCCGTTTATGGCTAAACGTGCTCTCCTCCCCATGTAGAATTAAAGGCAAAGACTGAACTCAAAAGTCATCCTTTGTCCTGGGAAGAGTTCTGTCATTGATTCTGTGACATTGTCTCTAGCTCTCTCTTCCCCCAGTTGACTTCCAGACACTTAAGGGCAAGTACCAAGTCTAATTTATTCTTACATCTCAACATATGGATGGAACAGTGTAAATCACTCATCATGGCTCAAACATAAAGAAAAAAAAAGCCTAAGTTGTAACAGGTACCAATACTTGCCCTTCTATGCAAAGGGCAAACAATTGTGGCTGACTTACGTAATTATTTAAACTAAGTCAGGGCCATGTGTGCTGCCCCGCTAGTAATGGTGTAATTGCAGGTGTACTTAGGGCTGCCTGCAAGGCATTCTCATTGGGTGCCTTGTCCCCTAAATTATAACTTGAGTCTTTTGTTAATGAGAAGTTCCAGATATATTCAGAAAGGACACTTGGACTCCGGGTCTCTCCCTGAAAACCCACCAGAATGAGATAAAACTTGGATCAGAGAGAGAAATTCTACTCCCCCATGTTAGTGTTTCCATACTGCTTGCTAAAGCAAGCTGCTGAAACTGGTAGGAGTAAAATTTATTCTAAGCATATGCAATTCACAGATGCTCAGTCCACAGGACCAGTCATTTGATACTGAACTTCAGGGCCTTCAGGGATTGAAATGTCAAATCTAGCACTTACTTTCTAGGGGCTCAGTAAACACGCCCCCAATATTCCTGGCCCCAACTACCCCTCCTGCTCCCAGCTGGCTCAGGGAACTTTCTAGACAACTGGATTGAGTGTATCTATCTAAATGTGTAGCAAGAAAGCTTTACCAGATGACGCTGAAAAAGCGAAAATTACAGGCAAACTAGTTATTTGAATAAGTTCCAATGCCTGCATTCTCGCCCAAATTCAAACTGGCCAGCTTGTGCCTATGGGCCCAATGGAGGACAATCTAGAGATGTCGTCCAAAGAGCCAACTGCTGGAATTTTCTTAGAAAATTCAGCCCTGTAGGAGGAAAACAAAAACGAACGAATGAGAAAACACTATGATGTTTAGTGGGGATGACCTACAGGAACAAGTTAAGATTTATACTCTATTCTCTACGGGTTAGTGGTTCAAGAATAAACCAGTAATAATTAACTGAGACTAACAATGTTTATTACCATAATTTCAAATGTTCATAAGTGATAAAAGAAAACAAAAATGGAATGGATCTGAGGAAGAGAATCTGTTTTTTTTTTTTTTTTTTGAGATGGAGTCTCACACTGTCTTGCGGGCTGGAGTGCAATGGCGTGATCTTGGCTCACTGCAGCCTCTGCCTCCCGGGTTCAAGCAATTCTCCTGCCTCAGCCTCCTGAGTAGCTGGGATTGCAGGTAACTGCCACCATGCCCAGCTAATTTTTGTATTTTTAGTAGAGACTGGGTTTCACCGTGTTGGTCAGCCTGGTCTCAAACTCCTGGCCTCATGATTTGCCTGCCTCGGCCTCCCAAAGTTTTGGGATTATAGGCATGAGCTACCATGCCTGGCCCAGAATCTGGTTTTAAAAATTATATTTACAGGGAAGCAACATGTGGGTGAACCATATTCTAAAACTTTGAAATTTTCTTAAAACATACCCCTGTTAGTAAAACCTAATGTTAAATAAGCTCATAACTAGAGTACTTACGAAGTCAAAATTAAAACGTGCACACACAGACACACAGACACACACACAAGTCACATGGCAAGGGCCACATTGTGTTGCAGGTGGGTTCTGCAACAGGCGAAATGTCCTCAACATTGTGACCCATCCCTATTCCGGGGCACCAGCCTGGGGTTACCTTCCCTTCAGTGCCCATAATCATCAATTGCCTTTAATATTAGAGTTGGTTTGTCACTCTCATCAAAAAAGTTTCAGATGCTAGCTGCTAGTCTTGGAGCTTAGATCAAAGAAAAAACAAAGAATATTTTCTTTTCAAACAGGGAGGAGTCCTTCATCTTTGCTGAGCCTACTTCTAAAAACATTTCAGAACATGTTAGTGCTGTCACGTGGACCAAGTGTAATTATGCAGCACAATGGACTTTTGGCAGTCGGTGTCTTCAAACCAGAAATTTTTGAAAAATTATGAGTTATGAAACTAAATACGTGAAGCCAGAAATTACTGTAAAAAGCCTATTGGAGCTCTCAGCCAGTTTCTCGTATTCTGTGCTACGGCAGTGTGGGTCTAACACAGAAACCACCGGTCTTCTTTCCAGATTTGAAAGCAATCTGGAAGCAAGAGCAGAAACCCTTAAAACTCACCCCCCTTCACCCTTTAGCCCAGAATATCTAGCATATTCTATGCACTCAGTAAATATTCACTGAATTCAGAAACAACAGCTCAGAAGCCTGAAGGGTCAAAGTGACTTGTCCACCTTCACCCCCGGGTGGAGTGAGAAGAAAGGTCCCAGTTGCCAGGCCGGGCTTGGGCTGTCTTGATCTGACCTCCTTTGAGGAGGGCGGGTGGGGTAGATTCCACTTTGGATACCATTAATATCCCCACTTTGGTTTCTCTTTAAGACAGCTCGGACCTACTGAATGGGAACGTCTCCAGAAGTGGGGCTGGGCAGGCTTATTTCCACAAAGCTCCCTTAGTTGGGAATTCTGACTCGCCTTGCAATACTTTCCAGGGCCCCTTCTGCAGAGCACCTTCATCCCGTAAGAGGCAGGGCTTTGCTCAGCGCCCCTCAAGCAGTCTCCACTCCATGCTCACTGAACTGAGGACTAAGCTGCCTCCATGGAAGGTGACCCAGCAGAGGGCTGAGGACCTCAGCAGGAATGCAGACTGCCGGACAGCCTGCGTTGAAGCTTCAGACAGGCTCATCTTCATGATCCAGCTCCCTGGGCCCTTTCTCCTTGCCAGCTCTGACATTAGACATTTGCACACACCTGATTTGGATCTCCTGAAACCAGAACTCGGACAAGGCAGTGGAGTTTGGAAGTTGAGAGACAGATCTGGAGTCAGAAGCCTCTGGTGTTAATTTCCCTTCTGCCTCCTACCAGCTGTGGGAAAGTCACTTTAGTTCTTCGTGCCTCAGTTTCCCCCATAGGAGGAGAGTGTGCACCTCTTATGCTTAATGTGGGGATTAGGACTCATGAAATGGTGTCTGGCAGTCATTACCTCTAAGAGCAGTAAGTCCAGAAGTTAGCATGTCCCAGAACCAAACAAAACCCCCACTAAACAAAGTGCATCTTGAATAAAATGCACTGAATTTGATAGACACAGGCCTTAAACAAATTTCTGTTAAAGAGCCCATCTCCTATTTTAATAATTTGCCCCTGAAAATCCAGTCTTTTATGTTACTGTAATGGAATAGCGTCTGTTCACCTACTCTCTCTCTTGTCTTCAGGAACATTGTTTTGAGTGAATACGGGACAAACAGGCAAATTAAGTGGTATTTATATTTTTCTCAGGATCAAATCTCCAACCACTAATAGTGGTGTTCAAGCGAGTAACATCAAAGAATGAGAACACCACTGGAGGGAGAAAAGTGATGCTTTGGAGGTGCTCTGAGGGTTTAATTTAAAATAAAGAGAAGAGTCTCTTCGGCAGAGACAGGGCTGACACCTGACTAACAGGACCGGCAGTCAGCAGTCTCCGGAGCAGGCTCGCGTCTCCCGGGCACCCCAGGCAGGCAGGAGGGACCCTGCAGGCTCAGCAGAGAAGAAACCTTTCCACCAGTTCCTTCAATGAAAAGAGGAATCCTTTATTATTGGAATCACACTCTACCTTTTCCCTCTTTCCTATATTTGGCAATATTGTAACAATTCCAGATGTCCTCAAAGAGCTCTTTGCATTGGCAAGTAATCTCTCCGGAGACTTTAACAATCCTTCTTCCGTCTAGTGATCCCCAAATCTGGCTGCCCAACAGGTCACATGAAGAGCATTAAAAAAAATCTCATGTCCAGGTCTTGCCCCATGCCAATTAAATCAGAATGTCTGGGGGCGGGAGCCAGACACTGGTTTTTGTTTTGATTTTTTTTTTAATCCCAGGTAATTCCAATGTGCAGCAAAGTCTGGGAACCACTGTTCTATGCCTTGCCCCTCCCCCAACAACCGCGCTGGGCACCAAACCCCAACTCCCCAAGCCAGTGACATCAACAGCAAGTACGGGCCTGGCTCTTGGAACCCTCGCAGCTCAAGGTTGGAATTGTGCAATTAAACCTTCCGAGGCATGTTTCCCCTGTCAAGTGGGTTTATGGTCGGTAGTCACGAAGCCAGACTCGCTCATGTTCTGTCTGCACACTTGGCACACTTGAACCAGGGACATCAATCCGGTGTGTGTGTGTGTGTGTGTGTGTGTGTGTAAGGCAGGTTTAATATTTTGGTTGGCTCAATGTGAAATTCTTCAAACAGCAAAAAGAAACATCCAAGAAAGAAACTCTCCAGGTTTTGAGGAGAAGTTTGCTGTGAGCCCCATTTTGAAACACCGTGGTTCTGGCCAGGATGAGCTCTGCTTCCGGGGCTTCCGCACAAGAGTCCCGCGATCCCCCCTGCAGTGGCCGGACAGCCGCGTCCCGCTCCACCGCGAAGCCCAGGCACGACAGAAGGGCTGCAGGTGGGGCAGACCCGGACGTCTCCGCGAGGCGGCCATCGAACTAGAGCCTGGGGCTTTCGGCGCGGGCGCCCAGGAGGGAGCTCGGGTCCCCGGGAGGAGGGGGGCACTCCTGGACAGGCAAGACGAGGGCGCACCGGGCGAGGCGAGCGGCCGGGGTCTGCGCCCAAGTGGCGGGTCGGACCCCACCTGCCTTTTGCCAACGAGGAAACTAACCGCCGCCAGCACCACCCCTTCCCGGGAGCCGCAGGTGGTGGCGGACGAGTTCTCCCAGCTCCCAGGTCGAGGCTGCGACTCCACACCGGGGAACGAGGATCGCGGGGACCTGGAGAGGGGCCGGGGCCAGGCTGGCGGGCGCCGGCTTCAGTTTGAGACCTGCGCGGATGGCGGAGGCGGGGAGGTCCGCTCAGGAAGCAGCCTGTCCCGCGGGGTCCGAGGGGAGGCTGTATTTTCGGGGTCCTTCCTCAGCTTCCCTAAACAGTGCAGTCTCTGCGGGTGGGCAGCGCCCGCCCCTCGCGTGCGCGCCAGAACCCCGCCGCGCCCTGGGAAGACATCGCGGGGCGCACGTGCGGGACCCCGGCCCCAGGCGCCCACCAGCACCCGGCTTTAGCCCACTGACGCCGATCCCGCGCAGCTGGGCGGGGAAAGTGAGGGAAGAAAGTTGGGAACTGTTCGGGGCGCCGGAGGTTCTGGCGGCCGTTCCCCGCCCGGCCTGCAGCCCCGTGCCCCACGCGTCTCCTCCTCCGCCCGCCCCAGACTCTCCTGGCCCAAGAACGAAACGTCCCGTTCCTCCCGCGGTCCCGGCCGGCGGCGCAGCTGATCTCAAGGAAACAGGAAAGGACGGGCGGGGGCGCGGGCGCCGAGCCGGTGCGCCGGTGCCCGGCTGGGCGGGCTGCGGGGTCCGGGGCGCGATCCGGGGGCGGCGAGGGAGTCGGCGAGACACGCCCTTACCTTTCTTTTCCTCCAGAGCCCGACTCGCCGGGCAGAGCGCAGCCAGCAGCGCCAGGAGCGCTGCCCCGGCCGTCCCGGAGAGTCGCATCGCTGCTCCCCGAAGAGCTCGCTCCGGCTCTCCGGATCAATACTGGACGGAGTCAGGGGGCCGTGCGCGGTGGTTGTGGCGTTAGCGGCGAGGCGGGGACTGGGGCGGACACCGACGAGGTGGCCTGTCGTCCGATCTGGGCGGCGGCGGCCGCCGGGGCTAGCTCGGGACTCCGGCCGCCTCGGCCGAGGCGGGCGCTCACACCGTGCCGGGGGCGGAGGCTGCTGCGGCCGCGCTGCGCCAGGGGCTGCCCGGACGTCTAGCCAGCGCGGGCCGGGGCTCAGGGAGGCAGGGCGGGAGGAGGAGGGACCAGGCGGCGGAGGAGGGATCGGGAGGAGCAGAGGAGGAGGAGAATGCGAGGAGGAGGGAGGAGAACCAGCAGCGGGGACCCAAGGCCAGCGGCCGCCGGAGGCGGTGGACAGCGGTGGCCCCCGCGGGACCCGGTCTCCGGCGGGAGGGGGGCGGCGCGCGGGAGGGGAGCGGGTGCCTTGAGGAGTTAATTTCCGAGAGGGGCGTTCCCAGCACTGCCCCTCTGGACCCGGTCCCTGTGGACTTGCAGGCCCAGCCTATGTCGAGGTCGAGCCAAATCTGTGCCAGGGTCCCCTTCCCCCTTTCCCTTCTTTTGTTTTACAGAGCAAACTTGTACCAGCTTTAGACAGACTGGCCGAGCCTTAGAGCCAGCGTCGGATAATGGCACCGACGGGGAAACTGCTCCTTTATTCTGGTCTCCACCTCCCCTGCAACACTCCGGGACCTTCGCGGGGATCAGAGGCTGGCCTGGCAGCTGAGGAGGTCGCCGTGCCCGCGCGGCAGGGGTGCCAGGCGTCCGAGGTGGTGCTATAAAGTCCGAGGGTCCTTCAGATCTTGTCAAGCACCCTCGAAATCATCTGAAATGAGGGCACCCAACTCCGGGTACAGAGACAGGCCTCCTTAATGTTTATTGCAACCAGCCATGGGTACTTTGAAGCCAATGTGTGAAGCACATTACTTCGCAAAAGTGAAGCTCTTGGAATAAAGGCTTGACACAAACAGCCGTGGAGATGCTTTTTAGAGAGGCTAAGTGTCCCACTGCCCTGGTAGCTCCCGCAGGAGAAATGCCAGGGAAACTCACGGAAGCTTTGGCCAAAAGAAACTGAGCTTCTTTGGGCTGCAGGAACTTGAGCTATATTCCTTTGGCAAGTCCACCCCATCCCCACTCTTCCTTCTCCTGCAGTAAAAATGTCCTCTAGGTCCATGTTACAGCCAGACCCCTCCTCTCTTCACGAGATTCACTAGGACCTTCAGGCCTGGTTCAACAACCCTGATCTCCCGGCTCTGTCAAAAATCACAATCCTGAAGTAAGTGGAGCTACAGACCTGCCCTTTGCTGTCTCTGAAGGGGAGCAACCTTACATCTTTCCTCCGCATCCAGCAAAGTGTTTGTGCCTGGGTTTCGCACCCTGCAGCCTGAAAGGTGGGGTTTTCACCAGGGCAAGTGCAGACAGACACAGGTCTCCTCACCGCCCGCACAACCTGGAACTTCCCTGTGAATTAGGAGAAGTAATCTGTTCCTTTCTTTTAACAAATCAGTACAGCCACTGTGCGTTGAAGTCAGGCCCTGAATGCAGAGGCCGTGAAGGCTCTGCAGGCATGTGTGTGCTTCCTGCACACCTGGGCTGAGAGCAGACCATAGAAACACAGAGACAGAAAACAAAACTAGAGAAAGGCAAATGGGAAGCACAACAGTGGAACATAAAATGAAGACAGGAGTGAGTCTTACAATAAAAGACCTGAATACGATAAAGTCCTGTGCATTCACTTAACAAGGGCTGCAAATTTGGTTTTAAACTATATTTTCTGTCAAGGGAATGTGACCTGTGTGCACAAGTCACAACACAAATCAATTTAAGCTACAACTGATTTGTAAGACTGCACAGGAATTTCTCCTTTGAGTGTCCAAAAAGACAGTATGTAAGAACATCAGTTCTCACTACATTAGGACTATATGAGACAACAGCCTTCAAAGTACAGCTTGTATATTCTTCGATGTGATCTGATGGCATCACAAGAAACAGAGCATTTTGTAAAGAGCTACTAGACACACACATAGCACAATACTGAGATGGATTCCAGGGAACAGAGAAGAATGAGTTTGCTGAACATCCTCCTGGGACATCTATGTAAAGTTTGAGTTTCTCCTTTGAGCTTTTGATACAAAAGCTGACATTCATGTTGATTTTGTAGTCCTTGGCTAGTACCTGGAGTGTGCTGATAACTGTGTTACTTGGTAAGTAAAAAAAACTGTATGGCCAAGCAGGCAGTAATGATGTCCTCTTAAGGGAGATAAGGAGCCTGGCACAGTTAGGGCCCTGCACAGTTAGGGCTGTAGCTTACAGCCTCTGTGGAGGGTGGTCCCAGACCATGGTCCGGACAGAGGCTGGGTGCTGTGTGCCACCACCATAGGAATGACAATAGTGGCCCAGTTGCTGTGCTAAGCATTGGTCAGACTAAGCTTATCTAATAACCTGTGAGCTGGTTAATACTTGCATCTTCTTTTTATAGCAATGTGATGCTGTGGCCGGGAGAAGTGACCAGGATCCCAAAGTATACTTGCTAGCATGAGAGGCCAATTTTGAACCCAAGGCAGAGCCGTGTTTTATCTCTCTTGTCCAGCAATGCTTCAAAACCTGAGACAAATGGTGATGTCAGGACCTAAAATTCTATTTCATAATATCTTGGAAATTTGTTGGGGTGAGTAATACTAAAATTTCTGCTTGGCCAAAAAAATTATAGATAAAGCCTTCATGTATGCTATATTGGCAAGTATGTACTAAGACTCTAGTATTTCCCTTATAAGTCTCATAAGTGTCTGTCAATTTTAATAACACAGATGGTTCCATCCCTTTGCCAGCTGTACATGAGAAACTTTTTTTTCCTCTGATGAGTGGTTATCCTCTTAGAAGAAGTTTCTGAGTGTGTTGAATAAGAGTTTAGTCTCGTCCATAAGGAATGTGGCTCTGAATTTCCTAAAACCAAATGCTCTGTGAAAGGGAGAGGAGAAACAGGTTATTTGGCAGGGTGAAGATCTGAGGTCTTCAAATATTCTAAGTTCCATCTGAGGCAAAAGGCATTTGACCACCTGTTTTCCTGGCTTAGAGGTCAAAGTAAAGATTGATTAGGAAAAAAAACATAGTGGCAGATTTTAGACTTTCAAAAATATGTTTTATAAACTACTGGAGCTAAGTAAAAGTAGGATAAGCTATGTCAGAGTGGAAGGGGGTTTTTTGAGAAAGATTTTTGTGCAAGAACAATAAGTACTAATGGAGGTTGTGAATTAAGGACTGACACAGGTTCCTTCTAACCCTAAAGTTCCTTAAGAAAATGCATTTCTAAAATAGGTTTTCACTGAAAGATATGTTCACTTGACAGCTCTTCTAAGGATATATGTTAAGGAGATACAAGACCCTGGTAATAGATTTGCCTCTTTGGAGGAGAACTAGGTAGCTCGGGTCAGGGGTTTAGAGGGAGACTTGTTTTTCAATTATTTGTCCTTCTATACCATTGGGATTTTGTACCGGGAGCATGCTGCACCTATTTCTGCAAGGTAAGTGTGGCCCCTGCTGAGGTTCAGAGACACTCCTGGGGGCAGGCTTTCATGGTTTCCGAGGCTGTTTATTCCTTCTCCTTGAAGGAGGTCATTTGCCTTGAGCTCTGAGTTGAGACCCATCTCTTGCAGAATGTGGAAGAAGCAGCTTTTTCAAGGGGTAACGTGCTGACAGAAAACTGCTGAAGCATTTCTCCTTTGTCATTAGTATGCTTCATCATCGCTAGAGTTGAGGGTTACATGTCACTATAGGAGGCACTATTGGCACTCCATTCTAGCAACAAGTAGAAAGCTGAGCAAACTGAAAAATTAACACCTCTTCTTAGCTCTTTCAGAGAATTGAGGTCATTGGGCAAACCACTGCTCCCCAAATTGGAGAGACAGGCAAACACAGAAGCACAACCTCCAGGGGCAGAAACCAGCAGACAGAAACCTCCAAGGACCCAGTGCCTGGTGGGAAAGTTTGCCCTGTAATTGAGAAATTGTGGGAGGCTCAGTGTGGGCAGCTCTGTGAATTAAGAACTCCAGCAGAGCCCAGTCATGGGGCAGGATGGTTAGAGACACTTGAGAGTGTTACCTCCTGGAGCTCTGCCAGGTCCTCACAACAAATATTAGGGGGAATATCTTATCATGCTTCTGGCAGTGGAAGGAGAAGAGGAACCATTTTGAAATAGGTGGGAACATTCTATTATTAATAGAAGGTCTGCCCTCAAGAGAAATTACTTCACCAGAGGCCTAACCTAGTGTTTTACCAGACTGTGACCTACCCGGAGCAAGGGAAATATACAACTTCGTCCCCCTCCAACTGTTCTGTACCATCTAAGGGGCTGGGGAACCCGAGAAGCAAGCATGAAGTTCACAGTCCAGGGACACAGGTTTACTGCAAGACTGTGACATGTGGCAGGACTGTGCAACACTCCCACTCCCCACAGCTTGTCACTACATCACTAGAAGCCTCTTTACTGCAACTCCTCTTACCTAGTACATCATGTCCACCACAACCAAATTACAAGGCACACTAAAAGGCAAAAGACGCAGTTTGAAGAGACTGCGCAAGCATCAGAACCAGAATGAGACATGACAGGAACGTTACAACTAACTGCTGTGGTTTGAATGTGTCCCCGAAAAGTTCATATGTTGGAAACTTAACCCAATGTCCTCATGAATGAATTCACATGGCTATGATGGCGGTGGGTTAATTCTTGTGGGAGTGGCTGTTATAAGAATAAGCTCTCTTGACACGTGATGCCCTCTCCCATGTTATGATGAAGCAAGAAGGCACTCATCAGATGCTAGCACCAAGCTCTTGGACTCCCCAGCCTCTAAATCAGCTTCTTTTGTTTATAAATCACCCAGTTTGTGGCATTCTGTTATAACCACAGTAACTGGACTAAGACATTATCACATCAGGGATATTAATTATAAAAAAAATTATGATTAAAATGCTAAGAGTTTTAATGGAAAAAATAGACAACATGTAAGATCAGATGGACAATATAAGCAGAGACATGGAATTTTTTTTTTTTTGAGACAGGGTCTGGCTCTGTTGCCCGATCCAGAGTGCAGTGGCATGACCTTGGCTCACTGCAACCTCAACTTCCCAGGCTCAGGTGATCTTCCCACCTTAGCCTCCTGAGTAGCTCTGGCTACAGGCATGCACCACCACACCTGGCTAATTTTTTATAGATATAGAGTTTCACTATGTTACCCAGGCTGGTCTTGAATTCCTGAGAGATGAAAGTTTTAAGAAAGAATTTAAAAATTCTAGAGATCAAAAACGCTGTAAAAGAAATGTAGAATGCTTTTGAAATACACATTAGTGGGCTGAACATGCTTGAGGAAAGAATTTCTGGGGAAGATTATGAGATTGAAGATACGTAAACAGAAACTGCCAAAACCGAAAAACAGAAAGAAAAATGACTAACAAAAAGAACAAAACAAAACTTTCAAGAACTGTGGGATAATTACATGTAATGGGAATACTGTAAGTCGAAGAAAGAGAAAAAGGAGCAGAAGCAATATTTAAAGCAATATACCAAAAATTCCTCCAAATTAATGTCAGACAACAAATCACAGATTCGGGAAGCTCAGAGAACATCAAGAAGATATATGCCAAGAAAACCCAAACAAACAAACAAATGATACCTAGGCATAACATATTCAAACTTCAGAAAATCAAAGGTTAAAGAAAAATTCTTAAATGAAGCCAAACGGAAAAAACACCTTACCTGTAGAGGAGCCATAAAGAAAATACCTATAGAGAATATTAGAATTACATCCACCGTATCCTCAGAAATCATGCAAGCAAGAAGAGAATGGAGTGATCTGGTGTATGTCTTCATATTTTTGGGCTTCTGTAACAAAATAACATAAAATGATTTACTTATAAACAACAGAAATTTATTTCCCATAGTTCTGGAGGCTGGAAAATCCAAGATCAAGGTATTTGCAGATTTAATGTCTGATAAGGGCCCACTTCTTCATAGATGGCCATAATTTCACAGTGCCCTCACATGGCAGAAGGAACAAGGCAGCTCTCCGTGGTCTCTTTTATAGCACTAACCCCATTTGTAAGGGCTCCACCCTCATGACATAATCCCCTCCCAAAAACACTCTCTTCTAATAACATCATTTTGGGAATTTACATTTCATCATATACATTTTGGGGAGACATAAACTTTCAGTCCACTGCAGTATATTTAGACCACTAACATTTAAGGTAATTATTGACATAGTTGGATTAATATCTGCCATATTTATTACTATTTTCTATTTGCTGCCCTTGCTCTTCTTTTCTTCCTTTTTATTTTTTTGCTTGTTTATTTTAGAGGCAGGGTCTAACTGTCTTCTAGGCAGGAGTGAAGCGACACGATCACAGCCCACTGCAGCCTCAAATTTCTAGGCTCGGGTGATCTTCTCATCTTAGCCTCCTGAGTAGCTGGGACTACAGGCACAGTCCTAGCTAATGCCTGGACTTTTTAAAATTATGTTTTGTACAGATAGTGCCTTGCTATGTTGCTCAGGCTGGTCTCAAACCCCCTTGGCCTCTCAAAGTGCTGGGAGAAAAAAATCTAGGGCAACTGATTTTAAAAAGTTAAAAACTAAAGTAATTGCTATGCTAAGAAAAGAGAGAAAATCGAATTATACGAAATGCTATGTAAAACCCACAGAGGCAGAAAAAGTGTGGAAAACAAAAATAGAAAAAATGAGCAAGGGAGTGGTGGCTCACGCCTATAATCTAAGCAAGAAAATCAGCAAAACCAAAAGGTGATTCTTCAAAAAATCAATAAAATTTATAAGCCTCTCACCAGGCTAAGAAACAAAGAGAGAATACACAAATTATGAATATCAGAAATGAAAGAAGGAACATCACTACTGATCTCATGAACATTGAAAGGATAATAAATGAATATTATGAACAGCTATACTCACGAATTTAACAACCTACGTGAAATAAACGAATTCCTTGAAATAGAATGTACCAAAAGTCATACAAGAAGAAATCGACAATAAATATAGGTCTATATCCACTATAGAAATTGAATAAATAATTAATAACCTTCCAAAACTGGAAGCACCAAGCCCAGATGAGATCACTGGTGATTTTCATCAAGCATTTAAGAAAGAAATTATATCCATTCTCTACAATCTCTTCAAGAAATTAGAAGTAGAGGGAAGTCTCCACAATTAATATTGTGAAGCCAGAATTACCTTAATAGCAAAACCAGACAGAGATACTACAAGAAAAGAAAGAAAACCGTAGACCAATATCTTTTATGAACATAGGTGTAAAAATTCTCAAGAAAATATTACAAAATCAAATGCAACAAAGTGTAACAAAGTTATACATGATGACCAACTGAGATTTATTCCAGATATGCAAGACTGGTTCCACATTTGAAAACTCAATTAATGTAGTTCATCACATCAAAAGATCATATCAATAGATACAGAAAAATTACATGATCATATCAATAGATACAGAAGAAAACAGACAAAATCCTACACCCATTCATGATAAAAATTCTCGGTAAACTAAGAATAGAGAAGGATTTCCTCAACTTAATAAAGAACAGCTACAAAAACCTATAGCTAAAATCAGGAACAAAGCAAGGATGTTTGCTTTCACCAGTGCTTTTCAACATGTGTTAGAAGTCCTAGCTAATGCAATAACACACAAAAAAATAAATAAAATGAATACTGATTTGGAGGGAAGAAATAAATCTATGTTTGTTCACTGATAACATAATTATCTCTTAGAAAATCCAATCCAAAAGAACCAATAAAAAAGCTCCTGGAACTAATAAGCAGTTATAGCAAGTATGCAGGATACAAGGTTAACATACAAAAACCAATCACTTTCCTATGTACCAGCAAAGAACTAAGGGAATTTGAAATTAAAAACACATTACCATTTACATTAACACCCTGAAATGGAATACTGAGGTATGAATATAAGAAAATATGTATAAGATCTACAAGAAAAAACAAAAAAACTCTGGTGAAAGATATCAAATAACTAAATAAATGGATCAATAGTTTGTGTTCATGGTCAGAAAGACTCCATAATGTCAAAATGTCACTTATTCCCAACTTGAATTGTAGATTAATCCTAGTCAAAATTTGAGCAAGTTATTTTGTAGATATTGACTAATTGATTCTATGGGCAAGCAGAAGACCCACAGTAGTCAACTCAATATTGGAGAACAAAATTGGAGGATCAACACTACTTGACTTCAAGACATAGACAACTACAGTAGTCTAGACTATTTGGTATTGGTGAAAGAATAGACAAATATATCAGTGGAACAGAGAGATCAGAAATTGACACACATAAATTTAGTCAATTGATCTTTGACAAAAAAGAAACAAAACACAATAGAGCAAATATAGTCTTTTCAACAAATATTGCTGGAACAAATGGACATCCACATGTAAAAAATGAATGTAGATACAAACCTTACACACTTCATAAAAATTAACTCAAAACTGATCATACATATAAGTGTAAAATGCAAACTATAAAATACCTAGGAGATAACGTAGGAGAAAACCTAGATGACCTTAGGTATGACAATGACTTTTTAAGTACAAAACCAAGGGCACAATCCATGAAATAAATAATTTATAAGCTGGAGTTTGTTAAAATTAAAAACTTCTGCTCTGAGAAGGACAATGCCAAGAGAAGGAAACAAGCCAGATACTGGAGAAAAATTTGCAAAAGAAATATCTGATAAAGGATTGTTATCCAAAATATGCAAAGAACTAAACTCTTAAAACTTAATAATAAGAGGATAAATAACCTGATTTAAAAATGGGCCAAAGTCCTACACAAACACCTCATCAAAGAGGATACACTGATGGCAAGTAAGCATATAAAAAGATGTTCAACATCATATGTCATTAGGAAATTGCAAATTAAAACAACAGTGAGATACCACTACACATCTGTTACAATGGAAAAAATTCAGATCAGTGATAACACCAAATTCTGATGAGGATGTGGAACAATAGGAAGTCTCATTCATTGCTGATGGGAAGGCACAATGGTACAGCCACTTAGGAAGGCAGCTTAGCAGTTTCCTATAAAAGTGTACATACTATCACCATATGATCCAATGATTTCTCTCCTTGATACTTACCCAAATGAGTTGAACACTGTTGTCCACATAAATCTGCTCATGAATATTTATAACAGCTTTATTCATAACTTCCCTAACTTAGAATCAACTAAGACGACTTCATGTGGGTGAGTGGATAAATAAACCATGGTACATGTGGACAATGGATTGTTATTCTGTGCTAAAAAGAAATATGCTATCAAGACATGAAGAGACATGGAGGACACTTATGTGCATGTTGCTAAGTGAAAGAAGCCAATCTGAAAAGGCTACATACTTTATGACTCCTGCTACAGTCATGTGCCACGTAATGACATTTCAGTCAATAATGGCACCAATATACAATAGTGGTTTCATAAGATTATAATACCATATTTTTACTGTGCTTTTTCTATGTTTAAATACACAAATATTTACCATTATGTTATAATTGCCTACAGTATTCAGTACAGTAACATGTCAGATAGGTCTGTAGCCTAGGAAAAATAGATTATACCGTATAACTTAGACATATAGTAGGCTATATCATTTTGGCTTATGTAAGTTCACTCTGTTATGACCATACAATGACAAATTCACCTAATGACACACATTTCAGATCATATTTTCATTGTTAAGTGATGCATGACTATATATGACATTCTGGAAAAGGCAAATCTATGGAACAGTAAGGTGATCAGTGGCTGCCAGTGGTTGGCAGGAAGGAGAGAAGAATAGGCAGAACATAGAGGATTTTTAAGGCTGAGAAACCATTCTATACCATATTTCAGTGGTGGATACCTGTCATTTTACATCTGTAAAAACCCATTGAATGTACAACACCAAGAGGGAACCCTAACATAAACTATGGACCTTGGGTGATAATGATGCGTCAATGCTGGTAATCAGTTGTAAAAAGACACCACTTTTTGGGGGATGCTATGTATGTGTGTGCACAGGGGTATACAAAAACTCTCTATACTTTTAGCACAACTTTTTTGTGAACCTAAAACTGCTCTAAAAATAAAGTTTATGAATTAACAGCAACAATAAAAAAGCATGACTGCATGTTTGAATGCTAGTTTCGGCATCGTTGAGATGTTTGTTAATTACTTTGCAGAGGGATCTTGTAGAAAGTTTCTGTATCCTTCACAATGCTTCTCCCCTAGTGACAATTTTACAACTGAGCTTAAATGATTTTGTTCAAGGTATTATAGCTTGTTTCAGGGACAGATGTTACTAGAAACACTAGCCTGGAGATTGTAACTGGTGGTCTGCAAACCAAGTTCAGGGTACAGATGTAGTTTTGTGAAGTTCATTCAATGTTTGTTTTAGTTTAATTAATGACAACACTTAAAAATCAGAAGATTTTACATTTAAACTGTAGATTTTGTGTTTCTCTCGAAAAATGGGAATTGTTGGCCAACTGTGTTTGCTTTCATGGAAGATGGCAAGTGACTAAATGGTAACTGTTCCCTTTAGGAGGTACATTTGATCTCCAGTTCACGCTGGAGCTGCCATCCTGATTCTCTTGTTCATGGGTCTGTGAGGTCACTGTAAGCATTAGAGTTTGCAGCTCATCCCCTGTGGTTAAATCATGATAGTGCCACTTTATAGGTATGCTTCCTATCTCTGCTTTTCCCCTCTCCTTATCTTTCTTTCTTCATCTCTCTCTCTCATCTCATATATGTGTACATATGTTTTTGTTGACAGGTTTTTGTCCAGATGCCATAATACATTATATATCATGATAGACATCTCTTGAAATTGCATATTTCAAATATGGAGTAATATTCAAGCACAAATGTTTATCACAGCTCATGATTATCCTTATAGGCAGACTTTCTAAAAACCAGTTAAACATTTCTGGAAGCAAGTTCAGTTCTGCTGCAGAACAGAGAAAAAAAGATCTATCCATTAATTTATGGTACATGTGGAATGACCATGTTCCATGAGTTGAACATGAATTGGCTTTGCAGGTAATCAGGGGTAGGAGATGGAGGTTTAGGAAGGTGGCTGGGGTCAACTTCACTGCCAATCTTACAAAGCAGCAAATTTTGTCTGGCTAATTTGTCTATAAAGTGTAATAAGTGAGAATGAGTGCTTATTAGGACACAACTAAAGAGACATTTTGAAGCATTTTAGCTATGTCTGATTTCATTATTTTAATTATTGTAATTATGTCTCACCTTATGTAGTAAAGGTCCTGGAGCAAAGACCTATTCTCAAGCTTATATTCTTCTAAGGAGAAACTCAAGGCAGGTCACCAACTGAGAAAATTGTGTCACTTTATTTTTTTTTCACAAGGAATATAAACAGAGGGAATGAAACTTCCACCTGTACTATAGAAGGAAATAAATCGCTTTTGAGAGGAGGTCTCCAGAAGTTAGATTTCAAGTGGCATTTTTAAATGGCAGAAAATCTGGAGGGTCTGCAAGGTCAAAAAAAAGTAGGTTAAAAATGACAGGGCTAGAGAAATCCAAAGCAAATTGGTGTTCTATTTCTGCAATTGAATGGAAAATTAGAGTTTCTAGGGCCCCTCCAAAAAATCCGCAGAAATTCTTGCAGTTGTTACTTTTAAGGGACTGAGCTTACAAAGCCTCGGTCGTTGAAACAAACCTGGGAGGGACCTCACAGATAGTTCTTCGCCATTTTTTAGATGACAAGGTAAACACCTTGTCCAAATTATTTGTTTCAGAAAGAGACAAAGGATTAATAAATAATATTTTATTAATAAAATAAAACACATTGGGAGTTTTCAGGGTTGTTGGCTATTTGATTAAAATTCAGAGTTGGAGTAAATAGCATTTACTCAACACTCATTTATCAAGAGCCAGAGGTGGCAGTGTATATGAGGTCACTCACTAGTTCCTGCCCTTGCGGAACTTACAGTCAATCTACAAAAGGTCACCTAAGCTAACCAGGGATGTGTGTGTGTGTGTGTGTGTGTGTGTGTGTGTATGCGTAACACGAGAAGTCTTTCTACTCTTCCATAATCAATAATTTCACTGGTTTCTCAACACCATAAAAAATAGGATGTTTTGCTATCCACTGTTAAAATAAATGTCAAACACAACTAGTTAGTGGTGACACAAGCATTAGAATTATCAGTGCCTGCATTTAGGGTAATTGCTGTGTCACTGGAGATTAGGGAGTTGTTCTGACATTGTGGCATTTAGTTTTGTCACCTGCTAAGATCATTTGGCAGGTGTGCGCTGCCTTTCCTTCTAAGTAATCTCACCAAGGCCAGTTAATTGTAGCCTAAAGGAGAAGTGTAGACTGTTT
Source organism: Symphalangus syndactylus (assembly GCF_028878055.3). Taxonomy (NCBI): domain Eukaryota; kingdom Metazoa; phylum Chordata; class Mammalia; order Primates; family Hylobatidae; genus Symphalangus; species Symphalangus syndactylus. The sequence goes on from NC_072431.2 coordinate 75,634,536, forward strand.
CTGTGATCAGAAGCATCTGTTTTTTTCTTCCCTTTGGTGGATGGTTCTCGGCGGTCCTTGGAAGTCCACCATAGGCTTGCATAATCTGCTGATGATAGGACTCCTGTCACTCTGGGGCAGAGGCTCCCTGAACCAGGCCATGCCTCCCCAGGTCACTTCCTCCTGCCTCTTGTTGGCCAGCGACCTCCTCCTCAGCCTGGGACCAGAGGGAGGGGAGCAGATCCTTGGGCTGGACTCATAGGTGGCATTCTAACGATGGGTGTGTAGAGAGAGAAACACCCCCTCATTAGGCTCACGGGAGGTGCAGGTTGTTTGTCACTCATCATATCACAGCACACCTGAATGTATGCAAGAAGGTAGTCAACCCCTTGTTAAATATTTAAACGGTATATTTTATATATACTTAGGATTAAATTACTTTGTTTAATATATAAACATACGTTATATTATCATACATTATATATTTCTATAATATGTTCGTTGTACACACACTCATTCTATGTATTTGTGGCGAGGAGAGAGAGATAACATGGAGTATCCAAATGAACAGGGACCCAAAAATGCCAGGGCCATTTGCCATTAACTGTGGCTTTGAGCACATGATATTTTTTCAATCTCTCCAAGCAACGGCCTTGTGCGATCTTCTGTGGACTGGCATACGTGTTTGTACACAGGATTGCTCTGGCTTGAAATAATGCAGGGACAGCACGCGGCACGTTGTGAATTCTTGACAGAACCATTCTGCGCAGGCGTTTTTTTCCAGCTGAAAGTTTGCCTATATAAACCCCTTAAAGGGTTACTGTTCTTTCTTTTCCCTGGAAGTTGTGTGAGCAGCTCCATATATGCAGACAGAGCAAAAAAAGCCTGAAGTGGAGTCCAGCCCATTAGATTTCTTCTTTAATTAGTCGTCATATGAACAATCAAAACATATAATTAGTCATTAATTTTTTTAAGAAGAACCCTTCAAGCCTCCAATGGCGCAGCTTAGCAACTATGACTTTTCTCCGAGATTACTCATTATGAACTTTGAGGACCACACTGTTCCTTCCCTCAAAAGAACTGCTATTTGTTGCAGCAGCTGCGAGGGAAAAGGGGCCGCAAGGGCCCCAAAGCGGCTGGCACGGGCAGGCGTGTCCTGCTGTCGCAGATGGACACGCTAATAGGGGCCTGGGACCCAGGCGATTAACTGGCCTGTCCTGCTCGGGCTGGGGGGCCTCAGGGCCAGCGCCCTTTCACAATAGCTCCCGACTGCATTTTCTTCAGGGTCGCTGTCAATCCTGCCTCCCTTCGCGTGGGATGGGGATGGGGGACTCTGATTCTGGGCTGAACCTGGGGTTTCAGAGCAGGTGGCGGTGACTGTGAGCTGCGTGCTTGCGCGCGGCCTTCGCGCCTGGCAGGGGAAGATTTCCAGCGCCGGGGGTGGGCTTTGCCGAGGCTGCAGGAGGACCTCGGGCAGTGGGCCAGGATCTGACTGGCATTTCACAGGGCTCTGCTGGAGCCCGCAGGACGCGGCCCTGCCTCCCAGGCCTCTCAGCCTCCGGAGGCCGTGCTCCGGGAGGCAGTGAGTTCCGATGTGGCCAGAGTTCATTGCCTGGCTCTTTACCCGGCCTTTGCTAATAAGCTTCGGTTTCTCACTGCTTTGTCTTACCAATTTGGCTCTCCCCCTCCCCCCGCCCCGGAACTTTTTTGTTTATTTATTTTAAATCTTTCTGTCTTATTTGAGGACTTGGAGGCCTCACTGGCCAGGGTGGGTTGATTTCTGCGGGATGGGGCAGGGGTATTGGATGCTTTTGCCTCCTTTCCTTTTCTGAATTTGGGATGTTTCTAGAATTTGTTTTTCTAATTATTAGGTGGTCTGCAGTGGCTTTGCCCAGCACCTGGCACAGAAGCGAGCGGTCGCACAAGTCGCCCTGGAATCTGGCTGGGGTCTCCCCTCCGTGGGCGGCAGAGAAGGGCAGATGCCTCAGCCCTCGGGGCCAGGAGGCAGTAGCGGCTTCAGCGCCCAGCCCCACCGTCAGGGCCAGGTTCTGACACGGTGACTCCGCAGCCAAGCCCTGAGATCGCCTTCTTCTCTCTAATGGGTCTTTCTGAGCTAGGGTTTCTGAGGACTGAACGACGGCGCCTGGCCAGCCCGCCCGGGCACAGGGGTCCCTCCTGCGGACTCGGGGCCTCCGCGCGGGCCTCAACCAGGCCCGCCCTGCTCCCCGCGGCCGCGGCGAACCTGGACCCCCTGCTCTGGCTGCGCGGGGCTCACAGAAGTGCATCCAGGAAATGCCATCCTTGGGTTCGCAGGAGGGGACACATCAACGTCCCTCCAGGCCACCAGATTTAACTCATTCTCCAAGAAGTGTGAATAGGCAGACCTGGTCCTTTGACACAGTGCTAAGAGGTCCTCAGAGAAGTGCCCCACAGGAGCCCGGAAACCCGGTTCCACAGCCCATCTGATCCGAGGGCGACCTCAAGGAGGCTCGAGTATCTCCGAGGAGCTCCCATCTTCCAGAGGAAACACTCGCTCCTAAGCTGCAGGGCCGCGAAGGGAAGCTGCCCACACCCACGCTGGCTGCTCCACACTGCAGGGCCTCAGGGAGCTCAGCTGGCTGTGTTCACTCAGGCAAGGCCTTTACTTGGCTTTAGGAGACTTAAAGACCCCAAGCTCTAGGTCAATATGAAGATAAATTCTGTGTCATGGGACGGTTTCAAGGACCAGCGCTGGTCAGTGCTGGATCTTGCACAGGACCGAAGGCTGCTCAGGGGGTGGAACAGTGGCAAGCCTGTTCTGGGGATGCAGACCCTCTGCTCGCTGGCGAACTCCAGCAGGCCGAATCCCCTGCGGGACCGCCTCCCCCATCATCTCCAAGCCTAGGGTTCTGGCTCTGACATGTTGCCTGACCCAGGGCACAGCAGTTGCACCTCTGCCTTGAACAGACTGTTAGCTTGACCCAGGAGCCACCTCAGGAGGCTGTGTCCTCAAGGCTGTTCATTCACAGAAGCCACTAAGTCCTTTTTATCTCCAGAGGTAGCCTGGATTCTCTTCTGGTCCCACTCAAGAAAGCCGTGAATGCTCATTGATCTGTCACCTCTCACAGGAGATGTGGGGCGTGGACCCGTGCAGAATAGACCTTTGCCTTGTTTCCAGGCCTTGTTTGGGGTTAGGGAGAAAAATGAGTGGGAGATGGCCTTTAGCTCGTTCCAGTTCTAGGTGAAGTTGTTTCGTTTGTGTCACGAACGCCTCGGTTGTAGGTGCATTCGTGAACTTGGTTGACGGGCTTTGGCATTGCTTGCAGTCCAAACCCCAAATTATTAAAATAGTGCCCAGCACATATTCCAGTGGGTAAAAAACTGTCAGTGAACAGCCAGTAATCATAGATATTATGGGATAGGTGCTATGCAGAAAAATGAAGTAAGGAAGGGGCACAGAGACGGATACCTTCTAAATAAGATGCTCAGGGAGGGGCTAAATGAGAAGGCTGTGTGTGTCTGGGAGGAGCAGCCTTCCCAGTTGCAGGACTCTACCTTGCTTACCTAGAGAACTGCAGGGAGTCCAATGTGGCTCAGTGGGGGGGGGGGGGGGGAGGGCACGGGAGGGGGGAAAGGGGATGATGTAGGGGAGGGGTCTTGTAGGGCCTTGGTAGGCTATTGTAATGTTTTCAGCTTCTATTAAAAAATAGATGGAGGTGGTTTACACCTGTAATCCCAGCACTTTGGGAAACTGAGGCTGGAGGATCATTTGAGCCCAGGAATTTGAGACCTGCCTGGGTAACATAGCGAGACCCTGTTTCTACAAAAAATAAAAAAAAATAGCCAGGTGTGATGGCACATTCCTGAAGTCCCAGTTACACTTGAGGCTGAGATAGGAGGATTGCTTGAACCCCAGAGGCCAAGGTTGCAGTGAGACATGATCATGCCACTGCACTCCAGCCTGGGTGACAGAGCTAAGACCCTGTCTCAAAAAACAAACAAATAAAAAACAGATGAGAAAAAATTGGAAGACTGTAACAGACAAGTGTCATGCATCATCAAGTTGGTCTTAATGGGATCCTTCTTCCAGTTGTGTCCAACAGGAAAGGAAGGCAGGTAAGAGGCTGCTGCAATAGTTCAGGTGAGACACAGGACTGGCTTGCAGCTGTGGAGCAGGCAGAGAGGTATGACTGGATTCTGCTTGTACTTTGGAGAAAGAGCTGACATGAATTCTTGACAGATCACATCTGGGGCATGAGGGACAGACAAGTCAAGGGCGACTCCAAGGTTTTGATCAGCAACTTGGTGATGAGACTTCACTGAGATGAAAAACAGAGAGGGAGGAGAGGTTTGGAAGGAGGAAACCCAAGAGTCTCCTGTGTTTGAGGTACTGTTTAGACTTTCAAGTGGAGGTATTGAGCAAGGGATTGGATACATGAGCTTGGTTTTCAGGAGAGAGGCCCAGGCAAGAGGTAAAAATTGGGATCATTAATATACAGTTGCTATTTAAAGTCTTGAGATTAAGCCAGATCATAAAGAGATTAGAAGAGAATATAAAGGACATGGAGAAGAGAATCGAGTCTTGAGCCCTGGAGCCCTGCAAGGGGAAGAGACCCAGGAGATGAGGAAGGAGCAGAGGCACCAAAAGGGAGGGATGTGATTGTCCTAGAGAAAGGGGAAGAGCAGCCATTAATCAGCCTTATCCAAAGCTGCAGATAAGTCAGTGGATTCCAGCAAATGGAATATCCTTGGTGTCCTTATCAAGGAAAAGATTCATGAGAGTGATGAGGAAAGAGTCTGATTTGAGTGGGGTTTTAGTTGGAATTTTAATAATCTATTGGAATATTTAGGAAGTATTGATATCTTTACAATATTTTCTGTACCTCCTTATAATATTAAATCTTCATATTGCCTTCCCATTGATGTCTTTTTTTTTTTTCATGTATTTCCTAGGCAGACATCAAGAGAAAAGTTTGCTGTGCCAGGGATCTGAAAGGTGTCTGTGGAAGGAGGATGGCAGGATAGTGCTTATCGTTCAGGCAACTGCAACGGGGAGTGAGGGTACTGAAGGGGCGGGCATCAAAGCAGAGTGTCTAAGGGTGCCAGGAAGGAGGAGAAAGGAAACATTGTGGCTGGCAGGCATCACTACCAAGGCTTGCGTTAGAAACGGTGAATGAGATGGACCCTTGAGAAAAGTCACCTGCTTCTGTTTATGTCCACGTTTTATTAATTTAATTTCATTTAAAATCTGAATACTTAATTCACTTGGTTCAAAATTAGTTTTAAAACTGTACAGTGAAAAGCCCCATCCCATCTCCGGCCATCACTAGAGATGATCACTCTCATCAGCTCCTTGGGGGTTTTAGTTTGCTTTCTGTTGCTTATAACAGCATACCTGAAACTGAGGAACTTATAAAGAAAATGAATTTATTTCTTACATTTATGGAGGCTGGGAGGTACAGGGTTGGGGAACTGCATCTGCTGAGAGCCTTCTTGCTGGTGAGGCCCTCTGCAGAGTCCCCAGGTGGTGCAGGGCATCTCATGGTAAGGGGGCTGAGCGTGCTACATATCATGCTAGCTCAGATTCCTCTTCTTCTTATAAAGCCACAAGCCTCACTCTCATTATAACACATTGATTCATTAATCTAATCTATTAACCTCTTAATACAGCCACATTAGAAATTAAGTTTCAGCATGAGTTTTGGAGAGGACATTCAAACCGTAGACGGGTCCTTCCAGAGATAGTTTCTATATATACAGTGTTCTTTCTGCACTTAAAAAAATATGTAATAGTATATCCTGGAGCTCATTCCATATCAATACTTAAGTGTTACTCATTATTTATTGCCCAGTATTTTCTTTCTTTCCTTCTTTTCTTTCTCTCTTTCTCTCTTCTTTCTTTCTTTCTTTCTTTCTTTCTTTCTTTCTTTCTTTCTTTCTTTCTTTCTTTTTTTCTTTCTTTCTTTCTTCTTTCTTCTTCTTTCTTTCTCTTTCTTTCTCTTTCTTCCTTTCTTTCTTTCTTTCTTTCTTTCTTTCTTTCTTTCTTTCTTTCTTTCTTCCTTCCTTCCTTCCTTCCTTCCTTCCTTTCTTCCTTCCTTTCTTTCTTTCTTTCTCTTTCTTTCTTTCTTTCTTTCTTTCTTTTTCTTTCTTTCTTTCTTTCTTCCTTTCTTTCTTTCTCTCTCTCTGTCTCTCTCACACACATATTCTCTCTCTGCCTATCTATCTATCTATCTATCTATCTATCTATCTATCTATCTATGTAGGACACTCTAAATAGATCTGGCTTATTGTATATAACTATACCTCCATTAAGTTGAAGCTAATTTATTTACCTGGCTTCCTACTGAAGGACACTTAGAGCATTTCCATACAATGCTAACCGAATAACCTGTAATACAATTTCACATATTTGCAAGTAGAATTTCTGAGTGTTTTGTTTCTAATTTAAAAATTTTTTATTTATATTCTTTTTAAAAGATCTGCACCTTTAAAATTAAGATAAATTTCTATGCAATAAAATTCAGGCGTGAAATGGTTTTATCTTGTTTTTGCATTTCTTTATTGTCTAATGGCATCAAGCTTTGTTCATGTACTAATTAGACATTTATCTTCAACTTAATCGAGGTATAGTTTACAAGCAAAAGGCTGCACTATCTAGAGTGTCCATTCACTGTGCTGTGACACCATGAGCACTGCTACAATCAAGGTGCAGGATGTTTCCATCACCCCAAGAGGTTTCCATGCTACTTTGCAAAACTCTCTGCCTCTGCCCGTGGCCTCACACAACTACTGATCTATCTTAGGTCACTACAGAATAGTTTGTATTTTTTATAAGTTCAAAAAGAATCATTCAGTATGAAGCATTTTGTGTTTGGCTTTTGTCACTCAGCTCAATAATCTCCCTCCATGTTTCTGCATTTATTGGTAGTTTGTTTCTTTTTACTGCTGCATAGTACTCCATTGTGTGGCTATACCGCCTTTTGTTTATCCATTCACCACTAGTTAAAAAAGAAGGTGGTGACACATTTCTCTAAATAGTGTTTTATCTCATCAGACTCTAAAACCTTGGCACAGTGATGCTTTTCTTGAGTGTTTCGGGCCTTGACTAGTTTCTCTTTAGGTAAGATCTGGAAGTAGGTTTGGTTGGATAACCGTGGTGTGCCTCAGGAGGGTGTGTGCCCTGCCATCTCCTTGCCGTGCCTAAACCTGCATGAAATGAAACAACAGAAAGTTATTTCCTAGTGGGTATCACTTTGTAGTCAAATATATTTGATTGATAAAGAATACAAGTCACCTAGAATTTATGAGAAGTGTACATCTCTTGCCTACATCCTACTTAAGATGGAAACCATGGTATTAATTAGTAAATTAAAATTGGATACCAATTTCTCTTCTTGGGTGGGGATGGGGGCACTTTTTCAGACTTCTTGGAAAACCATGTGGAGACTAAATGCTAATGAAATTGCACTGCCTATTTCTCATAAAAAAGCTAATTAAATTACTTTAAATGTTTAGCTGTAGTTGAAATAAAAATCACAGAGATGTCAGAATTTACAATTAAACTAATAGAGATTAGAAAAAGTGCACACATAATACAATGTTAATTACCAACCCAATAGGAGCCTTAATATTTTTGATTTGTTAGGCATATAAATTACAGTAATCTATTTGAGAGGGCTTAAAGTAAATGTGGTATTTAAAAGATATTTAACACCTATCTAATATAAAAATATAAAACTAAATGGAGCCTAATTCATATATTTTAAAAAGCTATGATGGAAAAAGATAGCAGAGAATGACAACTAGAGAATAATCTAAACCAAATTATAAATGACAGTGAAGAGTGAAGCAAAAGGCCTTAAAATAAATGGACACGAGGCTGGGGGCTCACTTCTGTAATGCCAGCACTTTGGGAGGCCAAGGCAGATGGATTGCCTGAGCTCAGGACTTCAAGACCAGCCTGGGTAACATAGTGAAACCAAAAAATGCAAAAAAATTAGCTGGGTGTGGTGGTGGGTGCCTGTGGTCCCAGATACTTGAGACGCTGACATGGAAGATGGATGGTTTGAGTTCAGAATGTGGAGGCTGCAGTGAGCTGAGATTGCACTGCTGCACTCCAGCCTGGGTGACAGAGTGAGATCCTGTCTCAAACAATAATAATCGTAATAAAAAATGGACAAAAAGTGTGAATGTTTAACTCAAATAGGAGTAAGACAAATAGAGATTAAAAATATTTTTCTTTCTTAGGAATCAGAGAAGAGGAAACTTAAATTACTTTTCAGTAATGTATATATAAATATGTAAATATGTTATATATATAATATATGTTTATATAATGCTGGCGAGGTCAAGATGAAACTGGACATACTCCTTGCTGGTAACTTTCTAAATTTTTGAGACCAATATGGAAAAAACTTCAGGATCCACAAAAATGTATCCTTGGGCCCACTGAGTATACTATTAAAGCTATTATATAGGAGTAGTCCAAATACTAAAGTTAATGCTCTGCTAACTTTTCAGTACATGACCTAAATCTCCTTTCATCATGAGTTTGCACATCTGAATTCACTTCAGGATGTGCACTGTGGCAACGAAAATAACTTTTCTTTTCTCAGAAGTAATTTTAAGCATGTGTTTCAATATTGTAGATTGTATTAGGTTAATTATTGGCATAGAGATAAATTTATCAGAATTATTTGTTCATTTTCCTTTGTTGCTACTTTAAACTAAAAGATCAGTTTTTAAAATACTGCAAACCAACTTAATGACCAAAAAAGAGGTAATGGATAGAAAGAAAGATAAATGGAGAGTTGATACAGACAACTTGAATTTGGGGTAAATGAATGAAAGTATTGTTGAAAACACTTTTAACTATGTATTCTGCATTGGTAATAAATTCCACCTAAGGCAATGACAAAAATATTACTAGTAAAGTCTAATATATTTTCTAGTTATGAGTGTTCACCCTGAAAGTGTCAAACACAAATATGGCATTTTAAAATAAATTCTTTTTATCACACTTCAGGCTTTTAAGTTAGTAAATTTATAAGTAACTGTTTTGGTGTTTCTATGTATGAATTGTTCATATTAGTGTTGAAACATGCATTCAGTCCCAGCTTCACCACAGTTTACCAGCTAAGGTATTATCAAACTTTTTTTTTTAATCTTAGCAAATGTGAAAAGATTGCTTAAGCACTCATTTCTATTAGTTTTTGTTTGTTTGTTTGTTTTAGATTTCTTGGCTGTTTAAGCAAAGAAAAGAGAGAAACTAAATCCCAGATACTAAACATGAAGAATAAGAAGTTCAGGACTCTTTCACTTACAAGTGACAGAAAAACAAAATATCCAGAATTGGCTTAAGCCAAAAAGAGAGAGAGAGAGAGAGAATTTACAGGCTCCATTTCTAAAAGCCCAGAGCAAGTGGCAGGTGCAGCTTGTGACAGACTGTGAGCCAAATCTGGCCTCTGCCTGATGGAGGGCCAGCCAGCTAAGGATGGTTCCTACACCTCTTCAATGGTTGGGGGAAAAAATCAACAGAAGAACAGTCTTTCAGAGCATGTGAAAATTCAAATGTCAGCGTCCATAAACAAAGTTTTATTGGACATAGCTATGCCCTTTTGTTTACACACTGTGCTGCTTTCATGCTAGGATAACAGAGTTGAGGAGTCACAACAGAGACTGCATGGCCCACATGGTCTAGAAGATTTACTAGTTGGCCCTTTACAGAGAAAGTCTGTGGCCCTGCCCTGGAAGCTCAATGGTGCTAGCACTGAGCTACATCCACTGGCATCATTCTACCTGCCCCCACTGCCTTCCTGTGTGTTGGCTCCATTTTCATACTGTGTGGGCAAGAGGGTGGCAGCATCACACGTGAGCTTCCGGCCCACTCAGCAGAGGAAAGGGGAAGGAGAAATTCTCTTTCCCACTCAGCACAAAGAACTGAGATTGAGTCCCATTGGTCTGGCTTGGATGTGGGGTCTGTCTCCATGACAGAGTGCTCTGATGGTCCAGGAGTGGGTCACTCACTACCCCTGGAGCTGGGGACCCACCTGTCACTCTCCAGTCTCATAGATTGAGCAGGGGTCAAGGCAGAAGTCGATCATGCAGGGACACATAGACCATGTTAAAACTTGAAATTTTATTCTATATTTAGTGGGATCATGTAATCAGATTTATATTTTAAAAAGATGTCTCTCCTGGCAACATAGAGAATGAACTGGGGGGGCCCAAGAGTGGAGGTAGAGAGGCTAATCAGGGGTGGTTCTGCTGGAAACAAAAACAAAAACAAAAACAAAACAGATAGTTTATTTAACCAGGATTGTGGCTAGAGAGAAAGAGATATGGGCAAAGTCTAGAGATGCTTAGAAGTTTTAAATGGATGGATTTACATCTGAGGATTGAGGGAGAGGGAGCTAATGAGAATGCATACTGCATTTCTGGCTGGCACAAGTGGGTAGATGGGGTCATTCTCAAGTTGGGCTACTGAAGAAAATGAGGATCAAGATGATGAATTTATATTGGAAATCATTACATTTGGGCTTCTCTTGAAATATGCAAGCAATGCCAAGTAGGAAGTAGGAAAATCAAGTCTGAAGCTCAGAGGTGTGGTGTAGGATGGGAAATAAAATTTTAAAAAGTCATCAATCTGTCAATAATATTTAAAGTCAGGGGAATGAATGAGTTTATGGGGAGGGGGGATGCAGGGGGAGAAGAGAGAGATGGAGAGAAAGAGAAAGAGGAAGTCTCACATTGATCTTGGAAAATCCCACATTTATGACTGAGGTGGAGGAGGATGAAGTGGCAAATGAGATTGAGATGAAGCAGACAGATAGGTAAGAGGAAGACGGGGAAGCCCAAGGTAAACAATGATTCACAAAGGCGGAAGTGCTCAGAATGCCAATGCTGCTGAGAAGCCACGGAAGAGAAAGACAAAGTATTACCCATTGGATTTGATTACGTTGGAGTCATTAGTGACCTTAGTGAGTGCCGTTTTGGGAAAGTTTGGGGGTGGAAGACAGATTTAAGTGGGCTGAAGACTGACTCAGATCCTGTTTTTATGGGACTCTTGTCTTTTGATTCTATCTTTTTATGATTCCACGTCTGCTCTTTGAACCTGGTCGCTCTGTTTTGATGTTCAGACGACTCAGCCCCAATCTACAAGGTTTTGCTACAAGCTTAATTATTCCCTTTGGAACCCAATTCTTGGTTCTGGCCCACTGAGCAACCCTGACAACGCATGAGCTAGCCTTTAAGTGAGGGTAATTGAAGCTTACCCATCTAAGTCATGGCATGTGGGGCTCAGGCTTCAGCTCAGCTGACCACTAATTGCATAAAACTGGAAAGTTACTCAACCTCAGTTTCTTCCTCAGTGAAGTGAGACCTAAAACCCCTATTTTACTATATCATTGTGAAAATTAAAGCTCTTGGTACATGATGGTTGCTCAATCAATGTTGGTTACCTCCTTCCACCTTTTCTGTCCATCTGAGAAATGAATGTCCTTGTACTTATCTTTCTGTGGAGCATTTGTAGATTGAAATGAGTATTTCTAAAGTGATGTATTGTAGTCAAGGAATGTAAATGCTTCTCAGTGACATTTCTTTATTCATCCAACATTTATCAATCACCTTCCATGTGACAAGCACAGAGCTCGGATGGGCAGCCAGCCATGAACAAGAAGGACACAGCCATGTGCCACGTGCGCAGGAGGTAGGCAAGTGTGGAACACAGGAGAGTCATGAAGAACATGACTATGAACTGTGATAGGCACTGGGAAGGAAACAGCAGGGGCTGAGAAACAGAATGAGGGCCTTGGGATGCTTCAAGCGAGGTCATGGAGGAAGGTTTTTCTGAAAATTTGATGTATAAGCTGCTATCTAAAGGCATGATGGAACCAAGGACAGTTGTCCTTCTTGGCATTCATTGATAGATGGAGCTATCTGTGGAGACCCCCGAGAAGCTACTGATGTGCAAGTGTATTCGCCTCTACATTGATTCTACATCTGGGCGGCTATGCATTCACTAACTTTTAATGTTTTTCTTTCCTTTTCATCATCTGCCAGGTGAGCAAGTCAATCATCACCTTTTAAACACTTGAGATTTCTAATCTATTTGTGGCTGTGAAATCTAACAATTGTGCTGGTTAGAATTACATAAGGATGACATTGGCTTTGGATGAGGTCTCTCCTATGAGTGTCGTAAACCAAACTTCAGAGCCTGAGCTGTGTACTAGTGCACTCATTAAACTTCTCAGAGACCAGTTTTGTTCCTGAGTTCTTGGCTAAGTTCTGGACAAGTGAGGTTCTAGGTAAGTGGCCTCTGGGCAAGAGAGGTGTTGCTGTGCAATCCTAAGCAATTATGACACAGGTTACCTTTGTAAATTAGGTGGCCAAGGTCTGTAGGGCCCTAGGGTGTAAGGGATTCACTGTAGACCTGGGAGAGCCCTGGGCAAATGGACTGACTAGCTCTCTATCTGATGTTGTCGTTTTCTGTCCCTCCACTGATGACTGCCACTTCTCCCATGTGATAAGGTGTTCCTCCCTCGCCACCCAAATAAGGATCTCTATCTTTGCATTCTCCAGGACAGACACCCCAGCTTAGGAGAATTGTGTTTGATGTAAAAAGAAATGGGGTGGAAAAATATGCAAGTGTCTCATCTCTCCTGTCAAGTGCATGGCTGCTTGGTAAGCACTGATTTAGAAACTTGGAGATCTTTTCCATGTATTTGAACTTCAGCTTGACCAGGCACACAGGAGAAGGAGCAGAAAAAGAATGTTTTTATAGCAACTTATCTTCCAGGGATGTCACAGTTGCAACTGAAATTAACTCTCCCCTCCCACAAGAGAGTTCGATGGTGGGTAAAAGGGAAGCAAATTCTAAAATGATTTTGTCTTTAAAGAGAATCAAGAGTGATTGTGTTCCCGAGGTCAGGAGGTCGAGACCATCCTGGCTAACACGGTGAAACCCAGTCTCTACTAAAAATACAAAAAATTAGCCGGGCATGGTGGCGGGTGCCTATAGTCCTAGCTACTTGGGAGGCTGAGGCAGGAGAATGGCATGAACCCGGGAAGCGGAGCTTGCAGTGAGCCGAGATGGTGCCACTGCACTCCAGCCTGGGCAACAGAGCGAGACTCCATCTCAAAAAAAAAAAAAAAAAAGAGTGATTGTGTTTCTTGCCTCTTTGTTATAGTATCTCTAACACAGGACTCCTTTTTTTATCATTGTAGATTACATCCTCTACCCCAAGAATGCCACCCTGCTTCAGATCACTCCACTCCAGGGCCTACTGGAGAGACAGAAGAAGGCGGGAGAGATGCGAGTTTGAGATGATTTTGCTCTTGTTATTAAAATGTTCTTCTCGTTGTGTGGTAAAATTACAGAAAATGTCTTTCTCTTCAGAAAACAAAGACTTCAGCCCCAAAGAGGGCTCAAGAGAGCCTTAGGACAAATTTGCATCTCTCTGGCAGGAACTATGTATGAATTCAAGACAGAGAAGTAGTATTTACATAATGTATACTATATTTCTGTTACAGCCTTCCAGATATAGCTTTCCAGAGAGCTCCCTAGCAAGAACTGGGAAGAGGTATGAGGGACAAGAAAGCTCCAAACAGCCTCCCCTACTGAAAGCTAATTGTAGTGGCACTGATTGGAAGGTGGTGGAAGTTGTAGAAGGCCCTAGAGAGCAATCAACAGGCTTAGGGCAGGCTGACTCCAAGACCTTGAGTCACTGTGTGGCTTTGAGCAAATTGCATAACCTATTTTGGCTCTAATTCCCTCTTTTTAAAAATGAGATTGCACACCAGCAACTGCTGTGGACTCTTTCAGCTTGGAAGTGCTGTCTTTGTGTATAAATAAGGCATTTTTAAGGCTAGTGTAAGTTTACAAGTGAACCTGTGGAGGCCCTGAAAATACACTTACATATTTCACATAGGACTACTGTAGTCACTACAATGAGAAAGAATTTCACTTCCTGCATTAGATTGAGTGGATTAGAGATGGTGCATATAAAGCAGCTATGAAATGAAAATATTCCACAGATGGTAGTCATTGTTATTGCTTTTTTTTTTTTTTTTTAGACAGAGTTTTGCTCTTGTCGTCCAGGCTGTAGTGCAATGGCACAATCTCGGCTCACTGCAACCTTCACCTCCCGGATTCAAGCAATTCTCCTGCCTCAGCCTCCCAAGTAGCTGGGATTACAGGCGCCCACCACCATGCCCAGCTAATTTTTGTACTTTTAGTAGAAAGGGATTTTACCGCATTGGCCAGACTGGTCTCGAACTCCTGACCTTAGGTGATCTGCCTGCCTCGGCCTCCCAAAGTGTTGGGATTACAGGCATGAGCCACCACTCCCAGCCTTGTTATTGCTATTGTGACATTTATAATTAAGTTGACATTTTGTATAAAGTCATCACATAAATTGTACATAGAGTTGATGACAACTTTGAAAACAAGACCCCTTTACAGAGAGGGAAAACGCTGAAAAGAAATGTACGCTTAAAAACATGGTTGTATTTGTATAATGGCACTAAGAAGTGATTGTTTTCTTTTTTCTACTTCTCTGCATTTTTATGTTTTTGTTTAAAGAGTATTTACTGCTTTATGATCAATAAACACTAGTTTATTTTGAAATACTTTGTATTTAAGCATAAGGTGAATTTCTTCCTAGATCCAACAGTCACAGTAGCAAAATTATTACAGCACCCTGGACATTTTAGTGAATTTTAAGAAAAACTTCACATCTATTTCTAAAAATTTGCATTAGATATTTAATTTCTATACCACAAACTTGCTTTCAGTAAAAAAAAAAAAAAAAAAAAAAAGAAAGAAAAAAACGGAGGCACGAGCAGCACTGTTTAATAGCCTTCACAGAAATATTTTAATCTAGGTGACTTGTTTGAATTTCATACGCCACAGGTGCAACAGAGGAAGAAAACACGAAAATTTAGGAAATGTTAGCTTTTACAAAAGAAATACTCCATTACCTGGAAAACTCAGCAATTGAAATGGTTTGCTGGACTTTCGGCATCAGGCACATCACGATGAGAAATTGGAAGAACTCAGTTCTTTCCAGCAATAAAAGAATTATTAAACCCTCATTTTGGTTTGAAATTCCTCTCTTTTGTGTGTGTGTTTGTATTGGTTTTTACTGAACACTTCTCTCACTAGATTTCACATGACATCAATTCTTGTTATCCTGTTTCTAGCTCCGACCCCTTTCCCTGCCCCTTGCCCTCTACCAAAATGTGAAGATTGGGTCCGTTCAAGCTTCCAGTCGCTGGCTGAAAGGCCCACTGAGATCTTCTTGCTCCCTGGCTTTCTGTTGGGAAAATGGCTTTCTCTCTCTTTCAGGAGAATGTATTGAAAACAATCTCTGCCCTGCCCACTGGGATAGCGGAGAGGATGCCCTGTGGGAGGGAGAGGGTCTTGGTTTTCTGGCAGAGATGGCAGTCCTGGGTGGCCTGGGTTTGATGCCTCCCGCTGGGTGGACGCTCTCCTGATGCGAGCTGGCAGCAGGCAGCCTGCCATCACCTTCCACCCAGTGGCCCTTGGAGTTGTAGCCCTTCCCGAACCAGCATCACTAGTGTGTCTGCCATTGGTGGTTCCCTTGGCTCCTAGCAGAGGCCATTGCCTAATGTGTCTCAGCTCTCCGAGGCTCTCATGAGAAAGCCAGCAGCTGCCATTGTTTGGAACTTGGTCGTGCTCTCTGCATTTCTTCATGCACTCTTACCTTTTATGTTACTTTTTACACCAATACAATGATGCTTGGAGAGCTCCATGCCATTCTCAAGGGCAACCTTCAGCTCAATCCATGAAGGTCCCTATGGTGATCCCTTGCTACCATGTCCTTTGAAGACTGTAATTTGTTTATTCATTTTTCACTCACTCATTCCCTAACAATTGTTCGTTGGACATCAGTTATGGGCCAGACACTCTGCTAAGTGGCAAGGATGTCCAAAGGAATGTAAACATTGGCTGGACCTCTGAGGAGCAGACTAGTATAGAAGATCCAAATTAAAACAAAACAAAGCAAAACTGTGAACTTGATTTGGTAATAGCAGAATGTGTTTGGACAAACCATAGGGTACAGAGGACACAAAGATGAACTCTGCTGCCCAGATCCTCTCAGAATGGAGGAAGCACATTTTCAACCATGTTGGAATGGAGTTGGAGAGAGAGCAAGATTACGCAAGGCAAAGAGGTATGAAGCTGCCTATGGGCTGCTCACTACTGTTAGAACGTGAGTTTCTAGGAACAAGGAATTTGCTGGGTATAAGGCTGGAGAGGAAGACAAGGGTCATGTTGAGTTGGGCATTATATAGCCCTTGCTAAGGGCTTTCTGTATGTTCTTTGGATACTGCCACTGCAAGAAGGAAATATAAATATTTACTCTAACTCCAAAAAGTAACTCTAAAATATAATTTGCTGGCAGTGTAAACGGTAGCAGGCAGAAGGAGATGCTTGAGTATTTAATGCCTGGGGTTATTGCAAAGGCTTTGCAGCTTTGGAAGTCCTGGGAAAAATGCCTTGGGTAGGGCACATTCTCTCAGTAGAGTAGGGACTGAGGACTCGCAGAGCCTGTGAGACCCAGGGAGATGGAGGAGTGAAGGGATAGCTGGAAGTAACAGCAGAGGTGCCAGGTCACAGAGATGTGGACATCCAGGTGACACAGGCTTGTTCTTGAGCGTGCATTGGGCTTGGATCCTCTGTGAGTTTCTTAGGCAGGGCTGGGTAGGGGTGTGTATGCTGAGAGCCCACGCAAGATAAGAGGCTGTTAGAATTTGATTTTCAATTCTATCTGCCAGTTGTTAAATATCTGGGGATGGCTGCGTTTTTGTTCTGAGGCTTAGACATAATGTAAGTGAATCATTTGTCATACAGTAGAGTCTTAGTCCCCTCATATGCGATTTCATTTCCTATTGACAAAGAAAGTAAAACTCAGAGACACAGAGTAATTTCCTCAACATCACAGAACAGCACAATTACTTCTTGTCTAAGAAGAGAACCTCGGCATCTTGGCTTAATTTCCAATTCTCCACCCCCCAATGGCAAGTTGTTATTGAATTTCTACTGAGAGACAGTAGTTGCTTGTCATGATGAAATTCAAATATTATTCCTTAATGAACAAACATGGCAACTTTCTGTCATAATATTTGTGCAAAAATGTGGTTTTTACAACCAGTCACTAAGGGGTGAGACAGGTCTCGGTTTTCTTCCCCACCCTGTTCTACTCATTTTCAGAACCATAAAAAAACAGAAGCACATAAGTTCCAAAACCCATAAAAACACATTTACATATACAATCAGGAGATACAACATGAGGTTTTAATAAACATTACTCAGCTATGTGACATGTATTCTGAGTTAAATACTACACAAATGTCATCACATCTGGTTTTCAAAAATGACATTTCTTTTATGTAGTATGTGGACAATTTTGCAATTATATGTTGCTTGTGGATTATTAACTTGTGAAAGTGGTTCAAACCATATTTTCATTGTTATAAAAAATGGCATTAATTATCCACATGTGTGATGTGTTATTGCAGACACTTGAGAAGAACTGTGAAACTAAAGTTGGCATTGCCAGTGCTACAGTTCATAAGCAATGGCTATGTCTAGCCAACATTCCAATATGCAATTCAGTGAACAAAGGGAAATCAATGGAATTAGCAATATTAATGGCATCACAATATATTGATGTATTCTTCTCACTCTCCTCCTGCAGAACTCACACTCCACCCTGGGTATTCACTGCTCAAGCACCAGCTCCCTAGAGGCTGGCGAATTATTTAAATCTCTCTGTTTTATTTGAACTAAAACACAGAGACAAGTTTGTTGTCAGGTGTTGATGGCTGTGTTGCAAAAGGAAGGTCCATGAATTACTGATGTGGAAGTCCTTGGGGCAACAACAACAACAACAACAAAAAAAACCAAGGACTGTTTCACGTTTGCTGGTGGTGGTGGTGGCAGTATTTCCCAGATTCTATAATTCATTCAGCACCCCTGCAAAGAACTCTCACCACCCCATTCTTCTTTCACATGACTGAGATGGTTATTGTCATTTGCAATCTACAGAGCCTTCCTGAACACAAATTGTGATAGTATGAAATACACAAGGTATGTCTACAGAGATACGAGATCAATTCTACCAGCACATTTCTGTCTAGATTGTGAAGAACTAGTTTCCTAAACCTACTCTACTGCTTACTCGGTAGCTGAGGGACCGTATGTCAGGAGAGCTAGGACTGTGGGTGAGATTGGACTGATGAATGTCCACCTCCATGATTTTATGATAGCCAATTAGCTTATTACACAATTAGGCCTTGTAAATAGATGGGGACATGCTCAGTCAACTGTACAAATATTAGACATAGATTTGGTGAAAGATTTAGATTATGTATCCCTGCAAGTACGAGAGCTTTTGGTGTGGTGTCAAGTCCTGAGGAAAAATATGTGAATTATATATTCAGAGATTAAGAAGATAAGGACCAAATTAATACCTGCTATTTAATGATTAGAAAAATTGCCAACTAATTATGAAAATTAATAATCTGTAAGCTCTTTTATTGTATGTATAAGTGAAAACAGTAGGTTACTAGTATACTGCAGTGTTTGGCCTTAATAGCATCTTTATAAAGATAAAAATAAATGATATTTGAAATAATAGAAATGAATTTTTGAAAAGTGTCTTATTCAAGTAAAGCTCTGCGTATGAAAATTGTTCTTTATTACAAACAAAAGCCCACATTTTGGCCTTGAAATCCATGCTTTTCTACTTACAGGTTTTACCTTTTATAAAGTTGTGTCAATAAATTATCAAAACTTGCCAAAATGGATTTTATAGCAGAAAGTCTGACTTGAAACCATATTTACTATGGTGTGATTTTCCAGTCAGAACTTGTAAAATTACCAAGAGTGACTGTTTTAAAAAACAATATTGTAAATGCTTCATCACCCCTGGGCAGGCTTCTTTAACTCCTGAATTCAGGCTGCTTGAGCTTCTTCCTTCTCTGTGTGTTTGTGAAGACTTTGACCTGCCTTGTAAATCTTTGTTTACATGCTTGTCATCATTCTGGACAATGATCTCCTCAAGGTCAGAGGCTGCTTTTTTATTGGTGGTTTGTTTGTTTCCTGGTTGTTGTTTATTTAGGATTAAACATAACACATATCCACAATAAAAATCAGATATTTAAAAGTATAATAAAGAAAGTTTAAAAATTTAGATCAAATCCCATTAACAAGAAGTGATCATTCTTGGCATTAGGTGCAAAATTTTCTAAGTCTAGTATCTATGTGTAGTTGCAGATATCAAGAAAGAAAAAATGGGCAGAAATAATTGTAGAACAATAAAATCAAATTACATGTGTTATTTTGAAATAAATTACATTACATTTAATTTTACTTGAACTTAAAAGAAACTGAAGTGAAATTAGAACAACTGAAATTTATTTTTATCTTGATTCTAAATTATCTCTTTAAATTTAAGCAAAGGTTATAAAACCTTTAAAAGACCATTATTTTGATTAACTAAGCATTTTAGCATTAGGCTTTAGTTATTTATTATCCTATAACTCTCCATTTTTCTTATTTATATTATTATTTAATTTTAAAACTTTTGAGATAATTATAGATTCACATCTACAAAGAAATATATGAAATAGTACAGAGATTCTGTTTACCCTTCATCCAGTTTCCTTCAAAGATAGCGTCTTGCATATATACATTATATAGTATAAAATCACAACCAGGAAATCAACTTTGATGCAATCCACTGACCTTATTCAGATTTCATGAGCCTTATATGTACTTATATGTGTATGTGTTTAATTCCATGCAATTTTATCACATGGTAGATTTGTGTGACTACCACAAACCAAGACGCAGAATAATTCTATCACCAGGATTCTTCAAGCCTTGGCACCAAGAATGTGTTCTCCATCCCTGTAATTCTGTCATTTCAAGAATACCACATACATGGATTCGCATATTATGTAACTAACCTTTTGATACTGGCTTTTTTCACTCCACATAATCCCCCCAGATCCATCCATGTTGTTGCATGTATCAATGTTTCATTCCTTTTTATTGCTGAATACTATTCTGTGGCATGAATGTGTCACTGTTTGTTTAACCAGTCACCTGGTGAAGGATATTTAGGTTGTTTCCAGTTTTAAGGTATCGCCAGTAGGCATCTATGCACACTCATGTGCAGGTTTTTGAGTGATTTTCAGGGACTCCCCTGGAATAGATACATGTGAGTACAGTTTCTGGGTTGTATGATATGCGCAGGTTTAGTCTTTAGAAACTGCCCCACTCCGGGATCACTGGACTATTTTGCATTTCCACCACAATGTGTGAGCCATCCCATTTCTTTGTATCCTTACAAATGTTTGGTATTATATTAAGTGCTCATGGTAATCACAGTTACATCCTTTTCCATAATCACTATTCACCACAATTATTTCTTTCCATAGTTATGTACTTAAATGGATTGAATACTCAGTACCATAAATGCTGTGTTTTGATTAGTGTAGGGATCTTATGAAGCACTTTTGTTGTGCTTTGTGTTTAAAAATCTTATTTAAAAAAACTATTGATGCAATAATCTCTCTAGATTCTTATGTGTTTGAGAACATCTGTGGTCTTTCTACCTGAAGGACAAATTGACTGTGTAACAATTCTGGTGGGCATAGTTCCATTTATCTTCTGGCATTTCTGGTTATTACAGGGAACCCTATTTCCTCCCCAAAATGTAACTTGGTTTTTTTCCCCCTGAATACTTACATGATTCTTCATCCTTGAGATACAGCAATTTCACGGGCTGTGCCTTGCTGTGTGTTCTCCAGAATGTGTTTATTGCGGGTTAATCTGCATTGTGAAATATTTCCTTATTCCAGAAAAGCCTTCTTGTAGCTTTGAATATTTTCTGTTTACTTTTTCCTGTTCTCTTCATAAGAAATAACAATTCATTTAGCCTCTGGCAGACCCTCTTGGCTGGGAGTCCATAGGCACAGCATTTGACACAGCTCTCCCTAGCATCCCATGGTGCTGTTGTGGTCTTCAGGGGACACTCACTGTCCCCAAGACCTCAGGGCATCTTACAGCTCAACCTATGGCTGATGCCTCCTGACTGGGAACCCTCTGTCCTGCTCAGCCACACATGAGTCTTGGCCGCAGACAGGCAGTGGCTGACAGGCGAGCTTCATTGCTTGTCACATGGGTTTGTACATTTCTTTGAATTGTTTATGAAGCGTTCAAGGAGGGGGAATAAAACAAAATGACAAGGTCCATCTGAATAGGAAGAGCCCGGCCCTCTTCACCTCGCTCTCCTCCTGCTCCCGGCGGTGTTGACACAGAGCTGGATAATCCTTATGGAATGTTTGGACAAATGAGCAGATGCACAAGTGATATTCTGCACCAAGAAGAGTCATCGAAGGTGAGAGTGGCTGCAATCAGCTAAAAGAAATCACCAAGACTGGCTCCGACAACTGTGACTGAGTGAGTCATGAAGAACTCATTTAATATTTTTGAACATTTCCTGAATTGCCCACATACAAACCCAGTAAATGATTCATTGTTATCCATTCTCATTGTGAAAATTGCTGAAATAAAATGATCATTATGGTCCAGTAATTTTGGTTGCAGCACTATTCACAACAGCAAGAATATGGAATCGATCTAAGTGTCCGTGAACAGATGAAAGGATAAAACAAATGTGGTATATACACAATGGAATATTATTCAGCCATGAAAACAAATGAAATCCTGTCATGTGCAGCAACTAGATCTTGTCATTTGCAGTAACTGGATGTTAAGTGAAAGAAATCAGGCACAGAAAAACAAATATCACATGTTCTTACTCATATGTGCAGATAAAAAACTGGATCACCTGAAGATAGAGAGTAGATTAGTGGCTATCAGACGCTGGGAAGGGTACATGGGGAGGGAGAGATGAGGGAGAGAAAAAAGAATCTGAACATAGTTATTACCACTCAACTGTACTCTTGAAAATGGTAAAGAGGAGATCCCATCGAGTTACAAAAGCTTCTGCACAGCAGGGGAGACAGTCAATAAAGTGAAGGGACAACCCACAGAATGGGAGAAAATATTTGCAAACTACCCATCTGACAAGGGATTAATGACCAGAATATATAAGGAGTTCCAACAACTGTATAGGAAAAAGTCTAATAATCAGATGAAAAACTGGGCAAAAATCTGAATAGACATTCCTCAAAAGAAAACCTACAAACGGCAGACAGGCATATGAAAAGTTGCCCAACATCACTGATCAGAGAAATGCAAATCAAACCTACAATAAAATATCATCTCACTCTAGTTAAAATGGCTTTTATCCAAAAGACAGGCAATAACAAATGCTGGTGAGAATGCAGGGAAAAGGGAACCCTTGTGTGCTGTTGGTGGGAATGTAAATTAGTGCAACTACTACAGGGAACAGTTTGGAGGTTCCTCAAAGAACTAAAAATAGAACTGCCATATGACCCAGCAATCCCGCTGCTGGGTATATACCCAATAGAAAGGAAATCAGTGTATCAAAAAGATATCTGCACTACTATGTTTATTGTAGCCCTGTTCACCATGGCCAAGATTTTGAAGCAAGCTAAATGTCTGTCGACAGAGGAAGGGATAAAGAACATGTGGTACATATACACAGTGGGGTACTATTCGGCCATAAAAAAGAACGAGATCCTGTCATTTGCAACAACATGGATGGAACTGGAGGTCATTATGTTACATGAAATAAGCCAGGTGCAGAAAGACAAACTTCACATGTTCACACCCATTTGTGGGAGCTAAAAATTAAAACAATTGATGTCACAGAGATAGAGAATAGAAGGATGGTTACCAGAGGCTAGGAAGGGTAGTGGGGACGTTAGAGAAGTGGGGATGGTTAATGGGTAAAAATATGTAGTTAGAGGGAATAAATAAGATCTAGTATTTGACACCATAATGGGGTGACTACAGTCAACAATAATTTATTGTACATTTTTAAATGACTAAAAGAGTATAATTGGCCTGTTTGGAACACGAGGACATGAGAAATTCTTGTGGTGATGGATACCCCATTTACCTTGATGTGATTATTGCACACTGTATGCCTGTATCAAAACGTCCCATGTACCCCATGAATATATACACCTACCATGTACCCATAAAATAAAAAATAAAACATTTAAAAATAGTAGAGATGGTAAATTTTACATATATATTTTACCTCAATAAAAATAAAATTAAAACAGCAGCAACAAATAAACAATATAGCTATAAAGAATATAGCTATCTTCATTAAGTTTCTAGGGTCTGCCAGATTTTAGCTGTTACAATTACTATTGGAATTTCAAAGGTAAGAAGAAGTAAATGAATTTCTAGGTAGCAAGTATTCTATGGCCACGACAGCATCTCGTTCTATAAGTTTTCTGATTGACCCTGTTCTTAGTGTTCAACATGGGACTGGGAATGTGGGTAGGACATCAGGGCTCTGATTTTCTGAAGATACTGATAAAGTTGTGGTAAATAATTGTAAAGTTTAGAATCCTGAAATTCTTTTGTTTTAGTTGTCAATATTCAAGTAAGTCTTTATTAAACGTAACAAATGCTGAGTTAAAAGAGAAAAAAAAACAAATGAACAGGGAACCTTTAGACATTGCTGGTGGGAATCAAAGACGTACAAGTATTGGAAACTATTTGTTAAAATTAAAAATTTATTTCCTGTAAACCGGTAATTTAACTTCTAGATATAGAATTAACAAATTCAAGCCCACATGTGCCAAAAGGCACCTACAAAGGATTATAGCTGCATTTTTGTAATTGTTCCAAATTAGAAACAACAAAAACGTCCACCACGAGTAGAATGGATGAGTAAATGGTAATTCATATGAGTAAAAGCTATCTGTTAATTCAAAAGAATTAACTAAAGCTACATGGATCAATCCACAAATGTAATTTTCAGTGAAAGAGGTCAGGCTCAGATTAATGAATGATGCATTATTCCCTTGACAGAAAGTTTGAAGCCAGGTAGAATGGACCCCTGGCATCAGAAGTTGGCATGGTGCTACTCTTGGGTTGAGGCAGGGGGCACGGAGCTGCTGGGTGCTGGCTGCGTTTTAGTTCCTGGCATGTGAAAGTTACATAAGTGTGTTTACATTTAATCATCAAGTTGTTCATTTTTGATGTGTGCACTTTGCTGTTCAGTAAAAAGTGAAAATAATGTAAAAACAAACCAAGAGGACAGATTTTAACATGGGAGTTTGGAAACAGAAGAGGAAATAGCAGTGGAAAACAGACCTCTGTCTGTCTGTATATGAAAATTGACAAGACTAAACATCTTAGGAGTAGGAAATGAGGACTCTTGAAACCCAGACACATGTGAAGGGAATCCTAACAAATGACCAACATATTAGCAAGGCGCTGGAGTTGCCTAGGGCAGCACAGAGAGAGCAGTGTGTGAACAACTTTTAAAGATCACAACGGGATGAAAGACTTAAGGGGTGGATCTGTTTCAGAGGCATCCTCTTATTGTATGATCAGACAGTCTCGTTGTAATGATACAACCAATTTCACGGAGGGAAAATAGTAGGTCTCTTCTTTTAAAAAATAGTCTCATCAAATGCATCTATCTCTGAGAGCAGAGAAAAGGAAAATTACAATTAATGAAACTGAAATGTACAGACGACATTCAAAATAACCAGGTGGAAAATCATATGACAAACATCAAAAAAAGTCAAAAACAAAAGGAAGAGACAACCGTATAAAATAAGCCATAAATAACATACATGTTGTGATTGGATAACATCAAGTGCATTCGTCACTACGCTAGGTGGGGTGGGTGGAGGTCATCCCCACCTCCTGGCCAGCGCACCTGTGTGTAATGCCCTCCCCTGCGTGTGGGCTGGGCCAATGACTGGTTTCTAAGAATGAGACACAGCGGAAGTGATGGCTGTCACTGCTGAGGTTAGCAACATGAACACTGCAGTTCCAGCCTTGGGCTGCTGTCTCTGTTCTGAGGGGAGCTGGCTGCCATGTCCTGAGCTGCCCTGTGGAGAGGGTCACGTGTCAAGGAACTGATGTCTCCCACTGTGGAAACAAATGAAGACCACCCAAATAAGCAGGCAAAGGTTTATTCGCAGCTGCTATAGCAAGGGGGTCCATGGCCGTCACTTGCATCCTGACAGACTCAGGCAGGCAAGGAGTGGGGAAGCTTCACTGTGGAAAAGGGGAGGCTTCGGGGGCCCTTGCAGGGGCTGTGGGCCTGAGGAAGCCGGGGGCGGCTGGTGAGAAGTGGGCATCCCATGGGACTGGCTAGGGGACATACTGGGCTTTCTCTGGTTGGCCCTAGATTGGAAGCAGGAATGAAATCTAGGAAACTGTGAGTTATTAATCAAGTCCTGGCTGTTTGGGTCTGATTATTACAGACTGCAATGTTTAATTTTGCATATTATTTCTAAAGAGAGCAATCTGAATTCCCACAAGCCCGGCCTGGAGCAGGCTGGCCTCCTGGGCTGGTTCCCGTAGATGACGACTTAGCCTCCTGGGCTGGCTGCTGCAGGGGGTGGGTGGGAGTTCTACCATTCTAGATGCTCTGGCCATTGTCCCTTTGTGTACTCAGTCTCTCACCACTGAGAGCCAGCAAGGATCCAAGGCCTGGAAACAACCCAGCAAGGGGTCTTGGTTGTGGGTCCTCCCCGTGAGCTTAGAAATGACCGCGTACCAGATTCAACTAAAAAATAAAATCCAGCTATCGTCTGTTTGAAAGAAAGATTTAAAATATGATCAAAAAAGGTGGGAAAAAAAAGATGAAAGTATTAGGTCCAGGAAATGGATGGGGAAGGGGAAAACATATATGTGAAACTATAAAATATTTAGCTTTTTTTGGCTACAAAGTAAAACATTAGAAAGTAAAAGTTATTAGTCCTCATTTCTCACATGATGGGTGAATGTTATTTTCTTTTTCATAAATTTTTGCTTTCTAATTTTCTTATGCTGAACGTCAAATTTCTGATCAGGAAATACAAGGAAATAAAGTACTCCTCCATTTTCCTGGGTCCTTCCTCCATATGCCTCTCTCTCTTCCTGTCTAAGCACGGGGTCCCGGCGCCGCCTCTGCGGGCTCCTTTTCTCAGCCCCTCTTTTTGGTGCCAGTTCCTCCCTGCTTGCAGCCTTTGGAAGCCGCTGCTCTTCCGCCCATGTCTGCGCTCCCTCTGCCCGTGGATATCGCTTGCCTCTGTCTTCCTGGCCAATGGGGTGGCCCTGCCTTCATAGCATCTCCAGTTCTCTTCCACGGCGCCCGAGGGCGTCCTGGGGGAAGAGGCCTCCTGGGGATGGGCCTGTGCTGCTTCCTCCCTGACACACACCCTGGATCCCCGAAAGCAAACTATGTACATGGATAGGCTAAAAAACAAGCTTTTGCAAATTAATAAATAGTTTTTGAGTCATCTAGAAGTCACAAAATAATGTTTGTTTGACAAAACTAAATGATTATCCGATTTATTCAAATATAAGACTGTTGGAAACTATTCTGGGAAGTTCTGATATTGTAGCCAAAACATATACAAACGTAACATACTGGCACAGTAATTGGAATGCAGTCATACTGGCATGCCCCTAGACAATTAAATCAATGGAACCAATAGGGTTTATAATTATAATTATAGACCAATGACATATTAGAGTTTAATAATTGATTATTCGGGCTGGTTGCAGTGGCTCATGACTGTAATCCCAGCACTTTGGGAAGCCAAGGCGGGCGGGTCACCTGAGGTCCGGAGTTGGAGATCAGCCCCACTAACATGGTAAAACCTCGTGTCTACCAAAAAATACAAAAATTAGCCGGGTATAGTGCTGCATGCCTGTAATCCCAGCTACTTGGGAGGCTGAAGTGGGAGAATCGCTTAAACTCTGGAGGCAGAGGTTGCAGTGAGCCGAGGTAGCAGTGCACCACTGTACTCCAGTCTGGGCAACAAGGCGAGATCCTGTCTAAAAAAAAAAAAAATGATTATTCAAGGTGATTTAAAACACCTTGAAAAAATAAATAAGTACAAGATTAGAGAAACTGGCTACCAAATCATTCATTCAATTACTTATCTAGCTATTAATGACAAATGTGTATTAAACACTTCCTGCCAGTCTGTTCAAAGCTCTGGGGTAGGGATATGGCATGGAACAATAGATACAAAACCCCTGCTCTCACAGAGCTTATATTCTGAAGTGAGAAAAAAAAATTTAAAAATTATAGTTTATTTAAAATTTGAATAGAAAATGAAATGATTGGAAAACTATCAGAAAATGTGATAAAGAATTATTTAGTTTTGATCATTTATGACTCTGATAAATTGTGAAGAAAAAACAGATTTCATTGTATACAATATTATTTTCTTATTTAAAACTTGTCACTTTCTCTGATCATAAAAATAATGCTTGTTTATTACAAAAAATGATAAAGTGAGATTTCAAATTACTAGGCAGATGATGTTGGAAACTCAAATAATTGGTTTAAAATGTAGACACCACATATAAAATAGATGCTGCTGGAATAGTATTCAAAAATTGTGTTTTAAAAAATTAAAAAACATAAAAGTGGTAAGAAACAAATAGGTTGTTCTTAGGATTTGGGGGAGGAAGTCTTCCTAAATAGGCCAGTAAATCTACTACAAAGGGAGGGAAATGGCAGTTTTAGCTACATAAAAATATGCCAATCCTATACCATCACGTAAACACCATAAAGAAGTTAAACTAAAGATGTGGACTCCAATGAGAACACCAAGGGAAGAAGGTATATTTGCAAGAGGGAAGGGCTGGTTTGTTTAAGTTATTCTAGCGTTCACTGACTGTCTAGGTGAGGAGGATGATTCTGCAAAGAAGACAAAGAATCTCTTGCAGAGGTAAGAACAAGACAGTGTGGCTCATGGAAGCTAAGAAAAGTGTTTTCAGAAGGGGGAGAGAACTGAAAAACAACTGTTTGACTTGGCAACCCCACAGCCCGTGGCGGCCCTGGGACGTAATGCTCTCCGTGAAGCCACTGGAGTGAAGGCAGCTTGGAAGCATTGAGGTGTGGGCAGGTGTGAGGTACAACAAATAGAGACAACGCTAGGTACGTTTCTAAGGGGGAGGAGAGGGTCTTTCATAGCAGGACAGGAACAGTGATAGAGGTGGATTTGCTGTTTTCGAATGGATCCTCTCTGAGCTGTTGGGAAGGATCCTGCCATAAAGCTGACTTGCGGTGGTCCTGGACTCACAAGGCCCTGCCCTTGGATTAAGGCTCTGCTGCTGCCAGCTTGAAATTCTTTATAACTTCTGAGTCAGCTGTTCTGCATTTTCATTTTGCACTGGGACCCACAAATTATGTGCCTGGTTCTGCATTATTGAGAGGGAAAAGCTTACTACACAAACGCGACAAAAGCTTCTATAATAATCAGTGGGGTGGAGAAGCTCCAAAGCCTAGGTGAAGAGGTTGGAGAATTGGCAGTTTCTTTTGTAATAGGAAGGAAGTGTGAGTACACAGGTTAGTTTTATCAGTTTCCTGTCCAGGTGACAAAGGTGTGTTTTATTTTTAAAGTAAAAATTGTAAGCATTTGTTGTAAGTGCTGAGGATGAGGGTGGCGCTGTAAGCTGGGTAACAGTGAAACAGATTTGAAGCAGTGAAGAGTGAGATTGGAGGAGCCAGAACGACTGAGGCCCGTGAAGACTGCTCAGTTGGAGTTTATGTAGGAACCTCTGAATTGTTATTGGACCTTCTCTGTACTTGTTGCCTGAGCAAAGGGATTTTTCCAGGTGGGTAGAATATAATGAAAGACAGTTCAAGGTACTAACAGGAGTGCCAGTGACATGACAGACCAAGGAATCTAACTGAGAAAATGAAAGAAGTTAAGAAGTGTTATTTGGAAGGTTGGTATATCCCTATATGCATATGGGATATTTTTAGGGAGATAAATATTAGTGATATACATACATATTAGGGATTTTATATATATATAGTTGTTTATTGAGCTTTATATAAATGTTACAGTACATACTGTATGTAATCTTTTGAGAATTGATTTTCTTTTTCAACTCAGTATTTTTAAGACTCATCAATGTCATTTCCTGTACCTATAGTTTATTCATTTTCACTGATGTGTAATATTAATTGTACAAATACACTGATATTTATTTAACTATTCTTCTGTCTAAGGACATTTGTATTGTACTGTATAAACATGCTGGTACATGTCTCCTGAAAAACACGCCCAAATGTTTCTCTAGGTATACACCTAAGAATTGAATTGTTGTGTTATAGGGTACGTGAATGTTTGGATTTTTTAAATTTATTTTTTTGTATAAATTTATGGGGTACAAGTGTAATTTTGTTACATGGATAGACTGTGTAATAGTGAAGCCAGGGCTTCCACTGTATCCATCACCTGAATAATGAACATTGTACCCATGAAGCAATTGCCCATCATCCACTCTCCTCCTGTACACTCGCCCTCCTGTGTCTACACTGTCTATCATTTCACACTGTATGTTCATGTGTACACATGTTTAGTTCCCACTTATAAGTGAGAACATGAGGTATTTGTCTTTGTGTCTAAGTTGTTTCACTTAAGATAATGGGCTCCAGTTCCATCCCTATAAAGACATGATTTCATTCTTTTTATGACTGAATAATATTCTTAATATGGCTGAATAATGTTGTATATATGTACCACATTTTCTTTATCCAATTACCTGCTATTGGACACTTAGGTTGATTCTATATCTTTGCCATTGTGAATAGTGCTGCAATAAACATATGAGTGCAGGTATCATTTTGATATAATGATTTCTTTTCTTTTGAGTAGATACTAATTAGAGGGATTGCTGGGTCAAATGGTAGTTTCATTTTTAGCTTTTCGAGAAATCTTCATACTGTTTTTCGTAGAGATTGTATTAATTTACATTCCCACCAATAGGGTATGAGCACTCCCTTTTCTCTGCATTCTTTGCCAACATTTGCTATTTTTTGTCTTTCTGATAATAGCCATTCTGACTGGTGTAAAATTATATCTCATTGGGGTTTTAATTTGTACCTGTCTGAGAATTAGTGATGTTGAGCAGTTTTTCATATGCATTTTGTCCATTTGTACATCTTCTTTTGAAAAATGTCTATTCATGTCCTTTGCCCACTTTTTAAGGGGATTGACTTTTTGTTGTTGAGGTGTTTGTTGTTGAGTTGAAATTCCCTTGGAATTTCCCAAGGAAGTCCCCTGTTGGATGCATAGTTTGCAAATATTTTCTCCCATTCTGCAGATTGTCTGCTCACTTTGTTGGTTATTTCTCTTGCTGTGTAAAAGTTTTTAGTTCAATTAAGTCCTACTTGTCTATTTTTTGGTTTTTGTTGCCTGTGCTTTTGAGATTTTTGTCATGAATTCTTTGCCTAGGCCAATGTCCAGAAGAGTTTTTCCTAGGTTTTCTAATACTATTTTTAGATTCCAGTCTTACATTTAAGTCTTTAATCACTCTTGACTTGGTTTTTGTATATGGAGAGTTAGAGATCCAGCTTCATCATTTTGCATAAGGCAATCCAATTTCCCCAGTACCACTTACTGAAAAGGCGTGTCTCCCCAGTGTATGTTCTTGTCAACTTTGTCAGAATCAGTTGGCTGTAAATATGTGGTTTTATTTCTGGGTTCCCTCTTCTGTTCCATTGATCTCTGAGTCTTTTCATACTAGTACCATGCTGTTTTGATTAATACCAGTTATTCCTCAAAAAATGATTGTACCAATTTATGTACCCACTGTAAAAGTATAAATTCTTGTTGAATCAACATTCTTTCTAACACATGGTATGTTAGACTTTTAAATTTTTACCAATTTTGAGTAGGTATAGAATGTTATCATTATTTTCTTATTTTGACAACAATGTCTTATTGTGTCCTTATTTTGAAAATAAAACATCCTTAATTACTAATGAAGTTGAGAAAGGTTTCTTTTCTTCTTCCTTCCTTTCTTCCTTGCTTCCTTCTTTGCTTGCTTCCTTTCTTTTGTTTCCTTTTTCCCATTAGTCTTCCATCTATTCATGTCTTTTGTCCATTTTTCTATTTTTTTGGTCTTTTTCTTGTAGATTTATAAAGTTATTCATATATTCAATTTGTGAATTATTTGTGGGATATTGTCACTAATGTCTTCTCCCAGACTGTGGCTTGTCTCTTGAATTTCTTTCTTTTCTTTTCCTTTTTTTGTAAGATCTAGTAAAACATGTATTTCTCTTTCAACTTTTTTTTAAAGGTGTATGTAACCATGGGTACAAGTGCAATTTTGTTACATTGATAGATTTCATTGTGGTGGAGTCAGGGCCTTCAATAAGGCATTCATCACTGGAGCAATGCACACTGTACCTGCCAAGCAACTTCCCATCATTTTTTTTCTTTTTTTATGATATATACATCTTAAAGCTTAAAATTTTGCCTTTCATGTTTTATTTATCAGTATATCAACATTGTTTTTGTGTAAAGTAGGGATAAAGTTTTTTTTTATTTTTTCCAACCATTTCTCCCAGCTTCATTAATTCTATAGTCCCTTTTTTTTTAATTGTCTATACTTCCATCTCTATCATATATAATATTTTCATGTATTCATTAGTCTGTTTCAGGGATCTCTATTGTGTTCTGCTGATCCATGTTTCTGCTCCTGCACCTATACCACACTGTCTTAATTACCAGAGAAACCTTATAGAAAATCTTGAAATCTGATGGCCAAGTCACCCCTTTTCCACCTTTCCTTCTTTCTCTTTCTCATCCTCTTCCTTCAGGAGCGTGTTGATTGGTTTATTTTCACATTTTTTTCCCACGTAAAACTATAAAGCAGCTAGTCAAGTTCCAGGACAAGCTCTAGAGAACTGTGATTGGAATTTCTTCCACTCTATATTTTAATTTTGAGAGAAATAAAATGTTCACAATATTGAGTTTTTTAATCCAAAATACAGTAATTACTTACGTCTTTCTTAATGTTGTAAACTAAGTTTTTGTAAATTTTCTCAGAGATCTAACATGATTTATGTTAGACTTTTTCTTAGGTGACTTAAAAATTTTGTTATTATTTTTATTATAAGTATGTATATGGCTAAGTGTATATGTATCTGGCTCTACATGTATATGTAACATATACATATAACATGTACATATGTACATATACATATACATGTAACATATATAACATATATGTTACATATATAGGCATTGTATTTTTTAAGCAATACATTTTCTGATTGTTGATGACATATATAATGCATTTACTGGTCAGCTACTTAGTAAACGCTCTCATTATTCTAATAATTTTTTCATGCATTCTTTTGGATTTCATATGCAGAAAGTTATATCCAAATAATGACAGCTTTGTTTTTTTTCTAATTGTTATGGCTTTATTTCTATATTTTGCATTACTGCTCTGGGGAAGATCTACAGTGCAAGGTTGAATGAGATTGTAATAATGAATACCCTAACTTGTTATTGATTTTTTTTTTTTTTTTGAGACAGAGTCTCACTTTTTTGCCCAGGCTGGAGTGCAAAGGTGCGATCTTGGCTCACTGCAACCTCCGTCTCCCGGATTTAAGCGGCTCTCCTGCCTCAGCCTCCCGAGTAGCTGGGGTTACAGGTATGCGTCATGACGCCTGGTTAATTTTTTTGGATTTTTTTAGTAGAAATGGGGTTTCAACCATGTTGGCCAGGCTGGTCTCAAACTCCTGACCTCAGGTGATCCACCCACCTCAGCCTCCCAAAGTGCTGGGATTACAGGTGTGAGCCACCATGCCTGGCACATTATTGATTTTAAAGATATTATTTCAAAGGTATCACCATCAAGACTGATGTTTTATGTATAACCTTTTTGTAAATAACTCTTCATCAGGCTAAAAAAGTTTCTTTCTATTGTGTTTGCCAGAAATTTTTTTAAAAAATCATGAATAGAGATGAATTATCAAAATTTGTTCTGCATTTATTGGTGGTTATAAAATATTTACTCTTTAAGTATTTAATGTCTTGAATGGTATTTATAGTTTTTTTTAAATGTGAAAGTCCTGGCATTTGCAATTTGCTCATGATATGTTATCTTTGTTATATATTATTGGATTAAGCTATGATTTTAATTAATATTTATAAATTTTAGTTATGATTTATTTTACGTATGTTTGTAAAGAAAAATTAATTTGGATTTTTTCATTTTTATACTGTTCTCTCTAGTTTTATTATAAAGTTATATTGGCTTCATATGAATTATAGAGTTATGAAATATTTTTCTTTTTTCCTCTATTTTCTGAAATAATCTGCTTCTGAAAAGTTTGTTGAATTTGTCTGCAAGACAGTTTGAGCCTAACATTTGGAAACATTATTTTAATTTCTTTATAATTATAGGAGTATTAAAGTTTTTAAAATTTCATCTTGAACTTGTTTCTGGTTAGCTGTATTTTTCTAGAAGTTTGTTCATTTTACTTGTTTTCGAATGTGTTGGAATAAGGTTTTTTTAGTAATTTCATTATTTCAGTCTCTTTTCTACATGTGGGCATGCCTCCCTGTTCAGTTCTATCATATACTAGAGTCTGTTTTCTTGGCAATCTCAGTGGAGGTTTACCTCTTTTATTAAACAGTCTTTTCTAAGATCCTACTTTTTGTTGTTGTACTTATCTTCTCTATTTTATCTTTCTTTTCTATTTAGCTGATTTCTATTTTCAAGTTTCTTTGTACTTCTTTTTTATTGTAAGCATTTAGAAATATACATTCTGGTAGTATGTGCTTGGTAAAATTTTCAATTGTTTTAGTTTCAACTCTTCTGTGTTCTTATGATTTAGGCAAGCCTTTTGCAAGCCACATAGAGATAGACCCATTTTATTCTTATCTTTAAGCCAGCCTGACATTCTGTATATTTTAGTGGGAGAGTTTAGATCATTTATATTTATTGTGGTCACAGATATATTTGAATTTGTTTCTCTCATTTCATGTTTTTTGCTCTTCATTTATTCTACTTTGCTGTTTCTTTTTTCCTCATTTTTATTCTGTTTAGTCTTCAGTGTGTTTGGAAGTTTAAAATTCTATTTCTCTTTTTCTGCAGGCTAAATTTTAAAATGTTACCTTGTATATGGAACTAAGTCTAAAATTAATATCTCAACCTCTCTACTCACTGCTGTGGGATACTTGCAACATTTTAACTTTGAATGCTCTTTTTTCCTTACATTTATTGTTGCCCAAGATTTAAGTGTGTTTTACTTTTTAACTCTGAAATTAGACATTATTTTTATTACATCTTAGAGGTTTTGCTTGTTTAGATTTATACATGTTTGCCAATTTCTTTTCCTGCCATTCTTTTGTATCTGATAACATCTTTCTAAGTTTATTTTCTACGTCCTGAAGAACATTCTTTAGAAGTTTCTTTAATGTAGGTGTATTGATGGTAAGCTTTCCAGTTTCTATTTATCTAGAATTTTTTTTTTATTTTACTCTGGCTCTTAAAATATGTTTTTGCTGGTTACACTGTTCTAGATTAGTAGTTGTTTTCTTTCACCCTTTTCAGATATTTTTCTATTGTTTTTATTCTCTTATTGTTGAGAAGTCTGCTATGTCTTACAATAATGTCTTTTTTGGATGTTTCCTTCTTTCTCTCTAAATAATTTTAAGACTTTCTATTATATTTGATATTTTGCAGTTGTTCTCCAACATATGTGGAAATTCACCTTTTAAAATTAGCTCTGATTCCCCCCAGAAATCAGAGCCTAACTGACACAAAGTCTTGAAGGCAGGTAGTTTATTTTGGGGAAATTGAGGCCAGGGAGAGGAAAAATGATATTGGAAAAATAGAATAAGGATGTAGGGAGACCCGACGCAAGGGTACGTTATTGGTCTAATCACTTTTGTGGAAACTTGGGGCTCAAGCCCTCTGGGATATTCTGAGTGCTTTTTAGAATGTGCCCCAGAATTGGCTGTGTGGGCATGCACTAGGGGAGGGAGCATTTATCCACCAGTTTCTGTTCCCCAGTGGTCAGGATTATTCTATTAAATGCTAATCTCCTTGAATTTTCAGGTTAGGTGCATGTGTGGGTGTCTATCAGGTTCCCATGTACATCAGAGAAGTACCGGAACAAAAAGCAAGGGATATGTGAGTTGCAGCTGAGGCATGATGCTGCCAGCTGTCCCTGCAGAAAGATGGTTGCTGCAACAATTATTATAGTAAACAGTGGCCAAGAAGATGTGAGGCAGGGCAGAAGACGTGTCCTGTACATTTTACTTTATTTTTCAGTTTAACATATGTTTTGCATCATAAATCTGTATATTTTCCCATAATTTCTGAAAATTCTCCCCATTTCCTTTTCAAATATTGCCACTCCTTCATTCATTTTCTCTGTCTCTCTCTGTGTCTGTCTCTCACTCTCTCTCTCTTTCTCTCTGTCTGTGTCTTTGATCTTTCTAATATCTTCATGCTCATTTCTGATCATCTATGCCCACTTCCTGCAGGGTGAGAGTCTGCCGTCTGTGCCTGCTGCTGCACCTCTCTTGTGGCTCGCCTCCTTGGTCTTTGCTGGTGTTGGTTGTGGGCTTGCTGCTTGATCTTCATGTGTGTGAATCCTGCAGGCCTCTACGGAGGATGTGTTTGTCCAGAGAGGTTGTGCATCTGCCTTGATCAAGCCCTGGGAGTATCACAGGTATAGGGGCTACGGCAGGCAGAATACTGACCCCCTCCAAATATTTTCCACATCCTGATCTCCGGTACCTATGAATGCATTAACTTTACATTTTAAAAGGGACTTTGCCCATGTGATTAACTTACAGATGCCGAAAATATTTGTATAATCTAGGTGGGCCCCATGTAATCACAGGGATCTATAGAAGTGGACAAGAGATTCAGAAGGATGGGAGATGGCTGCATGAGGAAGATGCAGCCTGACACTGCTGACTGGAAAAAGGGGCCGTGAGCCAGGGCGTGACGGTGGCTTTCCTCCAGAAGCTGGCAGAGATGAGACAATGGACTCTTCCCCAGAGCTTCCAGAAGGAGTGCGGCACTGCTGACACCTTGATTTCAGCCTAGTGAGGCTTGTTTTGGATTTCTGACCTCTGGGACTGTAAGGTGATAAACGTGTGCTGTTTTGAGGCCCAAGTTTGTA
Organism: Symphalangus syndactylus; assembly: GCF_028878055.3. Lineage (NCBI taxonomy): Eukaryota > Metazoa > Chordata > Mammalia > Primates > Hylobatidae > Symphalangus > Symphalangus syndactylus. The sequence continues at coordinate 75,670,610 of NC_072431.2, forward strand.
GTTTGTTGTTGTGGCAGCAACAGGAAATTAGTTCAGGGACTCTGCTACCCACCTAGAGAGCCCGACTCTGTCCGGAGCCCACTCCCATGGCTCTGTCGCCCTGTGCTCAGTGTCCTGATTGCCCTGAAACTGGGTGCCCACCCTCAGGGCAGTCCCTCCCATCTCCTTTGCCCTTCGTCTGCCTCTGGCTCTTTCCCCAGCACACCAGAGGCCGTCCCTCCTGCTGAGGAGTCTCCAGAGGAGCGGCATTGCTCAGAGTGTGAGTGTGGACCAGAGCATCTGGCTCTCCATACCAGTGGAGCTGTGTATGTTGTAGCTTCTTTGTTAGTATTGCTTACATGTTTCGTAGATGTTCTATATCTTTTAATAATATGTAGAATAAACCTCAGAAAAATATTTAAAAGTTTTTTCTTATAATTTATAGTAAGTCTATTTAAGGAAAAAAGTATTTACTCTTTTCAACATAGTTTGCCTCTCTTGCACTTTAGGGTTTTTTAGTTACAGAATACATTAAATTTTTCTCAGAACTATGACTCTATTGCAGGATATCTTTGATGCTTTCATTTTTAGTTAGAAAATTTATTCAGTCTTTTCACATGCATCTTCAGCATCAATATCTTCTTCACTACTACAGGGAAGAAGACATTTCTGTGTCTTCTAACGTCATGCTCCAGCTTGTGCCAGATTCATTTAGCATCTACCAATAAATGGTTCACATGGTGCCTACTTTCCACACCACACTGAGTAAGGACCGAAAACCTTCGGATAGAGATTGGCTTGGAGGGGAAATTGACATTCACCGAATTTACACAACCAGGTCAATGATAGCTCAGTTTAGAAAGAAAAAATCTAATCAGAAAAGAAGACAAAAACAAGCTTTCATACAAATGTAACCTTTTGTACACACTTGAGTTTCACACCTCCACACCCCATCCTCAGCAGGCTGATGGGAGGATCCTGCCCCGGAGCCCACCCTCCTGGGCGACAAGTGCAGGGATGAGAAGGGTGAGCTCTGGCAGCCCCTCACATCCCCTCCTTCCACGCGTGGCCCTGGCGGTCCTGACAGCCCCACCCCGCTAGCTCCCCTTGGTGACTGTCCTTCCTCTAGACGGATTGTGGGTCTTTCTTTCTTCCATGTAATCTTCTCTTAATCTTATTTCACCAATATTCCTCAAATGATTCATCATATTAGTCATTTGGCATGAGTTTTTTTTTCCTCTTAGTGGCTTCTTTTATACTATTTTTTAAGTGACAAAGATTGTATGTATTTATAAAGTACAGCATGTTTTGAAATGTATGTATGTTGTGGAATGGTGAAATAAAACTAATTGACATGTGAATTACCTCAAAAACGTATCGTTTTTTGTGGTGAAAATGCTTGAAACTTACCCTTGTAGCAATATTCAGGAATATAATACATTGTTGGGAACTATAGTCATCATGTTTTGCAATGGATTTCCTGACCTTATTCCTGTGTCTAACTGAAATTTGTGTCTTTTGACCAACACCTCACCAGCCTGTCCCTGCAGCCTCTGGTCACCTCCATTCTGCTCTCTACGCACGTGAGTGAGTCCACCCTTGCTATATCCTGTGTGTAAGTGAGATGATGCTGTCATTAGTTTTAGGATTGTGTCAAGTGTGGGAGTGTGGGTGCTGCAAGAGGTGAGATCTCCCAGTGACTCCCAATCATGAGACTATACAAATCATGAAACATATAAGAAAAATACCTATCAAAAGGAAAAACAGATAACTTGGAAAATATTTTTGTCTTATATAGGAAAATGTATTTGTTATTCAAACTATTGAGAATTGAATGAGAGCTTCAAGTTTAAGTACAGAAAATTTGCATAGTAGGAAATATTTTTAATATGAAAACATCAAATGATGATTAACATTGTGATGTGTGAATGCAATTATATTTAAAAGACTGATAAGATACCTTTTATGATTAATGAGGTGTCAGCAGTAAAGGAAGTGTCCCCTCCGTGATATACTTGATGTAATGAATGCAGTGTTACTGAAGCCAGGTTTGCAGCATCTGTCCTGTGAAAACTGACAGACAAACATACTGACAAGTAAAAATACCTTTGATCAGGATCCTACTATTGCGACTTTATCTAAAAGTAAAAAGATGATCACTGTAGTATTTACATATAATAGCAAAATATTGGCATCAACGTCAATATTCTACCATAAGATAAAAATGGAAATAAATTTTAAAATGCAGAACTTACTATAATAATAACTGTAGAGTTTATGCAACATAAAATATGTTCAACGTTAGCATAAATACAAAAACAAAATATATACTTATTTTCCATGTCAAGGTTATAACTATAGAGGTGACGTTCTTTTTTCTGCAACAGAAAAATGGAAATAGTTTGGCATTTTGGGATAGCAGCATAAATTTAATTGAGCAACAATTCAGCAAACATTAATTTTAAAATGTGCTATTGTTACAAAATGTTGCATAGTCAACATGGCAATACTTTCATTCCTTATGATTAGTAGTGGTGGCATTTCAAGGCTTTGCAAGTGTCAGTCCCTCTCTCTCAACCCCAACCCCAAATGGCCACCGGCAGTTTCAGCCCTTTCGAGCCTGCAATAAAAACACTTGGGCTGTACTGACAGCTTCCAGAGTGAAATGAAGACTGCATGTGGTGCTTTGCAACAGGCCTGGGAATCGAGCTGTGCAGTGCTTGTAGGAACACTGGGCCGGCTTCCTCTCTCCCCACCACCAAGTGTGGCCAGGTTATATGACTGGCCTGCCAGGTGCTAGGTCTTGGTTTGCACTTGCAGTCCTCTCCCTGTATAAGCTTCTGCTAGATTCTTCTGTGTTTAAAAGAATGTATTATTCCTCAGAGGATTCATAAGAGCCTCCCTTTTCTGGGCTGAGAATGCCCACAGGATATCGAGAACCACCACTGCTCCCTTCTCTTCCACTTGGGAGCAAATTCCTTGGCTACCGAGACCATGGCAGTCTAGTGTGTCACATCTGTTGGATGTATTTAGACTTCGGGAAATCATTGACCTGATCAAGAGTAGACCCAATAACTGTTCTATCCACTATCTCTAATAAAACCCTGAACTAGATACCATGGCTTATCCTGGGTCATTTATTTATTTACTTGTTAGCCTTCGGTCTGAATAATCCTTACTTACGGATGTTCACCATGTGACCTGAGGTGGAGGATGGTGGCCTGAGAACATGAGGTGGCCCAACATGTTCAAGCGATGGGATCAGGTTGTTTTGTTCTTGTTTGCTATGATACGTGTGGGGAACTCTGGATACATAGTTGGAATAGTTGGCATCCCTACAATTTGGAATGTTTGTGTCTCACACATTCCAAGGACATGCTCAGGTGTGCAATTGCCCTAGCTGTCGCAATACAGAGAAATGGGATGTTCAGCTTGAGTCAGAATAATCACAAACAATGCAAAGTACAAAATTCTCATAAACTTGAATGTGTCTCTAGACTTCTCACGTAGCTATTGAAGGTGAAACCCTCCTCCCCTAAAAAACAAATGGACTAAATCAAGGTTATAGAAGAATGAGCATAAAAGCACTTTATAACAGGGCTATGTTGGAATGTCACTTGGAATTCAGGCACTTGTCTGAAACTTGGCATCTTAGAATTGGAAGAGAAAGACTGTGAAAGGAATATTTAATTTGTTCCATTCCAAAACTTGACATCAAAACACTATTTAAAGAAACAGTTTTGATAATCTGTAAACTTGACATTTTGAACAGTCTTGTTCATTAAACCCCTTCTCTTTTCAGCCATGCTTATGAATCTCAAAAGAAGCACATAAACCTTCACTTACTGACAATTACTTATTGGTCTGTTTCATTTTAATTTAATACTTTTAATATAACAACTGCTGTTATGGTCCAGACACCAAGCTGAGCAATTTACAAGGTTTACCTCATTTAATCCTCATGACACCCCTATGACGTGGTTACTATTTCTATGTGCATTATTCAGAGTAGAGACTTGCACAGGTTTGTTAACTTGCCTTCATAAGTAAAAGCTTTAGTAAATTCTAAGACTTAATAAATTCCATGGCTCTCATATAAACTCAGATGGCTTTATTTCAGAGTCAACCCATGTACTTAACACCATGCTATGTGATGCGTGCCCAACACAAACAAAGAAAACTCAAGTCAGATGTCAAAGCATCCTAGCATGATAGTTCATATGCTCTTCTCACAAGGGTGACCCTAGTGTCTTGATTCCACTCTGTCCCCTGACCTAGCTCTCATGGTTATGTTTCCTTTTTCACCTCCCTTAGGTAGTGAAGGTATTATCTGAAGGACAGTGCGTGTGTGGATTAGTGGCTCAGTGACATTGCTGAGATGTCACAAGCTTATTCTGAATAATGCACATAGAAATAGTAAACATGTCATAGGGGTGTCATGAGGATTAAATGAGGTAAACCTTGTAAATTGCTCAGCTTGGTGTCTGGACCATAACAGTATTTGTTATATTAAAAGTATTAATAACAAGCTTATTTTCCTGAACACATCTCACCCTGTTTTGTATCTATCTCAATGGGTAGAACATAACTATTGTGCCCAAGGAAGCTGTTCATGAAATAGAGGATGTAGTTAATACCATGATTCCAAACCTTCTAAAGACAGGTAAAGTTAGCTCCAGAACAGTTAAAGTTATTAGACCATGGTTAGAATCAATTGTCATTCCTCCCTTCCCAAGAGAAGTAACCTATAATTAAATTTAAATATAAGAAAACGCTTTAACTAAGTTATTGCTGACTATATCTTATGTCCAATGAGATAATGAAAGAAAATGAAAACTTTTATTGTTTAAAATCAGTAACATATTAATGGGTACAGAGTTTCTGCTTGGGGTATGGGAAGAATTTTGGAATGAGACAGTGAAGATGTAATTAATGCCACTGAATTTTACACTTAAAAATAGTTAAAACGGCAAATCTTATGTTATATATATTTTACCATAAAGCTGTTTGGTTACTTCAAGGTGAGTATAGTCATCCTTCAGCATTTGTGGGGTATTGGTTTCAATATCCTCTGCAGATATCAAAATCCACAGATGCTCAAGTTCCTGATATAAAATGGCATAGTATTCGCATATAACCTACACACATATACCTTTCTCCTCCATATACTTTAAATCAACTCTAGGTTATTTATAATACCACATACTATGTAAGCACTATGTAAATAGTTGTTATACTGTATGTTTTATTTGTATTATTTTTATTGTTGCATTGTTATTTATTTATTTATTTTGAATATTTTCAATGTGGGGTCAATGAAATCCATGGATGAGGAACCCACAGATACAGAGGGTTGACTATAATCCAAGAAAGAGAGAGAGGAGAAAATCACGGTGTCCTTTATAAACTGGTCTCTGAAGTTAGATATCATCACTATGTTTCATTCTATTAGTTACAAAGGAGTCAGTAAGTCCAGCTCACGCTCAAGGGCAGGGGAATTACGTTCTACCACAGTATTGAAGGGGAATTATTAAAGCCTTTGTGGATGTATTTGAATTTCACCATATGTGGTGAGTTATAATGAATATCTTTCAAGTATTAAGCTACTATTAACCTCCCAGAATAAATTTACTTGGTAATAATGTATTTTTTGTATATTGTTATATTTGATTGCTAACTTTTATTTAAGAGTTTTGCATGTATGTATTTTGTAAGGTGCTTGTGAAGTCTTGGTATCTAAGTTATTCTGGCTTCATAAAATACCTAAGATTCTTTATTTCTTTTCCTATTACCTTTGGAATTTTTTTCAAAGAATTTATTTGTCTGTTTCATCTAAATTGTCAAATTCAAGGTTGTAAAGTTGTTTATATTGTACTCTTGTTACCTTTTTAATATCTGTAGGATATACAGTTATGTTTCTCTTTTCATTCCTAATATTTGTAATTTGTATTTTCTCCTTTTCTCTTCCTTGATCTGTCTTGCTAAACTTTACTGATTTCACTAATTTTTTTAAGGAAACAACCTTTAGCTTTGTTTTTCTTTTTCTTTTTAACAGCTTTACTGAGATAGAATTCATTTACTCACCCATCATAAGTCTACCATTTGTCTCAACCCTCATGTGCTGCTATAACAAACATTCCATAAACTGGCTGGCTTATCAAGAACAGAAATGTATTCCTTCTAGAGGCTGGGAAGTTCTAGAGGCTGGGAAGTTGCAGATTCAAGCTCCAGCATATTCTGTGTCTGGTGAGGGCTCTCTCTTCCCTCCATAGATGGCACCTCTTGCTGCAGCCTCCCAAATGGGAGAGGCATGCATGCCCTCTGGGCTCTTCTGTAAAGGCAGTAGCCTCATTCATGAATGCTGCACCGTCATGGCCTGATCACCCCCAAAGCCCTGCCTCTTAATACTAGTACATTGGGGATTAGGTTTCAACATAAGAATTTGAAGGGGACACAAACGCTCAGACCATAGATCCATTTAATAATTTTTAGTAAATTTTAACCAACCTCACAACCCAGTTTTAGGACATTAATCAAATGTTCATCATTGCCAAATATCCTGAGTGACTTTCAACCAAAACCACTAAGTTAAGCCACTCCCAAACCCTCAAACCAAAGAAATCATGAGATGATGAGTGTTTGTTGTTTTGTGTCAAAATATTGGAGTGATTTTTATGCAACAATAGACAAAGAATATAGATCACCACTCTTTTCTAGCTCTTCTATTTATGCTTATAGACAGACTTCAGTATCATTTAATTGCTCCCCATCAAAAATATCATTGTTACTTTAAGTCAAGAATTTTCTGTAGTGTATTGATGTACTTGTCAGGGTTCTCCAGAGAAACAGGATTTGTATTTATTTACTTATTATAAGGAATTGGCATGTGATTGTGGAGGCCAAGAAGTCCCAAGATCCGCAGTTGGCAAGGTGGAGACCCAGGAAGCCAAAACCCTGAGAACCAGGAGAGCTAATGTCCTAAGTTCTAGACAAATTCCGAGTCTGAAGGCAAGTGAAGACCAAGAGCACAAATTCTCTCTTACTCGGACTCAGATTTTTTCTTCTATTTAGGCCTTTGATAGCTTGGATGAGGTCCACCCACAGTGGGCAGGGCAAGGTACTTTATTCAGCCTACCAATTCAAATGCTAATCTCATCCAGAAAAACTCTTATTGACATACTTAAAATAATGTTTGACCAAATATCTGGGCACCCCATGGCTCAGTCAAGTTGATACATGAAATTAATCATCACATGTGATAAGATCACAAGCTTTGTAAACAAAGTGAACAGGATTCAAATTCCTGCTCTGCCATTTATCAGCTGTGAGGCCTTAGTAGTTATCTTTATTTGCCTTACAGAAAATGTTTTATTAGAAAACAAACTTTAGCCGTATTCATATTGTGATGGATTCTAACTCCCAGCCTGACATGTGAATTACTGGTGTTCTGTTTACACCTGGAGCCCTGTTGTCCTCAGAATTCTGGCAAAGTCTATGATCCTTGGCAGAAATGTGTTGCCTCTTTGGAAACACCACGTTCCAACACTTTGGAAACTCTTTATGCTTACCCTTGACTTACTTCCTGATAAATACATGGGAATGATTTCCAGATTAGTGCATGGCTTCCAAAGACAATATGAACACTCTGCCAAAACTGCTGCCCAATGCCTTTAAAGGTTGCTTTTCAGTTTGAGATTAACTTTTTGCATAACAATAGACAACTAATATAGGTCACCACTCTTTTTTCCCCCCTATCCAATTTTTTATTATACTTTAAGTTCTAGGGTACATGTGCACAATGTGCAGGTTTGTTACATATGTATACATGTGCCATGTTGGTGTGCTGCACCCAGTAACATGACTAAAACACCAAAAGCAATGACAACAGAAGCCAAAATTGACAAATGGGATCTCATTAAACTAAAGAGCTTCTGCACAGCAAAAAAAACTATCATCAGAGTGAACAAGCAACCTACAGAATGGGAGAAAATTTTTACAATCTACCCATCTGACAAAGGGCTAATATCCAGAATCCACAAAGAACTTAAACAAATTTACAAGAAAAAATCAAACAATCCCATCAAAAAGTGGGTGAAGGATATGAACAGACACTTCTCAAAAGAAGACATTTATACAGGCAAAGGACACATGAAAAAATGCTCATCATCACTGGCCATCAGAGAAATGCAAATCAAAACCACAATGAGATACCATCTCACACCAGTTAGAATGGCAATCATTAAAAAGTCAGGAAACAACAGGTGCTGGAGAGGATGTGGAGAAATAGGAACACTTTTACACTGTTGGTGGAATTGTAAACTAGTTCAACCATTGTGGAAGACAGTGTGGCGATTCCTCAGGGATGTAGAACTAGAAATACCATTTGACCCAGCCATCCCATTACAGGGTATATACCCAAAGGATTGTAAATCATGCTGCTATAAAGACACATGCACATGTACGTTTATTGCAGCACTATTTGCAATAGCAAACACCCTTTTCTAACTCTTCTAAACTTTAGAATCATTTAATTACTTCTCACCCAAAATATCAATGTTATTTTAAATCAAGAAATCTCTGCAGAGTATTGATGTATTAGTCAGGGGTTCTCCAAAGAAACAGAACCAATAGGATATGTATTAGCAGGGTATGGATTAGGATCTTGCTGCTAATTAGGGTGTGGATAAGCTATAGAGAAGAGAATAAAATTATTTATTTATTTTTCCTTCTGATCCTTTTGCAATGAGTCTCCCTTCCTAGAGCTTGAGGCTGGTAAGGATTATTTTTTTTAACCTCACTTTCAAGCTGGTGGAAACATGACAATGGCGGCATGTATTTGCCAAGATGTGGGTTGTTTGTATGTGTTGTCAGCCCCAACTCTGAGCCCAGGACAAACAGCAACACCAGGCTAACAACCCAAGTGCTCACTGCCCAGGCATTGCCTGGCTACATGGCCTCAGGGATGCAAAACTTTCAAAAGTTTTATAGCTTGGAGTTTGTTGCTTACTTTTTTTTTTTTTTTTTTTGAGAAGGACTCTCAGCCTGCCACCCAGGCTGGGGGGCAGTGGTGTGATCTGGGCTCACTGCAACCTCCGCCTCCCAGGTTCAAGCAATTCTCCTGCCTCAGCCTCTGGAGAGCTGGGATTACAGGTGTCCCCCACTGCACCTGGCTAATTTTTGTGTTTTTAGTAGAGATGGGGTTTCACTGCATTGACCAGGCTGGTCTCAAATTCCTGACTTCAGGTGATCCACCCACCTCGGCCTCCCAAAGTGCTGGTATTATAGGCATGAGCCACCGTGCCCAGCCTGCTTACACTTTTAAAATAAAGCTTTCTATTTTCAAATTTATATTCAAGTGTCATAAATGATTTACGGTGAGGGTGAAATGACTCATCAGAGATGGCAATGATTATGAAATGAGCACAACAAACATGAAGGGTCTGAATTTGAGGCTGCCGTGTTATTACCTGATGTGGGCTGGTCTCTAGGGGCAGAAATGCCTCCTAATAGAAGGAAAGAAAATTTAACTCCTTGTTGCTATTAGTAGAAGAAATTAAGAATTAGCAAACATTGGGCTTTCAAAATTATTGTTTTCCAAATTTTAGAGGTGGGTGTGTGTGGGCAGGAGAGTGTGTAATACATAAACATCTAGCCATGAACTTGTATATACAGAATTGTAACTTTCTTTTTTTTTGTTTTCTCTTTTTTTTTGTTTTTATTATTATACTTTAGGTTTTAGGGTACATGTGCACAATGTGCAGGTTTGTTACATATGTATCCATGTGCCATGTTGATTTCCTGCACCCATTAACTCGTCATTTAGCTTTAGGTATATCTCCTAATGCTATTCCTCCCCGCTCCCAAGAATTGTAACTTTCTTGTTTTCTTTTCTTCCTTCCCTCCCTCCCTCTGTCCTCTCTATTTTAAACACTAACTCAATTTCCTTTTGAACTCCATCTTGCTATTTGACAGAAACCTAATTTGGATTTGTGTCTCGCTTCCATCCCCGGTGTTTCGCAGACAGTCAGGGGCTTGCATAGAAGCAGCACAGATCATGGTCGTCATGATGCCGGGTAGGTGGGGGTCATCTGTGTAGGCAGGTTCTTGACTTTACCCATCCACTCTGACAATGGCTGAAAATCCATTTAGTCCTTGGTCCTAGGCTCCTGAGGGTGGCTTGCTGCTGAATCACACTTTGTTTCAGTATTGTTAGGGTCAAGGAGGATTTCGTTCTGCTTCAGTACCATTCTCAGGCCCCTGGAGTCAGTTGCTTCCTGGACCATGGTGGGAAGGGAGCCCTGTGTGACTGTTACAGCCATCTGACTAATCACATCCATATATACTTTTGGACTAGTTCTTGCTACCTCTCTTGGCTCCACCTACTAAAGGGGCATAATTCCCCCTTGCAATTGAACACCGTCAGACAATGTGACACGCCTCCCCACCAACTGCCTGAGTCATCATTTTCTCAGGAGTCCACCGATACTGCCTGCATCGTCTTCATTTCCTTTCCAACTCTGTGCCATCCCCCTGAAGAGGAAAACCTTTCTCTGGGTTGGCCAATGAGGAAACTGCCATTTCTCATCACAGCTTCTAAATGGGTTGCTACTATGTTTTATGAGACTTTCCTTTTATTCAGAGACTAGACTTAAAAAAAAAAAAAAAAAAAAAAAAAACAAGGACAGGCTGTTGCTTTTCCCCCAATCATGTATCATCTGCTTCTTCAAGCAAATCAGCCTAGATTATCCTGACTGCTCTCCACAGGCAGAGGAAGGCAAGTGGGAACGGGAATGCCGGGGAAAGTCATGCCTCCTTCGTGGAAGCCAGCTATGGAGGCTGGACTTTGGAGGCTGTGTGGGAGCCAGCTTTGGATTTAGTGTTATATAGGGCACTAAATCAAGGTGAATCGCCTTTCATTCCTTCAAATACAATGATGGAAATTGTGGTCAGGGAACTGTCGTTTCCATGCGATTCTCCTGCTTTATCTCTGTGTTATGCCAGGATGCCGGGTACTGTGGCCCTCCCTATCGCTTATGACGCTCCTCCACCTTGGCTTCTTTGAAGGCATTCTCCCCTCTGGCAGGACCTTCACTTTCCAGGCTGTTCTCAGCATCCCCCGCTTCTCATTTCTCCTGAAGTGCTGGTGGTCCCCAGGCCTCACCTTGTACCCTCTTCCTGGATGTCCTCATCCCGGCCTGGCACTGCTGTTTCGTGACTTCTGGTGATCTCTTCCAGCTGATAAGCAATAAGGAAGGATTGGTGGAGTTGACTGTTAGTATCTTTTCACATCTAATGAAATAATAGGTTGGGCCCTGACCACCAGTGTCTGCTAATGCCAGAAAGGTGAGGCTAGCAGGCTTCTGTGCCTAGTGCTGGAAGTGCTGGCATTGTGTGAGGGCAGGCATCCCTCAGCACCTGCAGGCTCTGCTTTCAGGGTCCCCGTGGGTGCCAAAATCCACAGATGCTCAAGCCCCTGATAAAAAATGGCTTCATATTAGTATGTAGCCTACATACATTCTCCCATATGATTTAAATCACCTCTATATTACTTATAATATCTAATACAATGTAAATGTTATGTAATAGTTATAATATTTTATTGTTTAAGAAATAATGACAAGAAAAAAGAAGTCTATACATGTTCAGTACAGACACAATTTTCTAAAAACTATTTTCTATCTGCAGTTGCTTGAACCCATGGGTGCAGGACCCACAGATATGTGGGGTTGCTTGTATTTTATTGCTAAAAATTTGAACGTGGATGTGATAAAATATCTAGATGAATTACCAGTTAACAGGAAATATAGGAGACAGTGCATCATTGGGATACAATTAGCAAAATGTAGACTATATAAATTCTACCAACAAACTACTCACTTTCTTCAACAAATAAATTGAGAAAGAGTAAGGGAAGAAGGGAGGTAAAAAAATAGAGGGAGAGAGAGAGAAAGATGGTAGGAGAAAGAAAGAAAGAGAGAGAGAAAGATTTTGGAGTCTGCAAAAGCCTTAAGAGACATCCTGGTTTGGATTCTGATTCAAACTTTAAAAATACATGTTAGTCAATGGGAAAAATTTGTACATAACTGGATATTTGGTAATATTAAGAAATTATTGCTAATATTTTGGTGTGATAGAGGTATTGTGTGTTTAAAAAAATCTTCATTCTTGAGACATTTAAGGATGAAAAGATGTGATGTCTGCTATTTACTTCAAAATAGTTAAGGTTGGGCATAGGTGAGGGCATAGATAAAACCAGATTGGCAGTGGAATGACAACATTGGAAGCTTGGTGATGGATACATATAGGGTCCACTATCTTATTTTCCTAATCTCAGCATATGTCTAAATGTTTTAGAATAAATCAGCAAATAATGAACCTAAACATCATCCATATCTGAGCTCCAGACCCATCTAACCATACACCAGGTAGTCACAGAGATGTCACTTCTATTTCCCACAGGCACCTCCAGGTCATTGATTCTAGATGCCCTTTCCTCTGCCCAGCGCCTGGCTTCTGTTTCTTCTGCTAATGGCACTGCTATTCCTCCAGCCACCCAGGCAGCACCCCAGGGCTTCATCTGAGTGGCTTCCCTCCTCCAGCCCCCACCACATCCGGTCAGTGTCCACCTCCTCAGATTCCATCCCTCCCCTCACTCCTCTTTTTTTTTTTTTTTTTTGAGACTGAGTCTTACTCTGTCACTCAGGCTGGAGTGCAGTAGTGCAATCTCAGCTCACTGCAACCTCCACCTCCCGGGTTCCAGTGGTTCTCCTCCTTCAGCCTCATGAGTAGCTGGGATTACAGGCACCCACCATCACGCCTGGCTAATTTTTGTGTTTTTAGTAGAGATGGGGTGTCACAATGTTGCCCAGGCTGGTCTCAAACCCCTGACCTCAGGTGATCCACCCACCTCGGTCTCCATAAGTGCTAGGATTACAGGCATGAGCCACCATGCCCGGTGATGCCATCCCCTTAATACGTCTCCTATCAACCTTGTCCTCCTCACTCCATGATCATTGGACTAGCTCAGCCACTCACTGTTTCTCACTTGAGGTCCTGCAGAACCTCCAAACATTCCATACTTATTCTTCAAAACTTAGTTTTCAGGGTCATCTCCGCTAGGAACCTCTGCCGACCTCACCTTTAAGGGAGCTTTGCTCTGTCCCTGCGTGGCATCCTGCATGTCTGGTTCACTGGCTGCATCACCAGACCTGCCATGTTCTCATTCTTTATAGCAAGAAAGAAAAGGAGAACTGACAAGGAGGGAGGAAGGGGCTTCCTCTGCCTGTCAGCATTTCCCCCACACCCCATCTCCTAGAAGAGCCCCATTTTCTGCTGCAAGACCTGGCCTGCATGCTACCTCCTCCAGAAACTCTCCTCATCCCATCAGGCTGAGTTGGGCGAGTGCATTCCATGCCCCACTGCAAGATGTCCATCCCTGTAACACGACACAGGGGCGTGGGCTTGTTAGCACCAGTTAGTGTTTAAATCATCAACACCAGGGGGTGAGCATTTTGAAAAGTGCTTTGGGATCCAACACTCAGTCCCTGCTCAATTTTTTTCATGCTCCTCTGACGCAGGAACTTTTTTAGAAATTGGAAATAGAGCAGTAAACAAAACTGCTCCTTAGGGAGCTTGCATTTTACTGCATGGAGGCACATGCGAACCCCATGCAAGAGCTGATTGTGAAGCGTGCTGAAATGTCATAAGCACTTCAGAGAAATGAGAGAAAATGAGTAGGGGAGAGGGAGGATGAAGAGGCGTCGTGACTTTTCAACTGTCAGAGAAGGCCATCTTGAGAAGGCGACATCTAACACAGACTTGAGTGAGATGATCCCTGTGCACTTGTGAGGGAAAAGAGCTGCAGGCAGAGGGTCCCCAGGGAGGGCAGGCCCCAACATGGGGCCCGCTGGGGAGGGACACATCCAAAGGACAGCAAGGAAGGCTGGGCGGCCAGCCGGGTGCCAGTGCAGCTAGAGCCAGAGATGAGCTCTGCAGGCTGATGGTGACCTCAATCCTGTGAGGCCTGTGGACAACGGGGGAGATTCAGGTCATAGTTCTCATCTGTTTGGGAGCCTTTGCAATATTTTGAGCAAGGACCTCTCATCGTTGACTCACATTTTATAAGAACCATTGTTGGCTGCTGCCTGGAGAACAGATAGCAGAGGTAAAGAGTAGAACGGGGGCCGGGCGCGGTGGCCCACGCCCATAATCCCAATACTGGGAGGCCTAGGCGGGTGGATTACCTGAGGTCGGGATTTTGAGACCAGCCTGGCCAACATGGCGAAACCCCACCTCTACTAAAAATACAAAAATTAGTCGGGCGTGGTGGCACGTGCCTGTAATCCCAGCTACTGGGGAGGCTGAGGCAGGAGAATCGCTTGAGCCCGGGAGACGGAGGTTGCAGTGAGCCGAGATCGTGCGACTGCACTCCAGCCTGGCAGACAGGAGACAGAGTGAGACTCCGTCTCAAAAAAAAAAAAAAAAAAAAAGAGTAGAACTGAGCACCCAGTTGGCAGAGGCCCTGATGGCTCCAGGCAGGTTGGAGGCAGTCGAAGGAGGGTTGGATCCTGAATACACATGGAAGATGGGGCAGGATTTGCAACAAGTAGGATGTGGGTGGGAGGGAAAACTGGGAGTCAAGGTTGAAATGACCTCCCATAAGATCAGCAGGTAGTAGATACACATGTGTATTTGTTGAATGACCTAGCGTGCATCTCATTCTGATAGATTCTTCATCTCTGAATTGAAATATCCTTGAGGGCTGGGATCATGTTTCGCCCGACTTTACACCACCAACACCTTGTGTAGACCTCATACACATGAGGACCCACCACATATTTCCTCCATAATCAAATGTCATGGCTTCCAGGATGCAGGGGGAGGAACACGGCTTCATTCCTGCTCTGAGTCATCATCACCATTCCCACATCCACTTGGTGATGAGGGACACACATCTCAGCTGTGAAGCTCATGGAACTCGCTCAAGAGCCACCGATCTATTTCAAACGCATTTGGAGAGTTGGTGTGTGCAATCCGAACAGTGAGTGTGGGAAGTGAACACGCAGAAGCAGATGCCCTACTCTTTGTGGGTTGCCAAGAGTTCAACTGAGAGGAAAGGGAGCACAGCCATTGTCTCTTGAGGAACAAAGATGAATCTTGCCCAAAATGAAGAATAGGCAGAGCTCTGATTCTTAAGGTCTCATTCAAACAGCCCCTTATGTGTGGTGGGTACAGATGAAGGCGCTGAGTGGGAATGGCCAGGATTCCAACCTGCCGACTAAAACTGGTCTGGGATGCCAGCTGCCAGGGTTGACTGGAGTCCAAAATGCTGGACCCAGAGAAAAAGAAATCCCGGGGGCCAGCACTGGCCTTCTAATTTTTTTTTATTTCTGCATCCCAGAATGGCAGAACCCACAATTGGCAAGATTTGCAATTTCCCTGCTGCTTCTTGTTCTCCGCACTGTGGCAAATGCAGCTTCCTTCAAACTTTCTGTTAATTGACTTTATAAAGTTACTCCAGAGTTAGCTCCTAGGAGGTGAGACTGGTGTTCTGCTTTCAGAACTTGGGAAATAAAAAAACATTTTCTTCTAGCCATACCAAATACATCAACAGATAGTCTAAATATTATTTGTAAAAGGGCTGAATTTGGTGGCATGACTGGAAAGCAGGCATAAAAGTAGTTCATATATTATGTGCCAACTATGTGGTTGCACATGACCACAGCAGATAGCAAATACAAACTAAAATGTACTTATGGAATCTCTCTCTTTCTCTGTCATATCTATGTATATAATACAGATATAAGATTGCACACACACATACACACACACACACGCAACCTCTTGTTGTAATCTTGCACAGAATTTGAAGCTGTTTTCAATGTATTTAGTTTAGCTACATGAATAAACATCTAGAACTGTGAATAACAAGTTACCAGTGAAAAAAATTAAACTGATTCAATAGTTCCAAGGTGATTGAATAATTTGGCTCGGATACAGTAAGTACTTGGGAATTTTATTCCTCTTTGCTAAAGCTGATTTAGTATTAAGGAAATAAATGAAAACAATCTTGGCACATGTTGACCTCTGTTACAAAGTGCAACAAATAAATTCTAGGGCATTTGAATGCATGTTAAGTCAATTTTGCGTCCTATTTTATTAAAAAATATTCATGAGTCATTTCATTTGGTTGATTGCTCTTCATTTTGACACATGGAAGTCATAAAAGCCTAGAGATTTGTTTACTAATATGCAATTATACCCTCTAAAATGTGGATTAACCATAAGCTCAACATCCCAAATAGAAGCCTTCTTGAAATAAAAGGGGTCACAAAGCTTCTCATATAGGTGCCTCCTTCATACAACCTTCTGATGTCTACGCCCCCAGATCTAAAGGGATGAGTCTGCATCAAAGCTCAGCATGATACTCAACAGATTTCAGTATCTTGAAGCCCAGGACTGTATGTCTTTATTCATTTGGACTCATTCTCACTTATAAGAGAAAATCTATAGTAAGAAATGTTTCTCAAATTGCTCTTAGTTGCTTCAGGAGCCTGCATGGGTGGCTGGTCCATGCTAAGGATGGAGAGGGATGGCCTCTTGTGCTGTGGCTGGAACTGGACATCTGGGGTCTTGTTGTTTCATGTGGACCTTTAATCCACCCCTTCCTTCAGCCACATTCCAAGCCCAGCCTTTAGAGGTAGCTCTGCTGCCAGCTGTGGTGCCTTTAGAGATTCCATGGGCCTAGACTAGCTTGTTCTTTCTGCTGCCTTCCCTTCTTCACCCCACTGCAGGGTGGCCTCCGTTCTCTTCCTCCTAAGCCTGTCCACATGCCTCAGGCGTCTTCACACAGTTGCCACCTCTCACCTACCATCTTCCTTCTTTCGTTTCCATTTTTCTTTTGGAAAGATTCAGATAGCGACATCAGTTTTTAAAATTCTTGAAAAATGTCTTGGGATTTCAGGAAGTCCTGGAGATAAATGTAGAGTTTCTATCTGTCGTGCCTCACCAGGGTGTGTGTTGAAGTTCATCCTCAGGCCCCACTCTGGTTTCCCTTTTGCAGGTCCAGTCAGTCAAGCTCAAGGGCTGATTCAATTCCTGTGCAAAGGAGAGATCTGGCCCGCTCCTTCTCATCCAAGGGGCATGTGCTTTTGCCTTGGGTAATCTCAGGAAGTGACCCAAATAATAGGAGATGCAGGACATGGATTAGGGATAGCCACATTGGGTAGATCACTATCGATTTCATTTATTTCAGATTTTAGCATTTCTATATAGAACAGTGCTGTACATTTAGTCCTTACAATATTATAGAACTGGGCAAATTTAGTTTTATAAATATCACAATGACACAAAGAAATTATACATCCTTACAAACCTTTGTGGGCTATTTTATTTGTAGCTAGAGTAGAAAGTTTAAATTTTGGTTGCCTCATTTATAGCTGCTTGGTTTTATGTTCAGCTAAAATTTTATCAGTACTTATGTAAGCTGTGTATTCCTTTGGAATTTTTATTCTCAATCATTTTTATCTGATAGCAGTTTTCCTGATCACCAGAAATGTTTCTGTTGACAGTTGACATTTTGAGAAACAGAGACAGCATAAAGATATAAGAAAAGGAATCCATAATTCATGGCCTAGGATCAGTTATTATCCATAGTTTGGTGTATTTCCTTCTGCATGTAAATATTTTTCTGTATGTGTGCACATACCTTCTCACTTATAGTGTATATCATGTTGTATATACAAAGTTATACCCTATGATTAATTAACATTATATACACATGTGTTTATTTTGTATGAAAATGAAATATTCTGCACATATTGCATTGCAACATGCTCTTTTACTTTGCAAAGTACAAAGATCATCTTGTCTCCCCGAGTGTCTTATTATTAAAATTATTTCCTAAGATGGATACCCCATTTTCCATGATGTGATTATTACACATTTGTGTGCCTGTATCAAAATATCTCATGTACCCCATAAATATATACACCTACTATATACCTACAAAGATTACAAAAAAATCCTGATTTTTATCAGCTGCTTATTATGTCATCTCGGATTTGCGCATCTTGGATTGTGCTAATCTATTTGGGGAGTTTGCAGTTTTGTCTGTTTTACACAGCGCTGAGTATCCACAATAAAGATTTACTTACATCTCTGAAAAAAGAGCTGTTTCCTAATTTAATAATAAAATCCTGGTATTTATTCTTATTTTTATGTGTATTTATTTGTTTATTATTTAGGGTGACATTTCAAATCTTTTTGATCATTTTTTTCTTTCTTTTTTTAATTGTCTATCTCTGGTGTTGTGATGGTTAATACTGAGTGTCAATTTGATTGGATCGAAGGATACGAAGTATTGATACTACCTGTGTCTGGGAGGGTGTTGCCAAAAGAAATTAACATTTGAGTCAGTGGTCTGGGGAAGGCAGATCCAGCCTTAACCTGGTGGGCACAATCTAATCAGCTGCTAGCGAATATAAAGCAGGCAGAAAAGCATGAAAAGGAGAGATGGGCTTAGCCTCCCAGCTTACATCTTTCTCCTTGCTGGATGCTTCCTGTCCTCAAACATTGAACTCCAAGTTCTTCAGTTTTGGGACTCCGACTGGCTCTCCTTGCTCCTCAGCTTGCAGCCTGCAGACAATCTATTGTGGGACATTGTGAGCATGTAAGTTAATACTTAACAAACTCCCATGAACATATATTATATATGTATATCTCCTATTAGTTCTGTCTATCCTATATAATAGGATATATATGTATCCTGTTAGTTTAAGTTCTGTCCCTCTAAGAGAACCCTGACTAATACAGATTTTGGTACCAGGAATGGTTCTAGAGAAACAGAATATTAAGGATGGAGTTCTGGAGTTGGCTGTTTAATATGATTACACCCCAAAATGCTAAGAACTCTACTTATAGTATGGAGAACACTGATAGTCCTTGGCATAAACTGTTTAGAGAGTTATGCAAAATAAATGCATTTGATACTCCTGATTCACCACTCATGAGAGGCAAGGAGTTTAGTGACTCTATACATAATACCTTTGATCATATGTGGAGAACCAAGGAACATAATGAAACTGGTTGGTTGCTCCTAAGTTCAGTGAACACAGCGATGAAAGAAAATGATGAACTCAGGGATTCTGTCTCCCAGCTTCAGAAGGAGACACTGAGCCTGCTAAGTGTGCTAAGTGCTAAGTGCTAAGTGCTAAGTGTTCTAATCTGCTAAGATTTCCCTGAACGAGAGTCTTATCTCCTGTAGAGAAAGAACTGAAATTGTGGAAAAACAGACACAAGCTGTTATCATGTGAGTGGCTGACCTGCAACGAAAGGTTTATGCACTGCCTCACCAGGTGTCTACTGTTAAAGTGAGGGCATTGATTGGAAAAGAATAGGACCCTGCAACTTGGAATGGGGATGTGTGGGAGGACCCTGATGAAGCTGGGGACACTGAGCTTGTAAACTCTGATGAATTTTTTTGCCAGAAGGAACAGCTTCCCCATGCCCAGTAGTGACAACATCCCTTCCCTGACCCATTCTGCCATCAGCCTTTCCACCTTTGTCTGGGGAGATAAACCCTGCACTGCTTGAGGCAAGAGTGATGGCCTCCCCTGAGGCAGTTGCCAGGCAAGGTAATGTTGATTCTCCTCAGAAGCCACCCCCAACACATCTGTTTGCTTATAGACCTATAACTAGACTAAAGTCCCAGCAGGCCCCTAGATGTGAGGTTAAGAGTATGACCCATGAGGAGGTGCGCTACACTCGAAAAGAACTGTTTGAGTTCTCTAATTTACATAAACAGCAATCTGGAGAACAGGCATGGGAAATGAATGGGATAATGATAGAAGGAACATAGAGTTGGATCAGGCTGAATTTATTGATTTGGGCCCACTAAGTAAGAACTCTGCACTTAATGTTGCAGCTTGGGGAGTTAAAAAAGGTTCTGATAGTTTATTTGCTTGGTTAGCTGAAATATGGATTAAAAGATGGCCACTGTGAGCCAGGTAGAAATGCCTGATCTCCTTTGGTTTAATGTAGAGAAAGGGATCCACAGGCTTAGGGAGATTTGGATGGTGGGTGGATTAATCACTTTAGACCTACTCATCCCAGATTGGAGGGTTCATAAGATATACCCTTGACCAGTGCCTTGCAAATAGATTTGTGAGGGCAGCAACTGCATCTTTGAAGAGCTCTGTAATTGGTAATTGCTCTTCTCTGTATGTCAGATCTAATGGTGAGAACCTCAGTCACTCAACTACAAAATTTAAATACAATGGGAATAACTGAGCTGGCAGGGGCCAAGTGGCAGCACTCAACTTTCAAAGGCAAGGTGGGCATAGCTGCTGTAATGGACAGCAGAGGCAAAGCAGCAATCAGAATAGTCTGACTTGTGTAGAGCTCTGGTACTGGCTAATTAATCATGGTGTTCCTAGAAATGAAATTGAGAGGAAGCCTCCTGAATTCCTACTTAAGTTATACAAACAGAAAACTTGCAGGTCGAATGGAAAAGACTAATTTGAATTATAAAAACAGAGAGCAAGAGCCCCTCTACCAATTTCCAGACTCGAGCTAGTTTACAGACACAGAACCCCTTGAATGAAGAGGAGGCTGGGCCCCCTTGAGGAAGGACCTCACTATATTACCAACAATTTATGCAGTGAATCTTTCTCCCATCCTTCCCCAAGGAGACTTCTGGCCTTTTACCAGGGTAACTGTGCACTGGGGAAAAGGAAATGATCAGACATTTCAGGGACTACTGGACACTGGCTCTGAGCTGACTTTGATTCCAGGGGACCCAAAACGTCACTGCGGTCCTCCAGTTAAAGTAGGGGCTTATGGAGGTCAGGTAATTAGTGGAGTTTTAGCTCAGGTCCAACTTACAGTGGGTCCAGTAAGTCCCTGGAATCATCCTGTGGTCATTTCCCCAGGGGCAGAATGTATAATTGGCATAGACATATTTAGCAGCTGGCAGAACCCCCACATTGGCTCCCTGACTGGTAGGATGAGGGCTGTTATGGTGGGAAAGGCCAAATGGAAGCCATTAGAGCTGCCTCTACCTAGAAAAATAGTAAATTAAAAACAATATTGCATCCCTGGTGGGATTGTGGAGATTAGTGCCACCATCAAGGACTTGAAAGACGCAGGGGTGGTGATTCTCACCACATCTCTGTTCAACCCTCCCATATGGCCTGTGCAGAAGACAGATGGATCTTGGAGAATGGCAGTGGATTATCATAAGCTTCACCAAGTGGTGACTCCAGTTGCAGCTGCTGTACCAGATGTGGTTTCATTGCTTGAGCAAATTAACACATCTCTTGGTACCTGGTATGCAGCCATTGATTTGGCTCATTCCCTTTTCTCCATTCTTGTCTATAAGGCCCACCAGAAGCAATTTGCCTTCAGCTGGAGCAATATGCCTTTACTGTCCTACCTCAGGGGTATATCAGTTATCTGGCTTTGTGACATAATCTTATTCAGAGGGATCTAGATAACTTTTCACTTCCACAAGATACCACACCGGTCCATTACATGGATGACATTATGCTTATTGGACCCAGTGAGCAAGAAGTAGCAAACACACTGGACTTATTGGCAAGACGTTTGCATGCCAGAGGATGGGAAATAAATCTGACTAAAATTCAGGAATCTTCTACCTCAGTAAAATTTCTAGGGGTCCAGTGGTGTGGGGCATGTAGTGATATTCCTTCTGAGCTGAAGGATAAGTTGTTGCATTTGGCCCCTCCTACAAACAAGAAAGAGGAACAATGCCTAGTGGGCCTGTTTGGATGTTGGAGGCAACACATTCCTCATTTGGGTGTGTTACTCTGGCCCATTTATCAGGTGACCCAAAAGGCTCTCAGTTTTGAGTGGGGTCCAGAACAGGAGAAGGCTCTGCAACAGGTCCAGGCTGCTGTGCAAGCTGCTCTGTCACTTGGGCCATATGACCCAGGAGATCCAATGGTTTGAGGTATCAGTGGCAGATAGGGATGCTGTTTGGAGCCTTTGGCAGGCTCCCATAGGTGAATCTTAGTGGAGGCCTTGAGGATTTTGGAGCAAGGCCTTGCCATTTTCTTTTCTTTTTTTTTTCAGTTTTTTTTTTATTATTATACTTTAAATTTTAGGGTACATGTGCACAACCTGCAGATTAGTTACATATGTCTACACGTGCCATGTTGGCGTGCTGCACCCATTAACTCATCATTTAACATTAGGTGTATCTCCTACTGCTATCCTTCCCCCCTCCCCCCATCCCACAACAGGCCCCAGTGTATGATGTTCCCCCTCCTGAGTCCATGTGTTCTCATTGTTCAATTCCCACCTATGAGTGAGAACATGCGGTGTTTGGTTTTTTGTCCTTGTGATAGTTTGCTGAGAATGATGATTTCCAGCTTCAATCATGTCCCTACAAACGACATGAACTCATCATTATTTATGGCTGCATAGTATTCCATGGTGTATATGTGCTACATTTTCTTAATCCAGTCTATCGTTGTTGGACATTTGGGTTGGTTCCAAGTCTTTGCTATTGTGAATAGTGCCGCAATAAACATACGTGTGCATGTGTCTTTATAGCAGCATGATTTATAATCCTTTGGGTATATACCCAGTAATGGGATGGCTGGGTCAAATGGTATTTCTAGTTCTAGATCCCTGAAGAATCACCACACTGACTTGGTTGAACGAGTTTACAGTCCCACCAACAGTGTAAAAGTGTTCCTGTTTCTCCACATCCTCTCCAGCACCTGTTATTTCCTGACTTTTTAATGATTGCCATTCTAACTGGTGTGAGATGGTATCTCATTGTGGTTTTGATTTGCATTTCTCTGATGGCCAGTGATGATGAGCATTTTTTCATGTGTCTTTTGGCTGCATAAATGTCTTCTTTTGAGAAGTGTCTGTTCATATCCTTTGCCCACTTGTTGATAGGGTTGTTTGTTTTTTCTTGTAAATTTGTTTGAGTTCGTTGTAGATTCTGGATATTAGCCCTTTGTCAGATGGGTAGATGGCAAAAATTTCCTCCCATTTTGTAGGTTGCCTGTTCACTCTGGTGGTAGTTTCTTTTGCTGTCCAGAAGCTCTTTAGTTTAATTAGATCCCATTTGTCAATTTTGCCTTTTGTTGCCATCGTTTTTGGTGTTTTAGACATGAAGTGCTTGCCCACGCCTATGTCCTGAATGGTATTGCCTGGGTTTTCTTCTAGGGTTTTTATGGTTTTAGGTCTAACATTTAAGTCTTTAATCCATCTTGAATTAATTTTTGTATAAGGTGTAAGGAAGGGATCCAGTTTCAGCTTTCTACATATGGCTAGCCAGTTTTCCCAGCACCATTCATTAAACAGGGAATCCTTTCCCCATTTCTTGTTTTTGTCAGGTTTGTCAAAGATCAGATAGTTGTAGATATGTGGCATTAATTACAAATCTTGAATGTCATAGATTACTGCATCAGTAGACTATTATCTATATAGAGTCACATAATTTTAGAAACTCTGTTCATGAAATTTGGCAATGGAAACATTGCAATAACACAGCAGTAAGTGCTTATTTTAGACACAGTTTATGTAGATAGTTAAAGTGCTTTGTCAAAATCAACGAACTGTAGAATTGCATACCACATACTCCCAACATCTAACCATCTTTAAGCAGTCCTTCTTTAATCTCGCTGGGATGGTAGCATTTTAAAGGCCTAGGGCTAGACTGCAGTGAAAAGGCTATTACCCTGCCCCTGTAAGCATAGAGTGAGCGTCAGAATCCTGAGCAACCACTGAAGGACAAGATTCTCCTGACACTTGGTCTCTGTCTCTCACTGTTACATGAACAACGACAAAACAGAGATTCTTAAAATTTTGTTGCTTTAGTTATACATTTAAAAAAGCGCATATAGAGGTTAAAAAAATAAAGAATAAACAGTAGACACCTATATTTTCAAGCAGGAAAATAGGAAATGTACTTTCATCAGTTTTTAAGTTCTAAGACAGAACCTATTTTTTAATAATGGCTGTCAAATCATTTTGACTTATTCAAAGAAAGGGATTAACTACCTGGATACAGATAATCAAATAGCATGCACCCTTTTTCTTCACTTTCCCACCCTGCCCCCAGTCTCAGGCACACCCAGAGATTATATATAACAACGTTTTTTCCATTAGATCTTCTGTAGACAATCTCACTGAGAAATCAGGAAAACCAAGCTTACCACATAGTGAGTGAAATCTTTCCTTTTATTGAATTTGGCTTAAACTCAAGCATTTTGAGCAGCAAATTTGACAGGAGTTCAGGAAAAGTCTCTGCCTGGACTCATCCTGGAACACTGGGCCACACCTCATTTCAAAGTTGTACGGCCCAGTTATGTACAAGGTGTGGCACGCAGAAATGAGCTCAGTTAAATAACGAATTCTGTATTCCTAGCTTCTTTGCTGCAGTATTTTCTTCTTACTGGAACTTCTCTATGGCCTAGTATTTTCCTCCTTTCTTTTTATTCAAATTACTGTCAGGAAAAAAAGATTCGATAAATTCATCAGCTCCACAAAACAAATGAAGGATCGGTTTAGGTGAATACTCCTTTCAAGAATTTTTAAAATTTTAACAGAAAACAAAACCTTAAGCTAAAGGTCTTTTATAGAGTTGGTGTACAAGTATGGCAGGCTAGAGGAATGTGGTTTGGGCTAGTGTGTTTTTCCTGTTACCATAACACCCAGATACCTTTTTAAAGCAAATATGAGAGCTTATATATCTCATGCCTCAGTAAGGGCCTCCTAACATGCCATCCTCCCAAAAGAGCAACATGTGACTGAATGTATGACATTCCCTGTCAAAAAATCAACAGAAAGATCCTCAAAATTCCTTGAAGGTTTCTGTACTTGTGTCTGTCCCATCACGGGGTACACGCACGCACACGCACACCTTTCTCTTATCAGCTCCATTATATCCTTACTTTAATTCAGTCTTGTTTCATTTCTAATTCAATCACCTGCATGCAGGACCAGGCCCTGATTTGGACCTTCTTCTGAAGGGTTGTGCTCTCTCTGACACAGTCACCTCTCCAGTTGCCATTCCCCAAGTTCTCTTGAATCAACTCTGCCATTTTTATGATCTCTAGAAAGTTGGTAGCTTTCTATTACTCAATTATGTCGTTTCTATCTTGAGATCTTTCTATGTAGCTTGGTTTAACTAACACCCTACTTTTTTATTGGTTATTGACTAACCTTGTATCATATTGGCCTCCTAATCTTAAAACTATGATGGCAAAAGTCATGTAATATGTTAGCTTTGTCCACTAGTAATTAATACATTTAACATAGCTTTGATCTTCAAAATCATCTTATACATATATATATATTTTAGTTTTGTCCTATGATTTGCTTCCAGTTTCTTGCATCATTTTATTTCTCTTAATTCGTACTGACTTTTTCTGATTTTCCCATGAAACTTCTCATACTCAACAAGGCCATTTGCAAGAAAGCTTTTACTATTTCTTAGATGCAATTACTGTTTTTTTTGCATTACCATCCATATATACACATACTTTAAGTTCTCAGGTACATATGCAGAATGTGCAGGTTTGTTACATAGGTATACATGTGCCATGGTGGTTTGCTGCACCCATCAACCCATCATCTACATCAGGTATTTCTCCTAATGCTATCCCTCCCCTAGCCCCCCACCCCCCTACAGGCCCCCATGTGTGATGTTCCCCTCCCTGCGTCCACGTGTTCTTATTGTTCAACTCCCGTTTATAAGTGAGAACATGCGGTGTTTGGTTTTCTGTCCCTGTGATAGTTTGCTGAGAATGATGGTTTCCAGCTTCATCTCCGTCACTGCAAAGAACATGAACTCATCCTTTTTTATTGCTGCATAGTATTCTGTGGTGTATATGTGCCACAGTTTCTTTATCCAGTCAATCACTGATGGGCATTTGGGTTGGTTCCAAGTCTTTGCTATTGTGAATACTGCCGCAATAAACATACGTGTTCCTGTGTCTTTATAGTAGAATGATTTATAATCCTTTGGGTAATGGGATTGCTGGGTCAAATGGTATTTCTGGTTCTACATCCTTGAGGAATCGCCAGACTGTCTTCCACATGGTTGAAGTAATTTACATTTTCACCAACAGTGTAAAAGCGTTCCTATTTCTCCACATCTTCTCCAGCATCTGTTGTTTTCTGACTTTTTAATGATTGCCTTTCTAACTGGCATGAGATGGCATTATCATCCATTCTATCTCATTTTTTTCCGATTTAGAAAATAGCTTCTCATTTTCAGTGTTGCCATCCACCTTGACTCAAGTGTTCACATTCCCTGTAGGATCTTATCCATCTCTTCATTCTTGTATGCATCAACTTCCTTGAATTCCATGATATTAATTTTTATTCTACTTTGCTTTTATTATTTTTATGCTTTCCTTTAAAAACCTTTATGTAATAGTTGTTTTAAAGTCCTTGTCTGTCAATTGCATTATCTCTGTCATTTCTGGGTCCATTTTTATTCATTGATTTTCTTCTGATTATGAGTCCTAGTTTCCTGTTTCTTCACATTTGGGTTTTTTTTTTTTTGACACTGTACAATGTGAATATCACATTACTGAGGTCAGGATTTTTTTCTTTTAAGAGCACTGAGTTTTGTTTTAACAGGCGGTTAAGTTTCTTTTGGATCTGCTGGATTCTTTAAATGCTTTTGAAAAAAAAAGCATTTTTTAAAGCATTTTTAAATGCTTTTTTAAAAAAAAGCATTCTGTCAGGGCAGATTTATAGTTCCCTATGCTAGATACTTTAGCCCTACTGTTAATTCTTGACCTTTCTGAGTGCTCTTTTGAATGCCTTTGGTGTTTAACAAGCTTTCTACACTCTGCCTGCTCAGATGCCAATTATTCCTCTGCCCTGTGCAAGCTCTAGTGAGTGTTCAGTTTTAGTTTCCTAGTAGCTGTTCTTTCCCCAATAGTTTTGTACCTAGTCTCATGGATCCATACTCTAACCATGCATAGTTTGGTGTTCAGCCGAAGACTCCAGTGAACGCTATGGTGCTCTTTCTCTGCCTTGCTCACTCTTTTCCAATACTTTTTGCAATTCCAGTGACTTTAGACTCACTGAACTCCAATCACTGTTTCTTCAACTCAGTGAAGCTATCATGCTTTGTTTGGATTCTCTCCTTGTACTGTGTATGTATATATATATATTTAAGTTTTGTAAAGTTTGTGGATTACTTTTTATCCACAAACAAGGTATATTCCTCCATTTTCTAAATTCTATTTCACGTCTTTAATAAAGGTTTATAATTTACCTCCCAAAAGTTTCTGCATCTCCCTTGTTAGACTTATTCCTTGGTCCTCGTGTAGTTATTGTATATTGTATCTTGTTTAGTTTTTTAAAAATTCAAACTTATAGAAAATTTCAAAATTACATAAAAGTTGCAAGAATATTAAAAAGAACTCCCATACAATCTGGAATTGACAATTTTAAACATGGTCATGTTTATTTTATCATCTTTATCCATAATGGCAAAATTTCACGGAACCATTTGACAGTGAATTGTATACATTATGTACCTTCATGCCATAAAAATTCAATATATATATTTTATTTTTTTAGACAGAATCTTGTTCTGTCTGTCGCCCAGGCTGGAGTGCAGTGGGGCAATCTTGGCTCACTGCAACCTCCCTATCCTGGGCTCAAGTGATCCTCCCATCTCAGCCTCCCAAGTAGCTGGGAGCTGAGACTGCAGGCACGCACCCTCATGCCCAGCTAATTTTTGTGTTTTTTGTAGAGACAGGGTTTTGCCATATTGGCCAGGCTAGTCTCAAACCCCAGGGCTCAAGTGTTCGCTCTGTCTCAGCCTCCCAAAGCGCTGGGATTACAGGCGTGAGTCACCACACCCGGCCTCAATGTGTATTTCTTAAGAAAAATGATATACATACTTTTAGACATTTACAGTTCAGTTATAAAATGCAGGAAACTGAATATTTCTAATACACTTTTATTTAAACTATAATCTATATTCTAGTTTTGTCTCTTACATCAATAATTTTTCCTTTACAGCAATGATTTTTCCAGTATAGAATCCAGTTCAAAATCATGAACAACAACAAACAATTCTATGGCAGTTGTTTGTTGTTCATGCCATTGGCACGTTTGAAGAATAAAGGACAGGTATTTTACAGAGTATAACTCAATTCGAGTTTGTCTGATGTTTTCTTATATTTAGATTTAGATTTTAGATATTTTTCCTAGAATGTTGCATAAGTGATGTATGTTTCTTAAAGATACATGTGATAATCTTTTGCCCCTTAGCGACGTTTATTTTGATGACATGTGGAAGGTTTTGTCTGACTTCTCTACTGCTTACTTACTATTTTTTGTAATTAATAAGTATTTATATATTATTAATCTAACAATTAACAAATTAAATCATTTCTTCCTTCAAATCTTTCTATTCTGTATTTGTATCTCGTGTTTTTTTTTGCCATCTTACTGCACTGAACACATAGTAGTAATACTAAGAATCAGCATCCTTGTTCTCTTCCAGTTTTTGATTCCTTCCTTCCTTCCTTCCTTCCTTCCTTCCTTCCTTCCTTCCTTCCTTCCCTTCTTCCTTCCTTCTTTCCTTCTTCTTCTTCCTGCATTTTACTTTGTATTTCTAGAAATCTATTTTAAAAAAAAAGAAATCTATTTAATTTTTTGAGTCTATATTGTGAAATATATTTTTTCTGAAAAACTGAATTTTACCTAAGTTTTCATTTTTGTAAAATGTGACTATAGTATTTCCTTCCATTGTAGTTCTGTATAGGTACCTAGTTATGTCCCCATTTTATTGCTGTCATTATTTCTTTGTTTTTTGTCTTTTTGTTCTTCGTCAATCATGCAATAGGTTTAAGAATTTTATTAGTCTTTTTCAAGAACTCAGTTTTAGGTTAGTCAATCTTTTCTGCTGTATTCATTTCCCTCCCTACTTTTCCATATGCTCTCTCTCTCTTTTTTTAACTATGTTATGGTCTAATTCACAAATAAAAATTACATATATTCAAGGTATGCAATGTGGTGTTTTGATAGACCTATAGATTGTGAAATGGCAACCACAATGAAAGTAATTCGCATATCACCTCACCTAGCCACTTACGTTGTTGTTACATGGTGAGTATAGTTAAGATCTACTCTCTTAGCAAATTTCAAGTGCATAATATATTATTATGAAGTGTAGTTATCATGCTGTACATTAGGTTTTCAGATCTTATTCTGCAAGTGTGTACCCTTTAACCTTCTTCTCATTTCTCCCAACCCTTCAGCCCCTCATAACAACCGTTCTGCTCTGTGCTTCTATGTATTTGACCTTTTTAGATTTAGATTCCACATATTCTCTTCCCTCAGTTTTCTCTAAGAACACTCTGCTGCTTTTTTCTTTTCTTTTCTTTTCTTTTCTTCTTTTCTTTTCTTTTCCCCTTCCTTCCTTCCTTCCTTCCTTCCTTCCTTCCTTCCTTCCTTCCTCCCTCCCTCCCTTCCTTCCTTTTTTTTTTTCTTTCGGAGTTTTGCTCGTTACCCAGGCTAGAGTGCAGTGGCACGATCTCAGCTCACTGCAACTTCCACCTCCTGGGTTCAAGCCATTCTCCTGCCTCAGCCTCCCAAGTAGCTGAGATTACAGGCCTTTGCCACCACGTCCGGCTAATTTTGTCTTTTTAATAGAAACGGGGCTTCTCCATGTTGGCCAGGCTGGTCTCGAACTCCTGACCTCGTGATCCACCCACCTCTGCCTCCCAAAGTGCTGTGATTACAGGCATGAGCCAGCACGCCTGGCCTCATTTTCTAACTTGTTAAGCTAGTTTTTGAGCTTTTATAAATAAGCATTTATGAATATAAATTCCCCTCATAATACTTTGACTATAGCCCATACATTTTGATATGCTGTATTTATGTTTTGTTCACATCTAGGTATTTTAAAATATTTGTTATGTGTAATATTTGATCCACAAGTTACTGAGAAATGCATTTGTAAATGTCCAACTATATAAATTTTAAGTTATTCTTCACTGATTTCTAACTTAATTCCACTTTTCATAAAATATGCCAGTGTGACGCTTGTTGAGATTTGACTCTTTCCTTCCTTTCCCATTCCACATCCTCTCCTCCTCACAGGTTCACACAATAGCCTGCAGGCACTGCGTGACTTTCTCTCTCTCCAGTCTTTACCTTTTGGTCTTATTCTTCTGCCACTAGGTCATCCTCTAAATCAACACATTCTAAAAATACCAGCCCATTTACTGTTTCTTGGACATGCCCCATTTAAGGCCTTAGAAGTTGTTGTTTCTTCTGAAATACTCTTCCCTTAGAAATCCAGATGTCTGTCCTTGCTTCTTCACACCCCTTAAATGTTGCTCAAAAACTACATTTCCAGGGAGGCTTTTCCTAAACACTCTTCAGCAAGGCCAACTCCCTCCCTGTGTTCCTCCTTTGTCTTCTATTTTTCCATAGTACTCACCCCCATGGAATACCATATACATATTACTAGAGTATAAGCTCCATGAGGGCAAGCATTTTTATGAGAATTCATTTTTCTCTTTGTAGCATCCCCTGCAACTCAAAGAGTGACTATAACTATTTGTTCAACATTTTTTTCTCTTTAATCTCTCATGTGCTGTTAGATTTCTCAATCTACCTTTTTGATTCTGTACATGTTTTCTTTATATTTTTCAGACTATGTATTAGTTTTATACAAGGTTAAAACCGTTGTGTATTATTGGTTAATTTAATGTTTTATGACGTAATCTTATAATCCTTTTGCCTAAAATTTAATCTGACATTCTTACCTCTGACCCAGATTTCTTTTCATTAGTATTTAATGAGTTTATCTTTTCTCCATTCTTTTACTTTCAACCTTTCTGTGTAGTAATTTCAAGTGTTTCTTTCAAGTATCATTTAGTTAGACTTTATCAAAATCTAATCCTACAAACTCTGTGTTAATGTGTTTATCTCATTTACATATATTGTGATTAATGGTATATTTGCATTTCTTCTGCCATGTTATTTTATAGTTTCTAATTGCCCTGCTCTTTCTTTCTTTTCTTGTTTCTTACTTTGACTTAATGGATTTAAACTCATTTCGTCGTACTAGTTGGGAGCTTATATATTCTACCCCTATTGTTAGGAGCTACTCTTACATGTTATGTTAAGCTGCTCTTAAATGTAACATACATACTTAGCATAAAGTCTAAAGTTACTTTATATCTACTTCTACCTTCCTTGAAAACAATTATTACTAAGGTTTCATAATACTAATACTTGTTTAGATTTACCAGCCTGCTTTCCTTTTTAAGATCTTAAAAATTAAAAAAAAATGTTGTAGGTACATAGTAGGTGTATATATTTATGGGGTACTTGAGATACTTTGACAGGCATGTAGTAAGCAGTAATCACATCATGGAAAATGGGGTATCCATCCCCTCAAGCATTTATTCTTGGAATTGCTAACAATCCAATTATACTCTTTGAGTTATTTTTTCTGAAAATCATCTATTTACTATAATACATATAAGACAATCTTAAAATTATAGTCTGAATTAAGATAACATTGACCAAAGAATTTTTTTCTTTACTACACAAAATATAACCTAGTGAAATTTGCCTGTGCCACCTATTCCGAAAATTTTATCCATAATTTATTGTTCTGGTTATATCTTCACTAACAAAATGTTTACCCCCAAAGGCAGCAGTCATTTATAGTAATTCTGGTACCAACATCAAAGGAAAAAAATTGGCTTAAAAATGGTGCAAAAGCCATTTTGGGTTTTAGGATAACACATCACAGGAAAGGACATGAATACAAATTTGTAACATAAACACTCCAAAGAGTTTGTCAGTACCCAAAGTATTTTTATTGGTTTTTTGGATATGTTTTTAAGGGCCACATAAAAATAGACACAAGGAACAAATTAAATTGAAGTCCTAGATTTAAATGTTTGGTTTAAAGAATTTTCTACAACAAATGTCATGTTTATGTATGAAAAGTTATATAAACTTAATGCAAATGTCATGAAGTATTTTCTACACTATACTAAATGTGTTCTCCAAGAGGGAAAAAACTAAAATATCTAAAATATATTAGATTAAGATTATAAGATCATAGAGCTTTTGAACATGCATCTGTTTCCAGAATTAACTGTCTACAAAATGTTTATTTCATTATGAACTACAAAGAAATGAGTTGGTGACAACTATCCTTTGCACAATATTATCAACTCACTTTAGTCACAAGCATGTCCTTGGTATGTGTGTAAAAGAAACAGGCTCATTTATCCTTCATCAAATCATCCACAGATTTATTTGGAAGTAAAGATGTAGGTACAGAAATGTGAAATATGTCAAGTGTATTTTTTCTTTCAAACAACATCCCAAGCATGGCCTCAGTAGCCTGAAATTATAAAATACTTAACTGGGCTTTTACTTATCTACACTGACTGCCAGAATGTAAATTAAGGTGCCCAGATTAGCATATCAAATAACAAAATCAGCCAGAAAGCAGGCTGAAAAGCATTAAATGTTTCATATAGGTGAGTTTTTAAATTTTATTCACAATATAATGTGACAGAAATTGTCACAGGAATGATATACTGATTGCAATAAGGTTGCATGCAGCAGCAGCTTTGTATTTTATAGCTATTTTTGTTTATAAAAATTAAACCTCTCCAGTCATGCTTATCACATGGTCTTAGATTTGTAATGTAAGCAAATAAGGAATACCATCTAGTTCAAAGAGAAAATGTCATTTTGAATATGAATTATCTGCATGAAATATGAAGTATACTACTGAACCCTGAAACATGCATGTCTAGATTTGTTTTTTGTCCAAATCCAGCCTGTTTGCAATCACTTCCTACTTACATAATACCAAGAGGTTCCGTTTGTAATTGTGGTTGTGTCAGCTGAGGTTGCAACGGTGGCGGCAACTGAAGTAGTACCATTGGTTCCACCAACTGTCCTGGGTTTGAAGGTGGTGGAGAAGCCACTGTGTTTGTCGTTTCTACAATTTCTCCATTGTAAAAGAAAAACTGACACTGTTGAATGAATGTTTCAACAACAGATTGATGAATCTTAGTAGTAGACAGAAACTCTTGATTTTCAAAATCAGCTCTCATCAAGATTGGCCAAAAACAGATGGATAAGTTGTCTGCTGTCATTAGGTTGATTTTATTTTGCTGACTAACCCTGTTCAGATGTGTTATCATGTATCTGAATACATCATAGTTTACAGGATGAAATTTCTTAACAATTTCTTTCAAAGCATGAAGACGTTCTGTTTTATCTGGGATTTTTGCTGCTTCCAATAGCTCTGGATGAAGAGAATATGGTATTAAAGGAACTGGCAGATCTGCAAAGAAAGCTTTAAGGGCTCCAGCTACAGCATTTACTGTTACTTCCATTGACACTAGATTGATATTATGATCTTGATCAAACTGCTTTTGAATATTGTCTTAGTCAGTTTTGTTCCCACTAACACAGCAGAGTCTTTCAGTACATAACCCTGTATCTTCAATAAATTCCACACATTTCTCAACAAATACTGATATGGGCTTCTCAGCTGTAACCAGATCCTGGAGGGGCATCCCAAAGTAATTAATTTCCCAATTTCTATATGTTGGTGGATTGAAGGTCTTAGTTTTCTTTTTCTGCTTTTTATCTTCTTTCACTTTGTGGGTTTTCTTCTTCATCTTCTTATCATCTAACTCCTGGTCAGAAGTGATTGCAGGATTACCAATACCTAACCTTTCCAAGTTTCAACGGGAGAAAGAAGTGGATCTTCTTCACTTCCACGATGTCTTCCTTTACTTTTTGTTTTAGAAGTGGTGAAAGCCTCATCATCACTTGCATCTGAATGTGTTCTCTTATAGTATGACTTGGCTTTACTAAACAAAGTTTTAGATTTATATTTGTATTTTGAAGGCCTCCGTTCCCCATGATTTTTTGAGGTTCTACCAGAAAATCCATTTTCTTCATCTCCTTGGGTGTTATTTACAAGTGAGTTTTGAACTTTAATGCTATTTTGACTATCATCTGGGACAATATAAATCTCATCAGAATAGCCCTT
Source organism: Symphalangus syndactylus (assembly GCF_028878055.3). Lineage (NCBI taxonomy): Eukaryota > Metazoa > Chordata > Mammalia > Primates > Hylobatidae > Symphalangus > Symphalangus syndactylus. Next base: position 75,704,652 of record NC_072431.2, read on the forward strand.
CTATTTGAAAATTGTATCAATGGGTTCCGCATAGTTATCTGAAGGATCCATATCTTCAGGATGTGCCAAAGGCACCCGGGAAGTCCGCTTTCTTGGATTTTTACCAATACCAGCTTCAATTGTTTTTAAAAGGTTTGGATCCATTTTTTTCACATTTGTCTTAGGTACAACTGGTTTAGTTTTAATAGGTGGAGACACTTTATGGTTGTGTTCATGGTCATGACAGTTTGGGGTACTATGAATAGAATATTCATTTCCTTGCAAATCTAATCTATATCTGGAATGGTCACTAGGTGTGGGAAGCAACTGTACATCATCCCCAGTTGGACTATAAGGAGGTAGTGCTTCTGTGTCATCATCTGAATCAGGGTAGTTGTTATAGAGAAAACAGTCTCTGGGAGATGGTAGAAAAACATCTTCACTTTGATAGGTTGATTCCCTTGTATTATCAGAAAAATAAGAATTTTCTATCATATGTTTTTTCTCTAGAACATCACTAAAAAACAGAATAAAGATCTCAGTTTGCCGATGATACTGAGATAAAGAATACAATGCTGTAAACGTAGCAGTGATCTCAGTTGCAATGTGTTCTCCTTCAGTCATTAATTCTTTGATAGCCTCATTTAAAAAAAAAATCTGCTTGGCTGTCAGTAACTGCCACCAGCTGTACAGGAATGTGTCTTGAACTTCTGATAGAAATGCTCGAAGCATTCCCATTGATGCTTTCTGTTTTGCAGAGTATATTAATATATACCCATGAACTAGTTCATCTTTTCTTACTCCAATCGAAGAGTGGTATGATAATATTGTGGTCTGTATTCGCCTTCTTTTTTCACCAATGATTTTATCAAGCATTAGGGAATTATTCTGTCCAGCTTGAGCAGCACTGCAAGAATGAGAATCAAGGAAGGGTGAAGGAATAAGATCCACACTAAACGGATCTCCACACATGGCACAAATGACAATTCTCAAGTCAGCTTCTGATATGTCCTTATTGGCAGAAACTGGGCTCACCACATCCAAATTGGGTTTAACTGATTCCAGTACTCCTCTTAGAGCTTGCTTTATTTGGGTTTCATTAAAATTATGAGGATATGTACCAGCAGGTACATCTACAAAAGGACATTGTAACTTGTTTGCCATCTTCTGCCCTTGGTGCCTGAGAATTGGTAGATTCTTACTAGTGGAATGTTTCTGATTAGCCAGAATTAATGTAAATGGAAGATTAGCCAAGTATTTATCTTTTCTGATCCGAGAAGCTTCAGTTCTTATTTTCCCAATAAATTCCCCCAATAAAATTCAATGACTCAATGGAATTAAATACACAGAAGCACCGATGTGGTTTAAAGGTGGCAGTCCATAACAGACTCAAAAAGTAAGGCGAACGGCCGAAGATCAAGTTCATAAAATTTCCATCTAAGGCATACTCATCATCAGTGGATTGTGTCCTTATCTCATTTGCTAGTTCTTGGGCAAGGCCAACCTTCCTTAAAATAAAAAGGTTAATTTTATCTATATTAGTACTATCGTGATATAATCTTAAGCAGCTGTGATCCAACTGTAAAAGACTGCTAGCAAGTAACTGCTCTACTTTAATGTCTGTACAATTTTGGTCACTAAGACATGTTTCTTTAGTGGGATGATAAACAAATCCTATATGCTTAAGTAGAAGAGAATCCCTATCAAGTGCAAGTTTCTGTAAAGCTTTATATCTAGGTTCTTCACTCAGAACTGTATGAGTTTCACTCATTTTATCTGAACTAGGTGTTGCATTAAGATCTAAATCATAAAAAAGTTCAGAATGCTCAAAAAGCATTTCTTGAAACTTTTCTTTGGCTTTTTCAACTATTTCTTACTGATGCCTACCATACACCTCTTTGCTATCAGCCTCAGTGATATACTTGAAGGCTTTATCCTCCATAACAAAGCACATAACTTCCTCCCATGGCTGTCCAGGTGAAATGACTTGAATTTTTTCGAAAGTCTTTTTGAATTTTTCCTTAATTTCTACCCTCCTCTTCTCGGATATTGGATGTTGTACATGGTTCTGACAGACTTTTTCAGCTTCTAAAGTGCTCAGGAGGTCAAATGGAATCTGCCTGTCATTAATTTTGTCTATATGGTCAGTTTCATCCCAAGATGTTTTTTCTAGCACCACGAAACATAACTGGAAATCTATTCTCTTTTCCATTAACTTCAAAGCTTCTGACCAATTCAGATGTTCAATCTCTTCTAGACTTGGCAAGAGTTAAAAGCTCTTGGTAAAGTATTTATATACTCTTCTCTCCTTTTTCTTATACGTTCCTGTTTAAGTTGTTGTATATGTTTTAAGAATGTATTTCTGGCCTTTCTTGTTCCCTCTAAGTTGATGTATTCCTCATAATCAGGATGATTTTTTAATTTATTACTAACAGTTTTCCAAGTTGCATGATATCTGTCCCAGTCTGCACGATTTTTCAAACTTATCTGTTGCTGTGACAAGTTGTCTCTGTGTTTTATAAGCATCCAAATAGGGAATAATTTTAGGCTTGCTATGAGTTTTATCCAACATTTGTACCAGTGAAGTGAAACACGTTTCAATGTTGACATTAAATCCTGCTGATGTTTCCACTACAAGAAGCTTCTTTTTGTTTGAAGCAAATGCCTGAACTTCTCTAAGATAATGATCCACGCACTCATCACATTTAGTTGCCGCTATTATTATAGGTATTTTTTATTTTGATAACTGGACGAAAAGGTTATTCACAAATTTAAGTTGATCATCAAATTTCCTATTGCATCCCTGACTTACATCAATGCATAATAAAAATCCATCTACATTGAGCTTCCCTTCAGGCATTTGCTTCTGTTCAAAGTCTTGTTCTAAGCTTAGTTGATCAGTGCAAATGTACATTAGTTTTTCTGCTGACTGCAATTTAGATGCAGCTGCACGTTTTATATATGGTTGCAAATTCATACTCTGATGAGGCAAGAATGTCTGGTCATCAATGAACTCTGTTAAATGACATGAATTTTGCATTCTACTCCATCTTCACCATTTTGTGTTATGTCACCCCAGTAGTACAAAAAGTGATCATTGTTTACTACTCGTCCTCCAAAGTCAATGGTGCTAAGCACAGAAGTATGCTGTGGATAATATTCATCTGCTTTTGAGAGTACAAATCTATTGCACAAACAAGACTTTCCAACTCCACAGCTACCTTTGTCTTTTTCAGTCCCAGAGAGTCCAGCTACACTGATAGTATAGGATGGGGGACGAGGCTCTTTTGTTTTTTGCCATCATAACTCTCTTCTCATGTCTCTACATTCATAAATGTAGATATGAAACCAGATATGCTTCTCATTCTGAAAATAAAATCATCTCAAAATACAGATCCCAAGTTTCAGAACTGTATTTGGTTCTTTGTATTTCCCTCATTTCTGTGCAGAAACATCTTCAAGATCATAGAGATCGTCTTCCTAACAACGTCTGTCTCCTCTGTCTCCCCCTCAACCACAACGGCCCTGGCAGTGGCTGCGCAGCAACATTCCTGGGTAGCGCTCCCGCCGCCACCGCCTCCTCCTCCGCTCTCTGCTCGCCTGTCTTCCGCGGCGCGCTCACCGAGCGGCGCGTCCCTTCAGCCACCTCCCTCCGCCCTCCCCGACACACACGCCCCGAAACCCTGAGCCCCACGGCTCCCGCAGCCTGCTCACCGTCCCTCCCTCCCTCCCTCTCTGCCACCAGCTGCGGCCCCATCCCTCCCCGCTCTCCCAGCGCCAGCCGCAGCGCCAGGCTCAGTAATGGCGGCCACTCGGGCTCCCTGGCGCTGACCTAAGTTAATTTTTAATGTACAATTAAAGTATTATTGACTATAGTCACCCTGTTGAGCTATCAAATACTGTCTTATTCATTCTAATTATATATATACTTATATATAATTATATATATAATATTACATAGATATATATATGTATGTTTTGTACCTGTTAACCATCCTTACTTCCCTCCACCCCCCACTACCCTTCCTAGCCTCTGGTAATCATCCTTCTACTCTCTATCTGCATGAGTTCAATTGCTTTGATATTTAGCACCCACAAATAAGTGAGAACATGCGAAATTTGACTTTCCAAGTCTGACTTATTTCACCTAACATAATGACCTCCAGTTCCACCTATGCTGTTGTAAATGACAAGGTCTCATTCTTTTTATGTCTGCATAGTACCCCATTGCGTATATGTACCACATTTTCTTTATCCATTTGTCTGTTGATGGACACTTAGGTTGCTTTCAAATCTCAGCTATTGTGAACAGTGCTGCAGTGAACACGGAAGTGCAGCTATCTCTTCCATATACTGATTTCCTTTCTTTTGGGTATATACCAAGCAGTGAGATTGCTGGGTTATATGGTAGCTCTATTTTGAGTATTTTGAGGAACCTCCAAACTGTTCTCCATAGTGACTGTAATAATTTACATTCTCATCAACAGTGTATAAGGATTCCCTTTTTTCCACATCCTCATCAGCATTTGTTATTGCCCGTCTTTTGGATAAAAGCCATTTTAACTGGAGTGAGATGATATCTCATTGTAGTTTTTATTTTCATTTCTCTGTTGATCAATGATGTTCATCTCCTTTTCATGTGCTTGCTTCCATTTATATGTCTTCTTTTAAGGAATGTCTGTTCAGATCTTTTGCCTATTTTTAAATCAGATTATTATTTTTTCCCTACAGGGTTGTTTGAGCTCCTTATATATTCTGGTTATAAATTCCTTGTCAGATGGGTAGTTTGCAAATATTCCTCCCCTTCCGTGGGTTGTCTCTTCACTTTATTGACATTTCCTTTGCTGTGCAGAAGCTTTTAAACTTGATGTGATCCCATCTGTTCATTTTTGCTTTAGTTGTCTGTGCTCGTAGGATATTACTCAAGAAATTTTTGCCCAGGCCAATATCCTGGAGAATTTCTTCAATGTTTTCTTGAAATAATTTCATAGTTTGAGGTCTTAGATTTAAGTCTTTCATCCATTTTGATTTGATTTTTTGTATATGGTTAGAGATATGAATCAAGTTTCATTCTTCTGCATTTGAATATCCAGTTTTCCCAGCACCATGTATTGAAGAGACTGTCCTTTCCCCATTTTATGCTCTTGGGACCTTTGTCAAAAATGAGTTCACTTGAGATGTGTGGATTTGTGTCTGAGTTATCTGTTCTGTTCCATTGATTCATGCTTCTGTTTTTATTCCAGTACCATGCTGTTTTGGTTACTGTAGCTGTGTAGTATAATTTGAAGTCAGGTGATGTGATTCCTCCAGTTTAGCTCTTTTTGCTTTGGCTATTCTGGATGTTTTGTGGTTCTATGTAAATTTTAAGATTGCTCTATTTCTGTGAAGAATGTCTGGTATTTTTATAGGGATGGCATTGAATTTGTAGATTGCTTTGAGTAGTATAGACATTTTAACAATATTGATTCTTCCAATCCATCAACGTGAAATACTTTTTGTGTCCTCTTCAATTTCTTTCATCAGTGTCTTATAGTTTCGTTGTAGAAATCTTTCACTTCTTTTTGATTCCTAGGTATTTAATTTTTTTTGCTGTTATTGTAAATGGAGTTACTTTTTTTATTTCTTTTCTAGAATGTTCACTTTTGGAATATAGAAATGCTACTGATTTTTGCATGTTAATTTCTGTGGTATCAGTTCTAATGTCTTTTTTTTTTTTCCAACTCTGCAACTTTTCTGAATTTGTTTATCAGTTCTGTACTTTCTTTGGAGTCTTTGCAGATGATATCAGCTCATGTCATCTGCAAACTAGGATAATTTGACTTCTTCCTTTCCAATTTGGATGCCCTTTATGTCATTCTCTTGTCTGATTGCTCTAGCTAGGACTTCCATTACTATGTTGGATAACAGTGGTGAAAGTGGGCATCACCGTTGTGTTCCAGATCTTAAAGGAAAGGCTTTCAGTTTTTCCTAATTCAGTGTGATACTAGCTGTGGGTCTGTCATATATGTCTTTTATTATGTTAAGGTATGTTCCTTCTATGCCTGTTTTTTGAGGATTTTTATCATGAAAGGTTGTTGAATTTTGTCAATTGCAGCACCAATTAAAATGATCACATGGTTTTTGTCTTTCATTCTATTGATATGATGTAAGACATTGAATTATTTGCATATGTTAAAATGTTCTTATATCCCTGGGATAAATCCCATTTAGTCATGATGAATATTCTTTCTAATGTATTGTTTAATTCAGTTTGCTAGTATTTTGCTAAGGCTTTTTGCATCAATATTCAACAGAGAGAGTGTCCTGTAGTTTTCTTTTTTTGATGTGTCTTTGTCTGGTTTTGGCCTCATAGAAGGAATTTGGAAGTTTTTCCTCCTCCTCTACTTTTTAGAATAGTTTGAGTAGGATTGGTATTGGTTCTTTAAATGTTTGGTAGAATTCTGCTGTGAAGCCATCAGGTTCCCAGACTTTTCTTTACTGAGAGACTTTTTATTACAGCTTTGATCTCATTGCTTGTTAATGGTCTGTTCAGGTTTTGGATTTCTTTATGGTTTAACCTTGGTAGGTTGTATATGTTTAGGAATTTACAAATTTCCTGTAGATTTTCCAATTTGTTGGCATACAGTTGCTCATACTAGCTACTAATCCTTTGAATTTCTGTGGTATCAGTTCTAATGTCTCTATTTTTTTCAACTCTGATTTTATTTATTTGGTTCTGGTCTCTTTTTTTCTTAGTCTCGCTAAAGATTTGTCAATTTTATTTATTGTTTCAAACTAAATTTTCATTTCATTGATCTCTTGTACTGTTTTCTTAATTTCAAATTTATTTATTTCTGTGCTGATCTTTATTTTTTTTTCTACTACTAATTTTGGGTTTGGTTTGCTCTTGTCTTTCTAATTTTTTAAGATGCATTCTTGGCTTATTTATTTGAAGTTTTCTTTCTTTCTTGATGTAGGCTTTTACAGCTATAAATTTCCCTGTTTTTGCTACATTCCATAGGTTTTGGCATGTTGTGTTTCCTTATCATTTGTTTCAAGAAAATTTTCAATTTCCTTCTGATTTCTTCATTGACTCACTGATCATTCTGGGCCATATTGTTTAATTTCCATGTGTTTATATAGTTTTCAAAATTCCTGTTGTTATTGATTCCTAGTTTTATTCAACTGTGGTCAGAGAAGATGCTTGATAGTATTTCAATTTTTCTGAATGTTTTAAGACTTGTTTTGTAACCTAACATATGATCTATTCTTGAGAATGATCCATGTGTTGAGGAGAAGAATGTGTATTCTGTGGCCATTGAATGAAATCTTCTGTAAATATATATTAAGTCCATTTGTTCTAAAGTGCAGATTAAGTCTGATGTTTCTTTGTTGATTTTCTGTCTGGAAGATCTGTCCAATACTGAAAGTGAGGTGTTGAAGCTTTTATTGTATTGAAGTCTGTCTCTCTCTTTAGCTCTAATATTATTTGCTTTATATGCCTGGGTGCTCCAGTGTTGGGTACATATATATTTACAACTGTTACATTCTGTTTCTGAATTGACTCATTTATTATTATATAATAACCTTCTGTGTCTCTTATTACAGTTTTTGTCTTGAAGCCTATTTTGTCTGACATAAGTGTAGCTACTCCTTTCTTTTTTTTGCTTCCATTGTCACGCAATATCTTTTTCATCCTTTTATTTTCAGTCTACATGTGTCTTTACAGATGAGGTGTGTTTCTTATAGGCAACAGTCATGGGTCTTGCTATTATGTTTATTCAACCACTCTATGTCTTTCTTCATTGGAAATTTTAGTCTATTTACATTCAATATTATTATTAATAAGTAAGGACTTGCTTTTGCCATTTTGTTATGTGTTTTCTGGTTGTCTGGTGGTTGTTTTGTTTTTTTCTTCCTTCCTGTCTTCCTTTTAGTGGGGTTGATTTTTGTTGGTGTTATGATTTAATTTCTTGCTTTTTATTTTTTGTGTGCCCATTATGTGTTTTTCAATTTGAGGTTACCATGAAGCTTGAAAAACGATCTTATAACCCATTATTTGAAACTGATGACAACACTAATTGCATAAACAAACAAATAAGCAAACAAGCAAAAATAAAATGAATAAAAACTCTACACTTCAACTTTATCCACTCACTTTTTAACATTTTATGGTTTCTCTTTATGTCTTATTGTACTCTCTACATCTTGAAAAGTTGCTGTAATTACTATTTTTGATAATTCAAAATTAATGTTTTCATCATTTAGTCTTTCTATTTAAGAGTATTTTACACAACACAGAGTATTATTATATTCTCTGTTTTTATGTGCTATTACCACTGAGTTTTGTACCTCTAGATGATTTCTTATTGCTCATTAATGTCATTTTCTGATTGAAGAAATCCCTTTAGCATTTCTTGTAGGACCGGTCTGGTGTTAATAAAATCCCTCAGCTTTTTTTGGTCTGGAAAGGTCTTTATTTCTCCTTCATGTTTGAAGGATTTTTTTTTTTTTTTTTTGCCAGAACTATTCTAGGGTAAAAGTGTTTTTCCTTTAGCAGTTTAAATATGTCATGCCATTCTCTCCTGGCCTATAAAATTTCGACTGAAAAGTCTGCTGCCAGAAGTGTTGAAGCTCAGTTGTACATTATTTGTTTCTTTTCTCTTGCTACTTTTAAGATCCATTCTTTATCCTTGATCTTTGAAGAGTTTGATTATTAAATGTCTTCAAGTAGTCTTCTTTGGGTTAAATCTGCTTGGTGTTCTACAACCTTCTCATACTTGAATATTGATATATTTCTCTAGGTTTGGGAAGTTCTCTATCATTATCCCCTTGAATAAACTTTCTACCCCATCTCTATCTCCTCTTTAAGGTGAATAATTCTTAGATTTGCCCTTTTGAGGCCATTTTCTAGATCTTGTAAGCAAATGCTTCATTTTTTTTTTTTTGTCTTCTCTGTGTATTTTCTTTTTTCTTTTGTCTTTTCTGTGTATTTTCAAATAGCCTGTCTTCAAGCTCATTAATTCTTTCTTCTGCTTGATCAATTCTGCTAGTAAGGGACTCTGATGCATTCCTCAGTATGTCAGTTACATTTTTCAACTCCAGAATTTCTGCTCAATTTTTAAAAATAACTTTAATCTCTTTGCTAAATTTATCTGATAGAATTCTGAATTCATCCTCTGTGTTATTTTGAATTTCTTTGAGTTTCCTCAGCACAGCTATTTTGAATTTTCTGTCTGAAAGGTTGCGTATCTCTCTTTATTCAGGATTAATCCTTGGGGCTTTGTTTGGTTCATTTCATAGGTCATTTTTTTTCCTGCATGGTCTCGATGCTTGTAGATGTTAGTTGGTGCCAGGGCATTTAAGAGTTAGGCATTTATTGTAGTCTTCACTGTCTAGGCTTGTTTGTTTATACCCACCCTTCTAGGGAAGGCTTTCCAGGTATTCAAAGAGACATGGGCCCCAAACCCAATAACGTTATGGTTCTTGTAGGCTCAGAGAGGTACCACCTGTCTTGGACAAGATCTAGAATAATTATCTGGATTACCAGGCAGAAAGTCTTGTTCTTTTCCCTTACCTTTTCCCAAACAAAGTCTCTCTGTCTTTGCTAAGCCTCCTGGAACTGGGGGTGGGGGGACACAAGAACCCTGTGGTCACCAACACTAGGACTGTGCTACTTTAGACCTGAACAGCCAAGCACAGCATTGGGTCTCACCCAAGGTCCACTGTAACCACTACCTGGCTACCACCTAAGTTCACTCAAGGCCCTAGGGATCTATGATCAGCAGGTGGCAAAGCTGGCCATTACTTTTTCTCCTTCAGAGCAGCAAGTTCCTCCAAGCCCTGGGTGGGTCCGGAGATGCTGTCTGGGATCCAGGAATTGAAGTCAAAAACCTTAGAAATTTATCTAGTGTTCTATTCTACTGTGGCTAAGCTGACACCCAAACAACAAGACAAAGTTTTTCTGACTCTTCTCTCCCTTTTCCATAGGCAGAGGAGACTCTTTCTGTGGCCACCACCACCACCGATCCATGTGGGATTTTGCCAGGCCACCACCATTGTTCACTTAAAGCCCAAGGTCTCTTCAGTCAGCTTGTGGTGAATGCTGCCAGACCTGGGACTCACCCTTCAGGGCCATTGGCTCCCGTTTGGCCCAAGGCAGGTCCAGAAATGTTGATCAACAGCCTTGGCCTGGACTCAGGGACCCCAAGAGCCTACTTGGTGCTCTACCCCATTGTGGCTGGGCTGGTACCTAAGGTGCAAGACTGAGTTCCCTTTGTTTTCACCCCTACTTTTCTCAAACAAAAGGAGTCTTTCACCATAGTCACCACAGCTGTGGATGTGCTGGGTCATCCCTGAAGCCAGCAAGTCTTAGATCCCTAGGCCTGTGGTGTATTACCTGGGTATCACTGCTGGTTACTTAGGGCTGATGGTGGAGGGGCTCTATAGTCAGCAAATGATGAATCCTGCCGGGTCTCTGCTGTGCCAGGGCAGCACTGAGTTCAAATTAAGGTCCTCCAGTCACTGTACTCTCCCTCTCCCAACACATAGATTTCTTCATAATGTGCAACACTCCCTTAGCCACCCTGGCTGGTGTCTCAGTAGGTCACATGCCCCTCCAGTCCACTGGCCCTGAGCCCCACTCAGCACTAGGACTTGCCTAGAAATTGCAGTCCTTGTGGCTTAGACTGCCCCTCAAGTTTACTTAGGGCCCCAGAGCACTCAGCCCACAGTGGTGAGGTTTGCTGGAACTCAAGCTCTGATCACTGGGATGGGTGATTCCTCTCTGCCTAGGACTGGTCCTGATGCTCCCTCCATGGGCAGATGTCAGTTGAGTACAACCTTGTTCTGCTTTCCACTGTGATAAGGCACCAGCGAGTTCAATGCAAAACTTCACAATCACTGTGATCTCCCTCCCTTAAGTGCATAGATTTCCCAGCAGGAGAGAACGAGGGAGGGAGAGCATCGGTATGTGGAGGCCATCTTTCCTGCCCTTTTCAAAGTCTCTTTCTGTGATATGAAGTTAAAATCATGTATTGAGATTGCGCACCTGATCTTTCATTCTTGTGATAGTGCTTTTCGTGTGTAGTTAGTTGTTAAAATTTGGTGTTACCGTGGAGGAACAAATGGTGTAGGCCTCTAGTCCATCATCCTGCTCTGCCCCTCCCTTTCTAATTTCTTTGCACGCCATTATCTCTTGTATATCAGTCCATCCTAAGAATTGAGATCACTTAAGAATATCCTTTTCCTTAATAAACTACATATTTTAAAATTCCTTTAATAAATTAAGTCTGTTAGTGGAAACTCAGGTTTTATTTGAAAATGCATTTACTTTGCCCTCTTTCTGTCTTTTTTTTTTTATTATACTTTAAGTTCTAGGGTACACGTGCACAACGTGCAGGTTTGTTACATAGGTATACATATGCCATGTTGGTTTGCTGCACCCATTAACTCATCATTTACATGAGGTATTTCTCCTAATGCTATCCCTCCCTCTGCCCCCCAACCCACGACAGGCCACCATGTGTGATGTTCCCTGCCCTGTGTCCAAGAGTTCTCATTGTTCAGTTTCCATCTATGAGTGAGAACATGTGGTGTTTGGTTTTCTGTCCTTGTGAGAGTTGGCTCAGAATGATGGTTTCCAGCTTCATCCATGTCCCTGCAAAGGACATGAACTCATCCTTTTTTATGGCTGCATAGCATTCCATGGTGTATATGTGCCACATTTTCTTGATCCAATCTATCACTGATGGACATTTGGGTTGATTCCAAGTTTTTGCTATTGTGAATAGTGCCACAATAAACATACGTGTGCATGTGTCTTTATAGTAGCATGATTTATTGGGTATATACCCAGTAATGGGATTGCTGGGTCAAATGGTATTTCTAGTTCTACATCCTTGAGGAATTGCCACACTGTCTTCTACAATGGTTGAACTAGTTTACACTCCCACCAACAGTGTAAAAGCATTCCTATTTCTCCACATCCTCTCCAGCATCTGTTTTTTCCTGACTTTTTAATGATCACCATTCTAACTGGCATGAGATGATATCTCATTATGGTTTTGATTTGCTTTTCTCTGATGACCAGTGATTATGAGCATTTTTTCATGTGTCTGTTGGCCGCATAAATGTCTTCTTTTGAGAAGTATCTGTTCATATCCTTTGCCCACTTTTTGATGGGGTTGTTTGTTTTTTTCTTGTAAATTTGTTTAAGTTCTTTGTAGATTCTGGGTATTAGCCCGTTGTCAGATGGGTAGATTGCAAAAATTTTCTCCCATTCTGTGGGTTGCCTGTTCACTCTGAGGGTAGTTTCTTTTGCCATGCAGAAGCTCTGTAGTTTACTTAGATCCCATTTGTCTATTTTGGCTTTTGTTGCCATTGCTGTTGGTGTTTCAGTCATGAAGTCCTTGCCCATGCAAGGACTTGAGTGGTATTGCCTAGGTATTCTTCTAGGGTTTTTGTGGTTTTAGGTGTAACATTTAAGTCTTTAATCCATCTTAAATTAATTTTTGTATAAGGTATAAGGAAGGGATCGAGTTTCAGCTTTCTACATATGGCTAGCCAGTTTTCCCACACCATTTATTAAATAGAGAATCCTTTCCCCTTTTCTTATTTTTGTCAGGTTTGTCAAAGATCAGATGGTTGTAGATGTGTGTTGTTATTTCTGAGGCCTCTGTTCTGTTCCATTGGTCTGTCTCTCTGTTTGAGTACCAGCACCATGCTGTTTTGATTACTGTAGCCTTGTAGTATAGTTTGAAGTCAGGTAGCATGATGCCTCCAGCTTTGTTCTTTTTGCTTAGGATTGTCTTGGCAATGCGGGCTCTTTTTTGGTTCCATATGAAGTTTAATTTTTTCCAATTCTGTGAAGAAAGTCATTGGTAGCTTGATGGGGATGGCATTGATCTATAAATTACCTTGGGCAGTATGGCCATTTTCACCATATTGATTCTTCCTATCCATGAGCATGGAATGTTCTTCCTTTTGTTTGTGTTCTCTTTTATTTCCTTGAGCAGTGGTTTGTAGTTCTCCTTGAAGAGTTCCTTCACATACTTTGTAAGTTGGATTCCTAGGTATCTTATTCCCTTTGTAGCAATTGTGAATGGGAATTCACTCATGATTTGGCTCTCTGTTTGTCTATTATTGGTGTATAGGAATGCTTGTGGTTTTTGCACATTGATTTTGTATCCTGAGACTTTGCTAAAGTTGCTTATCAGCTTAAGAAGATTTTGGGCTGAGACAATGGGGTTTTCTAAATATACAATCATGTCATCTGCAAACAGGGACAATTTGACTTCCTCTTTTCCTAATTGAATACTCTTTATTTCTTTCTCTTGCCTGATTGCCCTGGCCAGAACTTCCAACACTATGTTGAATAGGAGTGGTGAGAGAGGGCATCCCTGTCTTGTGCCAGTTTTCAAAGGGAGTGCTTCCAGTTTTTGCCTGTTCTGTATGATATTGGCTGTGAGTTTGTCATAAATAACTCTTATTATCTTTAGATATGTCCCATCACTGCCTAATTTAGTGGGAGTTTTTAGCATGAAGGGCTGTTGAATTCTGTCGAAGGCCTTTTCTGCATCTATTGAGATAATCATGTGGCTTTTGCCATTGGTTCTGTTTATGTGATGGATTACGTTTATTGATTTGCATATGTTGAACCAGCCTTGCAACCCAGGGATGAAGCCAACTTGATTGTGGTGGATAAGCTTTTTGATGTGCTGCTGGATTCGATTTCCAGTATTTTATTGAGGATTTTCGCATCGATGTTCATCAGGGATATTGGTCTAAAATTCTCTTTTTTATATCAGGCTTTGGTATCAGGATGATGCTGGCCTCATAAAATGAGTTAGGGAGGATTCTCTCTTTTTCTACTGATTGGAATAATTTCAGAAGGAATGGTACCAGCTCCTATTTGTACCTCCAGTAGAATTCGGCTGTGAATCTGTCTGGCCTGGACTTTTTTTGGTTGGTAGGCTATTAATTATTGCCTCAATTTCAAAGCCTGTTATTGGTCTATTCAGAGATTCAAATTCTTCCTGCTTTAGTCTTGGGAGGGTGTATGTGTCCAGGAATTTATCCATTTCTTCTAGATTTTCCAGTTTATTTGCATAGAGGTGTTTATAGTATTCTCTGATGGTAGTTTGTATTTCTATGGGATCAGTGGTGATATCCCCTTTATTATTTTTTATTGCGTCTATTTGATTCTTCTCTCTTTTATTCTTTATTAGTCTTGCTAGCAGTCTATCAATTTTGTTGATCTTTTCAAAAAATCAGCTCCTGGGTTCACTGATTTTTTGAAGAGTTTTTTGTGTCTTGATATCCTTCATTTCTGCTCTGATCTTAGTTATTTCTTGCCTTCTGCTGGCTTTTGAACGTGTTTGCTCTTGCTTCTCTAGTTCTTTTAATTGTGATGTTAGGGTGTCAATTTTAGATCTTTCCTGCTTTCTCTTGTGGGCATTTAGTGCTATAAATTTCCCTCTACACATTGCTTTAAATGTATCCCAGAGATTCTGGTGTGTTGTGTCTTTGTTCTCATTGGTTTCAAAGAACATCTTTATTTCAGCCTTCATTTCGTTATTTACCCAGTAGTCATTCAGGAGCAAGTTGTTCAGTTTCCATGTAGTTGTGTGGTTTTGAGTGAGTTTCTTAATCCTGAGTTTTAATTTGATTGCACTGTGGTCTGAGGGACAGTTTGTTGTGATTTCTGTTCTTTTTGCTGAAGAGTGCTTTACTTCCAGCACACATAGGCTCAAAATAAAGGGATGGCAGAAGATCTACCAAGCAAATGGAAAGCAAAGAAAAGCAGGGGTTGCAATCCTAGTCTCTGATAAAACAGACTTTAAACCAACAAAGATCAAAAGAGACAAAGAAGGCCATTACGTAATGGTAAAGGGATCAATTCAACAAGAAGAGCTAACTATCCTAAATATATATGCACCCAATACAGGGGCACCCAGATTCATAAAGCAAGACCTTAGAGACCTACAAAGAGACTTAGACTCCCACACAATAATAATGGGAGACTTTAACACCCCACTGTCAACATTAGACAGATCAACTAGACAGAAGGTTAACAAGGATAACCAGGACTTGAACTCAGCTCTGCATCAAGCGGACCTAATAGACATCTACAGAACTCCACACCCCAAATCAACAGAATATACATTCTTCTCAGCACCACTTTGCCCTCTTTCTTA
The DNA here is from genome assembly GCF_028878055.3 of Symphalangus syndactylus. Classification (NCBI taxonomy): domain Eukaryota; kingdom Metazoa; phylum Chordata; class Mammalia; order Primates; family Hylobatidae; genus Symphalangus; species Symphalangus syndactylus. The sequence goes on from NC_072431.2 coordinate 75,719,807, forward strand.
ACGCACTGCACAGCTCTGCATAAAATTCCAGGGTGTCAGTTATTTACACTAAAGATATTATTGTGGCTTTTTTCCTCCTGTATTTGGTAATTCTTGATTACGGATTTATATTGTGCAGGATTTTATCTGTGGCAATGTGGGTATCCTGTATTGGCAAGGTGAAATCATGTACTGCAAAAACGACTTGATTTTGTATTTGCCAAGTGCTCTATGACTTAAAATCTGGCACTTCAGGTTAATTTTGTAGTGTACATTTCCCTAGATCACACAAGCAACATAATCTGGATTTCAAATTCACGTGGAGCAAGTCTATAGTGAGAAAGTTTTAGAGAAGAAGAATTTTTATTTTTTACACGGAGTAGACAAATTTCCCCAACATCTGTGTGCCTCTTGGGAAGATATTTTTAGGTTCACTGTTTCACTGAGTGAAAGAGTCCAAATTGTCAGGAGATTCTCAGGGTTCATACCTCATTTGCATAGTTAAAATATTTGTTTCCTGACCTCTGCAGCTATTAAGCCAACCCTGGTGGTTCCAAGATCAGCAGAGGCCCAGGACAACTGTAGCATCAGCATCCATTCATCATTATATTTTCAGCCTCTTTGATATTTTTGGATGCTGGGAATTTTCATTTTTTGAGGACTTGGCAATACATTTGAGATGTTGTTTATTACATTTTTACTCAGTATTGTTTTATAGTGAAAGCCTATCAGATTTTGTCATTTGTCTTTCCTCCCTCATGTTTTTGTTACTCTAAGATAACATTTTAAGCATATTTCATTATACTTGGTTTACATTAATAAGAATTATCTTCCTCTTCCTCCATAGTTTGTTTTTACTATTTCTTTCTCAAATTATTTTACAAAATATTTAACCTACTACCCTCTAATTTCTCTGCTCCCTTTCTTTATGTAGAAACCAAAATGTGAATTAAATCTCATGCTTTTTGCTCAAAACTTTTTATATTTCAAATTTTCCTACTTTATAAAATTGTTCAGATTCTTCAGCATGGCATTCAAGGCATTCCAACTATTTAGCCATAATTAATATCAGAATATTTTTCTCCTTTCCTTGGGCTCCTACTCTATTTTATTATGTATATTATTGAACATAACAGGGTGAGTTTTATTATAGTTGCATTCCTAAATCTTTGCCCATCTACTTTCATTCCATGCCATTTCCTTGCCCAATCACAGTCTTACCAAAGTCTAAAAATCATTTCCTGAAAACTTTTATGTTCTATAGTGCTTATTCAGATGCTGAAATATTTTTCTTATATTGAACTTAGTCCTGTAGCAATCTATTTGCTGTGAAGCTATTGTTTAGGCTAATTGCTGAATTCTACTATGTAGCGATAGTAATTATCATTGTTTCAATTGGCATTTCAGAAAAATCCTATTTAATGAATATTGCTGAATAAAATCTCATAACTTTAGGCATTACAATGATCAAATTATGACATAAAGAAATTTGAATTATGTCACATTTTCTAAAAATAACAATAACAGCAAAAAATTCAGCCTAAATCATTCTGTACCATTTACTAGAATTCTGCAAACTTTACTGAATTCCTATTGTGTTCCAACTAGGAGCAAACTGTTTTGCTTAAAACTCATTCACTTAAAGGCAATTTGCTTTTAGGTTAATGGTACATTTATTTAAAATTTATATTTACCCCATGCTGTGTTTATAACTTATCTTTATTTTATATGCAACAGAATTGCTTTAGCTCACTTTTAAACTTTTTAAAAATTTGACTATTTATATTTTTCTAACCTCTAAACATTTTGAAGATATTTCAGCCAGTTTTCTAAGGGTACTCTCCCTTATGATTTGGACTTTAAAAATTAGTACACATATTTTAATTCTTGTCACATTACAAACTTGGTTTAGCCATTTAAAAGTATGTTCGCATCCTTGGATGTGCCTTTTTTTTTTTCTGATTAGCACACTTTTAAACCTTTCTAGAATTAAGAAAAAAACAACGCATTGAGTCACTCTTAAAATTTTTTTGATCTTTCTAAATAGATCTTTATAAAATTTACAAGAGTTTATGTATGATTTATTAAATCATGTCTTTTAAATATTTTGGATTATTTTGCGGAGTGTTTAGAACCTTTCTACATTATGCAAAATAATAACCAATAAAACCATGCTTATCGTTTGATTTCATTCTCTGTTCTTTATTAGCATGTGAATTATACTTCTTGTTTTACTTTTCTTAGTGTTGCCCTAGAGTTTGCAATGTACATTTACAACTAATCCCAGTACACTCTCAAGTAACACTATGCTGCTTTACTGGTAGTGTGAATACCTTATAATAACAAAATAATCCGATTTCTTCCAACAATTATTTGGCTATGTATACTAGTGTATATATATGTGTGTATACATAAGCATACATATATACACACATATACATAAGCATACATAATCAAATAATTGTTGCTATCTGTTAGATCAATTAAGAATAAGAAAAATGAAAGGTTTTATTTCACCTTCACTTAGTTCTTCTCTGATACTCTTCCATTTTTTATGTAATTCTGAATTTCTGATCTTTATCATTTTCCTTTTCTCTAAAAAATCTTTTAACATTTCTCGCAACAGAATTACTGGCAACAAATCCCTCAATTTTTTGTTTGTCTGAAAAAGTCTTTATTTTTTCTTCGTTTTTGAAGGGTAACCTCACAACGTATAGAATTCTGGGTTTGTGAATTTTTTATCTCAACATTTTAAATATTTAACTCCACTTTCTTTGTGGCTTGGTTTCTGAGAAGTTGGATCCAATTCCTACGTTTGTTCTTTTATAGGTAAAATGCTTCTTTGGCCTTCTGTGTTATTTCAGAATTTTTTCTTTATTTTTGATTTTCTGTAGTTGAAAATAGTATGCATTGGTGTAGATTTTTGGAGCTCCTCCTGATGGTGTTCTCTGAATTTCCTGCATCTACTGTTTGGTGTCTGACATCAATTTGAGAAAATGCTTAACCCCTGTTGTTTCTGTTCCTCTCTCTGTCTTTTGATTCTGATACTCCCTTTACATGTATATTATACCTTTTGTAGCTGTACTACAGGCCTTCGATATTCTGTTCTGACACCTTTCTGTCTTTTCGTCTTTGCTTTTTCAGTTTTGGCAGTTTCTACTAAAGAATCTTCAAGCTCAGACATTCTTTCCTCAGCCATATTCAGTTTACCAGTAAGCCTAGTAAAGGCCTTCTTGATTTCTTTTATAGTAAGTTTGGCCTTTAGCATTTCTCTTTAGTTCTTGCTCAGAATTTTCATCTCCCTTCTTACAAGGCCCATCTGTTCTTGCATGCCATGTACTGTATCCATTAGGGCCCTTAACGTGTTAATCACAGTTGTTTTAAACTCCTGGCTGGACCATTCCAACATCCCTGCCATATCTGACTCTGGTTCTGATGCTTGCTCTGTCTCCTCAAACTGTGTTTTTATGTTGTAGTATGTCTTGTAACTTTTTCTTGATGGCTGGACATAATGTCCCAGGTAAAATGAATTGCTACAAATAGTCCTTTAGTCATGCTAAAGGACTTTAGCCTTTAGTGGTAATGTGTGGGGTAAGGAAAAGCATTCTAGAGTCCTGTGAATAGGCCTCAGTCCCTGGTAAGCCTGTGTCCTTGGACTTTAAACTTACAAGTGCTTCTCAGTTTTTCCAGGTGAGAAAGAGACTGCTAGAGTGGGCTGGAGTTGTGTATTTCTCTTTCCCCAGGTTGGTTAGGCTCTAATAACAACCCAGCAGGCCGGGCATGGTGGCTTGCACCTGGAGTCCCAGTACTTTGGGAGGCTGACAGGGGCAGATCACTCGAGCCCAGGAATTCATGACCAGCCTGAGCAACATGGTGAAATGCCATCTCCACAAAAAAAATACAAAAATAAGCCGAGCATGGTGGCACCTGCCAGTAGTCCCAGCTACTTGGGAGGCTGAGGTGGGAGGATTGCTTGAGCCCAGGAGGTCAAGGCTGCAATGAGCTGTGATTGCACCATTGCACTCTGGCCTGCATGACAGAGCAAGACCTTGTGTCAAAAAACAAACAGACAAAAACACTCCTGCAGGTTAGGCCTCTAGTAAGACCGTTTCTCCTGAGGGTTGACATCGTTAACAACAGAATGCTCCAACCTATTTCATTTCCCCTTTCTCCCTCCCCCTGCCAAAAGCAATGACTGGGGCTACATCACATCCCGGTCACTTTCCACCACACCTGTTCCACCACTCCAAGGGCTCTGACTTTGGTGTTTTGCCGTGGATTAACTTGTTTAGAACTTCTTGTAAATGGAATCATACAATATACACTCTTTTTTTTTTTTTTTTGTAAGGCAACATGTTACTGCATGAGATCTTTTCATTTCCTTCTCAACGCTACATACTGGTTGTTGAAGCTATGAATACCTCAAAGTTTGTTTATCCATTCCTGCTGGTGGACACCTGGGCTGCTTCCAGTTTTTGCCTATTATGACTAATGTTGCTATGAACACTTATGTACAAGTCTTTCGTGATTACATGTTTTTCTTTCTAGGAGTGAAATTGTTGGGACCCAGGGTAGATGTATGTTTAGCTTAGTACAAAGCTGCAAGCCTTCTTCCATAGTGATTGTTCCATTTTTACTGCCACCAGTAATACTCAAGAGTTCCAGTAACTGTCCTTTTATTTTAGCAATCCTAATATGTGGGTTGCAATATCTGATTGTGATTTTCACTGGTATTTTCTTGATGACTACTAATGATTTTGAAGTTTCTCATGTCCTTATTTAACATTTGTGTATCTTCTTTTTTGAAATATCTGTTCAAAGCCTTGATAACTTTACAGGCAGAAGTAACTTATTTAAAAAAGAAACTAACATATTTCATTAAATGCCATAATGTATAAAAAGCAGTAGTTTTTAAAAAGAGAGGATTTAATTATGCCTAATTAAATAAGAAATAGGCAATTAGATAAAGAAAACAACAGACTTAGTAATTATGAAAGTTGACTTTTAAAATACATGTAATGGACAATTGTCTGCAGAATAAATGGAGAAGTAAAAACATGAACATTAGAAAATACAGAATAAGAAGAATTTGTAAAAATTACAAATGAGGAAGTGAATATAGTCTACATCATGTGGGAAATAGTTATAAGAATACTATGTACAAATGCATGCTAATAAATCTGAAAATTTCAATTAAAAGATGATTTGCTGATACATTAAAACCATCAAAATTAACACTTCAAAACAAGAAAAGTCATTGACTATGAACACAAGGACAGTTTCAACTTTATCTGTCAGGTGTAGGCCCTTTCTTATGATCACAAATTACATCAAATATTCATGCAAATATTTGTCTTTTAACACAGAGAATTACTCCTGTTTCAGCATCCTTTGCAGAGTTTGAACACTTTCTACATGAGTTAACCTAGAATTAATCCAACGTATTTTTTCTACACATTTTGATTTGGCACCTGTATTGCACAGTTTATTTTGCCAATTCTGCACCAATAGCTGCATGGAGTTCCGTTTAGCAGTTTTGCTGGTTTGGGACTGAGTCAGAAGGGCATGTGGAGTGTCAGGCAGTCTGCTGTGCCAAGGCTTCTTGCACCTTCTGGCCACAGTTGGCAACAATGACCTATCCCTTCCAGCTGATACCCTTGGAAGGTTTGCAGAAGTGTAGGAACTATCAGGTCAAGGAGCTCCAACTTCACAACCAGGACTTGGGCTTGTGGGTTTACTGTTAGGAAGGCCACTAATGTGAGCACATGTGAAAATGACCCTTAACTGTCTTTACTTTGCTGATTGTAAAGAAACTTTCCCAACAATAGAGACACATTTGAAAGTCCTCCCAAATATTCCTGCAGCTACTATAGAACTTCTCCTACCAAGACCAGATGGAGAAGCCGATGTTGCTGGCGACCCACACTCAATGTGGCTTATGCTGTGGAGCAGGTACGCTGTCAGGCTGAAGACCTACAATTCTCCCGCGTCAGATGGAGACACGTTATCCACACACCTGTTATCCAAAGGGTGCTGCCATACAGCTGAGGCTCTGCTCAGGTCTCTGTCAGGAGAATTCAGTAGAACTGGTCTAAGGAAAGGGTGTTTTGTGAAAGTTAGAATGAGGGCTTTTCCCTGTAGAATGAAGTAATTTTAAGGTAAGAAGTGACCGACTGGTGGACCAAACCCCTTTTCAACATTTTCAACTCCATCACAAACCCAAAGCTTCCCTGCTTTGAAGTAAACTCAGGCCCAGCTGAAGTGGCCAATGACCCATAAAAGCATTCCAACAGGTGAAAGGATAAAACAAAAGGCTAACATTGTAGCCATTGTAACACCCTCTAAACATATTCCCTAAAGCTATCTTTGTTGACATAACCATCCCTGATAGAAGCCCACCTTCACCAAAGATCTATTAAACTGAACTAGGAATATGATAATATGGAAGAATCCATATCAGCACTGGAAACATTTCAGGAAATATAAGGAAACTCTCCAATACAGAACAGCTTAAGCAAATTGAGCAAAGAACCAGTAATTACTTTTAAAATATTGCTTAGTAAGTGAGTGGAAAATACCCTCAGGAGAACTTCCTTAGGATTTCTAGCACTGAACTGCAGATGCAGGGCATGTGAGCAGTGATAGATCGATTTTGGCAGGGTAAATTTTGATTATATCAATGTTTTTTAGAAGGGCTTCAGGTGCTGGAGATCAACTAGAAGGAAGAATCTGCAAAAAAAAAAAAAAAAAAGGGAAAGAAAAAAGAAAAAAGGAAAGAAAAAATAAAGCAATAATTCAAAGGTTGAGAAAAAACAATCTCAACCCAAATGGATAGACCCAAGCTTTCCATTTTGAGGCATGCACTAAATTCATGGGTAAATTAACTGCAATACATGTTCAAGAACATCAAAAATCATAAGTGATATTACCCCATCCTATTAGTGTCCAAGTGCTGCCATAACAAAGTAACATAAATGGAGTTATTTAAAACCACAGAAATGTATTGAATCACTGTTCTGGAAGCTATGAGTGCAAAATCAAGGCGTCGGCAGGACCATGTTTCCTCTGAAACTTAGGGTGGAATCCTCCCTTGCCTCTCCAGCTTCCGATGATTGTCGGCAATACTTGATGTTGCTTGGCTTTCAGCAGAAGCACTTCCACTCTTGCTGCCTTCTGTCATGGCCTTTTCCCCTTCCCTGTCTGTGTGACTGTGCTCTCTCCTGCTCTACAGGAACATGAGTTATATCGATTTAGGGGCCCGTCCTACTCCAATATGAACTCACCTTAACTATTAGGTTGGCACAAAAACAATTGCAGATTTTGCCATTAAAACTAATTGCAGGCCAGGCACAGTGGCTCATGCCTATAATCCCAGCACTTTGGGAGGCCAACGCAGGTCAATTACCTGAGGCCAGGGATTCGCGACTAGCCTGGCCAATATGGTGAAACCCGTCTCTACTGAAAATACAAAAATTAGCCAGGCGTTGTGGCACATGCCTGTAATCCAACTACTCAGGAGGCTGAGGCAGGAGAATCGCTTGAACCCGGGAGGTGGAGGTTGCAGTGAGCCCAGATTGTGCCATTGCACGCCAGCCTGGGGAACAGAGACTGTCGCCAAAAAAAAAAAAAATAAAAAAAAAAAAAAATAATTGCAAAAACTTAGTGTATCTTCAACCCTTATTTCCAAATAAGGTTATATTCTGAGGTTCTGAGGTTTAGGACTCTAACATATCATCATTTGGGGGCATCAATTTAATCTATGGTAACCATGTGTCTTTGAAAAAATACTTAAAAAATTTGTCCTGCAAAGAGAGAAATTAACAGCAATTAACTAAAAGAAGTGAAATGAGGTATTTAAAAGAAATGATACTAAGCAATTAAACCTGTTATAGCTAAAAAATTGTCACTGCTTTTATAAAGCAACATATATTAAAAATAATTGTTAAAAGTGAAGATGATTGATATAAAAAAGAAAAACTATACATAAAACTGCAGACAAAATCTGTAAAATATTGGAAGGTGTGTTGAAAAATAGAAGGTATAAAGGCATCCAACATTTTCATCTTTCAGAGTTGGAGATATTAGCTGTTACATTCTTTACATTATTTCTCAAATTTATTATTTTATATTTAAAGTGAATTACAAGTAGAAGAAAGAAAATAATTCTTAACTTTCAAATAAGACAAAGAATACAAAAGTGTAATGAACACATTATCAGTAGAGCAACAGAAAAAGAAAAACAAGGTGAGAAAGAAGCATGACAAAGTATAAACTTAACTGAGGCAAAACTAAACATATCAATATACATACAAATACATATTAATGTTCATATTAATACCTATGAATGGCTAAATTCATATTAAAGCTACATATTGAAAGACAACACAAAATTTGACTGCACATAAGAGAAGCACCTAAGCAAAATGATAGTTTAATAAAAAAAGAAGCATGCAATAATATACTGAAAAAATGCAAAGCACAGGAGAGCAAGTGGAGGAGTTCCAATGGTAGTGGAGGTAATTTCAGGCACAGACACAATAGAACTCAGTGGACAAAGCACAGGGATTTCAATGGAAATAGCACAGAGGGTTAGCTCATATTAACAAAAGGTAGTGGATTTATAATTGAATTATGACATTTACTAACTCTTATATGAAACAATATAGCATCAAAATAAAAATAAAATTCTTGAAAACATAAAGAAATTGACAAAACCTCGATTGCAATTTGCTACTCCACCATTCGTCTTATTTCTTTATTGATAAGAAATAATAAATTAGGATAGAGAGAATTTGAAAAATATAATTGATAAGCTTGCTTTAGTAGGCATGCTTAGAATTTTGAGGCTGATGAGCAAATATATATTTACAGACTTGCAAATATATATTAAATATTTATAAAAACAAACCAAAATTCTTAATGAATTTTAAAATATTGAAGTATTACTAGTTACATGTAATGATAACAAAAAATCTATACATCAGTTACAAAAGTTAGCCTAAAACAAAATCCAAACCATCAGAAATTTTAAAATAAAAACACCATCTGCAACAATAACTATCATATGTAAATATTAGGTAAAAAGCAAAATTAAAACTTTCCTTCCAGACTATTTAGAAAATAACTATTATAAAAATGCTTACTATCCAAGATAGTTAGATGTAAGAGGCATGTTTTAGTAATCTTTTCATTTTATTTATTTATTTTTGAGACCGAGTCTTGCCCTGTCGCCCAGGCTGTAGTGTAATGCCACAATCTCTGCTCACTGCAACCTCCACCTCCTGGGTTCAAGCAATTCTCCTGCCTCAGCCTTCCAAGTAGCTGAGATTACAGGTGTCCACCACCACACCCGGCTAATTTTTGTATTTTTAGTAGAGACGGGGTTTCACCATGTTGGCCAGGCTGGTCTCCAACTCCTGACCTCAAGTGATCCACCCGCCTCAGCCTCCCATAGTGCTGGGATTACAGGTGTGAGCCACTGCACCTAGTTAGTAATCTTTTTTATTTTTAAGGGGATAAATATAAACTAATTAAGTATTCATCTCAAGAAGTGAGAAAAAGTGAAATCAACCAAAGGAAATTAGGTTAAAAGAATTAAAATTACAGAAGAGAAAGTAATTAATCTGAAAGGAAAATTGAATAAAGTAAATAAAATTCATAAACTTTTGGCCCAGAGTGGGGTCTATCATACATCTAGATCACAAACTTACCCACAAGGCTCTAAAAGACTTACCCCGAATTTTCCACCTCAGCAGATCCTGATTGCCCAGTCAGAGCTGAAAGCTTCATTATTTTAAACAAACTCTAGAACTGATGCTGATGTGTTTCTCACATGACAGTAAATATGAACCTCCTCTAAACGGAAAACAAAACTCAATGTACCTATTATTATTTTATCATAATTATTCTATGTTATTTCCACTATTTTTCTTATGAATTCCTTATATTTATAATACATCTATAAAACCAAACACTTTAATAAGTAAATACCATAGAACTGTCCAGAAAATCATTCTGTCATAGTGGCTGGTAATGCTTTGCTGAAGCTAGAATGTTGTTGAAATTTAATGTTGGAAAATTATATTTTGTATTTTACATTTTACTTTCTTAACTCTTACATTTGAGCATGCATGACCATCATACAAGGCATCTTCATTATCATTTTAACCCCTGTTACATTATTTAGATTTAATCATCAACTTAGTAGTGCAATTCAAAATGCATTATTAATTTTTTTTAAATCCCATTTATAAAAACTCTTCATTGCCTATTCACTAGTATCCCTACTGCTAAAATATGTTCCAACCTGGCACAAAAATGGATAAACTCTGCATCGGCACAGAAAAGACACAGGCTCTCAGTTCTTGTGGCCTGCTGATGCTGGCCTGTCCTGCACGATAACTCAGTTCTCCCACTCCACTGTTCTATTTCAGTGACTTCAAAATGTCCCTCAGTACAATGTGCTGTAATATCATTTGGCCTGTACTTGCCTCAAGGGCAGTGTCCTGCATTAAGTCCACCTCTGCTCTTTCATCATTAGCACACAACAATTAGAGCAACATGTTTCACCAGTGCAATAAGCAGGGCTCATAAATTCAAACCAAGATCTCAACTGAGGAAGGTACAATCTTACATTGTGATAAGGTTTATCAATGGAATATTTTCATTACAAGAGAGAAGTTTGTGTTTACAACTGGTAAACAATTAGTGTGTTCCTGTAACAGTGTCATGTTTTCTTGAGATTTTTTTTTATGTTCCTTGAAGTCTTACATTGCTGTATTCTCATTTGAAGAAGCAATCAACTCCTCTAGTCTATAGTGATGACTTCAGGAGAAAAACAGCTTCACTAGCCAGCCAAGCTAGGGACTCTAGAGATCTCTCAGACATTTTTCCATGGATGTACCTGCTTTACTCCATCATGTTCTCTTTTCAGTGGACTTCATACCTTCTCTCTCTATCATGCAAAGCGGGCCTGGGTCCTAAGAGCCTCCTGTTTATTTTCCCTGGGACAGTGCCCTGAAGCATTCAAGGTTGAGCACCTTTCCCCAGTCCCTTTGAGTCTAGCAGGCTCTCTGCATTTGTTCATGCACAATGTGCAGAAACTTGCCTGTACCATCTTGGCAGGGGGATAGGGAAGGTCATGTGGAGTGCTGGCAGCATGCACCAGCTAGTTGAGGGGTCTGCTGGTAATGTGTCCCACTAGGTTTTTGGGCAGGCCTCCTGGTGGAGTTCAGGAGGCTGTTAGTGGAAGCTGCAACCTTTGTTACTGTGGGTCCCCCACCCCTTTTCCCTGCTCCTAGCTCCTCCTCCACCGTGACTCAACTGTGCTGATCCCTTCAGTGTTTTGAGTAAGCTTCTTGGGCAGCATCCTGGATGGCTAGGGAAGCCCAACCCTTGTTACACTCTCTTTCCCCCATGAGAGAAATCATGGACCAATGGGCACCCTCTAGGCACTTCGTTCTGCCACCTTGCGGGAGGGGAAAGGCAGGTAAAATCAAACTGTTCTTCTTACCTTCCTCAGTGTGTTTACTCTCGAACCTTTTCCTCCAATAGGGTATTGGGCTCCCTCTGCCAGACTCCCAGCCTCTAACAATGGTCCTTTTGTCTTGGGTGTGTCAAGATCCCTGCTTCTGTTGGGGAATGAGGATTGAAAGCTTCTATCCAACATCCTGCTGAGGACGCTGTCCTTCAGTATTTGTTTAGAGGACACAATTCATCCCTCTACAGTCAAAATGTATTATCCTTTTTATATATTGCTGGACTTGATTTTCTATTATTTTGTAGAGAATTTTTGTGTCTAAGTTCATGAGAGGTATTATCTGTCATTTTCTTATAATGTTTTTTTTTCTGATTTGGAGATTTAGTTTCATAAAATAAGTTGAGAAGTGTTATCTCCTCTTCTACATTCTGTAAGATATCATATTTAATTGGTATTATTTCTTCCTTAAAAATTTGCTAGGATTTACATGTGAAGCCACCTGGGCCTGATATTTTCTTCTCTTTTTAGTTTTAGGGGACTGATATTTTCTTGTTGGAAGGTTTTTAACTCTAGATTTTACTTCCGTAATAAATAATAGAACTACTCATCTAATCTATTTCTCATTTATTGACTTCTGGTAGTTTGTATCTTTCAAGAAATTGGTTTATGTCATCTATGTTTCAAAATTAAACTTATAGGTTTATTAATACATACACAATCTGTAATGATGTATTCTCTTTCATTATTGATATGGTACTTTGTGCTTTCTGACTTTTTTCTGTGATAAGTCTGTCTAAAAGTTAATCAACTGTATTGATCTTTTCAAATAAGTGGATTTTGGTTTATTAATTTTTAAAATATTTATATTTTCTAAATTTGGGGTTCTGTTCATCTTTATTATTTCTGCTTGTTCTGGGCTTTGTATTGTCTTCTTTTCCTAATTTCTTATAATATCACCTTAGAGTACTAATTTGAGATTCTTCTCTTATAATATAGGCATTTAAATAAAAATGTTCCCCTAAGAACTACTTTAGTTAGATCTTGCAAGTTCTGATGTCACATTTAATTTCCTCTACACTTTAAAATAATGTTTACTTTTAGCTGAAACTATTTTGACTCACAGGTTATTTAGTCATGCACCATTTTATCTCCAAATATTTGGAGAAATTTTCCAGATATATTTTTGCTAGTTTTTTTTCCAGTTTAATCCCATTACAATTATAGATCACAATCTCTGAGCACACAGTATACTTTCTATTTATTTAAACATGTTGAGATTTGTTTTTTAGCCCAGAGTCTGGCCTCTGTTAGTGATTGTTCCATGCACATTGGAAGAGTCTGTGTACTCTTCTGTGGGTGAGTGGACTCTTCCATAGGCAGGTGTCATTTGGATAGAGTTGGTTGACGGTGTTGTTCAGCTTTTCTGTACTCTCATTGACTTTCTAAATACTTGTTCTATTAATTATTGACAAAGGAGTGATGAAATCTTAAACTATAATTGTGGACTTGTCTGTTTTACCTTTTATTTCTATCAGATTTATTTATATATTTTAAAATATATTGTTAGTTGTTAGGTGCACACACACACAAAGATTTGTTTCTCTTCATACCTGATAATGTTACTTGTGTGTTGTGTTTCAGGGTGTCTGTTTCTTCATTCTTTTTGTTTGAACTCTTGTATGTGCAGGTGGCTGTCTTGTGACAGCATATAGTTGTGTCTTGCTTTTATACACACTCTGTCAATCTCTGTCCTTGAATTGGTGTGTTTATGCTGCTAAAATTATATTTGTTGTGTTTAGATTAACATCTGCCATCTTGCTAGATCTCTATTTGTTCCATCTATTTTGGTTTTTTTTTAATTTCATCTTTCTGATTTCTTTTGAGTTGATTGGACATATTTTGTGATTTTATTTTATCTTCACCTTTTGACTCATAATCTATAATGTGTTTAATTTTTGTATTGGCTGCCATAGAATTTACAGTATACATAGTTAATCAGAGTCTGTCTTCAAGTAATATGATATTGCTCTAGTTTATTTCTTATTCATTTCCTGAATGTCTCTGATAGTTTTCGGGTCATTTCAAGGTAAATTTTTCATTTCGCATTTTTCCAGTTCTCAGTGGCAGTTTTGTCTGCCTCAGGCAAGCTTGTCATACCCATCCTGAAAGGAAGACCTTCTGAAGAATCATCCTTAGTCACTAATATCTTTGGAGAGAAAGAAGTACCTGTGAAACAAGAACGCAATGATATAAATGAGAAGCAAGAAACAAACATAGCTCTGGGAAATTAAAAACATGATAGCAGAAACTAAAACTTAATAGGAAGTTTGCAATTTAAAGTTGAGGAAATAACCTCAAAAGTAGAGCAGAAAGAAAAAGAGCTGGAAAATAAGGCATAAAAGATAAGGCAATTAGAGGACCAGGACAAAGTGTTTGACATCTGAATGGTAAGCCTTTCAAAAAGAGAGAACAAGAGGTCAGGAGATCGAGACCATCCTGGCAAACATGGTGAAACCCTGTCTCTACTAAAAATACAAACAATTAACTGGGCGTGGTGGTGGGCACCTGTAGTCCCAGTTACTTGGGAGGCTGAGGCAGGAGAATGGCATGAACTCTGGAGGCGGAGCTTGCAGTGATCCGAGATCACGCCACTGCATTCCAGCCTGGAAGACAGAGCAAGACTCCATCTCAAAAAAAAAAAAAAAGAAAAAAAGAAAAGAACAGAGGAGAGGACTCACCAATTAAATAAATTCAGAATTTTTCTAGAATTAATTTGTGCAGCCAAACTGAAAAATCTCATTGCTTCCATGAGAATAAAATAAAATATTCAAGCCATGCATATTCTCGTGACGTTTGCAGAATACGTGGGCTAAAGAAGCTGTAATATTATATTTCAGAGAGAAATAAGATCATAATTAAAGAATAAGAACTGATGATGTTTTGTCTTCAACACTAGAAACTAGAAAATGGAAGAATGCCTTTAACATTCTGAAGGAAAAGTATTTCCAGCCTGGACAACTGTATCTGGGCAAACAACCAATTAAGTTTGAGAACAGAATGAAGTCTTCATTATTTGCGGATTCTGTGTTTGTGAATTTTCTTACTAAAACTTATTCGTAACTCTCAAATCAGTATTACAACACTTTTGCAGTCATTTGCAGACATATGGTAAACAATTTGACTGCCCAACACACTTTCCCGGTTGAGGTTAAACAAGATGACATGGTTTAATGCAGCTTTCATGCAGGAACATATTCTTCTCATGGTCTATTTAGTGCAATTTTTTCTTTGGATTTTTGTGCTTTTTTGTTTGTGGTTTCTCCGCTTAAAATGACCCCCAGGTGTAGTGCTGAAGTGTTGGCTAGCTTTCTTTAGCACAAGTGGGGTGTGATATGTGCGGATAAGCTTCATTCTGGCCTGAGTTACAGTGCTCTTGGCCGTGAGTGCAATATTAATGAATTAACTGTATATAAAATAAGATGTCTTTAAACAGAAACACACATAAAACAGGGTAATGTATTGATTGGTAGATGAAAATGTTGTGAACAGAGGCTGGCAGGAACCTAATCTTGTTATTTCGCTGAGAGCAATGGCTCAGTATTTGCTAATTCAGTGTCGATGGCAACTTTATAGGAAGTTAACTATGGCAAATAATGAAAATCAGCTGTAAATATACTTTCAGGCACGTTTTCTCCCAAGTAATCCCTTCTCAAAAAGTTTTTGGAAGATAGGTTTCACCAAGACAAGTGAAAGCACTAAAGAAAAGGAGGACATAGGAAATAAGACAGTGAAGATGTAACATGTGAGAGAAGCAAAGGGAGTTCCAGGATGATATTGAGGAAAGATCCCAAGGAGAAAGCATGACACCAGAGCTAGTGAGCAAAAAAAAATCCCAATCGGAGCAGTGTCACTCATAGTGTGTAGGAAGTGGTCATCTGTGCCGTCTTTGCCATCAACACGTGGCCTTTCTGTGTGAAGGTGGAATGGCGGCGTGTCCCACCAGACTCATCAGTGTGCAGTGCTGGTGGAGCCTCTGTTCCGTCTCCTGTGCCTGCAGCCCGAATCCGCTGAGATCGTCCATATGGCACCCACGAAGGGCTGTGCACTAGTTACCCCCAAGGGTTGGAACTTGGCTGTGTTGAGCTTAGAAGACAAACCCTGTTCCCACTACACCCCAGTTGTATTCCTGCTGGACCACACTGCAGCCTTTCTAGAAGTCCCAGCTTTTTCACAGGTTTTCACTTCTGTCCTCGACCACTTGTTTTCTCAAATGGGGCTATTGTAACTTCTCAGGAAAACTAAGGCCAGACTGTGATCCTGAGAGACACAGATCAGCTTCTCTTACCATGGAGGCTTTATTTTAAAAATAGCCCTTTCCTGAGATCAACTTTGAAAATATCTAAATAGTACATTTATTATACACAGCCACATGGGGAAAATAAAAATAAAACTATATGAGGAATTAATGACAAACATTCAGCATGGTGGTTACCTCTGGAGGGACAGAGTGAGGGGGATAAAATCAGGAAGACACTTTTAAGTTCTGTTTCTTAAGCTGGGCAGTGTGTACACATTATTTGTTTTACTGCTATTCTTTATGCACACACATACATACATACAAGCAAACACATATACTATACTCTTTTATATATGTGTTATATGTTTAAAAACACAATTAAAAAAATTACAGTCTTAAAAGTCACCAAACACAAAAGCTGAGAAACCCTACTAGACATCTCCAAAGGCTTGTTTTTGTTTAACTGTTAGTGTTGCTGGAAAAAGGGGTCCTGTTCCAGATCCCAAGAGAGGGTTCATGGATCTCGCACAGGAAGGAAATGTGAGTGAGTCTCAGAGTGCAGTGAGAAGAGAGAGTTTATGGAAAGCCACTTGGTTACAGAGTAGGGCATCCTCAGAAAACAAGCTGAGGAATGTGCCATCAGTGCTTTAAATTCTTCTTGTGTAGGGATCTTATGTATGTAAAAGCTAAGGTGCGCACGGGCTAACAGCATGAAAAAATTGATTACTTTGTTGATATGGAGAAAGTTATCCTTGGCATTTGAGTGCGCAAGTACCTCAAAGCATGCTATGATCATCTTAGAAGCATATACTGTTATGTGATATTGGGACATATGAACATTCTTCTGTCTAGGAGTTTGCCCTTGCGGGCATTACTAAATTGCTTCCTTAGCTGTAAACATCTTATGACCACGGGGTGTGACTGGCAAAGAATGTGACTTGCTAGTTTTAAGATGGAGTTGATTTTAAAATGGTGTCACTCAGGCTCACCTACGTTCCTGTTTCCCAAACATTATTGTAGTACTTTTTTTATATTTAATAATAAGAGATCAATGTGAATGAAAAAGTTTACAGTGAAAAACAAAACAGTAAGTATGCTAATATAAAGCAGGAAAAAATCAGGTCAGAATTTGGATAGAGGCGTTTAGTTTCATCATAAATCAGGTCATTGTTCTCATGCTAAGAATACTTAAGGGTATCCCTTTCCACCAAGGACCTGTTTTATTTTTTCTTTCACTTTATTTACCGTTTTTATGGCTGTTTGCTTACTGTAGCAGTTTCTTCACCTAAAGGTTTGCTTCGATTTGATCAAAATCCATTTTTTCCCTAGTACACAGAGGCAAAGGAGAAATATTTTCAAAGAAAAAAACAAAGCAGATGACAAAACCAACATTGGTTTTCTATTACAGAATATAGAAAATCAGAACTAATTAAAGGGCATGTCTATACAAAGAAACACACTAAAAATGATGCTACACGTTGAATCAATTATTAAGAAGTCCCAGTTTATACAAGATAGAATGAAATGGCCATCAACTAAAGTTGTGAAATACTCTATGTGCTCACCATTCTCTGACAGTCTTCCCTGACCTCAATCCTCAAGAGACACTTTAGTCTTCTTTTTTTGCATGTGGAATTAATTTGGATTTTGTAGGAAGCAGACTGTGTCATGTGAGTCTCTTATTTCCCAAGTTACAGCTGATGTGCAGCTTCTGCTCTGGTGTCTCATTCGACGTCAATGAGTAACAAGAGAACACTCCGTTCTTTAGAAATGAAGTAAGTTCAGGAGTATGTCCCTAATACTGAAAATTACTCTCTCGAGGGCTAGGTCAAGAGGGTATGTTTAGTGACAAAGCGGCTGAGTCAAGTTTTGGAATGAACTGATTTGCTAAGGAGGCTGATGAATGGATTTGCCCTTAATGTTTTGCAGTTTTCATATCTTCCCATTCAAGAGAACACCTTACCTAACTTCTTCATTATTATCACTTTCTACATTGAGGAGACCCAGCCTAATTGGAGGGCTGAGAGATCATGAAAATTCAGACATTCCAAGAAAAACAACAATATTTAATGATCCCTCTGAAAGAGATTTATCAGAACCTCTCCTGTTCTCTTCTTGCTAATGCCTCCGTTTGCCATGGTGAGAAATGTTATGATGATTTAGAAGTAGTCTGAGGAAAGTTTGTTAGCTTCAAAAAGGCAAAATAAAATTTCCCAAATTTGCAAAGCCAAAGTGGTCTTTTTCTTTAAAGTGTGACTGTGGGGCCTTTGGTACATCAGTTTTAGAGACATAAAGTGTTTTTTTGTGTTCCTATGTAAGTAACACATGCATTTTTAAAACTCTATAGAAAATGTGTTATTTTCAATAAATGATATTTATAACTTTTTAGTTATCTCGGTATGACACTTACCTTCTATACTTTGAACACCCTCTCATGAGATGCTGTACATCTTCTTTGCATATACTTACATTTTATATTGTCTGCCTTCTCTGCTCATCTATAATTTCTGTGAAATCAGAAAATAGCTTCCATATCCCCAATTTCCAGCCATTAGTAAACTCCCCAAATATAATTGAATATATGAATGAATATTGAATAAGACTTACTAAATTCATCATGACAATATTACATATGTCTTACAAATGAAAAAACAAAAATTATGTTTTCTATTCAGGACTAAGCTTGAATCATTAGAGTGTGACATTTCTGAAAGTATGTTCTACAGAAAATTATTTCTGGAGGATTTTAATAATCAGCAAAACAACCTTCCTCCCTTATTTAATAATTAAAGTAATTTGGAGAATTGAAAGTTGCTACATTAAGCAAAATTAGGTTACTTTACCACTAGACATAGAAATACATTAATAGGTATATAGAGCGTGCAAAGCTCTGGGTGGGGATTTAGACTTCTTTGACTGGCCGGAGGTCTTCTCAACATTCTTCCTGCAGGAATAAAATTCTCCTTTGGGACCAGATGTGTTAGAACATGGCATTTATGCTTGTTTCATTGAATACTCCATTTTGATCTGTCTGCCTTTTGACCTGATAAAATTTATGATTGCATATGCAATGTAGATATAGCAGAGAGGCAAAAACTGATTGAGAATCTCTTATGAACCCTTGTCTAGCGCTTGCAACAATCCTATGAGGAAAGCTCATTACCCCACTTTATAGATGAAGGAGCTGAGACCCAAAACAGTGAAGTGAGTTTCGGGGCCAGCACAGTAGCACTTATGAGGAGATGGTTTCTCATTCTGGTTGGCCTGATTCCAGTGTCCAAGCTTGTTCCGCCGACTTCATCAAGTTTCCAGCTTCCATGATACCTGTCCTCATGCTGACCCAGGCCTTTCCATGGCACTGGCTGCATCCCAGAGTGAGGTGCCCGGGTGGTCCTGCCTCCACAGCTCCTTGCTGGAAAACCTGTGGATTTGCTGCTCCTCAGAGTTTTTATTGTTCTTTTCTCAGGTCCAGTTGCTTGTGAGACTGGCTGTGTTTTCTGCCCTTCGATTCTTTTAAATATCCCTACTTCTTTGTGATTATTCACCCTTAGACTAGTTCGTGTAGGTTTCTCCTTTTGCCGTCAAACTACTCTTGTCTAAGACAAAGCTTGAAAGAGGGAAGATTCTTGTGTTGAGCTTTGAATGAATGCCGGGCACTATGTTAGTAAACTTCCTGTGTGTGCACAGGTGTGTTCATGTGTGTGGAGATGTGAGCCTTAAAACAACCCAGAGACAATATGTGATGACAGCTCCAACCAGCAACTGGAGCTAAGTCCGAAAGAGATGGCCATGGACATGAATGGAGGCTTCTCACCATATTAGTTGCACTACAATACAATCACCAAATAGTCATCAATATTAGATGATTGTGCGAGACAAGGCTGTCAGGCAAAGTGAAATTAGGGAAGAAAGTTGTGTCATGCTAAAGTCACCACCAGGGTTTGAGTTTGCACCAAAGATTATCCGAGTGGCTCCTTCCGTGCTCTTCCCCAGCTGTCTCTTCCTGTCCCGCAGCACCTTTTGAATGGAGTGTTCACCTTCCCCTTCCCAGTCATAGGAGTCCTTTTGCCACAAAGATTATCAGCCACTTGTATTTTGTGTGCATTGTATATATTTACCCCTGTTTATTTACCTTTTGATTTTGTAAAGGGATTTTTAAGCATACATAAGATTTACATTATATTAGACTACAATAGCTATGTGTGTATACATAAATATATGTATTTTGTGTATAAATATATGTATTTTATATGCACACGCATATATATTCATATGTACACATATACACATACACATATAGTCCCTTAGAGTTTCTCCTAGTGAGAGGTGACATCGTGCTGGCAGTCCTCACAACCCTCGCTCGCTCTCGGCACCTCCTCTGCCTGGGCTCCCACTTTGGTGGCACTTGAGGAGCCCTTCAGCCCACCGCTGCACTGTGGGAGCCCCTTTCTGGGCTGGCCAAGGCCGGAGTGGGCTCCCTCAGCTTGCAGGGAGGTGTGGAGGGAGAGGCGCCAGCGGGAACTGGCACTGCGCCTGGTGCTTGCGGGCCAGCTGGAGTTCCGGGTGGGCGTGGGCTTGGAGGGCCCCGCACTCGGAGCAGCCGGCGGGCCCGGCCGGCCCCAGGCAATGAGGGGCTTAGCACCCTGGCCAGCCGCTGCGGAGGGTGTACTGGGTCACCCAGCAGTGCCAGCCCACTGGTGCTGCTCTCGATTTCTCACCGGGCCTTAGCTGCCTTCCTGCAGGGCAGGGCTCGGGACCTGCAGCCAGCCATGCCTGAGACTCCCACCCCCTCCATGGGCTCCTGTGGGTCTGGAGCCTCCCCGATGAGCGCCGCCCCCTGCTCCACGGCACCCAGTCCCATCGACCACCCAAGGGCTGAGGAGTGCGGGCACACGGCGCGGGACTGGCAGGCAGCTCCACCTGCAGCCCCTGTGCTTGATCCACTGGGTGAAGCCAGCTGGGCTCCTAAGTCTGGTGGGGACGCAGAGAACCTTTATGTCTAACCCAGGGATTCTAAATACACCAATCAGCACTCTGTATCTAGCTCAAGGTTTGTAAATACACCAATCAGTACCCTGTGTCTAGCTCAGGGTTTGTGAATGCACCAGTGGACATTCTGTATCTAGCTACTCTGGTGGGGACGTGGAGAACGTTTGTGTCTAGCTCAGGGATTGTAAACGCACCAATCAGCACCCTGTCAAAACAGACCACTTGGCTCTACCAATCAGCAGGATGTGGGTGGGGCCAGATAAGAGAATAAAAGCAGGCTGCCCAGCCAGCAGAGGCAATCTGCTCAGGTCCCCTTCCACACTGTGGAAGCTTTGTTCTTTCATTCTTTGCAATAAATCTTGCTACTGCTTACTCTTTGGGTCCACACCGCTTTTATGAGCTATAACACTCACCGCGAAGGTCTTGCAGCTTCACTCCTGAAACCAGCGAGACCACGAGCCCACCGGGAGGAACGAATAACTCCAGACGCGCTACCTTAAGAGCTGTAACACTCACCACGAAGGTCTGCAGCTTCACTCCTGAGCCAGCGAGACCACGAACCCACCAGAAGGAAGCAACTCCGGACACATCTGAACATCAGAAGGAACAAACTCCAGACGCGCCACCTTAAGAGCTATAACACTCACCGCGAGGGTCTGCGGCTCCATTCTTGAAGTCAGTGAGACCAAGAACCCACCAATTCTGGACACGCTAGCATGTCTATTCTGGTTTTTTTTTCTTAGAAGCTCAGTCCATTTAGGCTTAATTTAAAGCTATATTTCTCTCACTTATTTTTAAATATATTTTATCAGGTAGCTGCTTTAAGTGGATTTTAGGACCAGTCTGAAAATCATGTATGTGTAAATAAATAAATCATCAAGTATAAAAATAAATAAGCACCATATTCTCCCAGATGCCATAATCATTTCACATTCTTGGCACCTAGGGGTAGACCCAGGCATACATCAAGTTCAGTGGGTGCTGTTCGAGTCAAGGGTCAGTAAGTGAATCGTGATATATTACAAACAAGGCTTCTAGAGGCTATCCTTCCTGCTCTTATAGCTTGTGGAAGAAACTTCTATTGAACTAGTACCATATACAGGCATGCAGTAAAAGTTCTCTTTTTTCTTCCTATCTGGCCAAAGAATCACATTTTTTTCATATATGAAAGAGAGAGGCAGCTTCTTTTTCCATCAATTGTGTAAAAGTGCCTAAATAGATAAAAATTGTGTTAACCTTCATTGAGATTTTTGTTTCTACCTAGAAGAGCTTTCCAGTAATGAAAGTTTCAGTCCTTTTCATATATTCAAAAGGTTAAATTGCCATATTTAGCCAATTAAAGGACAGGATGCCCAGCTAAATTTGAAAAATAGCTCTAACTGCTGAATATTTGTAATTGATTGAAGAAAGCTTCATACAGGACATTAGGACATACTGCCGAAGTCAACACGGGATGTGAGGTGAGGACACAGGAGCCTGGCAAGCCTAGCGAAAGATGGCATCCCCAGTCGTGGCTCATGCTTGTAATCCCAGCACTTTGGGAGTACGAGGCGGGCAGATCACCTGAGGTTGGGATTTCGAGACTGGCCTGACCAACATGGAGAAACCCCGTCTCTACTAAAAATACAAAATTAGCCAGGTGTAGTGGTGCATGGCTGTAATCCCAGCTACTTGGGAGGCTGAGGCAGGAGAATCGCTTGAACCCAGGAGGCAGAGGTTGCAGTGAACCGAGATCGTGCCATTACGCTCCAGCCTGGGCAACAAGAGTGAAACTCTGTCTCAAAAAAAAGAAAAGAAAAGAAAAAAAAAAGATGGCCATCCTCACACCGCTGAAATAGGTCTCCTGCATAGAACCCACCAGAAGCCTCCCACTCACCTGCCCTCAGTGCTGCACTAGATGCTCAAAAATGGTTCTTTCTGAGGCACTAAGTTCAGTACATTTATTGAAGTCTTAGTACATGGGAGGCACCTGCTGAGCTATGAAAGATGTAACAATGACTGAGAATTGGTAGTATCTTCAACAAGTTTAAAAAGAGATGAATCTGTACACAACCTTCATGTATCATGAAAAGCACCATACTAAAATAAAATATTTTATAAAAGTAATTAATTTTAAAAAATGTTCTCTCTTCCCACCTCTTCATCCTTATAAAATGTAAGCTCCCTGGGGCAGTGATTTCTTGTTTAGCTTACACTTATATTTCCAGTACCTAGAATGACATCTGGCACTTAGGAGACCCTCTGCAAGTATCTGTTACATAAAAGATAGGATTACTGAATGATAAAGAGGAAACGGAAATGAATTCCAAAAAAAAAAAAAAGGATCACAGGTGGTTCCATGAAGGAAGACTGGTTATGAAGCTTTGTGTGGTAGAGATGGAAGAACGATGATTTCAGTCTGAGAGAATAGGATACGCAAATATGGAAGTCATGAATTTTATGGAAACTCTAAAAACAGAGGACAGTGTTAACTGAAGTACAGAGATTTAAAAAGTAAGTTGGATTTGTATTGTAGAGAAACTTGAAAGCCATGTTGAGATATTTTGAACTTTCTTCTATAAGTTAATATTAAGAATTAAAATGGACCAGGCACAGTGGTTTATGTCTGTAATCCCAGCACCTTGGGAGGCCCAGGTGGGAGGCCACCTTAAGCAACATAGGGAGACACTGTCTCTACAAAAAAATTAAAAAATTAGCTGGGTACGATGGTGTGCACTTGTAGTCCCAGCCTCTCAAGATAGGCTGAGGTGGGCAGATCACTTGTGCCCAGGAGATTGAGGCTGCAGTGAGATAGGATTACACCACTGCACTGCAACATGGGTGACAGAGACTCAAAAAAAATCAATTAATTAAGATGGAGGTAAGATGATAATAGGTGTTTCATGTAAATGATACTTTGCAGCCACATAAATCTGGAATATATTGTTTTTCACATGACTCTTGGAGATCAATGCAAACAAAACAACCCCAAGGATGTCACAGCAAAATCCAACTTTCCAATCAATCACATGCAAAAAATGGCTGTTTACTTCTAGTTAATTCAATGAATTCTCAAACTAATTTGAGCATAGAGCCCTTTTCTCCAGGGCCACATTTAACTGTGGATAGACTGATTCTGCTGAGCCTTGTTTTTCTCGGGTAACTGGTTGTGTGGACATGTGACTCATGGCTTGGCTTTATTCAGTCTATTCTGTCAAATGACAATTTCATAAATGCAGAGTTAATTCAGAGAGACCTGCATTCTAGTCTAGCTTTGCAACTAATTTGGGCTATTTATCCAACTTTCCTGAGCATTTTTTAAAATTTTGCAACTGTAAGATGAACAGTCTGAATAAGACTATCTTTAATTTTTATGATATTATGATCAACTCTCTTCTTACAAAGCCAAGATTCCAGCTCAGTAAGAAAATGTCCTTGAGATCCAAGGACACGATGACCTCAGACGTGGGACGATGTTGAAACTTCCTCAGAGACATGTTCCCAGGCTTTTACATTTCTTCCTCTCTGGACACATCGTTTATGTCCTGATGTTCAACAATCAGATCTGTCTCCTATCCTGGCCTTATCCCTGGAGAAGCAGGTGGTGCTTGGTCATAAAATTTTGCCAATTAGTTTTTAACAAAACTGTTAAGGTCAAGATTCTTCTCCAGATGATGAATTTTTTCCATATTGCAATCCAATTTCTTGAAATTTTGAGGATGTGCAATTCTAATTATTAAGATTAACATATAAATATGGGCATGCCAAATAAGCATTATGAGAAATAACACTAGATTTAAATTGTTTAAAGCAAGCAATTACACCTGACAATATAGTCAAAGGACATAAAATAGTACAAGAGCCCTTTTAAAAATGCAATTATCCTCTGCCCCTTTAATCTACCAACCTGGAAACATGTGGCTTTTGTGTTTATGTATGAAGGTAGGTAAATTTCTCACCAATCAAAATTTAAAAAGAATGCAGAACAGTGACAATTTGTTCTTTCCACCTCATGCCAAAGCCACATATTCTCTCTTTACAAATAAAGCCAACGTTTAGTTCTGCCTTACATAAAATACTTTATACTTCTATATACAAGCAAATAACTATTTACTTCTCCAACTTTGTGCCCTCATGCTGTCGTTTGTTCTGAGCCTTTGGGAATGTGTGTATTGATATTGAAAAGATAGAAGTTATGACATCCAAGATTATCATGAATGTGATAATTCCCTTGTGATGCACATTCCCTTGTGATGACTCTAGCATCTAAATCTAGCATCTAAATCTCTCAAATCTAGCACATCTCTCCAACCTTCTTGTCAGCTGCCCTGTTCAAGCCATGTTATATGTTTCCTAGACTACTTCAGGAGTCCCTCATCCAACCTTGCTGCTTCCAGCCCTGATTTTTCCTATTCCTCTCCAGCCTGCAGCCAGACTGGGCTCCCAGAAAGCTATTAATATTTCTGATTATACTGGTCCGCAGACCAAAACCCTTTCATGGTCCTTCCTGAGTTCTTCATTCTTTAAATTGTTTTGCAAGACCTAGAAAAATGTGGTCTGTGTCAATTTCTCCAGTTTTTTTACATTCCCAATCTTGTGTTCCATACTTCACTCATCTTTTCCATCTTTATGTGAAGCTGGCATTCCTCTTGAGTCTCATATTCTGCTGAAACAATTTGTCTTTCCTCCTCCATTTTCTGTTCTTCTGAAAGCGCTTTAGGATCCTCAATAATTTTTATGACCATAAAGAGATCGTGACACCAAAAAGTTGAAGAGTTTCCATCCTGAGGCAAGGACTTGACAAGGAAAGCTGAGAGTGAACCCAGAGCCAATAAATCTGCACGTACCACAGGGCTTCCAATCAGCAGAAGAATAGAAGTTCCAAGAAGAGAAGAACCACATTAGGCAGAAGAGAAGAATTCATGAAAGCAATGATTCAAGAAAAGTTTCCTTTGCTCTTTCAATCTTTCTAGCTTTCATTTATGTTATCACATATTTAACTTTTCAGAGCTCTTTTTGTTCTCTGAATATCCTGCCTTCTTCCTCTTTTTAACGGTATTTCTTCTTATATGTTTCATGCATTCTGTAGCTTTTTTATTATCTCTCAAAAAATATTTGTGGTTATTGCCTTTGAAGTTTTCTTCTTCCTTCCAAATTTCTGATCTTACATTTTCTCTTTCTCGGAGCTCAGGGACATATTTCCAGGTTAAAGGCACACTGCTGTCCAGCACTATGTGAAAATAATCTCACACAAACATACATCATTGCAAATTTTGAAAATGCTAAGAACAAAGTAAAAGATGCCAATTGCTTTTAAGAAAGAGAAGAAGTAGGTTTTAAATGAAGAATCAAGCATCAGAATGGGATTGAACTTGTTAACAGCAACATCGAAAGACAGAACGTAATGGAATAACATCTGGATGGAACATCAATATTTTGAGGCTGATGTTTTCAACATGCATTTTGTGCAACCAGACTCTTATTTAGTGTGAACATAATATAAAGACATCCCCAGGCATGCCGGGTCTTTGGAACTCAGCCCTAGGCATCCTTTCCCAGGAAGCGAGGGGAGAATGTGCTCTGCTAAAGCAAGAAGATAACCAAGAAAGATGAAGTCAGGGGAACCAGTAATTGGGGAAATCAACATGAAAGAAAGGCAAAAGAGGTCCCCATGATGGTGATAGAAGCCCTGGGAGGAATGCTGAGCAACCAGGCTGGAGCTGACCAGAGCCAAGTAGGACAGGGTGGAAACTGCAACAGAGGCTCTTTTAAGATGTTGGGATTGTTAGACTCCCTCCCAAGGGGTCGCTTGTATATATGGGGTTGCAGAGGATGGAGGAAGACCACAGACTCTGGAGTCAGATCACATGGGTTGGAATAAGCTCTTTCATGTATGAACTGTGAATTTGTTCTCTTCATGCCTCACATGAAATATGAGGATAACAAGATAACTACCTGTTAATGTTGTAAGCATTCAGTGAATTTGGAAGTGCTCGGAATAGTGCCTGACACACAGGAGGTGCCATGTTTATGTTACCTTGAAAATAGAGGAATTTATAGTTTGATAGATCAATAGATGACAAATCTATAGAGGGTAGAAAGAACATTACATCACAGGGGCTATGTTTGGGTGATAAATTAAGCATATAGAAAACTGAGCAAAACTAAAATAGACACTACTCCAGAGAAAATAAAAATTGAGTGTCAAAGGAAAAATCGGTATTGAAGGTTTTAGCTATATAAACACTGAATATTGACTTAACAAAAATTATGGCATAACTCTTATCAGTGGAACAGAATACAAGAAGTGTGAGTGAACTGGTGGCATGTGTGATAAGAGCTGTATCTTATTCTTCCATACTGAGATGCCAATAAAAGTGCCTAAGATTGGAAAAAAATAGAAAAACTAAAATATAAGCATGTTATTTAGCAACATAAAAGTAAAACTCCAAATAATCCATCAATAGGAGAGCATAGTTTTTCCTAGTAAGCTTGTATAGCTGTTTCATTTTAACTCTTTAAAATATGTGAATATATATTGTGTTAAAAATTAATGGGCAATAGAGAAAAGGAACAGGATGAATCAAGACGGGGAAGAGAAGATTAGTTTCGAGAAGACACAATCAAAGAAAGGCACAAGAACTTAAAAATAAGTTTCAATAATATCTGCAGAAATATTTTCAGATGTAGTGAACAAGTTTGTAACATGAAACAGATTGCTTTGAAAATCGAGCAAAGAAAATTTCTAGTAACAAAAAAAGATTGCCAAATAAAGTATTTAGTGGTAGGCGTCAGTAATTGATGGCCAGATTAGTAAATTGGAAGATAAAATAGAAGAAATATCCCCAAATATGGATTAAAAAGTCAAAGTGAAAATATTGCAGAAATTTTGAGGGAGCCCAGGACAGTTTTAGGAGACTCAGTGTTTGTTTGATAGTTGTTTGAAATAGAACAGAGAGAAGGGGGAGAAGGAACTAATCCAAGAAGTAATAAAGTAAGCATTTCCTGGAAGTCAATGTAAATCTTCAGTTGGAAGTGGCCATGAGATGCTGAGGAACAATAATGTACTATCTGGGAAAATCTTCATGATATTTCTGATTTCCAATGACAAAGAGAAAAATCTAACCACCTCTCGAGGGGAAAAGCCCCTGAAGAACTAGAGCGAGACTGCAATGAGGGATCTCTGGAGATGCCAACCTGGTGGTGCTTTGAACCTTCTTACGGGAAGAGAGTTGTGCTCATCCATCACACTATTCCATGCTTGCAACCCAAATCCTTTCACACATGTAAACACTTGGCTACCCATCTCTGGAAAAAAAAAAGGAGAATTACCCTGGGTTGTATTTTAACAAAATAAAAAAAAAAAATGAACTCAACCAAGGAAGTAGATATGTAATCTGGTGACAGTGAGACGCACAGTGAGTTCCAGTCATTGCTGGTGATTTTGCTAAAGCTTTTTTCTTTTTCTTTGTTTTTTTTTTTCTTTTCTTTTTTTTTTTTTTTGAGATGGAGTCTCACTCTTTTGCCCAGGCTAGAGTGCAGTGGCACAATCTCAGCTCACTACACCCTCCACCTCCTGGGTTCAAGTGATTCTCCTGCTTCAGCCTCCCGAGTAGCTGGGATTCAGGCATGCACCACCACACCCAGCTAATTTTTGTATTTTTAGTAGCGGTTTCACCATGTTGGTCAGGCTGGTCTCGAACTCCTGACCTCAAGTGATCCACCCACCTTTGCCTCCCCCAAAGTGCTGGGATTACAGGCGTGAGCCACTGTGCCTGGCCTTGCTGAAACTTTTTATACAACAGTTGAGAATGGATTGTTACAAATGTAAAAGATATAGTATAAAAATATTGACACTAAAATGCTACATGATTTTAACAAGTTGTCATTGGTGTGGAGAAGAGCTAGTGAGGAAAACTGCAAAAATGTCTCCTCTGGTCTTTCAGGGTTGGCCAGCTATTGGTTAATTCTCAACATTGAGTAGAAGGGTACACTTACTGACAGTTTGAGGTCAACCATTAAAAGAGAAACAGGATTTATGACTACAAAAATCACTAAAAGAAAAAAATAAAAAAAAATCAATTCAGAAAAAAATCAAAGGAAAACATGAACTTGTTTTTAGATCTTAAAAGGGGATTAATGTTCAGCTACAAAAAACAACAAGACTATTTTTAGTTTCAACAGCAATACTTGAATCTATCATTTTCATTTGTCCTTGTGTAATGCTTGACATTTTCTTATTGCTTTCCTGTTCTTCAGTAGCAATTAGTTTATCACATCGTTGTGTCTGGATACAGTTTCTAAGAGTCTACTTGGTTATCTGCCAGACTGAATTTCATAAAGACCACCCTGGAAATGAGAAGAGGACACTGGCTGTCGTCTCTCTCCTTGTGTCTTCACCATGGGGTCTGTTCTCTCCTCCCTTATCAGGATTTCAACTGCAGAATACCCATATTGTACAATTGAGAAAAAAAACCCGGCCAGGTGCGGTGGCTCACGCTTGTAATCCCAGCACTTTGGGTGGCGGAGGCGGGCGGATCACGAGGTCGGGAGATCGAGACCACGGTGAAACCCCGTCTCTACTAAAAATACAAAAAAAATTAGCCTGGCGTGGTGGCGGGCACCTGTAGTCTCAGCTACTCGGAGAGGCTGAGGCAGGAGAATGGCGTGAACCGGGAGGAGGAGCTTGCAGTGAGCCAAGATCGCGCCACTGCACTCCAGCCTGGGCGACAGAGTGAGACTCTGTCTCAAAAAAAAAAAAAAAAAAAAAAGAAAAAAACTCTCATCTTTAATGAAACAGAGAAGTAGCTAAAAGTGCAAACTTAAACACAAATTATGCAAAGATGTGGCGTCACGAGCAGGAGAGTGCAAGGAAGCTGATGAGTTCAGCCCTGCTGGCTCAGACTCGACGCAGGGAGAGTTTCTTCACAGGTGGCATCATCTAGAAAGGCCCATCCAGCAATCTTTTGAGTAGATCAAGATTTGAGGGCATGAGCAGGCCACGGTGAGTGGAGAACCATCCTGTGGAAACAGCAGGAGGCCTGATGCTGAAGGAAAACCCAAACTGACACTTTACACCTATATGTGACCTGGCGCACGGAGGGTGCAGAGGTGAGGAGATGAAGAGAAAAGAATCAAGGGCTCTATTGTAGCCTACCTACAGTCAGGCTAACTCCTAAACTTGAAGGAGATAAACTCAAAAAGAACAGAAAGTAGCAAACTTGGTAAGAGTGAGTTTGAGAAAAAAATACCAGAATGAAAGCTCTAGATGGCCGCAGCCCTATATCTCCCTGCTCCTCTCCACAGCTAATTATCAAAACTCGCTGCCCCCTGCAAAGAGGAATACCACAGTTAACAGGAAATGAACAGAGGTACTGCAGAGGGAAAGAGGCAAGGGACATGAGCAGCAGACACACAACGATTGCACATTACGTGAAAATCACCCTGTGGAAGAGGAAAAGATTCTCCAGAGTCTCAACAAATTACTATGTAATCTCTTAAAGCTAAAGAAAGAAAGAAAAAAGACCCATGTTTTCAAAGTAGAGCTTATACAGCAGAGAAGAGATGAAAATGAGCTGGTCTGCTTAACCTTGCTAGTAATTAGTGAAATGCAAATTAAAACACAAATGAGATATGCTTCAGAATCACATTTGACAAGAATTAAAAATCTGAAAGTATTAATGTATTCTTGCTGAGAGCAAAGAAAACTTGTGTCGTTCTCCTAATGAGTGGGGGAAATGGTATAATCATATCAGCGAGCAGCACCTAGTCAAGTTTAAAATGCACAGACCTTAAGCATTGACCTCTAGCAATTCCATTCCCAATTCTACAGCCTAGAACAACTCTCGCTGAGGTATACAAAGATTGACATTCGTGGGTATCAGGGTGAGTGTTCATGAATGTTAATGACAGCATTGTAACAGGGAAAGATAAGAAATAACCTAATCGTTCATGATTAGGAAAAGGGGTAAATAAATTGTGACATATTCTTAAAATGGAATTATATAGAGCAGTAAAAGTAATAAAAAACTGGAAGTATATATTTCTATGTAAATATCACAGACAATGAATAAAAATAAGTGGCATGCAGATTTGTACACTTAAAAGATATGATAAATAAATTTGCTTTTTCAGCAATTAAATTGATGCTTACTCTAGCCTCTGACGCTATAACAGTGAATAAGACACAAAAATATCTTCCTTTATGGAGAGTCTATTCTAGGGGGGGAAGCCAGACAATAATCAAAATATATAAGCATGTTATTTAATATATTTGAAGAAGTAAGTGATATTGAGAAAAAATAAGCCGGGATGGAGGAGATGGAGGGCTGAGAGTGTTGCAGTTTTGAATAGGATGATGGGGCTAGGCATCCCTGACAAGTGACACTTAAGCAAATCTTGAAGGAAGTGAGAGAGCTGACTGTGCAGCTATCTGGGGGAAGAGTGTTCCACGCAAAAGGAAAAGTAAGTGCGAAACCCTCAAGTCAGGAGCCCCTGGGCTTTGTCAACGAATAGCAAGGTGTTCTAAGGGGGAGCTGGGTGGAAATGGTGGGGAGTCTCCCAGGAGAAAGAGGAGGACAGGTTCTGAGAAAGTAGGGGGACCTGGAGTAGACCTCGTGGGCCATTGCAGGGGATCTGGCTTCTCTGAGATAGGGGCATTGGAAGGTGTATTGTTCTGCTGTGCTGAATGACATATCTGCTTTTCTGAAACTTTCATTTGGAAATAATATCAAACTTACAGAATAGATACAAGAAAAAGACTGGTATAAAAATACCTATACATGTCCTTCAACCAGCTTCACCTATCATTAACCCCATTAGCTCCATCATTTGTGCACATGTACTCCCTCTATATACAGACATGCACATAGGTGTCTTTCTTAAAAAATAAAGAAAAAAAAGGACATGTTTAGAATAGTGCTTATAAAACAAGAGAAGATAAACAAGAGCTGGAGTGTTATTTTCACCAGTAATTGAGGAAAATTAAAACAAAAATAAGATAGACTTTCACTATCATCAGATTTGGAAAAGAAATTAATTCTGACAATAATGTTATTGATGATGCACAGTAAAGGAAATTCATATGTATGTGTCTGGGTGTGTGCATGTGTGTGTGTGTGTGTATATATATATGCTCCTATATGTGTGTATACAAACATATATACCTACATGTTTATATGTATTGTGTGTATACGTATATATGTGTATATAAACAAATATATACTATAGACACACACACACAATTTACCCCCCTAACATTTGAGAGTATGTCATGACCTTTACTCCTAAATCTTCAGTGTGTATTTCCTAGGAATAGAAAATACACAACCACAATACAATTATTAATTTCAGTAAATTTAACATTGACACAGTATCTTAATCTACTGTACATATTACAATTTGTCAGTTGACCCAATAATGTCTTTACAGCATTTTTCTGCCCGGGACAAGATTTGGTCTAGGGTCAGCTATTGCTTTTAATTAGTAGAGAGGGCAGAAGAAAAAGAAACCATAGAATACAAATTGGCAAAAATTATTTCAAACACACAAAATAACACAATATATGTGAATGGATTAAATTTCCTACTTTAAATACAGGGACTTTTAGATAGGACTTGAAACAATTAAGAAAGCTAAAGTCATAAAAAAAGTGTATCTTAAAAAGAATAGACCTAGAAAGGACAAAAGATATTCCAAGTATAGTCTAACAAAAATAAAATAAAAGTGCCAATATCAATAAGATACATGTAGGAAAGACTAAGCATAAAATATGAAAAAGTGGGATCATATTCCTTAATAAAAAGCAATTCATCAAGAAAGTGATAGTAATCAAACTTTGTGTCTCAAATGAGAAGATTAGTATTTATAAAAATAAATTCTTTTATCTACTCAAGGAATTATTAACTGATCCACAATCAGAGTGGAGAGAAAAACTCCCAAACTGATGGTTCAAGTAGAAAAACAAACTTACAGAGAATTTGAGCAACATTATTAACAAACTTGTTTTTTGGATTTTTATGCCAAACTTTATTCTGAAACAAAAGAGCACATTTTTTTTCTAATGCCAATGGATTATAAAATAATTTTCATCCTGTAGCAGGCTATAATGTCCACACATAGTTAAAGATACGTAAATAATAGAGACCATGTTATCTAAACTAAGGAAAATGTAAATAGATACATTAACAAAGAATAGTAACAAAAATCTATCCAATTAGGGATTAGATATGAAGTTAAAAAAGAGAGAAAGGAACTAGTTAACATTTTTGGCAGATGCTGTGTTTTTATTAGAAACTCTGAGTATAGCAACAAAATAGAGATTGAAATAAGAACAACAAATAAATATTGTTCCTCTGCATAGTGACAATACCCAATTATAAAAATATAATACAAAACAATTCAATTTACAATAACAATTCAAACTATAACATTTCTAGAAATGAACACTGTAGAAATTTTATAAGACCTCCATGTGGAAACTACACAATTTATGAAAGAAAAAAATTAAAAATAAATAAATAGAGGCTTGGTGTGGTGGCTTACACCTGTAATCCCAGCATGTTGGGAGATTGAGGTAGGGACATTGCTTGAGCCCAGGAGCTTACTGCTGCAATGAGCCACGTTCATGCCTCTGCACTCCAGGCTGGGGGACAGGGTGAGACACAATTAATTTGGAATTACTCTGTAAAATTAGCCTTACACAAATCAAAATTTTAAGGTAGTTTTGTGAAAATCTAAATTGGGCAAGTTATTTAACTTATTTGTCCTCAGTTTCTTTATCTGTAAAATGCGGATAATCCATCTTCACAGGACCGCTTGAGGATTAAAGGAGATAATGTGTACAAAGGGCATTGAACAATACTGAGTATATGTTGAATGCTATGGAAATGTGTATTGTTATTTCCTTTTCTATGTGATCGTATATGGTATATTCTGTCTTATTCTCAATAAATAATTTACTATTATTAAGATGTATTACTTTTATAAGGTGTAATAAATGAATAGAAAGGATCCATATAAGAAGAGAGGAGAAAGAATGGCACTAACTTTTATTGTGTATCTAGCATGTGCAATGATGGTTCACGTATAATACATTGTGTCCTGGGCTGAGGCAGAGGAGGGGCGATGAGGAGGAGCCGGGCCTAGCAAGGACGTTCACTCCCTTGCCTCACATCTAGTAGGATAGTCTTTAAAGAAAACAGTTTATGCTTATTTTACTAAAAGAAGAGGAAAGGTACATTGCAAATATGACTTTACAATTGATAATACAATAGGGTGGGGTTTTTTCTTATCATCTCCTTTATCTGTTTCCTTAAAAAACTGATCCTTTTTGTTATAGAGCCCCCACTGCAATTTGATAACATGCAATAATAATGCCTATTTTTAAATTGCATTCAGCCTAAGTGTGATATAGCTCCAAAACAATCTTTCTATCACTTTCTACTACCTAACATACAACTTCTATGAATCCTGTTGGAGTATATTTTAACCTGATTTGCATATGAATATTTTGTTAGTGGTATTCAGTGTGAATATGATTTTATATCTTAGCTTTAAAACTCAGCATATTATAATCACATAATTTTCTGTTCCTAAATTATTTTCAAAGCTGTAATTCTGCAGTGCTGTGACCTATGTGGCACGGGTCAGTGGGGTTACAGGAAGCTGCCAGGGTGGAGCCCCCTCCGCCCCCAACATCGTGGAGGTCCTCCCGCCTGTGCCCTGGGAAGGGGAGCTTGGAAATCCCGCTGCGAGTCCGAGGGGACGCCACGGCGTGCTGATGGGTGTTTTTGTTCTTTTCTTCTTTGTCCTTCAGTTAAATAAGAAATCAGGTCCAGAGCCGAGTTCAAGGCATTCGTGGCTTCATGTGTAGCCACTGCCTGTCCGTCTTTGACGAGCACGGCCCTGGGGAGAGGGACAGTGGGGCTCTGTCCGCGCTCCCAAGAGCAGGTCCCCGCGGCCCCGCCTCGGACCCTCCTGGTGTGTGCCCAGTGCCAAGTCCGTCTGTGCTCTCTTATTCAGCCGGAACAAGGACTGTCTGCAGCTGCTAATGATGTCGTGTCAAAACTGAAGCGAGGACACCATAGTGATGGGAGGTGGCTGCCAGGGAACCCACAGCGTGAAAACCCTGCATGAAAGGACAGGAAAGTGACACTAACAAGTTAGTGCCCAAATATCCATTAGGTGGAAAACAGAGTGTGCTACGGATCAATATAAAAAGAGAGAGAAAATGCAAATTAGTCATCCTTGGGTGACTAAACAAATTATATTAAACCAACAAATAACCACTCTTCCCCGTTACTTCCAGCCCGCTCTGCCGGGAGCTGGAAGCAGGGCCTGGAGAGGCGGGTAGAATTTCTGCAGAGCGCGCAGTGCGCTTATGTCCCAGCTCTAAGGTGTGGACATGAAATTTTGCAGTCATACGTTTTCTTGAGAATCTGTTATACATTTGTAAAATACATTTTAAAAGTTTGCCTTAAATGAAGTGTGGGAAAATTAATGAAAAATCATATATGAAGTGCCGGAGACATCATGAATGGGCTCGTTCTCTTAGGAAAAGAAGACAGTAAGAAAGAGATTAAGATATTTTGATAGAGTGTTAACCAATGTTCACGACTGTGACCCTTGAAAAGTGTAACAGTTGACATGCTTTATGAATTATAAGAGAAAAGCTGATTTCTGTTTGTCTAGTTTTGAATTATTTCATGATGTTATTCCTGGCAGGGACTCTATTTGGAATATGCATCATATCATAAATATTTAATTATCTGAAAATTAAACTAGCCAGGATTCTTATTCTCAATGAATAATTTACTATTATTAATTTTAACATAAAAGTCTTTTTTTCTGGTTATTTCTGATTATAAAAGAATTGTGTACTCGGTAGAAAGTTTATGAATCAGTTAAAACTATAAAAATGAAGAGACAAAATGTCTATAATGTATCCACTCAGGAAACCAATACTAACACATCTGGAATATTTTTCAGGAGTTTTCTTTATGTATTTTTTAGAATAATTGAATTCATATTATATATTTTTAAAATTTTGCTTTGGATACAGTGTTATTTAAAACTATAGGAGACGTGCTTAATAAATTTAATTTTAAAGATTGTATAATATTCTATTATTGATATATTATTATTTAATTATCTATTACCATATTATAGGGAAGTTTAAATGTTTTCCTTATTAAAGGTAATCCTAAATTGAATATACTTGACTTAAATATTTGTCTACCTTTCAGATTATTGCCTTAGAATAAATTACCCCAGCAGTGGGATTGCACTGTCAGTAAGTATGAAAAATAGTACCATTCTTGTTAATAGTGTCAAAATTCTCTTCAGATAAGTTTCTGTTTGACACTCACTAGCGGTAGCTGAGATAATGAGCTCCATCCATTATCCTCATTTCTTTAATATTCGTTACTTTAACATTGAAATCATCTCATTTGAGATTGGATTTTTTTTTTTTTTAATAATTAGGAAGCTGGTATCTTTCGAATGTGTACTAACCAATTACAATTCATTTTATGTTGTGTTTTATTGGTTCATGGGCTTTGTTTAAAAGATGACCTTGCTTATGTGAAATAAATGGGTAAGTAATTTGGACAAACACTTCCACTAAAAGCAGCTAGAAAATACGGCAAAATATCTGTTGGATACCATGGAAGAGCCAATAACTC
The DNA here is from genome assembly GCF_028878055.3 of Symphalangus syndactylus. Classification (NCBI taxonomy): domain Eukaryota; kingdom Metazoa; phylum Chordata; class Mammalia; order Primates; family Hylobatidae; genus Symphalangus; species Symphalangus syndactylus. The sequence goes on from NC_072431.2 coordinate 75,756,213, forward strand.
AGTGAAGCACTGGGCCAGGGTGAGTGGAGAAGCGAAGCCAGGCAGGTGGCCGTGGATTTAGGAGTCTTTATCTCAGGAGTTGTTTGCTGGTGTCAGAGGGAACAGCTGAGAGGCTGAGCTGCAATTTGGGCAGCCTCAAGGGGACAGAGGATCCAAGACTTGCCAAGAGGAAAGACGAGTGGCGAATCTGGGCCTCACTTTTGATTGGGACCCTGAAGAGATGCTCCCAGATAGTGAACTATAAGTCAGTGGGCCTTACCAGAGACTGTAACTCAGCTGGGAATCACCTCGGTTATTCACATTGGATTAGGGTCATCTTCAGGTGCCAGTGTCTCCAGGCCTCTTGCAAAAACAAATTAAATCCTCTCTGGGGAAAGATAATGTCATAGTAGATCTGACCTTACTTCCACAGGCAATTTTCCAAACACAATGTCTGTATCTGACACTTCTTTTATGTCTCTTCAAATCTTCCCAGTCCTCACTCTTAATTTAGCCACTGTTAGCATGTAGTACATGCTGCTGTAGAAAAGACTCCATTTGATATTTGATAAATAATTTGTGGTATAATCATACAATGGAATTTTCTTCAGCAATGAAAATAAATAGCCCTAGGTACATGCAAAAACATGAATGGCTGGGTGTGGTGGCTCATGTCTATAATCCCAGCACTTTGGGATCCTGAGTCCAGTGGATCACTTCTGCCCATGAATTTGAGATCAGCCTGGGCAACATGGTGAAACCTCATCTCTGCCCAAAATACAAAGTTAGCTAGGCATGGTGATGTGTGCCTGTAGGACCAGTTACTCGGGAGGCTGAGGTGGGAGGATGGCTTGAGCCCAGGAGGTCAAGGCTGCAGTGAGCCAAGATCGCACCACTGCACTCCAGCTTGGGTGACACAACAAGACCTTGTCTCAATAAATAAATAAATAAATCTTACAATCTTAATATTGAACAAAAAAGCTGGACATGAAGGATACATATTAAATCATTCTATGTATATAAAGTTCAAAAACAAGCAACCATAAACTCTAACAAATTAAAGGAAAAAAATCATGGCCATTTCAATAAATGCAGACAAATCATATGATAAAATTCAATGTTTCTTAGCAAACCTAAAGCAGTGAACATATTCATTAGTGATATATTGAAAGTTTTTCCTTTTAAATTGGATGCCTACTACCAGAGTTCCCTTGCCAATAAAATAAAGATAAAGAAATAAAATATATAAAGATGGCAAGAGAAATAAAATTGCCATTATTTGCAGACAACATGATTATGTATGTAGAAAATGTAGATGACCTATTAGAATTAATGAGTGAATTTAGCAAGATTGCTGGATAGAATTGAAAATGTAACACACAATTTTAGGTTTGTATGTCATCAAGGATTAGATAATGAAATTAAAAGTAATACTATTCACAATGACATCATAAAACATTAAATATCTAGGGATAAATCTAACAATACGTAAAGCTTCTACACTGAAAACTTGAAAACAGCATTGAGATAAGGTAAAGAAGACAAATAAACAATGCTATATACCTTGTCCTTGAATCAGAAGATTGCATTAAGATCAGAAGATATTATTAAGATGCCAGTTTCCTGTGAAATGATTAAATTGATACAATCCCTACTTAGAAACGGCAGCAGTTGTGTGTATGCATGTGTGTAAACCGATAGGATAATTCTAAAATTAATACATTTAGTCCCAAGACACACAGGAAGAAGAATTAAAAATTTGAAGGATTTACACTCTGGATATAAAGATTTATTATTAAACTGGAGTAACTAAAAGACTGTGTCATTGGTGCAAGATAGAAAAACAGACCAAATGAACAGAACAGAGAATAGAGAAATAAGCCCACATGTATACAGTCACTTGATTGGAGAGTAGTGCCAAAAGGACAATAAATAAATGAAGCTAGATTAGCTGCATATCCATAAGAAAAAGTTTAATCTTATCCTCAATTCACACTCTCCACAAAACCAAAACCCAGGTGGGTGATAGATCTAAATGTGATAAACAAATCAATAAAATATCTAAGGACAAAATAGGAGAATATATTTTAAGAGCAGGGAACATTTTCCTAAATGCCAAAAGTGTTAACCATGAACCAAAAAAAAGTAATTATAGGAAGACAATATTAAAACTAAGACACTTAATATGAGTCAAATGCAAGCTACTGAGTCACAGAAGATATTTGTTGTGCATATAACTGACAAGGGACTGCCCAGGCTAGAGTGCAGTGGGGCAATCATAGCTCACTGCAACCTCCAACTCTTGGGCTCAAGTGACCCTCCCACTTCAGCCTCCTGTAGTTAAGACTACAGGTGTGCACCACCATGCCTGGTTAATTTTTTAAATGGTTTGTAGAGATGGAATCCTGCTATGTTGCCTCGGCTGGTCTTGGACTCCTAGGCTGAATTGACTCTCCCACCTCGGCTTCTCATCACACTGGGATTATAGGTGTGAGCCACTGCAACTGGCCTAAAAATTTTTAAATGCCTAAAATCTATTTTTAAAATGACGAACAACCCAATAGAAAAAGTGGGCAAGATATTCTAACAGGAAATTTACCGAGAGGATATACAAATGATCAATACACGTATGAAAAAGTAATCATGCTCATTAGTCATTAGGGAAATGAAAATTAAAACCACAACGAAATTCTGTTATACACCAAATAGAATGGCTAAAATTAAATAGGATGACAGTAGCAGGCACCTATGAAAATGCAGAGCTCTCATATGCTGCTGGTGATAGTGTCAACTGGTAGAGTCATTTGGAATACTGTTTTCTATTACATGTTAAAGCTGAATTTATGCATGCCCTAAATCCCTGTAATTCTACTTTTAAGTTTAAACCCAACAGAAATGTATACAGATGTCAAAAGATGTGTACAAGAATGTTTTATAGGAACATTATCTTTAATAGACAAATACTAAAAACAAATCAAAATTCCATCAAGATTATACTGAATGAATAAGCTGTGATATATTCATACAATGGAATACTATTCAGTAATTAGGATGAACTAATTATGGCTGCACACAATACAACACTATAAATCTTGCAAACATGATACTGAGAGAAAGAAGCCAGACACGAGAAATGCATACCACATGATGCCATTGTATAACAAAGTTCAAATGAAGATAAACATAATCTATGATGTTGGAAATGAGGACAGTGGTTGCCTTTTGAAATGAACACAGGGTACCAATAGCAAGGAGATTAAGAGGAGCATATGGGGTCTGGGATTGTTCTAACTCTTGGTCTGGATTCTAATTTCATGATATGTGCCTCTGTGATAATCCTTCCTGCTGTATGCTAACAATATACTTTCTGAGTGTGTACTATTTTTCATTCAAGGTATTCCTAGGAAGGAAAACAGGTCATTTACAGGTTTATGAAATTAAACATTCAAGGGTAGAAGCAGCTTCAAGCTCAGTCAGATCTTGTTACTAAGAAATCTTCATTAAATGTGCAAGTGTAACGCTGGCAGCAATGTTAAGACGCTGACCCAGGGTTTGGCCAGGTGCCTTAAGTTTATTCAGTTGGTTTCCCATCTTGGCCGTCCTTCATCACATCTTTACTTATTATATTCCGTGGGTAATCTCATCCTAGCCCGTGGTGTCAACTACTGCCTCTGTGTTTAAGCCTGTACACCAAGTATAAATTGAACAATTATAATAATTCCCTCAGTCCCATCTAGTCAAGGGTGATGTTTTTGTTTCTATGGGAAATAATTTGTTGTATTTCACATAGAATTGCATAACAGATATTGTTTGGTTGTTGCGTGGTCTCATGGATTGTAATTTGGTTACAATTAGTTAGCTATTAACTAGTGATTACTGATCAATGAACCATACCACCTTCTCCCAGCATGGATTATAGCTGTTCCTGCCATCCCTTAAGAATCATTCTTCTAAGCCAACTAATGCCCAAACCATCTTTCCAAGGATGTTTGTCCAGCAAACAGCCAGGCTGTGTGGAAATAGTATCTCTCTGGAGCAAGGGGCAGCCTTGTTTTCTGTGCAGTGTGATGAAGATGATGTCTCCTTTGGGGAAAAGGCAAGTAGGTTTACTTACAGGCCCCTTATAAAAGATGGGGGTTTCCTGAGCTTGGGGTTCTTTGGCTGCAATGTATGCACAACATCACTTGCTTGCCTCTTCATTCCCCTATGGAAATTGCGGGGTGAGGGGATTGAAACAAGCACAAAGCTCATGCTGCCTGCTGTGCTGTGAGCAAAAAAAGTTGTCTATGACCTGGGAGTCTTGTCTCTCCTGCCAGCATCCATGAAAATGTGGCAGGCTAACCTGTTTGTCTGCAAGGAGAGTAAAATTTCAGATCTTTTGTCATTCTTGAAAGAGATACACTTGGCTTCATCTATTGTGGCTACTATGTTTGCAATACAACCCCAAACCTAGATTCTGAGTTTAAGAGTATCCTAGATAAGTACCAAGATATAATAGGCCTAAATTGCGTAAGTTGGACAGTGACCAAACAGCTCTCTTCATTCCCCCTCTGCCTAGGGTGTGGGCTTCACACTATTACCTCCCAAGTAGTCAAGGAGCCTCAGCTTCGATTTGGGGCAAAGAGTCTTGGCCTGTGTTTTTCTGCAGCAGAATAGTCCCTGGAGAGGAGGTTGTGCCAGTTCCCAAACACTGACCAGTGTAACTCAAAATGAACTACTCGATGGCTTGATAAGTGATTTGTGTTGATGGTGCTCCCAAAATGGGTAGAATAATAACTCAGCACAGAATTCTCTTCCATGCACTTCAAGAAATGTTCTTGATCAGCTTCCAACACTGAAGAATGAAGTGTCTCCATTTCCTCTTCCCTATAATCCTCATAGTCTCTGGCCCTGTTTTTTAAACAATCTTTCTCCTTAGGCTTTCATCTAGTCTCTTACACTGAGAAGAAGTGTTACTGTCCAAGCATGCGTCCTACTCACTGCCCTTCGTTTCGGTTCTCATACAACAGACTCACTTCTTGGCCATGTGGCCTGGAGTAGCAGAGTCTGGAGACACTGGAGTACATTTGAAAAAATTTAAAGAAAGTTTTTTCAACTTATATTCCAGTCATATTTGTATTTCCAATCCAGCGTCTTCTTCCGACGTTTGGAACCATCTATTCAGCTGTATGATGGACGTCTTCACTTGGGCGCCCTCAGGAATCTAAAGCTCAAATGCTGGAGATGCAGCTCTCTGGGTTCACACTCAACACACTCCTCCCCACTTTGTGGACTCTAAACCAGTGATTGACATTCAGGCCTATTCAAAATAGATTGTGTGTCAGCTCTTACTGAAAGAGGGTGATTAGAAATGCTAATGTCAAGTTCCCTTTGAATCTTCTGAGTGCAAAAGGGAACTAAACAACAAATATAGTACTTGGCTTTCAGAACTTTGTCTTAATGAATGAAAATGAAAGACACACACAGTGAATATTTTTCCACTTGGGAGGATTTATGTGTATTTTATTTATCTCAAGTTGCAACTAACAATTTTGATGGTTCTTACTGTAACTCTCCTCAGTGACTATAGTATAAGACAACTCCAATTTTTAGAGGGGAAAAAAGATTTGCAGTAAGAAACATTGTGTTCACTGCTTCTTACCTCTACTTGTGACTCATACTTAATAACATTAAAAGTAATATATATTTGCAGGTTTCAGGCAAGGAATAGACTCTATTAGGAATTCCATCCCAAAAATATATTAAGAAATATTTGTACTCTTTTGAGTTCTTTCTGTGGATTCTTATTTTGAATATAATTAACATAGTGCAAGCTGAGAGGCCTGTTTGGCATTACTAACACTGGCTGATGGGTATCGTCATTGGTTCTATAATCGTCTTAATACAAAATTGTTTTAAAAAATAAAAGTGCAAAAAAAGTAACTATTTTGCTAACAAAATGTTGTGAATTTTAAAATGTCATATTAAGGTGCGCTGGCCTTAATGGAAGAGTGATAAAACAGCACCAAGTTTAGGGATACATTAGTCAGAAACTCTTTTGACCTTGCTCTTCAGGAACAAACTCATGTCATGGGGAAAAAAAGAGCAAAAGGAATTGAATAAAAGCCACGTAACTTAGTCAAATTTTGGTGTTTTTCCTCTTTCCTACTGCTAGAAAAACCACCCTTAAAATTTTGCTAAAATGTAATTAATTAACAGTTGATACCTCTAAAGGAGGAGACCACCCCTCATATTGGCTTATGCCCAATTTCTGCCTCCAAGAATGAAGAAGTAAAAACTAAAAGGCAGAAATGAAATCCACAGGCAGACAGCCTGGCGCCACGCCCTGGGCCTGGTTAAAGATTGACCCCTGACCTAACCGGTTATGTTATCTATAGATTCCAGACATTGTATGGAAAAGCATTGTGAAAATCCCTGTCCTGTTCTGTTCCGTTCTGATTACCGGTGCATGTAGCCCCCAGTCACATACCCCCATGCTTGCTCAATTGATCACGCCCGTCTCACACAGACCACCTAGCAGTTATAAGCCCTTAAAAGGGACAGGAATTGCTCACTTGGGGAGCTCGGTTTTTGGAGACGTGAGTCTTGCCGAAGCTCCTGGCCAAATAAAGCCCTTCCTTCTTTAACTCGGTGTCTGAGGGGTTTTGTCTGCTGCTTGTCCTGCTACACCTCTACCTACACTGCGATTTTTTTTGCTGCGCAGACCTTCAAGCTTGAGAAGTTTACAACAGTATTGGAATAAAAACACAAAAGATATGCCTCTAATGTCATTCTCAACACCAGAGCACCGTCTATGACATTGCTCTCCTGTCTTGTGTCTTATTCCCCAGTATTAAATCTCTTCATTTTTCTTTATGTAATCATTGAAGTGGTCTTTCTAAATGCAGAATTTACTGTATCACTTCTCTACTTATAAACTGCTGTGGCTCTTGATTAATCATAAGAGCAACTTCTCAGTATGTCATTCAAAGTCATTCACAAGCTAGGCCTAACTTATTTCTAGCCTCATCTCCTGACCCCACCTCCCCCAACACCCGGGCTTCACCATATCCCACAGTTATGCTTTAGTGCCCAGCTTTCCCTGAACCTCCACACCCCCCATGTCATTTCCGTGGCCCTGTGCTCTCTGGGCCTGGGCTCTGACCTCTTTTCCTCAACTACAGACTATCTATTGCTGAAGATCCTCTAAGGTTCCGCTCAAATGTTACCTCTCAGCCAGGCAGTCTCTCTCACCCCCAAGGAAGAGTGAATTGCTCCATCTCTTAGCCTCCCTTGAAACATTGCATTTCCGCTAGTGGGGTGTACACATCACATAACATTGTTGAAATGTGTGAGTTGTCTGTACTATGATTTGTCTATCTCCTGGTATCTCCTAGAAGGAATTTTTGTTTCTTGCTCACAGGGTGTAAATTTGTTTTTATATAAAAGTTGTGATCAAGTATCTTAATAGCATTTATTGAATATTATTATTCAATCATTGTTCTCTCCTTAGGTCTATAATTTGGGCAAATTTCTTTATTTTTCTGAGTATCATGCTTATTCATCTCTATAAATAGAAATGCCAAGATAAATGGGCAAATGGGTGAATCTAGTGGGCCTGGGACTTGAGCAGAAATGACACTTTATGACTTCCAAGGCTAGGTCATAAAAAGTCAGTTTCCTCTTTTCCCTGTCTCTGAGGACACATGCCTTGGAAGCCCTTAGGTGACATGTAAAAGATCAGCTACCCTGAAGCATGCTAGAGAGACCACAGGGGGAGGCCACATAAAGATAGCAATATCCTCAGGAGATCGAGGCCATCCTGGCTAACACAGTGAAACCCCGTCTCTACTAAAAAAAATACAAAAAATTAGCCGGGCGTGGTGGCGGGCGCCTGTAGTCCCAGCTACTCGGAGAGGCTGAGGCAGGAGAATGGCGTGAACCCGGGAGGCGGAGCTTGCAGTGAGCCGAGATTGCGCCACTGCACTCCAGCCTGGGCGACAGAGCGAGACTCCGTCTCAAAAAAAAAAAAAAAAAAAAAAAAAAGATAGCAATATCCAAGAAGCCCTACCTCCAGTGGTTTGAATTTTCCAAGTATAACCCACCAAAAATATGAACGAGTGAGCCCTTAAGTTATTCCAGTTCTAACTTTTGAGTAACCTTAGTCAACATGGAATAAAGCAAAAGTGAACAGTCTCTTTGGCAGAAGTTTTGCCAAATTGCAGATTCATGAGCAGAATGAACATTGTCATAGAGCACTAAGTGTTGTGATTTTTAATACAATCCTCCAAAATTATTATTGCATATGTGTTTTATAATTGAAAGCAATTAATATGCTTCTTTAATTTTGAAATTCTTAGTTTAAAATTATATGATACTGGTAGACAATTTCCAGAATTTTGGCATAATAACCTACATGTACCCTCTCCTTAGTGAAACAATCTAATTGGTGAAACTGAGAAAAGAAACCCAAACATTTTAAATCTTTGGAACTTGTTCTATGGGCACACAGCATAAAAAGAAACATTTATTTAAGAAAATCTACTAAATTTTGCTAAAAACAGTGAAATTTGAGCTACTTCCTGTTCTTTCTTTTCCCATCCAGCTCAGCAAAATGACAGCTCCACTCTGCATAGATGCAGGCAAGATCAAAGCTCCTTCCCATCGGCCAAGAACATAGGCCTTGTATGACTGTTCCAAATAAAGTCAGTCCCTTAAGTATCTCCATGAGAAGTATCTCTATGAAAAGTATCTCTATGAGAAGGGCAAGCTACCAGCTCAGTGCTACAGAGGCTCTATTTGAGGCAAGAACAATGAGAGGTCTGGGGCTTCCTTTCTCCACCCAGCTCCCACTCATACCCCAGGTATGGCAGGCCAAGAATACTGGGGCCCCAACTGCCCTCACCTGTAGCTTAGAAAGCCAAAGGTTCCTCACAAAAGGAGGCAAGTTGAGAAGACCAGAGGCTGCTGCCCCAACCCAGTGCCCTGCTTGCGAAGCAGGGGTGCCACTCAGAGAAGTAAGCCACTATCCTGGTCCCCACCTCCAGAGCAGTGACACAACGGTTTTGCCCAACTAGATATATTGGACCTAAGAGGAGTAAGCTGGAAAGCTCCACTTAAGGAACTGACTTTATTTGGAACAGAAAGTAAGGGAAAGTCGAGCCTAAGGTCTTTCTGGGAAACAGTGCAGGTAAGCAGTGATTGTAAGTAATTAAGAGAGGGCTGGTAGTTCCATGAGAGGAGCAAGCTGCACTACAAACAAGGTGGAACTTTGGCAAAGAAAACCAGGAAACAGACAGCTAAAAAGAGCCCTCCTGTGGTTGGAACAAACCTCAACAGTGGCCTCAAAGATAGGAAGCAATTCAGGCCCAAGGGCATCATCAAAAACAATGGAATAATCAGCTAGGAATTGATGGCAGCTATAATAATAGCTAGATATAACACTGAGACAAGCAGACAGCTTAACAGAATGACTGGGAAGGAGAAAGTCAAAAACAGCCCTGCTAAATTCACCATTATCCCAGGTGACTATGCACATGGCCAAGGCCGCATCCTCTGAAGAGTCACATGAGAAATTGCACAGTACAAAAAAAAAAGACTTTCTTAAATAGTTCAACAAAGTCACTAAACACATAAAAAAAAAACTCTACTGGGGTGTGTGTGTGTGTGTGTGTGTGACTATTCACTGTTGCTACAATAGTGTATCTAAAATGACATTTTTAACAAAAAACACAAGATTTGCAAAAGCAAAAAAGGAAATCAATTTATATATAAGAAAAAAAGCAGGCAACACAAACTGCCTTTGAGAGAGTTCTGTTTTCAAATTTAGCAGACAAAGACTTCAAAGAAGGTATTATAAATGTGCTCAAAGGGGCTGGGCATGGTGGCTCATGCCTGTAATCCCAGCACTTTGGGGGGCCAAGTCAGGTGGATCACAAGGTCAGGAGTTTGAGATCAGCCTGGCCAAAATGGTGAAACCCCATCTCTACTAAAACTACAAAAATATTAGCCAGGCGTGGTGGTGCATACCTATAATCCCAGCTACTTGGGAGGCTGAGGCAGGAGAATTGCTTGAACCCAGGAGGTGGAGGTTGCAATGAGCCGAGATGGTGCCACTTCGCTCCAGCCTGGATGACAGAGCGAGACTCCATCTCAACAACAACAACAACAACAACAACAACAAAAATGTGCTCAAAGAACTAAGGTAAAAAAAGGTAAAGGGGTAAAGGGAAAGGAAAAGGTAAAATAAAAATGAAAAGGTCAAGGAGGGTGTAATGACAATGTCTCATAACTGTGAAATAGAAAATACCATTTCTATATCTCACAAGAATAAAGTTAGTATAAATCCAAAGGACATTCTGACGAGTTAAGATGTATGTGGTAAGCCCAGCATACATAAAATAACGAAATATATAATGAAAAGGAAATAAAAGTTGCATAGGTTCATTAAAGGAAATAAAAATCACACTAGAAAATATTTACTTAATGCAAAAAAAGCGATAAATGAGAAAAAGTAGAACAAAAATGACACGAGAAATATAGAAAAAAGAAAAAATGTGCGATATAAATACAATTTTATCAATAATAAAAATAAATGTGAAAGGATTAATTATGCTAATCAAAAGTCATAGATTGACAGTCCAGATATAGAAAGATCTGTCTTCGTTCGTATGGGATACTATTACAAAATACCATAGACTGGGTGGTTTATAAACAACAGAAATTTCTCACAATTTTGGAGGCTTGATAGTCCGGGATGAAGCTGCCAGGAGATATAGTGTCTGGTGATGGCTTGCTTCTTTATAGACAGCTGTCTTCTCATCATAACCTCATGTGATGGAAGAGAGAAGGAGTCTTTCTTCAGCCTCTTCATAAAAGAGTACTAATCCCATTTATGAGGGCTTTACCCATGTAATATAATCACCTCCCAAAGACCCCAATGACTAATACTACTGCCTTGGGGGTTAGGATTTCAACATAAGCATTCGTGGGGGGACAAAAACATTCAGATTATAGCAAAATCCACCTTTATGTTCACTACAGGAAACACACTTCAGATTCAAAGATGCAGTTAGGTTAAAAGTAAAATAATGGAATAAGATATAAGATACAAACAGCAGCCATAAGAAAGTTGGAGTAGCTATGCTAATATCAGAAAAATATACTTTAGGCCAGCGGTGCCTCATGCCCATAATCCCAGCACTTTGGGAGGCCAAGGAGGGCAGATCACTTAAGGCCAGGAGTTTGAAACTAGCCTGGCCAACATGGTGAAACCTTGTCTCTACTAAAAATACAAAAAATTAACTGGGCATGGTGGTGTGCACCTGTAGTCTCAGCTACTCTGGAGGCTGAAGCAGGAGAATCACTTGAACCTAGGGCGCACTGGTTGCAGAAAGTGGCGATGGCGCAACTGCACTCCAGCCTGGGTGACAGAGCGAGACTGTCTCAAAAAAAAAAAAAAAAAAAGAAGGAAGGAAAGAAAGAAAGAAAGAGAAAGAAAGAAAGAAAGGAAGAAAGAAATTTTAAACAAAAAACCTTACTAGAGATAAAGGGGGACAATTTATAATGAGAAAAGAGGCAATCCATAAGGAAGATATAACAATTATAAACATACATACACCTAAAAATAGAGTCCCCCAAAATACATAAAACAAAAATGACAAAATTTATAGGAGAAAAAATAAATAATTATAATTGGAGACCTTAATAACCCATTTTTAATAATGAATAAAACAAGTAGACGAAAGATTGACAAGAAAATAGAAGACTTCAAGTCTAGTTAACTAGATCAAGCATCTATAGAACACTCTACTCTGCCCAACTATAGCAGAATACACATTTTTTTGAGTACACATAAAATAGACTATACGCAAGGTCATAAAACAAGCTTCAATAAAAATAAAATGATTGAGGTAAATTAAAGTATGTTTTCTGACCATAATGAAACAAAATTAGAAATCAAGAACAGAAAGAAATTTGAAAACATGTATGTACACATTAAACAATGCACCCCTAAATAGTCAATTAGATAAAGAAGAAGTCACAAAGGTAATTCAAACATACTTTAAGATGATTGAAAGTTAAGACACAACATACTAAAACTATGGGATATAGCTACGGTGCTGCTTAAAGCAAAATTTATGATGGTAAATGCCTATATTGAAAAGAAAGATCTCAACTCAATAACTTAATCTTCCACATTAAGATACTGGAAAAGAAAGAACAATTTAAATACAATACAAACAAGAAAAGGAAAGAGTAAACATTGAGGTTGAAAATAACTATTTAGAAAATAGAAAAACAATAGATTAAATAAACCAAACTAAAATAAGTTCACTGAAAAGATCAACAATATTGACAAACCTTTAGTTCAATTGGCTAAGGAAAACAGAGTGAAGATTCAAGTTACTAAAATCAGGAATGAGAGAGGGGACATCACTACCAATCTTACAGAAGCAAAAAGGATTATAAGGAAATATTATGAATAACAAATTAGATAATTTAGATGATCTGGATAAAGAAAGACACAACTATCAAAACTGTCTCAAGGTGAAAGTAAATCTAAATAGACTTATAACAAGTAAAGAGATTAAAGAGATTTAAATTAGTAATTTAAAAATATTCCATAAAGAAAAGCCCAGGATCAAATGGCTTCATTGGTCAAGTTTACCAAACATTTAAAGAATCAGTATCAATTCTTCACAAACCTTTCTGAAAAATAGAATAGAAGGGAACATTTACAAACTTCATTTATGTCATTATTGCTTTGATACTAAAACAGACAGAGACATAAGAGGAAAAAATTACAGACCTAAATCTCTGATGAATATATGTACAAAAATTCTCAAGAAAGTATTAGTAACCTGAACCCAAGTGATTTATTTATTTTTTTTTTTATTTATTTTTTTTGTTGTTGTTGTTGTTTTTTTTGTTTTTTTTTTGTTTTTTTTTTTTGTTTTTTGTTTTTTTTTTATTTTTTTTTATTATACTTTAGGGTTTTAGGGTACATGTGCACAATGTGCAGGTTTGTTACATATGTATCCATGTGCCATGTTGATTTCCTGCACCCATTAATTCGTCATTTAGCATTAGGTGTATCTCCTAATGCTGTCCCTCCCCCCTCCCCCCACCCCACAACAGTCCCCGGAGCGTGATGTTCCCCTTCCTGTGTCCATGAGTTCTCATTGTTCAATTCCCACCTATGAGTGAGAACATGCGGTGTTTGGTTTTTTGTCCTTGCGATAGTTTACTGAGAATGATGTTTTCCAGTTTCATCCATGTCCCTACAAAGGACACAAACTCATCATTTTTTATGGCTGCATAGTATTCCATGGTGTATATGTGCCACATTTTCTTAATCCAGTCTATCGTTGTTGGACATTTGGGTTGGTTCCAACTCTTTGCCAAGTGATTTATTTTTAAAATTATGCACCAGAGTATGTCTATATTTCTCCCAAGAACGCAGTTTGTTTAGCATTTCAAGAATCAATTGATGTAATATAGCATATTAATAGGATAAAGAACAAAAATCACATGATCATCTCAATAGGTTTAGCAAATTAATTTGGGAAAATCCAATACCCTCTCATGATAAAAAGCACTTAGGTTAGAAATAGGAGAGGGACTTCCCAAACCTGATAGAGGGGCATCTATCAAAAACCCACAGTCAATGCCATATTTAATTGTGAAGGACTGAATGCCTACCTTCTAAGATCAGGAATAATACAAGGTTGGATGTCTGCTCTCATCACTTGTTCTCAACATTTTACTGGAGGTTGTAACCAGGACAATTAGGCATCCAGATTGGAAAGGAAGAAAATATAATAATCTCTGTTTAGAGATCATACAGGTCATAGGTATGTAAAATATGCTCAGAAATCCATGTAAAAACTATTAGCACCATATGGCCAAGTAACAGAATACAGGTTCTATATGCAAAAATCAATGGAATTTATAATCTAAAACAATTTGAAAACAAAATGAAGACAACAATCTCATTTATTAATACAATAGCATCAAATAATCAAATACTTAGGAATAAATTTAACAAAAAAGTAAAAGACTTCTACATTCAATAATACAAAACATAACTGAAAGAAATCAAAGTCAATCTAAATAAATGATAATCCATGTCATACTTACATATTGGAAGACTTAATATTGTTAAAATGGCAATATTACCCAATGTTCTCTAAATTGATCTACAGATTCACCACAATCCCTATCAAAATCACAGCTACATTTTTTTTTGCATACATTGACAAGCTGATCCTGAAATTCTTATGGAAATTTGATGGGCTCACAATAGCTAAAATTATCATAAAAAAGTTGGGGGTTGGAGAACTCGAACTTCTCAATTTTAACATTCAATAGAGAGCTATAGTAATGAGTACAGTATGGTATTAGCATAAGGATAAAAATAAATATCAATGGGATAGAGTTTATAGTTCAGAAATAAACTCTTACTTATGGTCAATTAATTTTCAACAAGGATGCCAAGACAATTAAATGGGAGAAAGAATAATCTTTTTAACAAATCTTTTTGTTAACAACCAGATATCTACATGTAAAAGAATAAAGTTTTCCCTCTTCCTCACACCATATAAAAATATTAACTCAGAACGGATCATAGATTCAAAAATGTAAAAAACACAAGTATAAAACTCTTAGAAGAATATATAGAGGTAAATCTTTATAGTCTTTGCTTAAGCAAAGCCTTCTTAAATATGACAAGGAAAACACAAGTAACAAGAAAAAATAGATACATTGAACTTTACTACAATGCAATTGAAAACTTTTGCGCTTCAAAAGATGTTATCAAGAAAGTGAAAACATAATCCAAAGAATGAGATAAAATATTTGCAAGCCATGTATTGAATAACAGACCTATATTTGTAATACATAAAGAACTATTAAATTCAACAATAAAAAGACAATCCAATTAAAAATGGACAGAATTTAAATACATATTTCTTTAAAGAAATGTCCACTAAGCACATGAAAAGATTCTGAATATAATTAGCCATAAGGGAAATGCAAACAAAAACCACAGTGAGCTACCACTTCACACTCACTGGGATGGCTATGATTTAAAAGAGGTAATATTTGTTGGTGAAGATGTGGGGAAATAGAAACCCTCATAGATTGCTGATGGGAGTGTTAAATGGTGCAGTTCCTTGGGAAAACAGTCTAGCAGTTTCTCAAAAGTCTAAACATATAGCATATGACCCAGCAATTCCACTTTTAGGTATATACCTAAGACAAATGAAAACACATATTCCTATAAAACCTTGTAAAGAAATATTTATGCTTTTCCAGGATTAATTGGCTATTTTTGTATTCCTTTTTCATCTCTACTATTGGCTTATTATTTCCACATCTACTAAAATTTTTTAGTGATTGCTTTAAAGTTTGAATGTATATTCTTAACTTACCATACTCTGCTTTTAAATTACATTAAACAACTTCAGATGTAGTGTAAAAACCTTACAAATCTTCCATTTCCTCTCTTCCATTCATTATGCTATGTTTGTCAAACTTTTAAATTCTACATGTGTAATAAAACCATGTTTTATTATTATTTTTGTTTTAAGTAATCAATCATCTTTTAAAATGACTTGAAATAAGAAAAATATACTTTATTTGTATTTACCCTTGTTTTGCCATTTATAGAACTTTTTATTCATTCGTCTAGTTTCACATTTTGATTTGCATTATTATTTACTTTGTCTTAAGAGCTTCTTTTAACATTTCATCGCTGCATGTTGTTTTCCTGAACATTTTTTTTATTTGATCTTCCTTATTGAAATACATTTTCACTGCATTTAGAATTCTAGATTAATGGATTTCTTTTTTTTTTCTTTTCTTTCTTGAGACGGAGTCTCGCTCTTGCAGTCCAGGCTGGAATGCACGATCTCGGCTCACTGCAACCTCTGCCTCCCAGGTTCAAGCAATTCTCCTGCCTCAGCCTCCTGAGTAGCTGGGATTACAGGTGACTGCCACCACGCCCAGCTAATTTTTGTATTTTTAGTAGAGATGGGGTTTCACCATGTTGGCAGGCTGGTCTCGAACTCTTGACCTCAGGTGATCTGCCCACCTCAGCCTCCCAAAGTGCTGGGATTACAGGCATGAGCCACTGCGCCCGGCCCGATGGATTTTTTTAACTTCATTATTTTAAAGGTGTCAATCCATTGTTTTCTGGATTACATATTTTTAAGAAATTCATCATCATCCTTATCTTTGTTCTTCATGTAGTCTTTTCTCTGGGTGCCTTTGGTATTTACTCTATCTTTGGTTTTCAGCAATTTGACTATGATGTATTTGGGTGTATATGTGTGTATTTGTTTGTGTGTATGTGTGTTTGTGTGTACCTGAATGGTAATTGGTGTTCTCTGAGTCTATTAAATTTATAGATTTTATTCATTTGGAAAATTATTGGCCATTTTTTTCTGAAGTATTCTGCCATGTTTTCTTTCTTCTCCTTTGGGGACGCCAATTACATACATGTATGTTAGACAGCTTAATATTGTCACACGAATGTTAGATACTTGATCTGTTTTTCACTCACTTTTCGTTTTGTATTTTAGTTTGAATAATTTCTGTTGACCTAGTTTGCTCAATGATCCGTTCCTCAACTTTGGCCAGTCTGCTAACCCATTAAAGGATTTCTTTATGTTTTACATTGCGCCCTTTTTTTTTTTTATTTCTACTGTTTGTACTCAAAAGTTTTATAGTTTCTATTTATCTTCTGAAAATGCCCATCCCTTTTCTGTGTTGTTTGGGTTTTTTTGTTGTTTTGTTTGTTTGTTTTTGCTAGATCTTTTAGTACATAATTCATAGTAAATTGAAAGTTCCATGTGATAGTTTTGTGGTTCTAACTTTGTCAATTCCCTTTTCTCTTAACAATGAATTGTTTTTGTTTGCATTTGTTGTGTCTCATAATACTTGAGTGATTTTATAACATTGTGTGTAGAAGAGAAGAAAACAAAAATAAATAGTATTCACCCTGCAGTGGGCTTACCTATGCTTCAAGTCACTAGATCCATACATCCATGCTTATTTTACTTTCAACAAATGTTTCAAAGTAACTCAATGAGGGAAAATAGCATCAAAAATGGTATTGGAGTAATTGGACATCAATTTTTTATATAAAAAGAAGGAAGAAAGAAAAGGAAAAATGAAAGAAAAGAAAAAAAGCAGAACTGAATTCTTATCTTGTCCTACATACAAAAAAATTAACCCAAAATGGATCATAAACCTAAATGTATGAGATAAAATTTTAAAACTTTAAGAATTAAGTATATGAGAAAAATCTTTGGAACTTTAACCTGGGCAAATATTTTAGAGCATAAGCACAAACCACAAAAAGAAAAATACTAATAAATCAGACATTAACAAAAATTTAAGTTATGCTTTTTAAAAGACATTGTTAATAAAATAAAAAGACAAGTCACAGATTGGAAGAAAATGCTTTTTTAAAAACCCATATATATGGTAAAAAATTGTATTAATAACATATAAAGAACATTCAAAATCTAATAATAGGAGACAAACAATCCAATTTAAAAATGGGCAAGACTTGGACACTTCACAAAAGAATGTACATGAATGGCAAGTAAGCCCATGGAAAGATTCTCAACATCATTAGATTGTTCACTATATCGAATTTAAGAAGTTTTTGAAAATACTTCGTCATGAGATATCTGTGGCAGAGCTCATATGTGTGTTACATAAATATTTTCATTGTCTCTCTCCATGCCATGATAAATTAGTGTAAAGATTCTTCTATATCTTAAAGATCATTTTTGTAATAGGAATTACCTTGTTGATATCATATTATACTTTGTGAAGATCTGGATCATTAGATGTTGAGAATCTTTCCATGAGCTTACTTGCCATTCATATATATTCTTACATTAGATTCATTTGGGAAGTACACATTAAAACACAACAATCCACTGGTTTGGCTAAAATGAAAACTATTTTCAATATTGATTGCTGGCAAGAATAAGACAGTATTTGCTAGCACAATACAGTGACTATATTAAAAAATAATTTAATTGTACATTTAAAAATAAAAGAACTTAACTAGATTTTTTGTAACACAAAGGATAAATGCTTGAAGTGATGGATATGCCATTTACCCAATGTGATTATTATGCAGTGCATGCCTGTATCAAAATATCTCACATTGCCCATAAATATATACACCCACTATGTACATACAAAAATTAAAAATTAACAAAAAACCACACTAATTTGGTTAAAAATTAACCAAAAAACCACACTAAGAGAAGGAACTCATATTTTGTTTGTCAGAAGTCAAACTAGGACAGACATTTTGGAAAACAATTTGGCAGTTTCTTATAAAGTTACACATGCAGTTAACATGTGACCCACCGATCTTTATTCTAGGTATTTGAAAACACACTCTAGAAATGAAAACACGTGTCTACACAAAACCCTGTATGTGAATGTTTATTTTAGCTTTATTCATAATAGTCCCAAACTGGAAACAACCCAAACAATTATCAAGTGGTGAATGTATAAACAATTTGAGTTACAACCAGCAATGTGCTCAGTAATAAAAATAAAGGAACTAGTGATACATGCATCAACAAGAATATATTTAAAAACCATCATGCTAATGGAAGACATGAAATGCTACGTATTCTATGATTCATACTATATTATCATATGTACATGACATTCTGGAAAAGGCACAATTATAGGGACAAGTATCAAGTCAGTGGTTTCCAGGAGGTGGGATAGGAGACAAGGCCTCATGGCAAAAAGGGCATGGGAAGTTTTTAGGTATGATAAAAAATTCTGTAAATTGATTATGAGGGTGGTTACATGATGAAAACTTCATTTAGAAGCTATTTTAAAATACATTTTATTTTTAGAGCAATTTTAAATTTACAGCAAAATTGTAAAGATAATACAGAGACTTCCCACATACGGTGCATCCAATTTTTCCTGTTAACATCCTACATTAGTCATTTCATGTGTTACAATTAGTGAACTGATAAATAAGATCTATACTTCTTTCACACTTACTTAGTTTTCATGTAATGTCTTTTTTTCTGTTCTAGAATTCCATATAGGGTATCACGTTACATTTATTTGTCACATCTTCTTAGGCTTCTCTTGGCCTTGATTCTTTTCAAACAAATTGAAATTTCATTTTTCAGTTTTAAAACTTTTTGAAAATGACTTGTTTTAATAGATAGCATGAGCTTTCAGAAAATTATAACAATGAATGTAATTAAAACATGATGTTTTAAAATCATGGCATCATAACAATTTAAAAATACGACTACCTGGAATGAGCTGGTTTTGTACATTCATTTAAAAAACTTATCTGTTTGACAACATGCTACTCACAACCACTTGTTTTAAAATATCAGCAAATGCACAACTAGTACTGAAATGTAGAAGTTTTTGAAAATATTTTGGCTATCTGTGGCACAGCTCATATGTATGTTGCGTAAACATTTTCATTGTCTCTCTCCATGCCATTATAAATTATTGTGAAGATTCTTCTATATCTTAAAGGTCATTTTTGTAATAGGAACTACCTTGTTTACATCGTATTATACTTTGTGTACTTCTGGATTCAGTTTCTTCACTGCAACACTTTGCTTTCAGGCCACGAAATGAATGAATTCATGAGTGATATTATTTCTATAACCTTATTCTATGATCCTTATTTATATCTAGTAAAATCGACAACTAATATTGGCTCATCTCCACACAGTTTTTTATGAAATATTGCTTTCATCTTCAAAAATAATATTGAGAATATGTATTTTTCCAGTCATCTTTATGACTCACAAGAAGTTCTTAATTTACTGTATTTTTGAAGAGAATCCAGTAAATATCATAAACCTGATATATGTCAAAACATCAGCACTACTGCACAATAAAATTCCTAGAATTTGTTTGTTCTTATACTTATTACTTCATATTTTCAGCAATATTTTCTGTTTTCTACATATATTTGCTGACAAAGATAAGCTTTTGGCTTATGGTATTATAATCATCATTTATCATTTTAACTATCTTTTTCACTGCAGTGGTAAGAATAAACATTAAACCTGAATATGTGTCATTTTGTCTTTTATTATTAAATAAAAAACTTTAAATGAGACTTCTAAATCATTATCAGAGCTAAGTGAAATTTTTCAAACTACTGGATTGAATTACCTTTGAATTAAACTTTGCTGAAAAACAAATAGAAAAGATTTATCTTCATTCTGGATGCCTAGTTTTAAAGTGTCTTATAAAATGTGATGAATAATATCTTGACATCACTTAGGGAAAAACTATTCAGGGTGTATTTCATTATTAACGCGCTTGATGAAAATTTGTCCTGGCAAGAGCAGTCTTGTCATTTTGTAACTGTTTGTGTTCTTTATTAGTATTCTCTTCAATATTAATTTTCTTTTCAGGAGTGTCTATAAGTCACTTGTCCATTTGTGACAGTTAATAGAGCTAAAAGCAGATTTTAAAATCCACGAATCCATCAAATGGAGCATATCTAAACTGCACCAGGTTGCAATTCAGACAAAACAAATGGATATGTGTAGAGGTCAAGGGTACTGAGGCATTGTGCTTGGGGAGCTGGAGACAAGGCTCTGGAGAATACTTCCTGAGAGAGTTACTCTACAAGAGATGATGCTTGACTGGTCTTAAAAGAGAAGCAGGAGATAGGTTTTAGGTTACAGAGGGAGAAAAAAATAAATTTTAATACCTGGAGAGTGAGCCTTGTCAGGAAAGAAGAGATCTGTGCAATGAATTGGAGAAGAAAGTGCTTAGTAAAAGATCTATGTCTTAGTCCATTTGTGATACTGTAACTAAATATCTGAGAGTAATCAATTAATAATAAACATGAATTTATGTCTTATGGTTCTAGAAGCTAGGAAGTCCAAGATCAAGGGGCTAGCATCTTGTGAGGGCCTTCTTGCTGTGTCATCCCACAGTGGAAGGGCAAGAGCCTATGTACGCATGACAGTGAAGGCGCTGAACTTGCCCCTTTATAATGAACCAGCTCCTGCAATGAGAGCATTAATCCACTCATGAAGTGGAACCCTCATGGCCTAATCACCTCTCATCAGGCCCCACCTCCCAACACTGTTGCATTAGGGATTAATCTTCCAACACATGCTTTTTGGGGGACACATTCAAACCACAGCAACCTACCTACTGGGGACTTTCTACCTGAGATTTATAATTCTGCTTTCACACTGACTTCTCTAATGCATTTAGCAGCTAAAGTTCTGAGGGAAACCAGAGCTTTCTGTTGAGAGGACTGGGAAAGGGGTTCCTGTGGGCAAATCTCAGATAGGAGAGAGCTGGAGAAGGGAGTCCTCCAATTCTGTGTACTAAGTGGGGCAGAGCTCAGACTCATTCCTGAACTGTACCTGTGCAAGACAGTGCCAAGGAGTATAGCAGCAACATTGAAAACTAAACCAGTATCAAAGAAGGTAAGAAAGAACTTTCAGTCTAAATACAACTAGGTGAATTGTCTGTGAAAACAAATAATTAACATTCTCCAGAGGATATTAACAGGATGCAGTCTAGACACCATAATTTTGAAAATGTTTAGAATACAAAGTAATATTACTTGACCAGAAAAAAAATTATGAAAAGGAACAAAGTAAAAATTTTACAACTGAAAAATATAATATCTGAAATTAAAGAACTATTTTATTAGCAGAATGGAATTTTAAAAAGGAAAATAATTGGTGAACTTGACAGCATATTACAGAAGTTACCAATCTGAAGAATGCAGACAGAAAGGAATTTTTAAAATCCCTTTTAAAAAGGATTTTTTAAAATCCAAGCCAGCAGCCTTGGGATGTGCTCCAAAAACCTATGGTATCATATCAGAAGAACTAACATTTATGTCTTTGGAGTCCCAGATGAGAGGAGAAAGAGATTGGTGCAAAAAACTATTTAAAGAAATATGTTTAAAACTTCTGAAAGTTAATGAATTACATAAATTTATTGGCTCGAGAAGCCCATCTAATCCCTAGTAGGATAAAGTCAAAGAAAACCATCTCCAGAACTGAGTAGACTGTGAAATGTTAGCTGTTTATATTGCAATCCCTAGAACAACTAAAATAAAATGATGTACAGCCCCAAATCCAAAGTGTAAATTAAAAATAAAAGAAAAAAAAACTTAAGTAATTGGGAAAAGGAGTGAAAAAATAAAAAAAAGAAGAGAAATAATAAATGGTATACTTTCAAACACATCAATAATTACATTAAATTAAAATAGTCTAAACATGCTAATTAAAATTAGGTTGTCAGATTTGACTTAAAAAAATGAGCCCCAACTATATGTTTAATACAAGAGCCAGTTTAAATGTCACATAAGGTTAGAATAACCAGTAAAGAAATGGAAAAGACATACCATACACATAATAAAAAGAAGCTAGAGTGGCTATATAATACCAGACAAAGTGGACTTCAGAGCAAGGACCTTTATCAGGGATAAAGAGGAATATTACATAATGGCAAAAAGGTTAATTTACAAAGAAGATATAACAAACCTAAATATGTATGATCTGAACAACAGATCTTCAAAATATATAAAGCAAAACCAGATAGAACTGAAAGGAGAAATAACAAAATCCATAATTATGCCTAGTGACTCTTCTTTGAGCAATTGTTACAGCAAGTAGATAGAAAATGAATAAGGGCAGAAAAGACCTGAACAATACGATCAACCAACTTGACCTAATCGATATAAGTGAATACTCCATCAACAACAGAGGGCCGGCCACGGTGGCTCATGCCTGTAATCCCAGCACTTTGGGAGGCCGAGGCGGGCGGATCACGAGGTCAGGAGATCGAGACCACGGTGAAACCCCGTCTCTACTAAAAAATAGCCGGGCGCGCTGGCGGGCGCCTGTAGTCCCAGCTACCCAGGAGGCTGAGGCAGGAGAATGGCGTGAACCCGGAAGGCGGAGCTTGCAGTGAGCCGAGATCGCGCCACTGCACTCTGGCCTGGGCGAAAGAGCAAGACTCCGTCTCAAAAATAAATAAATAAATAAAATAAAATAAAAAACAACAGATTGGGCATTCTTATTAAGCACATATGAAACATTTACCAAGATGGCTGATATACTGAGCCACACTTGGCTCTGGCCTCCTACTAGCATTTCTCCACATTGGGAAGAGGGACCTGCCTTCTCTCTGGACCATGCTCTAGGAATCCAGGGTCTGGGTACCCAGGAACCCACTTCCAGGGGCCTGGAGAGGTCTATCACAGGCTTTTCCCCAGCAGTGTGACACCTTAGAGGTAGGGATCACCAAGAGGTGGTCACTCATGGAGGTGGGAACAGAGTTTGGAACTGAAGTCCATGTTGACCTCACAGGTGCACACCAGGCCTGACTATGAGGGCATAGGCTGGGACAAGAGGAGGAAGGCCACAGCCCAGGGTCCAGTTCTCCTGTGCCCAATTCCCGTGCAGTCTTAGGCGTCTGAGGAATTCTCAAACTCTAAATTGTACTCAGCTTTCAGATAATTAAGGAGGTACACTTGTCAAGACAGGAGAATGAAACACACCTTATGTAAGAGTTAGTTTGGTTTAAAACTATAAAACATTTAAATGTATATTATGTGAGCCTCCATTCATACTCATGCCTAGGCCTGGTGATGTGATTCTAAAATCCTACATAAGTAAGTTCCTACATAAGGTACGTTAAACACGCTAGTCCCTTAGTTGGTCGGTAGTCATAACTGCTTTGTGCAGTGGCTGGTTTGATGGAACTTGCCTCTACCGTGGGGCTATCGAGAGAAGCTGGATCCTGCTGATATTAGCAGTGTCTTGCACTTACTTACTCTATTCACCTTTAGCAGCAAAAAAATGATTTAGGTATTTTTAAATACCTTTTAAAAAATCCTAGTTCTAAAAGTAATACATACCAACTATAGTCAATCTTGAATTTTATAAGCTTATGTAGAAAAATGTATTTAAATAGCCCATAAATTTGCAACACAGATGTGAAAATTCAGATATTTTCTCCTGGGAATTATTTTTATGTGCATATACACATAGATATACATAGCACAAACACATCAACCACTTATTCCCTGATAAAAATTTGTAATGTATCTAGGATCATTGTTTAGATGGGATTTTGCATTCCAATATCTTTACTTGTTCAACATAAATATTTCTTTATGTCATTATTTGCATTTAAAAACAACCTTTTATATAGCTTCTTAAAATATCATTTTAATAAACAATATGTTCTGTATGGTTGGATATATATTTCTAATTCTTCATTATTATAAATAATGCTGTAATAAAGATTTTGATACGGAGTTTCTACCACATCCTTAATATTAGGGTTCAAATTTGAAGACCCTTCTTATCAAATAGCTTGAGATCGGGTAAGAATCACCAGCCTGCTCTCTACAGATTGTGCAAACCTGAAAGACTTTCCTGCTTAGTGTCACTTCATCTGAATGAAGAAAGAGAAATGCACTGGTTTCATACAGATTACTTGAAATGCTGTCTGCCTATAAAGGGAAGATTCCTCAAGACCAAGATTTTTTCTGTACATCATGGGGCAGAGCCCTGGGCCCCTCTGTGCCACTTGAACAGAGCCAGGGAGAGTGACTTCCTGAGTCTATCCATGTTGGATTAAGACCAAGACTTCTTTGCCCAGGCCAAAATCAGCTGTGTGGTCCAGTCTGTGGTACTGGTCAGTTCTAATAAAGTTATAAAAGAATTTTCTTGCCACACTGCAAGTAACATTCAAACACACACAACAATTCTAAAATTAAATCACCAAGCAGCGGGGCGCGGTGGCTCACACCTGTAATCCCAGCATGCTGGGAGGCCAAGGTGGGTGGATCACCTGAGGTCAGGAGTTTGAGACCAGCTTGGCCAACATGGTGAAACCTTGCCTCTACTAAAAATCCAAAAATTAGCCAGGCGAGGTGGTGCATGCCTGTAGTCCCAGCTACTCACAAGGCTTAGGCAGGAGAATTGCTTGAACTCAGAAGGTGGAGATTGTAGTGAGCCGAGATCACACCATTGCACTCCAGCCTGGGCAACAGAGCAAGACTCTGTCTCAAAAAAAAAAAAAAAAAAAAAAAAATCACCAAGCAATATAGTTACTAATAATATCATCTGAGCTTGGAAAGAAGAATTTAAAGTAGTATGTAAACTAAGATTAAAGCTGTATAAAATACGTGTTCATGTAAACAAAGAGAAACTGAAAAGCGTAAATGGCAATTTTCTTCGGGTAGATGGACCATAAGACATTAAAAAATAGTCTAATGATATTATTTATAGTAAATAAAATATATATTGTCTTGATGTGCTGTTATTTCTAGGTAATTATTTTCCTTAATAGAAAGCAACATGATATCCTCTCTTTTCCATTACAGCTACCATTTGATGAATATCTCTGTCATCTGGAGTAGCCTCTTTGTTTAAAGGAAACCACATATTAACTTTTAATGATACACGGTTTATGTTAACAATGCGGCTAGCCCTGTGTCCATGCTTTGGTTCTAGCAGCTGTGTGTACAGAATCAATTAGTCATTTGTCAATAGTAGGGCAGTGAGGTCACTGCAGCTTCTAATTTGGTCCTTTTCCTGCTGTCACAGTTTTGCTGTCCTCAAAATATTTGCAGTAGACCTTGAAATCTACCTTATTTTACTGAAATACTGAAACCCAAGATGCCTAAAGTTGTCAGTAAACAAGAAAAGAAATTCCAACTTGGACTGAAAGTCAGATCCTGATTTCATGTTTGACGCTTCACCTGAAGCATGCATCACACTCCCGTTCATCCACTGGAAACGAATGAACAGCACACTTATCTGTAGACATTTCTCAGAATTTAGCACTTGAACTTCCACCTTCCCTGTTCACTGAAGGACGCCGTATGGTACAGTGGGTGGTTGAAGCAATAAACTAAGAATCAATGAGAAGGTCTGATTCTTGGTCTGTCATAAGGAAGCTGTGAGGTCTTGAGGAATAACCATGCATTGCAGAATCTCAGTATTTTTACCTAAAAGATACACTAGTTACATTAGATGGCCTCCAAAAGTAGAGGCTTTTTAGGCTGCCTAGCTTATTTGCAAAGAATGATGCCAAAGAATCCAAGAAGTCATCCTCAACAGAAGATCCCTCTCCTTGCTATCAGTCACCTCAGCCATCTCTGTCCCAAGTGCACAGCCCTGGCTCAGGAGTGACGGGCTCACCATGGGGCTGCTGCAAAAACAGCCTGAACTGCAGGTCCTATCCATGCTGCAGTAACAGCTGGGTCCTTATACACAAAGGAAAGCATGTGCTTGTTGGAAAGATTGCCTTAAAGGAATCTCAGTGCTCCTTTTTTATTTAAGATAGGAGAAACAAGGCACAGAGATAAACCCAGATGTAATTTACTTCAAAAGTACATTTCTGAATAACACAGTCAAAATAAAGAAAAAAAGAGGAGGAATTTTTCCTTCCAGCTATTGACATAATATCAAAACACTGCAGCACTGGCAAAAGAACAAAGTAGGCCAATGGAACTGAATAGACCCAGAAGAGAGGAGGAGATGTAAGTGGGAACTTAATATACCATAAATCAAATGGGCAAGAATGGACTGTTTCATAGATTCCATTGGGAAAACTGGCTCGCTATGGGGGGAAAATCAAAATTGAACACCAGATGAAAAGGTGGATTCCAGATGTATTACAGCTCCAATTGTGAAAGGTAAAATTACAAAGCAATAGAAAAAAATAGGAGAGTATCCTTTTACCTAGGGACAGGAAAAGTCTTCTTGAAAAATATTTGAAAGAACAAACACAAAGGCAAAACAACAGATAATATTATGGCATCCAAGTTAAAGGTTTCTGTTCAATAAGGCACAATTGTGGGTAACTGAAACATGACAGGATGAAAAAAGATATCTATGATATCAAAAAGTGATATGCAACTTCCAGTGTCTGGTCGAACATATAAAGATGTTGAACATCACCCTTTTGTCTTCAGAATGAGAAAAAACGCTAAACAAATGGAAAATCAACAACTTTTCTTAGCTCCATAAGAGAATTGAGGTAACAGGACAAATTGCCACATTGAAAATTGAAGAGACAACCAAGCAGATACAGAGAATCACAGCTTCCTGGGAGGAGAAGCTGTCACTGCAGCCTACAGCTAGCATATGGAGCTTGAGTGTGGACTAGCTTGAGTGTGGACTAGCTTGAGTGACAGGATCTCCTGGGGACCTAGGCTTGCTTTTGCCCCTAGAAGCCCCACCAGGTTATCAGGGTGAAGGTAGAAAAAAGTCCCCTCATGCTCTGGCAGAGGAGGGAAAACGAACTGAGTTGAAACCCACCCAGAGCATTCTGTGCTCCTTGACAAAGACCTCCTGCAAGAAAAACCATCTTGACAAAGCCCAAACCACCTGGGTTTTGCCAGTACCTAACTAATGTGGGGTGGGGAAATAAAAACAAAAAACAATTCCAGTCTTGTCTAGCCTTCAAACTGAGAAGAGGAAAATGCTCAACACCATATCCCTCTAGCCCTTCTGTCTGCTTTCAGGAAGAGAAAAAGCTGAGAAACACTTGTGAAGATCACAGTCCAGGGACACAGATTCATTGAGAAACTGAGACTTGATGACAGGTATGAGGAATTATTCTCTTCCACTGCACACTCTCCTACCACAGCAATGGGTTCCTGCATAACAACAGGGAGAACAATGGAGGAGCTGCAAGGCTAGACTCTACTTAAGAAGTCTTTAGAGAAACCCAAGACAAAAGGGGAGACAAAGACATGGATGCTAAAGGAAATTTTGGCCTCTGACATCCATAGCTACATTAAAGAGTAAACACAGCCTAACTGCTAGCCATGAAGACACTAAAAACCTATGTACCTCAGTTCCTTTTACCTAATACATCATTTCTAGCTCTCAACCAAAAATTACACAGCATGCTAAAAGGCAAAAAACTCAGACTGAAGAAACAAAGTAAGCATCAGAACCAGACTCAAACATGACAGACATTTGGGAATTGTCAGATCAGGAATAAAAATAACTATGATTAATATGCTAAGAGCAAATGGAAAAAGTGGACAACCTGCTAGAACAAATGGGTAAGGTAAGCATAGAGATGAAAATGCTAAGAAAGAATAAAAAGGAAATACTAGAAATTAAACACATGATGACAGGAATGAAGAATGCCTTTGATAGGCTCATCAGTAGACCAGACATAGGTGAAGAAAAAATCAGTAAGTTTGAAGATACATCAGTAGAAACTTCTCAAAGTGAAAAGTAAAGACAATAAAAAGAAAAAAGAGAGAGAGAAACGGAATATCCAAGAACTGTGGGACAATAACAAAAGGTGTAAAACTGATACTATGTTGCTATCTAGAACATAAAAGAAAATTCTGCAAATCAATAAAACAATAAAAATAATAAAGTATCAATCTCTATTTTTAAGAAACTGGCAAATTATAAGAATGAGAAATACAGAAAGGGAAGATGACACAAAGAAGAACATGAAGAGATGCCCAAATCCATTAGTCGTTACTAAAATTGAAATATTTTTAGATGAAATATCACAGTATTTACTAGATTGGCCAAAACTAGAAAGCCACATAATGCCAAGTGTAGGCAGGGGTGTGGGGATGTAGAAACATTCGTGCAGGAAAGGAGGAAAGTGGACTGCTGCAGCCATTCCAGGAGTGATCTGGTGGTGCTAAGTCAGATGAAAAATATGTGTATCATGCATACTGTACTTTTACTTATACATACCAAAGGGCATGAAAGGACATGAGGTAAATGTTTACAGATATTCATTTCAGCATCAGTGTGATGGCAAGAAGGAAGCACAACCTGAGTGACATCACGGAAGAGGGGACGGGAAAACCTCTGTCTACATGCCATGGAAAGCCAGCGTGAATCACACTGAAACAGAACACAACATTGCTTACCTAAATGAAAAGCCGTGACCCCCCCATGCACATTCTTCAAGACACATACAGATAAAAACGTACACATTTACCAAATGAGAGTGGCTGATCCTGAGAAAAGTGAGAGTTGGCAGTGGGGAATGGCGGTAAAAGAACATTTTACAAAAACACAACAGAAGAGGACCTTCAAGCATCAATAATGATAATGTGGACTAAGATTAACTCGCCCATTTGCATCTGTATTAAAGAAAAAATAGCTAACAAAAAGTTCACAACCAAGGCCAGTGAGTACAGGGAAGGCCCCTGAAAGTTACTAGGGACTTACAATCTAGAACGGAAACTGGGCTCAACTGTGTGTATCAATTCACATCCTTGTCCTCATTTTTTATTAAATGGGCCAAAATCACTCCTAGTGGCCATACTTGAAAAGAAAAAGATTAAAGGTTTCTAAAATTCAGCTGTTAAAGTAATTCAATTCAATGCTGTCTCAATTCCAAACACGTTTCCAAGAACCTACTGGATGTTGTCACATGGATGTCCTGAAGGAACCTCAAATTCAATGCTCCAAAAATTGAACACATCAGCTCCCCTTCAAAGTGCTTTTCCTCCTGCTTTGGTGTGCCTCACTCAGTGAGGCTCCCCTCTTCTTTTCCCACGTGCAATCTGTCTGCTGGAGGTCACTGAAACGTCCCTTCCTCTGTTCTCTCTGGCCCTCCCTGAAGACTCTTCTCTGGATAGCTACAAGAGCACCCATACAGGCTTCCTAATCACTTTAGAAACCACATTCACTCCTGTCACACCCCTACTTAAAAATGAGCTCCATTGCCTGTGGGCTCTTCAGCATATCAGAAAAGACTCTGTGATATGATCCTACTCCCCTCCACAAACTTGCTCCCTCATTGCCCATCATACAGCCCCAGGGTGAAGGGAAGGGGAGCTCCCTGAAAACACCACCCTCTCACATCTTTGTGCCCTCTGTCTGCAGAGAGAATGAGTCAGGGTAGACTGGGGAGCCAGGCTCTGCCGAGGAAACAAATCTCCAAGGGTTATAAAAACAAATGGTTTCTTTCCCACTCATGTCTCATGTCCTTCATGGGTCAGCTGCCACTCTGATTCCTGTCACCTTCACTCTAGAACAATGGCTGATGGAGCCACCTCTCCGACCCTTGTTAGAGAAAATAGAGAGCGTAGCAAGCTACAAGGTGGCTACTAGCACTTTCTTCAGAAATGCTGCATGCCATCTCTGCTTGCACCCCACATGTCCAGTCTGGCATTCACGAGATAGGAAGAAAGTCCCACCCCTGCCCCACTCCAGGAGGGGAAAGCAAATATTGGAGATGAATGGACGCCTATTGCACAAAGGTGATTTCCTTCAGACTGCAGTACTCTTCCACACTTACCTCTGCCTGTGAACATCTAGGCTGCATATTTTAACCTTTCCTTCCTCTGCTGCTGTATGTCCAGCTTTGCCAGGTAAAGTGAACTCTTTTATTCCTCTGTGTTCCTGTAGCATGTGGGATGTGCTTTTACACTAACATGTGTTCTGGGGTAATTGCATATTTCTCATGTTTGTCTCCCCATTCTGATTTTGTGCTCTGCAAATGTAAGCATGCAGTCTTTATCATTTTTGTGTTGTGAGCATGTGTACTTTCATGTGGGCAGAGCATGGTACTTGGTGCCTAGTTGCTCAATAATTGATTGTTGTATTAATATTTATTGAACACTGTAGTGGCCATGAGAATGTGTCTGACAGACTTCCAACTACAGATGGTGTAACTGACCCAAGGACTTTATCTGATGTGCTCTGAAATTCACGGCTGCAGTACACAGAGGCATACTCTTATGGACGGCTCCCAGCCAACGGCTCAGTGCAGCAAGGATGCTAAGGCAGACCCATTGCTGGGAGATGCAGGACTTCTTCTCTGATGAACTCTGCCTCGAGACTCCCCAGTAGCCTCACAAAAACTTCCAAGAATGGCACAGCATATAAGGAGGCTCCCAATCTCTCTTTCACCCAGGGTAAGTCTTGGATCATGGTCTGCCCATACTCCCAGCCTCTCTGGCCCCCATCCCCAATTTCTTTCCCTGATGTTTCCTCCTAATGAAGTTCTTGAACATTTAATCTCCAACTGGCATCTGCTTCTCAGATGACCCAGCCTAACATAAGATTTCATTATTATAATTGCTACTGGTAGAATATGATAAAACTTCACTGGGGGTTTAAAAGTGAGAGCTAGAACAATTGGTTAAGGAAATCAGGAAATTGCTTCATGCTAGAAGTGGATTTGTGTCAGGCTTTGCAACATGGATGTGACACTGCTGTTGGCAGGATCTATATTGGAAAGAGGAGGAGAAACTAGCAAGAAATGGGAAGGGGAATCATTCCAGACTTAAGCCTTCTTTCATTTACACATAATAGACATTATATTTTTTAAATCTCCAGACTCAGACTTGTTTTTAACATTGGGAAGAGAATTTTCTTTTATATATTAATTTCTTTTCTTTATTTTTCCCTTGAATTATTGATTCTATTCATTTTGTTTAGCTTTCTCCTTTGGGAAGACTAACTACTCAACATTCAGGTTGTGCAAACTTTACTCCCCCTCTAATATCTTTCTCTGTCATCATTTTCATTCATTCGCTCCATGTTCTGAGATTACCTCCCAGTTTCTTCCTTATATCAACAATATGACAATCTGCAGTGTCGATAACTATTCTCTCTTTCCAACAAACACTTTAATTTGGGTCTTGTGATTTTGGTTTTCATGGAATCTCCTCTTGTCTCAGCTCAAAGTTGTTTTTTTGTAAGCATATAAAACAAATATATGTTAAATTTTTCTTCTGTTTCCTGCAGCAAATTTATTTCAGAGAAAGTTTTTCTTTTAAGTCCTTAAGTATCATTCCACTTCTCTTGGGTGGTGGATCTTTTGCTGTTGGCCTGCTCTGTGGTAACTTGACCCTGCACTACCAGTGATTGGGGTCTATTGCCCTGGACCTGGGCTGAGATGCAGACAGGAGGAAGCCCCGCTTATTCACAGGCCTCAGTGCATGAAGACAAAGGAAGGGGAAACCTTTGTTCGTGTGGAATAAGCCTGTGTGAGAAGTCAAACAATGAAATGGGAGACCTGTGAGACGAGTGTGTGATTAGGAGCCCATGGGACAGAAACCAGATGAAAAAGCATCAGAGGAGGAGGCAGGGCCTGGAGAGCTCTCCTGAGCCAAAGAGTCTGTGAACAGTGACTTTTCAGAGAGGGCCGACAGGCTTGGCATGAACAGGAAGGAAGTGATTAGGAATACCAGTCCAGTCTAGACATACATGTAGATCATTAGGCTTATTTATTCTTCCATGAAGAGAAATTCTTTCAGACCACCTTTTTTTTTTTTTTTTTTTTAACAGTCATCATATATTGAGTCTCTCTAGCTCCCTCACAGACCAGCAGGTGTGGCTAAGGCCCTGGCAAGTAGTGACCAAATGTCAAAGGATCTTTCAAGCCCTGCACACAGGCCCACTCAGGGTTAAGCCAGGAAGGGGATAACTCACTACAGCAGTACTGCAGTTCAGTGGGACAGGAAGGCAGAAGAACATGTCATCCAGGCTCCAACCATGTCGAAGAACTCATTCAGTAGAGCCCAACCACCAACCACTCCCACCCCACCTCTTATTCCCAAGATGTGAAAGGGCAAAGGTGTGCTTGATCCTGATAGGATTCCCTGGGTTCTTTCCCCCATTTGCCCCTCATTTCTGCCTTCCACCTCCTGTGTTCATTCAGCTCCAAAAATCAAAACATAGGTCTCTCTTTATACCCACTGCCTAGTATTCAGATCACTTCACTTCTTTCCCTTTTAAGGAATTCCAAAATTTTAAGAACATTTGCTACCTTTATACTAATGGCACAGTTTTTATGACACTGGTTTGCAGGCCAAAAAACAGCCCAAAGTGCTGAGGGATAGACCCGTTTGCAAGTCCATGGTGACTGCCTCCCTAGTGGGGGCTGAGGTCAGGAGCTGTGGGATTAGTCAAGGCTCCTCCGACTTTCTGACTTCACCACTTTGGCTCAGGGAGCAAAACACATGTTGTCCATTAATGGTGTTTTTAAAATCTGGTCCAACTGGTGATTTATTTAGTGAAATATCCTCCAATTTTTGGTATATGTTGACTATTATCTTTGGTTTCCAATACTGATGCAGACTTTTCCCTATTTGATTTCATGAGTGTTTTAATGAAAACTGGATGACATCTTTTATTTTTATTTCCTAGAATTTGAAAATATTTTTATTAAAAATTTTATTTTAATGAAAACAAAGAAAAATCGGCTTTGAATTTTTTAAAAATGTCTGTTTTTCACAGAACTCTCAGTGCTTCATATTACTATATTACAAACCATTTGAAGGCAAGGGTTGAATCTTGGACAACTGACATGTAATGGAAAGACTTCTGCTCATTAAATTAGGAGCACTGATTCTAATCTCTGTTCAAAGGCTCTTAATCTCCTGAGTTAAAGAGTAAAAGGAATGGTATAAAGAGCTGAAATTTTATCTTCTAAGTTTTTCTATCAGACTGGCTGTCAAAACAACAAAAAGTTGGAAAAGATACATGAAAGTTACAAACTGTTTTATTTTTATTAAGCCTCAAGAAGAAAGAATAACCATTGGACAAAATTCAACATTCTTTCATGATAAAAATTCTCACCAAAATAAATATAAAAGTTAACTCAACACAATAAAGCCATATATGAGAAGCCCACAGCTAACATCCTACTCAGTGATGAAAAATTGAAAGCCTTTCTTCTGAGATGTGAAACAAGCAAAGATGCCCACTCTCATCACTTCCGTTTAACATAGTATTGGAAGTCCTAGCCAGAGCAATTAAGCAAGAGAGAAAAATAGAAGGCATCCAAACTGTAAAGAAAGAGGTGAAATTGTCATTGTTTGCTGATGACATGATCTCATATATAGAAAATTCTACAGAGTCCACCCAAAAACATTGTTAGAACTAATAAATGAATGCAGTCAAATTACAGGATACATAATCAACACACAAATATCAGGACACTAACAATGAACAATCAAAAAACTTAAGATGGGCAAGATGGCTGAATAGGAACAGCTCCAGTCTGCAGCTCCCAGTGAGATCAACGAAGAAGGTGGGTGATTTCTGCATTTCCAAATGAGATACCTGGCTCATCTCATTGGGACTGGTTAGACAGTGGGTGCAGCCCACAGAGGGTGAACAGAAGCAGTGTGGGGCATCGCCTCACCCGGGAAGTGCAAGGGGTCAGGGAACTCCCTCCCCTAGCCATGAGAAGCCATGAGAGACTGTGCCATGAGGGATGGTGCACTCTGGCCCAGATGCTATGCTTTTCCCATGGTCTTCACAATCCACAGACCAGGAGATTCCCTCGGGTGCCTACACCACCAGGACCCTGGGTTTCAAGCACAAAACTGGATGGCCGTTTGGGCAGACACTGAGCTAGCTGCAGAAGTTTTTTTCATACCCCAGTGGCACCTGGAACACCAGTGAGACAAAACCATTCATTCCCCTGGAAAGGGGGCTGAAGCCAGGGAGCCAAGTGGTCTAGCTCAGTGGATTGCAACCCCACAGAGCCCAGAAAGCTAAGATCCACTGGTTTGAAATTCTCGCTGCCAGCACAGCAGTCTGAAGTTGACCTGGGATGCTCGAGCTTGGTGTGGGGAGAGGCATCTGCCATTACTGAGGCATGAGTAGGCAGTTTCCCCCTCATAGTGTAAACAAAGCCACAGGGAAGTTCGAACTGAGTGGAGCCCACTGCAGTGCCACAAAGTCACTGTAGCCACACTGCCTCTCTAGATTCCTACTTTCTTGGCAGGGCATCTCTGAAAGAAAGGCAGCAGCCCCAGTCAGGGGCTAATAGATAAAACTCCCAACTCCCTGGGACAGAGAATCTGGGGGAAGGGGTGGCTGTGGGCATAGCTTCAGCAGACTTAAACTTTCCTGCCTGCTGGTTCTGAAGAGAGCAGTGGATCTCCCAGCACAGCACTTGAGTTCTGCTAAGGGACTGACTGCCTTCTCAAGTGGGTCCCTGACCCATGTAACTCCTGACTGGGAGACACTTCCAAACAGGGGTCGACAGACACCTCATACAGGAGAGCTCCGGCTGGCATCTAGTGGGTGCCCCTCTGGGAGGAGGCTTACAGAGGAAGGAACAGGCAGCATTCTTTGCTGTTTTGCAGCTTCCACTGGTGATACCCCAGCAAACAGGGTCTGGAGTAGACCTCCAGCAAACTCCTGCAGACCTGCAGCAGAGGGGCCTGACTGTTAGAAGGAAAACTAACAAACGAAAAGGAATAGCAACAATATCAACAAAAAGAACGTCCACACAAAAACCCCATCTGAAGGTGACCAACATCAAAGACCAAAGGCAGATACATCCATGAAGATGAGGAAAAACCATCACTAAAAGGCTGAAAATTCCAAAAACCAGAACGCCTCTTCTCCTTCAAAGGATCACAACTCCTCACCAGCAAGGGAATAAAACTGGACAGAGAATGAGTTTGATGAATTGACAGAAGTAGGCTTCAGAAGGTGGGTAATAACAAACTCCTCCAAGCTAAAGGAGCATGTTCTCACCCAATGCAAGGAAGCTAAGAACCTTGAAAAAGGGTTAGATGAATTGCTAACTAGAATAACCAGTTGAGAGAAGAACATAAATGACCTGATTGAGCTGAAAAACACAGCACAAGAACTTTGTGAAGCATATGCAAGTATCGATAGTCGAATCAATCAAGTAGAAGAAAGGATATCAGAGATTGAAGATCAACTTCATGAAATAAAGTGTGAAGACAAGATTAGAGAAAAAAGAATGAAAATGAACAAACAAAGCCTCCAAGAAATATGGGACTATGTGAAAAGACCAAACCTACATTTGATTGGTGTACCTGAAAGTGACAGGGAGAATGGAACCAAGTGGGAAAACACTATTCAGGATATTATCCAGTGAACTTCCCCAACCTAGCAATACAGGACAACATTCAAATTCAGGAAACACAGAGAACACCAAAAAGATACTCCTCGAGAAGAGAAACCCCAAGACACATAATTGTCAGATTCACCAAGGTTAAAATGAGGGAAAAAATGTTCAGGGCAACCAGAGAGAAAGGTCGGGTTACCCATAAAGGGAAGCCCATCAGACTAACAGCAGATCTCTCCGCAGAAACCCTACAAGCCACAAGAGAATGGGAGCCAATATTCAACATTTTTAAATAAAAGAATTTTCAACCCAGAATTTCATATCCAGACAAACTAAGCTTCATAAGTGAAGGAGAAATAAAATCTTTTACAGACAAGCAAATGCTGAGAGATTTTGTCACCACCAGGCCTGCCTTACAAGAGCTCCTGAAGGAAGCACTAAATATGGAAAGGAAAAATCGGTACCAGCCACTGCAAAAATATACCAAATTGTAAAGACCATTGACACTATGAAGAAACTGCATCAACTAACAGGTAAAATAACCAGCTAACATCATAAAGACAGGATCAAATTCACACATAACAATAATAACCTTAAGTGTAAATGGGCTAAATGGCCCAATGAAAAGACACAGACTGGCAAATTGGATAAAGAGTCAAGACCCATCAGTGTGCTGTATTCAGAGACCCATCTCACGTGCAAAGACACAGGCACACATAGGCTCAAAATAAAGTGATGGAGGAATATTTACCAAGCAAATGGAAAGCAAAAAAAAAAAAAAAAAAAAAAAACAAGGGTTGCAATCCTACTCTCCGATAAAATAGACTTTAAACCAACAAAGATGAAAAAAGACAAAGAAGAACATTACATAATGGTAAAAAGATCAATGCAACAAGAAGAGCTAACTATCCTAAATATATATGCACCCAACACAGGAGCACCCAGATTCATAAAGCAAATCCTTAGAGACCTACAAAGAGACTGAGACTCCCACATAATAATAGTGGGATACTTTAACACCCCACTGTCAATATTAGACAGATCAATGACACAGAAAATTAACAAGGATATTCAGGACTTGAACTCAGCTCTGGACCAAGTGGACCTAATAGACATCTCAGAATGCTCCACCCCAAATCAACAGAAAATAAATTATTCTCAGCATCACATCACACTTATTCTAAAATTGACCACATAACTGGAAGTAAAGCACTCCTCAGCAAATGCAATAGCACAGAAATCATAACAAAGTGTCTCTCAGACCACAGTGCAATCAAATTAGAACTCAGGATTAAGAAACTCACTCAAAGCCAGGCACAGTGGCTCACGCCTGTAATCCCAGCACTTTGGGAGGCCGAGGCAGGTGGATCATGAGATCAGAAGATCAAGACCATCCTGGCTAACATGGTGAAATCCCATCTCTACTAAAAATGCAAAAAATTAGCCCAGGGTGGTGTTGGGTGCCTGTAGTCCCAGCTACTCGGGAGGCTGAGGCAGGAGAATGGTGTGAACCCAGGAGGTGGAACTTGCAGTGAGCCAAGATCACACCTCATGCCACCGCACTCCAGCCTGGGTGACAAAACGAGACTCCATCTCAAAAAAAGAAAGAAAAAAGAAAAAAAAAAAAAAAAAGAAACTCACTGAAAACCACACAACTACATAGAAACTGAACAACCTACTCCGGAATGACTACTGGGTAAATAACAAAATTAAGGCAGAAATAAGTAAGTTCTTTGAAACCAATGAGAACAAAGACACAATGTACCAGA
Organism: Symphalangus syndactylus; assembly: GCF_028878055.3. Taxonomy (NCBI): domain Eukaryota; kingdom Metazoa; phylum Chordata; class Mammalia; order Primates; family Hylobatidae; genus Symphalangus; species Symphalangus syndactylus. The sequence continues at coordinate 75,793,817 of NC_072431.2, forward strand.
ATCTCTAGGACACAGCTAAAGCAGTGTTTAGAGGGAAATTTATAGCACTAGATGCCCACAGAAGAAAGTGGAAAAGATCTAAAATCGACAGTTAACATCACAATTAAAAGAACTAGGAAGCAAACACATTCAAAAGCTAGCAGAAAACAAGAAATAACTAAGATCAGAGCAGAACTGAAGGAGATGGAGACACAAAAAACCCTTCAAAAAATAAGTGAATCCAGGAGCTGGTTTTTTGAAAAGATGGACACAATAGATAGACCACTAGCCAGACTAATAAAGGAAAAAAAGAAAGAAGAATCAAATAGACACAATAAAAAATGATAAAGGGGATATCACCACTGATCCCACAAGAATACAGACTACCAACAGAGAATACTATAAACACCTTTACACAAATAACTAGAAAATCTAGAAGAAATTGATAAATTCCTGGACACATACCCCCTCCCAAGACTAAACCAGGAAGAAGTTGAATCCCTGAATAGACCAAGAACAAGTTCTGAAATTGAGGCAGTAATTAATAGCCTACTAATCAAAAAAATACCAGGACCAGATGGATTCACAGCTGAATTCTACCAGAGGTACAAAGAGGAGCTGGTACCATTCCTTCTGAAAGTATTCCAAACAATAGAAAAAGAGGGACTCCTCCCTAGCTCATGAGGCCAGCATCATTCTGATACCAAAAACTGGCAGAGACACAACAAAAAAAGAAAATTTCAGGCCACTATCCCTAATGAACACCAATGTGAAAATCTTCAGTAAAACACTGGCAAACCAAATCCAGCAGCACATCAAAAAGCTTACCCACCACAATCAAGTGAGCTTCATCCCTGGGATGCAAGGGTGGTTCAACATATGCAAATCAATAACCATAATCTATCATATAAAAAGAACCAATGACAAAAAGCGCATGGTAATCCCAATAGATGCAGAAAAGGCATTCAATAAAATTCAACAGCCCTTCATGCTAAAAACTCTCAATAAACTAGGTGTTGATGGAACATATCTCAAAACAATAAGAGTTATTTATGACAAACCCACGGCCAATATTGTACTGAATGGGCAAAAGCTGGAAGCATTCCCTTTGAAAACTGGCACAAGACAAGGATGCCCTCTCTCACCACTCCTGTTCAACATAGTATTGGAAGTTCTGGCCAGGGCAATCAGGCAAGAGAAAGAAATAAAGTTTATTCAAATAGGAAGAGAGAAAGTCGAACTGTCTCTGTTTGCAGATGACATAATTGTATATTTAGAAAACCCCATCATCTCAGCCCAAAATTCCCTTAAGCTTATTAGCAACTTCAGCAAAGTCTCAGGATACAAAATCAATATGCAAAAATCACAAGCATTCCTATACACCAATAATAGACAAAGAGACAACCAAATCATGAGTGAACTCCCATTCACAATTGCTACAAAGAGAATAAAATACCTGGGAATACAACTCACAATAGATGTGACGCACCTCTTCAAGGAGAACTACAAACCACTGTTCAAGAAAATAAGAGAACAAACAAATGGAAAAACATTCCACACTCATGGATAGGAAGAATCATTATTATGGAAAAGGCCATACTGCCTGAGTAATTTATAAATTCAGTGCTATTCCCATCAAGCTACCATTGACTGTCTTCACAGAATTAGGAAAAACTACTTTAAATTTCGTATGGAACCAAAAAAGAGCCTGTATATCCAAGACAATCCTAAGCAAAAAGAACAAAACTGGAGGCATCATACTATCTGACTTCAAACTACACTACAAGACTACAGTAACCAAAACAGCATGGTATTGGTGCCAAAACAGATATACAGAACAATGGAACAGAACAGAGGCCGCAGGAATAACGTCACACATATACAACCATCTGATCTTTGACAAACCTGACAAAAACAAGAAATGGGGAAAGGATTCCCTATTTAATAAATGCTGTGGCAGAAGCTGGCTAGCCATATACAGAAAGCTGAAACTGGACCCCTTCCTTACACTTTATACAAAAATTAACTCAAGATGGATTAAAGACTAAAACCATAAAAACCCTAGAAGAAAATCTAGGCAATACCATTCAGGACATAGGCATAGGCAAAGACTGCATGGCTAAAACACCAAAAACAATGGCAACAAAAGCCAAAATTGACAAATGGGATCTAATTAAAGAGCTTCTGCACAGCAAAAGAAACTATCATCAGAGTGAACAGGCAACCTATGGAATGGGAGAAAATTTTTGCAATCTATCCATCTGACAAAGGGCTAATATCCAGAATCTACAAGGAACTTAAACAAATTTACAAGAAAAAAACAAATAGCACCAATCAAAAAATGGGCAAAGGATATGAACAGACACTTCTCAAACGAAGACATTTATTCAGACAATAAACACTTGAAAAAAAGCTCATTCATCACTGGTCATTAGAGAAATGCAAATCAAAACCACAATGAGATATAATCTTACGCCAGTTAGAATGGCAATCATTAAAAAATCAGGAAACAACAGATGCTGGAGAAGATGTGGAGAAATAGGAACGCTTTTACACTGTTGGTGGGAGTGTCAATTAGTTCAACCATTGTGGAAGACAGTGTGGCGATTCCTCAAGGATCTAGAACCAGAAATACCATTTGACCCAGCAATCCCATTACTGGGTATATACCCAAAGGATTATAAACCATTCTACTATAAAGACACATGCACACATATGTTTAATGCAGCACTGTTCACAATAGCAAAGACCTGGAACTAACCCAAATGCCCATTGATGATAGACTGGATAAAGAAAATGTGGCATATACACACCATGGAATACTAAGCAGCCATAAAAAAGGATGAGTTCATGTCCTTTGCAGGGACACGGATGAAGCTGGAAACCATCATTCTCAGCAAACTAACACAGGAACAGAAAACCAAACACTGCATGTTCTCACTCATAAGTGGGAGTTGAACAATGAGAACATATGAACACAGGGAGGGGAACATCACACATTGGGGCCTGTCAGGGGGTGGGGAATTAGGGGAGGGACAGCATTAGGAGAAATACCTAATGTAGATGATGGGTTGATGGGTGCAGCAAACCACCATGGCATGTGTATACCTATGTAACAAACCTGCACATTCTGCACATGTATCCCAGAACTTAAAGTACAATAAAAAAAAATTAAGACAACAATCCCACTAACAGTAGCCACAAAAAATACACTTAGGAATAAACTTAACCAAGAAGTGAATAACTCGTATGCTGAAAACTAAAAAATGTTGATAAAAGAAATTGAAAAAGACACAAATAAGTGGGAAAATGGCCTGTGTTCATGAATTGGAAAGATTAATATTGTTTAAATGTTCATACTATCCAAAGGGATCTATCTACATATTCAATGTAATCTCTATCAAAATTCCAATGGCAATATCTTAAAAATATTCTAAAATTCATATAAAACCAGAAAAACTCCAAATAGCCAAGTCAATCATGAGCAAAAAGAACAAAAGCTGGAGGTATCACAGTACCAGATTTCAAACTATATTACAAAGCTGTAGTAATTAAAAGAGCATGGTACCAGCAAACAAACAAACAAACAAAACAAAACAAAAACACACTGATCAGTGGAGCAGAGTAGAGAACCCACACGTGTACAATCAGTTGATTTCTTACAGAGGTGTCAAGGATATACAATGGGGAAAGGATAGCATCTTCAATAAATGCTGTTGGGAAAACGACATTTTTTCAGGCAGAAGAATAAAATTGGACCCATATCTCACACCACATATACAAATTAATTCAAAGTGGATTAAAGACTTAAACATAAGACCAGAAACTATAAAACTACTGGTAGAAAATATAGGGGAAAAACTACACCACATTAGGCTGGGCAGCAAATTTTTTGGGTTTGACCCCAACAAATGCCAGCAACAAAAGCAAAAATAGACAAATGGGATAATATCAAACCAAAACACTTCTGCACAGCAAAGGAAACAATTAGCATTATACAGAGATAACCTATGGATTGAGAGAAAAGTCATACATCTGATAAGGGGTAAATATCCAAAATATATAAGGAGCACAAACAACCCAATAGCATGAAAACAAGAAACCCAATTTTAAAAATGGGTAAGCAGATGGAATAGGCATTTCAAAAGAAGCAATAGCAACAGAAAACAGGTATACAAAAAGTGCTCAAAATCACTAATCATTAGGAAAAAAAAAAGCAAATTAAAACCACCATGAAATACCGTCTCACACCTGTCAGAATTTTTTTATAAAAAGACAAAAAAAAAATGTGTCAGCAAGAATGTGGAGAAAAGGGAATCCTTGTTCACCATTGGTGGGAATGTAAATTAGTACAGCCATTATGGAAAACTATATGAAGGTTCCCCAAAAAACTAAAAATAGAACTAGTATACGATCCACATTTCCACTTCTGAGTGGAAGGTTTGAAATCAGTTTGTTTAAGAGATACCTGTCTGCACGGCCATGTTTATTGCAGCTCTATTCACGATAGCCAAGTTACGGAATGAGCCTATGAGTCCATCATCAACAAGTGAATATCTGGTCTGTATACACAGCAGAATACTAGACAACCTTAAAAGAGAAGAAAATTCTGTCATGTGTAACAACATGGATGGAACTGGAGAACACTACACCAAGTGAAATAAGCCAGGCACAGAAGGACAAATACTGCATGTTCTCACTTATATGTGGAGTCTAAAACAACTCATAGAAGCAGAGAGTATATTAGTGGTTACAGAAACTGCAGGGTGGGAAGGTGGGGAGATGATGGTCCAAGGGTACTAAATCTGTTAGACAGGAAGAATGTTTTTTTTTGGTTCTATTGCACAATGTAATGAATATAGTCAACAACAGAGTACTGTACATTTCAAATTGCTAAAAGAGCAAATTTCAAATGTTCTTGCCATAAAAACTGTTAAGTATTTGAGGTGCTGGATATGTTAAATAGCTTGATTTAATGATTTCACATTTTATTCAAAATCATAACATTCTATATCCCTTACATTTACATAGCCTTCCCTTGGTATCCACAGGGAATTGTTTCCAGGACCCTCCATGGATCCCCTATCCCATGGATGCTCAAGTTCTTTATATGAAATGGCATAAGTAGTAGCATATAACCTACACACATCCTCTTGTATACGTTAAGTCATCTCTAGACTACTTATAATACTTAATACAATGTGAATGCTATGCAAATGGTTGTAATAGTGCATTTTTATTTGTATTATTTCTATTGTTGTATTGCTATTTTTAATTTTTTTCCAAATTTTTTGACCTGTGATTGGTTGAATCTTGGGTGTAGAACACACAGATATTGAGGGCAGACTGAGCAATTATAAACTGTCAATTTACAGTTTACAAAAAGGAAAAGAAGAAAAAGACCATAACCTAGCCTAGTGGTTTTCAAAGTTTGTTTTAAGAAAATCAGGGATGGGAGGAGTTTATGTATTTACTATACTACACTTTTATCATTATTTTAGACTGTACTTATACAAAAAGCCTCAGGCTGGTCTCTCAGGAGGTATCTGCAAGAAGGCATTGCTGTCATAGGAGATGATAGTTCCATGCCTGTTATTGTCCCTGAAGGCCTTCCAGTGGGACAAGATATGGAGGAGAAAGACAGTGATATTGATGATCTTGACCGTGTGTAGGCCTAGGCAAATTCGTGTGTTTGGGTCTTAGTTTATAACAAAATTTTTTAAAGTAACAAACAAACAAAAAAAACCCAAAAAACTTTAAATAGAAAAAAGCTTATAAAGAATATAAAGAAAGAAAACATTTTCATATGGCTGTACCACATATTTTAAGCTAAGTGTTATTACAAAAGAGCCAATAAGTTGAAAATAATAAAAATGTGGCCGGGCGCGGTGGCTCACGCCTGTAATCCCAGCACTTTGGGAGGCCGAGGTGGGTGGATCACGAGGTCAGGAGATCGAGACCACGGTGAAACCCCGTCTCTACTAAAAATACAAAAAATTAGCCGGGCGTAGTGGCAGGCGCCTGTAGTCCCAGCTACTCGGGAGGCTGAGGCAGGAGAATGGGGTGAACCCAGGAGGCAGAGCTTGCAGTGAGCCAAGATTGCGCCACTGTGCTCCAGCCTGGGCGCCTGGGCGACAGAGCGAGACGCCATCTCAAAAAAAAAAAAAAAAAAAAAGTAAAAATGTATAAAGTTAAAAAGTTACAGTAAGCTAAGGTTAATTTATTATTGAAGAAAGAAAAATATTTGTTATAAATGTAGCATAGTCTAAGTTTACTATTTATAAAGTCTATCATGGCCCAGACCTTCACATTCACTCACTACTCACCCACTGACACCCACAGCAACTTCCCCCGCTGCAAGCTGCATTTATGGGAAGTGCCCTGTAAATGTGCTGTTTTTTAATCTTTATATCTTATTTTTACTGTACTTTTTAATGTTTGGATGCACAAATCCTTAGCATTGTGTTACAATTGACTACAGTATTCAGTTCAGTAACATGCTGCATAGGTTTGTGGTCTAGGAGCAACAGGCTATACCACCATGGTGTGTAGAAGGCTGTATCATCTTGTGTAAGTGCAGCCTATGATGTTCACACAATGACAAAATCACCAAATAGTGAATTTCTCAGAACGTACTCCTTTGGTTAAGCAACACATGACTGTATTACTAATATGTTATTTGTCTTTTCCACTCTCATTTTCTCATGAGTGACTGAGGGGGGTTTGCAAAGCCTGCATTATGTATGACATCACAACAGATTGAATGCAAAAGCAGATAAAAGAATCCAGTTTTCTTCTATTAAGCTAGACCTTAAAGAGATTTGCAAAGGCCAGGGGCAGTGGATCACACCTGTAATCCCAGCACTTTGGGAGGCCGAGGCAGGCGGATCACGAGGTCAGGAGTTCGAGACCAGCCTGACCAACATGGTGAAACCCCATCTCCACTAAAAATACAAAAATTAGCCAGGCATAGTAGCACGCACCTGTAATCCCAGCTACTCAGGAGGCTGAGGCAGGAGAATCGCTTGAACCTGGGAGGCGAAGGTGGCAGTGAGCCAAGATCGCACCACTGCACTCCAGCCTGGGGACAGAGCAAGACTCCGTCTCAAAAAAAAAAAAAAAAAGAGATTTGCAAAAACGTGAAACAATGCTACCCTTCTGACTAAATTTTTTGTTTAAAAAATGTAGTTTTGTAAAAAAAAATTTTTTTTACTATCTAATGGGTGTATTATTGATATTATTTAAATGAATTAATAAATAATTGTTTTAAGTTATCAGTTTTAATTTTGAATATAGAAAATAAATCAATACCTACAACCCACATAAGGAGAGACTCTTTGCGGTCTCCAGTTATTTTTAGGAGTATGAAGGAGTCCTGAGACCAAAAGTTTTGAGGACTGCTGACCAAGGCTAAAAGGTTTAGAATTAACCAAATATTAGATAGTTATGCAACTCCCAACACTGAGATTCTAAAAGATCAATGGTCAATTCTTGCCCATTTTTAAAAAACTATTATTCATCAGGCATTATTGATTCAAAACTAATTGTTTATAAAAACTAAGAGGGGAGGGTGGAGCCAAGATGGCCGAATAGGAACAGCTCCGGTCTCCAGCTCCCAGCCCCAGCGACACAGAAGACGGGTGATTTCTGCATTTCTGCTTGAGGTACCGGTTTCATCTCACTAGGGAGTGCCTAACAGTGGGTGCAGGACAGTCGGTGAAGCGCACTGTGCGCGAGCCGAAGCAGGGCGAGGCATTGCCTCACTCGGGAAGCGCAAGGGGTCAGGGAGTTCCCTTTCCTAGTCAAAGAAAGGGAAAACAGACGGCACCTGGAATATCGGGTCAGTCCCGTCCTAATACTGCGCTTTTCCAACGGGCCTGGAAAACGGCACACTAGGAGATTGTGTCCCGCACCTGGCTCGGAGGGTCCTATGCCCACAGAGTCTTGCTGATTGCTAGCACAGCAGTCTGAGATCACGCTGCAAGGCGGCAACGAGGCTGGGGGAGGGGCGCCCGCCATTGCCCAGGCTTGCTTAAGTAAACGAAGCAGCCAGGAAGCTCGAACTGGGTGGAGCCCACCACAGCTCAAGGAGGCCCGCCTGCCTCTGTAGGCTCCACCTCTGGGGGCAGGGCACAGACAACCAAAAACTCAGCGAGAACCTCCACAGCCTTAAATGTCCCTGTCTGACTGACAGCTTTGAAGAGAGTAGTGGTTCTCCCAGCACGCAGCTGGAGATCTGAGAACGGACAGACTGCCTCCTAAAGTGGGCCCCTCACCCCTGAGCAGCCTAACTGGGAGGCACCCCCCCAGTGGGACAGACTGACACCTCATTCAACCGGGTACTCCTCTGAGACAAAACTTTCAGAGGAACTATCAGACAGCTGAATTTGTGGTCTCACGAAAATCCGCTGTTCTGCAGCCACCGGTGCTGACACCCAGCCAAACAGGGTCTGGAGTGGACCTCTAGTAAACTCCAACAGACCTGCAGCTGAGGGTCTTGTCTGGTAGAAGGAAAATTAACAAACAGAAAGGACATCCACACCAAAAACCCATCTGTACATCACCATCATCGAAGACAAAAAGTAGACAAAACCACAAAGATGGGGAAAAAACAGACCAAAAAAACTGGAAACTCTAAAAAACAGAGCACCTCTCCTCCTCCAAAGGAACGCAGTTCCTCACCAGCAATGGAACAAAGCTGGATGGAGGATGACTTTGATGAGTTGAGAGAAGAAGGCTTCAGACGATCAAACTACTCTGAGCTACGAGAGGAAATTCAAAACAATAGCAAAGAAGTTAAAAACTTTGAAAAAAAATTAGAAGAATGGATAACTAGAATAACCAATGGAGAGAAGGGCTTAAAGGAGATGATGGAGCTGAAAGCCAAGTTTCGAGAACTACGCGAAGAATGCAGAAGCCTCAGTAGCAGATGCGATCAACTGGAAGAAAGGGTATCGCTGATAGAAGATGAAATGAATGAAATGAAGAGAGAAGGGAAGTTTAGAGAAAAAAGAATAAAAAGAAATGAACAAAGCCTCCAAGAAATTTGGGACTATGTGAAAAGACCAAACCTACGTCTGATTGGTGTACCTGAAAATGATGGGGAGAATGGAACCAAGTTGGAAAACACTCTGCAAGATATTATCCAGGAGAACTTCCCCAATCTAGCAAGGCAGGCCAGCATTCAGATTCAGGAAATACAGAGAACGCCACAAAGATACTCCTCGAGAAGGGCAACTCCAAGACACATAATTGTCAGATTCACCAAAGTGGAAATGAAGGAAAAAATGTTAAGGGCAGCCAGAGAGAAAGGTCGGGTTACCCACAAAGGGAAGCCCATCAGACTAACAGCTGATCTCTCAGCAGAAACTCTACAAGCCAGAAGAGAGTGGGGGCCGATATTCAACATTCTTAAAGAAAAGAATTTTCAACCCAGAATTTCCTATCCCGCCAAACTAAGCTTCATAAGTGAAGGAGAAATAAAATACTTTACAGACAAGCAAACGCTGAGTGATTTTGTCACCACCAGGCCTGCCCTAAAAGAGCTCCTGAAGGAAGCACTAAACATGGAAAGGAACAACCGGTACCAGCCCCTGCAAAAACATGCCAAATTGTAAAGACCATCGAGGCTAGGAAGAAACTATAGCAACTAACGAGCAAAATAACCAACTAACATCATAATGACAGGATCAGATTCACACATAACAATATTCACGTTAAATGTAAATGGGCTAAATGCTCCAATCAAAAGACACAGACTGGCAAACTGGATAAGGAGTCAGGACCCATCAGTGTGCTGTATTCAGGAAACCCATCTCACGTGCAGAGACACACATAGACTCAAAATAAAGGGATGGAGGAAGATCTATCAAGCAACTGGAAAACAAAAAAAGGCAGGGGTTGCAATCCTAGTCTCTGATAAAATAGACTTTAAACCAACAAAGATCAAAAGAGACAAAGAAGGCCATTACATAATGGTAAAGGGATCAATTCAACAAGAAGAGCTAACTATCCTAAATATATATGCACCCAACACAGGAGCACCCAGATTCATAAAGCAAGTCCTCAGTGACCTACGAAGGGACTTAAACTCCCACACAATAATAATGGGAGATTTTAACACCCCACTGTCAGCATTAGACAGATCAACGAGACAGAAAGTTAACAAGGATATCCAGGAATTGAACTCAGCTCTACATAAAGTGGACCTAATAGACATCTACAGAACTCTCCACCCCAAATCAACAGAATATACATTTTTTTCAGCACCACACCACACCTATTCCAAAATTGACCACATAGTTGGAAGTAAAGCTCTTCTCAGCAAATGTAAAAGAACAGAGATTATAACAAACTGTCTCTCAGACCACAGTGCAATCAAACTAGAACTCAGGATTAAGAAACTCAGTCAAAACCGCTCAACTACATGGAAACTGAACAACCTGCTCCTGAATGACTATTGGGTACATAATGAAATGAAGGCAGAAATAAAGATGTTCTTTGAAACCAACGAGAACAAAGACACAACATACCAGAATCTCTGGGACACGTTCAAAGCAGTGTGTAGAGGGAAATTTATAGCACTAAATGCCCACAAGAGAAAGCAGGAAAGATCCAAAATTGACACCCTAACATCACAATTAAAAGAACTAGAAAAGCAAGAGCAAACACATTCAAAAGCTAGCAGAAGGCTAGAAATAACTAAAATCAGAGCAGAACTGAAGGAAATAGAGACACAAAAAACCCTTCAAAAAATTAATGAATCTAGGAGCTGGTTTTTTGAAAAGATCAACAAAATTGATGGACCGCTAGCAAGACTAATAAAGAAGAAAAGAGAGAAGAATCAAATAGATGCAATAAAAAACGAAAAAGGGGATATCACCACCGATCCCACAGAAATACAATCTACCATCAGAGAATACTACAAACACCTCTATGCAAATAAACTAGAAAATCTAGAAGAAATGGATAAATTCCTCGACAAATACACCCTCCCAAGACTAAACCAGGAAGAAGTTGAATCTCTGAATAGACCAATAACAGGTTCTGAAATTGTGGCAATAATCAATAGCTTACCAACCAAAAAGAGTCCAGGACCTGATGGATTCACAGCTGAATTCTACCAGAGGTACAAGGAGGAACTGGTACCATTCCTTCTGAAACTATTCCAATCAATAGAAAAAGAGGGAATCCTCCCTAACACATTTTACGAAGCCAGCATCGTCCTGATACCAAAACCTGGCAGAGACATAACCAAAAAAGAGAATTTCAGACCAATATCCTTGATGAACATTGATGCAAAAATCCTCAATAAAATACTGGCAAACCGAATCCAGCAGCACATCAAAAAGCTTATTCACCATGATCAAGTGGGCTTCATCCCTGGGATGCAAGGCTGGTTCAACATACGCAAATCAATAAATGTAATCCAGCATATAAACAGAACCAAAGACAAAAACCACATGATTATCTCAATAGATGCAGAAAAGGCCTTTGACAAAATTCAACAACCCTTCATGCTAAAAACTCTCAATAAATTCGGTATTGATGGGATGTATCTCAAAATAATAAGAGCTATCTACAACAAACCCACAGCCAATATCATACTGAATGGGCAAAAACTGGAAGCATTCCCTCTGAAAACTGGCACAAGACAGGGATGCCCTCTCTCACCGCTACTATTCAACATAGTGCTGGAAGTTCTGGCCAGAGCAATCAGGCAGGAGAAGGAAATAAAGGGTATTCAATTAGGAAAAGAGGAAGTCAAATTGTCCCTGTTTGCAGATGACATGATTGTATATCTAGAAAATCCCATTGTCTCAGCCCAAAATCTCCTTAAGCTGATTAGCAACTTCAGCAAAGTCTCAGGATACAAAATTAATGTACAAAAATCACAAGCATTCTTGTACACCAATAACAGACAAACAGAGAGCCAAATCATGAGTGAACTCCCATTCACAATTGCTTCAAAGAGAATAAAATACCTAGGAATCCAACTTACAAGGGATGTGAAGGACCTCTTCAAGGAGAACTACAAACCACTGCTCAATGAAATAAAAGAGGATACAAACAAATGGAAGAACATTCCATGCTCATGGGTTGGAAGAATCAATATCGTGAAAATGGCCATACTGCCCAAGGTAATTTATAGATTCAATGCCATCCCCATCAAGCTACCAATGACTTTCTTCACAGAATTGGAAAAAACTACTTTAAAGTTCATATGGAACCAAAAAAGAGCCCGCATCGCCAAGTCAATCCTAAGCCAAAAGAACAAAGCTGGAGGCATCACGCTACCTGACTTTAAACTATACTACAAGGCTACAGTAACCAAAACAGCATGGTACTGGTACCACAACAGAGACATAGATCAATGGAACAGAACAGAGCCCTCAGAAATGATGCCGCATAGCTACAACTATCTGATCTTTGACAAACCTGACAAAAACAAGAAATGGGGAAAGGATTCCCTATTTAATAAATGGTGCTGGGAAAACTGGCTAGCCATATGTAGAAAGCTGCAACTGGATCCCTTCCTTACACCTTATACAAAAATTAATTCAAGATGGATTAAAGACTTATATGTTAGACCTAAAACCATTAAAATCCTACAAGAAAACCTAGGCAATACCATTCAGGACATAGGCGTGGGCAAGGACTTCATGTCTAAAACACCAAAAGCAATGGCAACAAAAGCCAAAATCGACAAATGGGATCTCATTAAACTAAAGAGCTTCTGCACAGCAAAAGAAACTATCATCCGAGTGAACAGACAACCTACAGAATGGGAGAAAATTTTTGCAACCTACTCATCTGACAAAGGGCTAATATCCAGAATCTACAATGAACTCAAACAAATTTACAAGAAAAAAACAAACAACCCCATCAAAAAGTGGGCAGAGGACATGAACAGACACTTCTCAAAAGAAGACATTTATGCAGCCAAAAAACACATGAAGAAATGCTCCTCATCACTGGCCATCAGAGAAATGCAAATCAAAACCACAGTGAGATACCATCTCACACCAGTTAGAATGGCCATCATTAAAAAATCAGGAAACAACAGGTGCTGGAGAGGATGTGGAGAAATAGGAACACTTTTACACTGTTGGTGGGACTGTAAACTAGTTCAACCATTGTGGAAGTCAGTGTGGCGATTCCTCAGGGATCTCGAACTAGAAATACCATTTGACCCAGCCATCCCATTACTGGGTATATACCCAAAGGACTATAAATCATGCTGCTATAAAGACACATGCACACGTATGTTTATTGCGGCACTATTCACAATAGCAAAGAGTTGGAACCAACCCAAATGTCCAACAACGATAGACTGGATTAAGAAAATGTGGCACATATACACCATGGAATACTATGCAGCCATAAAAAATGATGAGTTCGTGTCCTTTGTAGGGACATGGATGAAACTGGAAAACATCATTCTCAGTAAACTATCGCAAGGACAAAAAACCAAACACCGCATGTTCTCACTCATAGGTGGGAATTGAACAATGAGAACTCATGGACACAGGAAGGGGAACATCACGCTCCGGGGACTGTTGTGGGGTGGGGGGAGGGGGGAGGGACAGCATTAGGAGATACACCTAATGCTAAATGACGAATTAATGGGTGCAGGAAATCAACATGGCACATGGATACATATGTAACAAACCTGCACATTGTGCACATGTACCCTAAAACCCTAAAGTATAATAAAAAAAAAAAAAAAAAAAAAAAAAAAAAAAAAAAAAAAAAAAAAAAAAAAAAAAACAAACTAAGAGGGATGTGTTTTTCAGATTGTTCTGAGGCTCTCTATACACTTTTAAAATTATTATGTTATTACTTCCCCCAAGTTATTACATATCAAGAAATTATATTAAGCATTTTAAATATGTAAACTCATTTACTCTTCATAACAACCAGATTAAGTAGGCAGCACAGATTTCCCTATTGTATATGGGAGAGAGCTAAGGATTAGTATGCTAAAGTAACTTGCCAAAGGTCATCTTGCTGATAAATGGTGGAACAGGGATTTCTTCTAACTAAAGTTTAGTCAATTTCAGTACCAGGGTCTATTTCCACCATCTTATCTTATTGTCTTTCAAGCTAGTATTGTTGACTTTTAATGCCATTCATTATTCATGATGTATTTTAATTTCTTGTGTATGGTCATCATTTGGCTTTAGACCAATACCGTATACAAACGCTGACTGAACTGAATGTCCTAGCATCATGTTTGACCATGGAAGCATGGGTCCAGCTATTGGCATTTAATCGTTCATTCATTCATTTGCTCATTCCATAAATATGTATTGAGTGCTACAGTCTACCAGATGCTGATCTGTTTTGTTCAAACAGAGCAGACAATAAGCTCCACTTGCTTAGAGAGCTTACATTCTCATCAGGTAAGATAAATAAATACTACACAAAAGATAATAAACGTACAAATCATATAGGGTGCTGGAAGTTATAAATTCTGAGGAATTCACAGAGCAGGCTAAAGGGAACTGTTTTCGTGTGCAGGCGGGGCATGGCGGGGACAACAACAGGGAGCCCACACGTTGAGTGGTGTGAGTGAGGAGGAGAACAGGAGGAGACGAAGTCAGAATCACAGGGAAGCAGTGAACCTGCTGCCTCACACCCATAGGAAGAAAGGCCTTGAGTGAAAGGAGTAGGATTTGTAGATGGCGGATGACATGGTATCACTTACATTTTGTAAGGATCACCCGGCTTCCCTGTTGAGAATACTGTGGACGAAGGTGGCAATTTAGGAGACAGTTTAGGGAGTTAATGCCAAAATCCAGGGGAGGCATGATGATTTGGCTTGGAGCAGGATTTAAATTGAGGGCCAGGGGTTTTATTTCACAAGTGGTGAGAAAGAAAGTAGTGAGAAGTGCTTGGATTCTGGATACATTTGAGAGATAGGAGCTGTGAAAGCAAGTTTCACCAAGGGACAACTCTAGGTATCATAGAGCAATTGATTATTATCTAAGTCATCCTTGTATCGTGTCATCTACCCTAAAATGAAAGTGAAATGACTACTTTCTATTTATATTGTTTTATTTCTAGAATGCTTTGCTTAGAATCCCTTAAGAGTTGCAGGTATGAAAACTCTAGGAGCTGGTTAATAGCTGTCAATGAGTCATTACTACATTATTCATGGATTAAAATGAATATGTGGCTTAGGGCGATTGAGCTCGACTTAAATGACTACCAACAAGTGATTGACAAATGATTTAGGAGACTTCAGTCTGATAAAACGTTTTCCTAAGACTTTAAATTGACTTCTCAGCAATTTTTGCAGCTATTCAAATCCAAGTAAAATTGTTAGCCCTGTCTAGAGAAAGGTCAATTGCTCAAGGTCAAAGGCAAGTAAATACATAATTTAATTGTTCTTGTTTGCTCTGAGTTTTTTGAAAGGACAGCCTGATATTGATTTGAATTAATTTAACGAGCATGTTCATTTTAAGAGAGAACTAATAGTGTTAAAAGAAAGATTAAAATCCCAGGAAGTTAAACCACCAGGGTTTAATTCTTATACCATTCTTTACCTCCAACACATTATTTAAACTTTGTTTTGGTTTCTTCTTCTGAGAAGTGGAAATAATCATAATAATAACTATGCCTTACAGGTTTTGAAGTTAAGCGAGCTTATGCCTGTACCAAACAAACAATGCACATTGCAAGTGCACAATAAATGCTATCGTTATTAGAAGGCTACACAGAAAACGTCAAAGAAAGCATCTTCATTGATGCCTAGTATAACACTAGTTCAGTAATGGATCAATTACTTCTAATCTCAATCACTATGAGGGCCATAAGGCAAAGGATTTATGGTTTATAGCTAAGCAACCCAGCAGTATTTTGTGTAAAGCAAGAAAAGCAATACTGTGATATTTACAATTCATTTATTGATATCTGAAAAATTTCCCTATCAATCACTAAGAGTATTCCACTCATATATTGGAGAAATAGCACCATTCCAATCATAACTACAGTAAATGTCAAGACAGATATTCCTTCCACAGGAAAAAAAGATCTATGAAACTTAGATAATAGAAAAAAATAGAGGAAAATCTTCCAAAAGCTACATAATTTTCTAATTCATTCTTTTCTATCTAGTTCAACATTTGCCTTCTCTTGGAAAATACTTTTCCTTCACACCCTTGTCAGTGCAATATTTCTAGAGAAAATACATCTTTACAAAGCAAAAGCATATTCCTCTTCATATTAAAATCAGTTGTACTTTTAAAAAAGTTTTTATTTTCTGGCTGTATAAATAATGTTCACCAGAAACAACAGAGAAAACTCTTAATGAGACCACATATTACATGTGTTTGAAAATCAGAAATAGCCTGGAATTTCCTGAGTATGTATTTATGACTGTCTACGTTTCTGCTATAAATACCCAGATATGATAAGTTATAGACATTATGTTGACATATTTATATGTAACATGCCATTGTGTACATGGCAATATTATTGAAATTATCCTTGAAAAATAAAAAAGTAAAACAACTAAACAACAACAACAAAAGGGATGTTAGGAATGATAAACATGCTTACATGGGACCAAAGACAATTGCAGCGCAGTGAAACCTTGATCAGGAAAGAAAGCTCATTTCTCCTGAGCAGCTCCATGAATGTGCAACACAGTGGAGGTATCTTCTTTCAATTACTGCTGGTGCCATGAGCCAAAAGATTCCGAGTTTGTTTGAGCAAAGCCACAAAGGAACTGCTGTCAGGAATCAATTTCAGGCCGTGGAGAAAGCCCTCCAAAAGCCAAAGAATTTGGTCTCATGCAGGGTATGGGATTTTTAAGGCATATTTTGTAGTGTGGGAATGAGTTTATCCTGACATGAAGGAAGTGGGGAGTAAATGGGAAAGTATTTTTCCTATGAGCTGGCTAAAACTTCAGTAACCTGATGCTTCTATAAATCAATCAGATGCAGCATCCTGTTTCTTCACATGACTGTTTTTCTTAGATGATTAGGCCCCCTTACCAAATGGATTTGAGTTTTAAAACGCAGTAAATGCTAAGTCAACTTGGTTGCAACAACCAGGCTTTTGTGTCTGCCTGAGCTGTTTAGTTAGCCTTGGTCCTTGTTCACTTGTTGAGGCCAAACTCTTTTCATTGTGAAAGACCAACAGTTTGGAGAAGAGAAGCTCAAATAGTACTTTCTTTCACCTAGAAGGTTATCCTTTGAAAAAGTCTTATTTCCAAGAGTAATGGCTCCCTCTGGGTGCAGGAAAGCCTACAGTTTTCTGGACTCTCTGGCTTCCTTCAAGTTTGGCAGACATCCTGGTTTACTTTGCGTCTCCGGTACACATAGGAAATGGAGCAAAGAGAATAAAGTGCTTCTGCCAGCGCTGCTGCAAACCAAGGCCACTGACCTGCTGGCCTTGGCTCTGTGTCCTCCAGGAGGCGTGACATA
Organism: Symphalangus syndactylus; assembly: GCF_028878055.3. Taxonomy (NCBI): domain Eukaryota; kingdom Metazoa; phylum Chordata; class Mammalia; order Primates; family Hylobatidae; genus Symphalangus; species Symphalangus syndactylus. The sequence goes on from NC_072431.2 coordinate 75,811,231, forward strand.
CGCATTTCAGTGTGAATGATGTGCAATGTTGTACTCTAAAATCCCCAAAATTTATAGCATGTCTCTCTGACAGTTATACAAAAGTGACCTAGTGTGAAAACTGACATTCAGAGTCATCAAAACTTATAATACTAATGATACTAGTGGCTTTATTTTTTCCTCTTTAGAAGTTCTCAGATATTACACATATCCAGAGGAGGATTTGTGGTATTAATGTGTTAGACCACAGAGCCCTTCTTCTGTGGAACATTATGAGACTAATGTCCACAAACTATTCTCTGGGAAACACTATTACCAGAATGCATGCACTTAAACACAAATAAATAGCAATGCAAAGATGTTTGTCTACATTACCCTTTCAGCAAGTTAGAGAAAATTTTCAAGTGCATTGGTCAAAGCAAAACATGTGACAAAGCATTGAGTTAACAATGTAAAGCACTCAGTTAAAATATTTCTATTTCCCTTGGGATCCCCTAGAGAAATTAACAATCCATATGTCTACCAATTTTACTTTCAACTCTTTCTCTAATATCATAAACTGTTTGTGTCTTTTTGTCCTGAGTTAAGACGAAAAATAGAAAATTACTGAATGAGAAAGATTGAGTAGCTTCTCAGGGTGTCTCCACCACACTAAAACCATTAAAATGCAAAGTAAAATATCTGAAATATCTGAAGGGACATCTTCGATGATAACATAAAGGCACAAAGTAAAAACGTCAGTGTAAAAATGAAAATCAGGAATTCAGTGAATATTTATGTGGAGACATGTTCCTTGTCTCGTTATCTTGCATCTATACAGATGTTCTCTAATTTCCATTTAATTCTCGTAAGCTCTTGGAGTATGAATTTGTAATCCTGAAGTATTGCATGATTCTTATTTTGTTCTTTCTACTGTTATTTAATTTTTTTCAATAGACATGCATTTTGTATAATTATGTGTATATTGTATTTCTAAGCACCATTATATACAATGTAGATTACAACAATTTTCTGTATCTCAATTGGGTACCATATATTTGTAGTTCTCTCACCCCTAAAGAAGTTGGCAGACCAGAAGGTAAACAGCAGCTCTCTGGGTGGTGGGGACATGGCGGAATTTTGAAAATATTGTAACTCCTTTTAAATTTCAGATTTTATACATGTGTTTGTTACTTTTTCAACAGAAAAAAAACATTTTTAGCTTTCAAATGTATCACAATCATTTTATGAATGGACTATGAAGTCCAGATCAGTAGGGTGTGAATCTCAACTTCTCCCCTTCCTTTCTGTGTGGTCCTGGGCAAGTCACTTAACCCGCTGTATCTCAGTTTTCACATCTGTAACATGGGGGGAAATAACAGAATCTACTTCCATAGGCTGTTGTGTGGAATAAATGAATAAACACTTTGAAAGGACCTGGAGCACAGTCAGTAGTCTGAAAATGTTAGCCTTGATGATAATTATTTTTTAACTGCTGAAGTGTTTTATTGATGAATTTGGAAGTATACCATTGCTAGAAGGACTTTCCCAAAGTAAACACTTTAATCCTGGAGGGGGGTAGTTTCTCAGAAATGTTGCACTGCAGCTTGGAATCTAATTCTGCTTAAATGTGGCTCTTTTGTCCTTGTTTTTCCTCTGACTGTGAGGTGCTGGGGGTGTGTCACGACTTCTGTGCCTACTGTGTTGCACCTTGCATTGTGTATGCAATAAACGTTTGTGAAATACATGGACCCAGGCATCAGAGAACCCTAGGCGTCTTAATCAATGTTTCAGGGAACAAGGGCCTTGGTCTCTGGCCCAGCAGTTCTGAAACATTTGCACACTGCAGCCACTTTCCGTGAACTGGTGGGACTGCAGCAGTGGCTTCCTCAGTGTGGTTCCCCCGTCCTGCAGCATCAGCATCACCTGGGAACCTGTTTAAAAATGCACATTCTCAGGATGCACCCCAGGCTGACTGAATCAAATACTCTGGGGCTGGAGCCTGGCAATGTGTGTTCAAAACAAGCTCCGCAGATGAGTTTGACCCACATTAAGCCCCAAAGAGTCTGACACAGCAGGTCACTTCAAAGGCCCTGACCAAGCCCTGCTGCCAGGATGGCCACTGTGCCCACCAGAGGGAGGCAAAGGGCAGGGAGCAGATGCAGGCGGCCACGAGGGAACACCCTGCAGCCCAGGCCAAGGCTGTCCCAAGCCAAGTGCAGATGCAGCCTGCAGATGGGAGGGGATCCCCAGGGTGGAGACCCAATTACTCATGGAAGCCGTTGGGTCAAGCTGGGGACACAGGGCGTGGGTGGACCCAGGGAAGCAGAGCCCTGAAAGAAGACTGAAATATTGAAGGGGAACCAAATTAGATGTAGATCTAAGCCCATAAAGCAAAGCACAGTCTATAAGACACAGTACGATAATGACTGCAGGGTGTGGGACCCAAGTCAGATTTGCCTGTTTTCTCCTGGGGATCACCCCACCTCCCAGGGATCAACTGGGTTCATAAGCCCAGTTGCAGGACTTGTGTTTCTAATTCTTAACTTGATAGGTAACATCTGAGCTCGGGTTTGAAGTCATGTTCTTTCTCCTGTTCCCTCTTACTGAGTCCTCGGGTGTCCAGCAGTGAGAAGGTTGCGAAGAATACAGTGTTGGACTGTCATCTGAAATTCTGCTTTCCAAACCTTACCAAGTGCCTCCTCTGCAATCCGGGCAATGGTGCTTTAGTACCGTCGCACTTATCAAATGAGGCATGGACGTGAAAGTCCCTTGTAAACTGAACTTGGTCCAAATGGAACCTATATTTCCACCAGGGCTCTCCGTGACTCAACTTTGCCTCCCCATGTCCCAAAGATTGGTCCACCAGTTCTTCTGATGGATGCATTTATTTTGTGAAAGGTGATGTGGTTATTAGAACAGAAAATAACAGACTCGATTCCACCTTAGCTTGGTCAGTTACTAGCTCCATGACTCTGGGCAGATACTTACCCTCGTTAGCCTCTAAAATAAAGCAGAGATCATAAAACCTAACAGCGGGATTAAGTGGGAGGATAGGCCTGGCACACAATCACACTTGCTGCCTTTTTTTTCAATGACAACACAACCGAGGTCAAGAAAGAGCTCAAAGAAGAAGCCAGTGATGAAGTTAAAATTTGTGCCATTTCCCTGTTCGGAGGCCTACAGGGACTTCCCATCTCACCCAGAGTAAGAGCCAACATCATTAAAATGTCCCTTAAGGCTACTCCCTTAGTAGTTTGGGCTCTGCTATCCCTGGCCCCATCTCCTACTCCCTCCACCTCCCACCTCCCAACCCCCTCAAGGCACTGCAGCTGCACTGGCCTCAACTTTACCCAGCTATCACCCTTTGGGGAGGTCTTCCTTGCTACTGTACTTAAAGTTCTCACCCTCCCCAGTATGTATACCCCTCCTTTTTGTTCTGTTTTTCTCCTTGCACGTCTTTTTATCTAATGCACAAGTTATTTTACTTATTTGTCTTGTTTATTTTCTCCTCCCTTACTACAAGTTCCATTAGGTTGGGGAATTTTTATCTGTTTTCGTTCCTTTATCCCCAGGGCCGAGAACGTTGCTTGGCATGTAGTAGGCACTTACAAATTATTTGCTGGGTGACTCAAGATGAGAGCTCTGTCAATTATACTATAAAAATAACTAAGATTTATATAGCTGTCTGGATTGACAAGTGCTTTACATGCATTATACTGTTCTATCCAAGAGTGGATGTGCAATGATTTTGAACAACAGTGGGCTAATTCAATGTATATAATTTTCCAAAACAATTCCTGTAAATCCTTGGCATTATATTGGTTTTTGACTGGAGGAACATGCTTGAATGTTCAGGGATCATTTACAAAGGCTTCTGATGTCTTAACTTTTGCTGCAGAGCAGAACGGGGTGCTCTGGAATGTCAGTGTGTATCAAGGACACTGCAGTGGGAATTGGAGTTCACGTGATGTGGGCTCCGTCAGCTTAATTCTGAATCCCTAGCTCGGGAACAGCATCAGTGCAACATTGCAAATACGCTGAAGTGTGAGGAGGCTCAGGGGCACCCACACCTACGGTCCTTCATGTAACTCATGAAACTCTACTCACTCTGCTCGACAACAACCATTTAATTTGTTATTAGAAACTTTAAGTCCTACTTGGCCTGGACACCTATTCCATTCACTCAGAGCCTGTAACATCTCTATGTGAAGGCAGGGCCTGGCCGTTCTGCTGAAAAGCAGTCTTCAGGCAACAAGGACGGATTAGCTTATTTTCCACTAGCAAAAACAGTATTATCTATCGTTTTTGCTTTGAAATACAGAGATTTGTTTAACTGAAATATCCCAGAATATCTGACTGGCTTTAATCTTTAGTATTATAAAAAGGCAAAGAAAACAAAGCAAAACAGGCCTCAGGACTCTGAAAACTCTGGCACATGTGACACTAGAAACTCAAAATTCATCACGTGCTGGGAAAAGTTGTGCAAGATTCCTAAATTAGGGCTCTCTGGCCAGCGGTTGTTTCCTGAGAAATATTTTCAAAATTTCCATTGCTCATTTCTATTGTAAAGTCCCACACTGGGATGGTCATCTGCTGGACATCATAAACGCATTCTGAGCTATCTCTCGCACCGTATCCAATGCCCAGTTAGCGTTCCCAGGCAGGTCTGAGAAGCCAGCTGCCCCAGTTAAATGCTGCGTGTTTGGGTGCCGCGCACCTCAAGGGCTGCGCTGAGGAGCATGCAAAGGAATCAGGTTTTGGGTCAGGCCACTGGGTCACTTTCCTCAGGTCAACATGAAACAGAATGTACAGTGTATTTGTGTGTGTGTGTGTATAAGAAAGACAGAGAGAAACTTTACACTTATTATAGCACAGGGATCTATTTCCACTGGGAACAGGGTGATCGAGTGCAAGGTTTCAAACTACGTTCCTATCCATTTCTTAGGCCAGGGTGTTTTTGCCCCTTGAGGAGTCTTATCTGTGATCAGGCATGTTTCCCACCAGAGATCCCCAGACGTCCATCTCTGCCTCAGGGTTGGCAGCCATTCCTGTCCGTCCACCACTCTCTGCCTTGTGAATTTCTCAGGAGGAGGAGAAATGCGAGAGACTACTCAGTCTGCACTAAGGCACCACATTGCTAACATCACGTGCTGGGTCACAACCCGAGGATTCACTTTGTCCTGTCTGTCTACCCTCCACTAAGCACAGCTGCACTGCGTGACCCCACTGAGTTGTTTGCAGGGTCTCTGGAAGAATGCTCACCCTCACTTGTTCACACCCCAGCCTGAACAAGAGGACCCCAGGATAATCTGTCTGCCCTTCTTATGTTCCGAAATTGTGCCAGGAACCTAATTAGCATGCGATCCTCATTGGCTATGTTGGCTGCTTACCCTTCTGCTGTCTATCAGTCACAGTTATGAACCCAGGACTTGTGGCAAATTCTTTAATTTTTACATAGCTTTTGATTTTTTCATTGTGATACTGTGGAAAATTTGAATAATACAAAAAGGGCAAAAATAAAAGAAAATAAAACACAATCAACTACCTAGCATCATTCTTCATTTGGCTACTTTTCCCAATTGCTTTCTGTATATTTTTTGCACAGTTGAAATAATTTAACATATAGCATATTAAATTTTCTTCTTATTCTCATCCCATAAAATGTTTCCAAAGTAAAAAAAAAAAAAAAAAAAAAAAATTCTCAGGTAGTATTTTCATGGCATCATAATATTCCATGAAGAAGTACTTGATAGTTTATTTAATTATTCTCTAACATAGGATATTTAGCTTGTTTCCAGCTGTTTCTGTGCAAATAATAATTAAATTTGTATTTAATCTTTGTCTGCCTTTCTGATTACATTCTTGTAATATTTTCTTACAAGAGGAGTTATTAGAGATAGGAGTGAAAACACTTTTTTTTTTTTCTTAGAGACAGCATGTCACTCTGTTGCTCAGGCTGGAATGCAGTGGCACCATCATAACTCACTGAAACCTTGAACTCCTGGGCCCAGAAGATCCTTCCACCTCAGCCTCCTGAGTAGCTAGGACTGCAGGTGTGTATCACAATATCTGGCTAATTTTTGAAACTTTTTTGTAGAGATGAGGTCTCAGTATGTTGCCCAGGCTGGTCTCGAGCTCCTAGCCTCAAGCAATCTTCCCACTTTGGCCTCCCAAAATGCGGGAATTACAGGTATGAGCCACCATGGCCAGGAAAACCACTTTAGGACCCTTTTACTTTGTGAAAGTCATTGTGATGGGCACTGGCTTCACGGAGTAAAAGGGTCCTGAAGTGGCTAGGCAAAGATTCTCAGCCTCTTGGATACTATTTTCTAGCTAACTAGAAACTCTGTAAGTTTAAAAATATGTATCTTTAGTGCAGGAGTCTTGCTTAGTGCATTGTGCAAGTTTTATTCAACACACATTTTTGAGGACCTCCTTTGTGCCAAGCAAGGTGTTAAGAGGCCAGCAAAGAGAGAGGCAGTTTGGCTAGGTGTGGTGGCTAATGCCTGTAATTCCAACACTTTGGGAGGCTGAGGCTGGTGCACCACCTGAGGTCAATAGTTCAAGACCAGCCTGGCCAACATGGTAAAACCCTCCGTCTCTACTAAAAATACAAAAATTAGCTAGGCGTGTGCCTGTAATCCCAGCTACTGCAGAGGCTGAGGCAGGGGAATTGCTTGAACCTGGGAGGCAGAGGTTGCAGTGAGCCGGGATCGTGCCACTGCATTCCAGCCTAGGTGACAAAGCAAGACTTGGTCTCAGAAAAAAAAAAAAGAGAGAGAGAGAGAGAGAGAGGCAGTTCACGACCTTGGCATTTATCCTCTAGCAGAGGGAGGTGCCAAAGGGATCTCACAAATGCAAGCAAGCTTCCTTGATAAATATGATGCTGAATTGCTAAATTGCTGCATGGCGTCAAGGGACTTTATGATGGAGGGAACTGACTTAGAGAGGTCGGGGCAGTGAGGATTGAATCGGGATTTGAAGGAGGCGGAGGATGTGTTGCCTTGCAGCAGATTTGACAGAAGTTGCAGAGATGGGGATGCAAAAACTCTGGCCAAAGACTGTGCAGTGAGCATGAGGACAGGACGGAAGGTCACTGTACAGGGCATGAAGTGAGGCAGGGGACACAGCAAACATAGGGCCTGGTGAGAGTTCTAAATTTAATGCACACATTAGGGGTGGGAGCAGGGTGGGTGGAAGTGCATAACTTCCACCAAGGACATTATGATAGGCAAATCAGGCACAAGACTCTGCCTGCGATTAAACCATTGTCTCTCAGCTCCAAACCACCCCTCCGCACTCCGCAGTAGTGATTTTCTGGCAACGTCATTGCCAACTCAGTTTCTCCCTTGCGGACTGGTCCCTGTTCGCTTCTGCCAATGGGACACAGGGAGGCGGGAGGAGAGCCGAGGGGACTGAGGGCTGTGGCTCCCTGTCCTTCCTGGTGGGGTCCCTCCACAAGGATGCTTCGCCCCGGCAGCAGCAGTTGGTCATCCTCTTCCAGCAGTTCCGGAAACAGCGCCTCTATGGCTCCTAAGACCTCTGGGGCCTGCCCTGGGCCTTCAAACCCGAGCGGTCCAGGCAGAGAGAAGCAGGCGCGCCGCAAAGGCCACTTGGTGAGCTTGACCTGAGGGCCCCAGCCAAGGCTCTCAGCCTCCACTCCCTGTTAGAATCCTGGGCTTGGGGCCGGGCGCGGTGGCTCAAGCCTGTAATCCCAGCACTTTGGGAGGCCGAGGCGGGCGGATCACGAGGTCGGGAGATCAAGACCATCCTGGTTAACACGGTGAAACCCAGTCTCTATTAAAAAAAAAAAAAAAAAATTAGCCAGGCGTGGTGGTGGGCGCCTGTAGTACCAGCTACTGGGGAGACTGAGGCAGGAGAATGGCGTGAACCCCGAAGGTGCAGCTTGCAGTGAGCTGAGATCGCGCCACTGCACTCCAGCCTGGGTGACAGAGTGAGACTCCGTCTCAAAAAAAAAAAAAAAAAAAAGGAATCCTGGGCTCGGAAGCCTGCAGAGTCAGAATCCTAGGGCAGGAGGCTGGCTCTGTGCTGACTGGTGGGAGCCGGCCACCGGGGGATGAGACGGGGTCAGCCAGGAGCCAGGCCCCAACTATTTAGCTGCCGTCCAGGCACCCTCCGGAAGCTTCCCTGCGCCTGCTTTGAACCCGTGGTTGCCAGACACGGTTACTCATGCCTGTAGTCCCAGCACTTTGGGAAGCCGAGGCAGGCGGATGACGAGGTCAGGAGTTCGAGACCAGCATGGCCAACATAGCGAAACCCCACCTCTACTAAAAATACAAAAATTAGCTGGGCGTGGTGGCAGGGGCCTGTAATCCCAGGTACTCAGGAGGCTGAGGCAGGAGAATCGCTTGAACCCACGAGGCGAAGGTTGCAGTGAGCCGAGATCGCGCCATTGCACTCCAGCCTGGGGACAGAGCAAGACTCCGTCTCAAAACAAATACAAACAAAAACAAACAAAAAAGAACCCATGGCTGAGAAATGCCGGCCGGATCTCAGCTCCTCTCGGCCCGTATGTCCAGAAATCGACACGGATTCTAATCAGGGGTTGAGAGACATGAAGAGCCCACCTGCCGCCAGCACCAGCCCGCACCACTCTAGGAGCCGCTACCGCTGCGGCCACCATTACGGCTTCCCTCGCATGGCCGCAGGGCCTGGAACCAGAGCGCGCCTTGGACTCAGGCTTCGCGAAGGTTCGGCAGCCGCAGGGCCGGGCGCCTGGCCACCAGCCTGCACTGGTCCTGCTGTGTTGTGCCAGCCTCAAGCCAGATTTACGTTGCTCCTGGAAAAGAAACGCGTCATTACTCACCCAGGCTCGGAAACAGGTGGCACCTCAGCCTCGCTGCCGTCCTCTGGCTGCACAGGGCGGGCGAGTTGGGTCGGCGAGACCAGGGCTGGACACGGCTCGGGATGAACGCGTCCTGACCCACGTCTGGCCTGCCGCCCACTCAGCCCTGCATTATGGAAGAGTCACTCAGCATCGCTGCACGCCTCGGTGCCCCTATTCACAAACCTGCAGCCCAGTCCTGGGCTTCCTCGCCCAGATGGAGCAGGCAGGGCTCCAGGACGAGTCCTGTGTGAACCCCAGGCCAGGGAGGTGCAGTCCTGGCCCTCTTAGGAGGAGAATCCTTAGGATCACCTTCCTCCACTCTGCGCTCCTATTGAAAAACCGCACTGCAAGAGGGAAGTGGTGGGGCAGGGAATGGGGAGGCTTTTCTACTTTGTTTGAAATGGCATTACAGCTTCTCTGATTTTAAGAGTAATACATTATCATCGCAAAAAACTCAAGGCAAAAATAATTTCTGTGATATCAACTACTAATTTCTACTAGTATTTTATTGTATTTTTGAGGTACATATTATGAAAAGAGAAAGAGGATAGGTGTATTTTAAAACCAACAATGATTTAATCTTTTTAATGATATTTAAATGCTTTAATGCTATTTTGTTTATTTCCATCTGCTATAATCTTTTAACTACTGTTTTGTAAAAGTACTCACTAAGATAACTCCTAACACCTTTTCTACTTCATATTTTTTGTGTATTTTTTCAGTGTTTGAAAGTTGTATGGTGTATTTTAGAGGACGTGGAATAGATTTTTTAAAAGAGTATGTGTTGAATCAAATGGTGCACTTAATTCAGCCTACTGTCTTCAAGGTTTACCTATGTTGCAGAAATGTGTTAGAATTTCCTTCCGTGTAAAGGCTGAATAATATTCCATTATATGTGTATATCACATTTTCTTTTTATGGTAGTAAACATTTTATTTTTATTTATTATTTTTTAATTGACAGAAAAATTGTATGTATTTATTATGAACAACATGATGTTCTGAAGTACAGCAGTCTTCCCTTATTTGCAGTTTCCTTTCTGCGGTTTCTGTTACTTGTGGTCAACCATGGTCCAAAAGTGTTAGATGGAAAATTCCAGAAATTAAGAATCAGTTTTAAACTGTGTGCCATTCTCAGTAGTGTGATGAAATATCATACTGTCCCGTCCATCACACCCAGGATGTGAATCATCCCTTTGTCCAGCGTACCTGGGCTGTGTATACACTACCTGCCCGTTAGTCACTTAGCTGTCTTGGTGATCAGACTGACTGCCAAGTATAGTGTGTAAACCAAAAAGTATCTGAGAAAGGTCTCCATCAATTCAGAAGTTAATTTTGCCAAGGTTAAGGACATGCCCGCAAGGGAGGTCTGTGCCTTGCTCCAAAGACGATTCTGAGGGCCTTGGTATTTAAAGGGGAAAGAGGGAAGTTGTGGTTACATGACTGAATCCATGTGTTGCAAGAGAAAAGGAGCAGGTAGGGGAATAGCCTATTATGTGTTCTTCTAGCTCTCCGTAAATCGGCGCTTCACTTAAGATAAGGTGAGGGTACAGTAGCTACCTGTGGAGATGTTTAACCTTTTATCTGTACTACTCTGCTTGGGAATAAAAGGAAAAGCAGCTTCTTGCATGACTCAGCTTTCAGCTTAATATTTTCTTTCAGCAGAGTGAAATTAGGTTCCTAAGTTTTTGTTTTCCTTTCGTAAGTATATGTAGGGTTTGGTACTATGCATGGTTTCAGGCATTTACTGAGGGTCTCGGAACGTATCCTCTTGGAATGGATAAGTAGGGACTACTGTATATACACATTGTGGAATGGCTAAATCTAGCTTGCATTATCTCACATAGTTGTCATTTTTGTGGTGGGAACACTTAACATCCTCATTCAATTTTCACACGCAGGTACTGAGCGTCTACCATGTACCAGATTCTGCTCTGATACTGGGGACAGAAGAGAGACAGGCCACACCCTGAACCCGCGGAGCCAGGAGAGACAATGAATAAGAAAACAAACAAAAAAAATTGAGCAAGATGATTTCAAAGTGTGGCATTAGGTAGTAATAAACAGATGATGAACGAGTAGGCAAGGGGTGGGAGAAGGTTATTCAGATAGGATGGTCTGGAAAGGTCTCTGTAGAGGTTGTGTTTGATCTAAGAGCTGAAGGATAAGAAAGACTCAGGGATAGAAGGGACTTGAAATATTACAAGAATGGAAGGGAGGCTAAACTGCTGAAATACCCCTGTGTGCATGTATGTGTACGTGTGTGTGTGCATGCGTGTATGTGTGTGTGTGTGGTGATGAAAGACAGACGAGGCTAGAGAGAGCCTTTTATTATTGTAAAATATTATGTTTGAAGAGTTTTAAGAGCTTACGAATGAGGCAACCTGATTATTAGATTTAAAAAGATGGTCCTGGCTGCTTTATGAATTAATGTTTGTGTAAAGTTTTACAGTTTACAAAGTATTTTCCCATTCATAGTCTCATTTTATCCTCATTCCAGACTTGTGAAAAGGTCCTCCTCATTCCCCTTTATTTTTCATTTGTGATAAGAACACTTAACATGAGATTTACCTTCTTAACAGATTTCAAGTGTACAATACAGTATTATTAACTGTAGGCATGACGCTGTACATCAGATCTCTATAACATTGATTTTGCAAAACTGAAATTTTATATCCATTGGACAGTAACTTCCCCTTCTCCCCTCCCTCCAGCCCCTAGCAAACACCATTCTACTCTCTGCTTTTATGAAATTGACAGTTTTAGATTCCTCATGTAAGTGAAATCATGCAGTATTTATCTTTCTGTGACTGACTGACTTAGCGTAATGTCCTCAAAGTTCATCCATGTTTTCACATGTTACAGAATGTCCTTCTTTCCCAAGGCTGAATAGTATTCCACTGAATGTATACACCATACTTTCTTGATTCATTTACCTTCCAATGAACATTTAGGTTGTTTCTACATCTTGGCTATTGTTAATAATGCTGCAATGAACATGGGAGTATTAATTTCTCTTCAAGATCCTTATTTCAATCCTTTTGAATAAATACCCAGAAGTTGAACTGTTGGATCATATGTTAGTTCTATTTTTAATTTTTTGAGGCACTTCAATACTGTTTTTCATTATGGCTGCACAATTTTACATGCCCATCAACTGTGTACAAGGGATTCAATTTCTCTGTATCCTCACCAACACTTGTTGTCTTTGTTTTTTTGGTAATAGACATCTTAACAGGAGTAGGGTGATATCTCACATTGTGGTTTTGATTTGCAATTTCTTCATGATTAGTGACATTGAGCAACTTTTCATATACAAGTTGGCCATTTGTATGTTTTCTTGAAGAAATATCTATTCAGGTCTTTAGCTCATTTAAAAATTGTGTTACCAGGTCTTGTTTTTTTTTTTTTTTTTGGCTATTGAGTTTTAGCAAATATCGTAGCAAATATGTTTCTTAAGTATTTTGGAAATTAACTCCTTATCACATGTATGGCTCACAAACATTGGAAAACTGGGAATAAATGTGGCTAACTCAGTGTATGAGTCCATTTTTGTGTTACTATAAAGAAATATCTGAGGCTGAATAATTTATAGAGAAAAGAGGTTTATTTGGCTCACGGTTCTGCAGGCTGTACAGGAAGCATGGCACTAGCATCTGCTTTTGCTGAGATCTCAGGAAGCTTCCAATCATGGCAGAAGGCAAAGGGGAACCAGTGTGTCACATTGCAGGAGAAGAAACAAAAGAGAGAGGAGGTAGTTCCAGGCTCTTCTGAACAACCAGATCTTTTGTGAACTCATAGTGTGAGAACTCAAAGATGGCACCAAGCCATTCATGAGGGATTTACCCCCATGATCAAAACACCTCCCGCCAGGTCCCACCTCTAACATTGGAGATCACATTTCAGCATGAGATTGGGAGAGACAAAACATCTAAACTATAGCACTCTGCAAAGGTCACGGTGGTAGAATTGCACCCATGTCTTCTGACTCAAAATGTCTTCAAGACACTTTCGGACAATAACTACTTTCTTTCACATACTTATTTTTTTATTTCAGTTACAATTTTAGTTATCTAAGCAAATGGACAAAAAATGTCAGTCAGCTGCCTGCTACTTTAACAGAACCATGTTAAATGCTAAATAGATACTACAGTTCAGATGTATTTCTTGTGCTCAGTCCAGTTGTACTGTAGTTGGAGAGCACAGACATATTTTCATGTATAATTAATGTGAGACTAAAACAAAGAGCATTAAGAAAGTTACCAGAGATTGTCAAGAGTAATTTTTAAGGAGTTCGGACATGAGACCTGTTCTATAAAATGAGTAGACATTGGACAGGTCATGGGATGAAGAAGTGCATTTCGGGAGAGGGTAGTCAAGAATTTAACATCCCCATCCCTACACTCCATAATCATAATACCCACACCTTCCCCCTCCAAAAAACTGAATTGCAGTATAAATAAAACGAACATACCATCTTCACAAAAGTCCCCAGCTAGCAACCCTCAGTCTTTCCAGTCACAGAACTGTCCCAGAGTCTCTCCTTTATAGAAATTTTGGAACTACTAATGAACAAGCCAGGAACATTTGAAAATAAAAGCACTGAGGTTGAAGTTTGTAAAATGCATTTGGAGGATGGGAAGGTCAATGACATTGTAAAAGAGGTCGAGAGTGTTGAAGTGTGAGAGGAACATGCATAGAGCTCTGCTTTGGCAAGTTTTAATTCACAGCAGGGAGAATTCAGAATGTCATAGAAACTGAAATCATTTAAAGGGATAAGAGGTTTCCTTGAATAATCCAGGTAGTTAGAATGCAAACAAAGATGTGAAGAAAAAGGACAAATTGGAGAATCGTGTTTGTGGTCATGTAGAATTGAATTGGGAAGGCCCGTCAATTAATGGAGCAACACTCGGCATTCAGTTTTTCTTCAAGAAGAAGGCTACGATGTCTCATGCTTTATGA